>NW_027151025.1:1384370-2076555 GCF_018691715.1 Phytophthora cinnamomi
GCCGGCTCGCCAGCACCGACATCAGTAGCAGCAACAATGACATGTGGTACGAGTTCTGGGCGAAGTGCCGCATCACCAACGGCAGTAACGGTGGTACCGGACGACGCAACTCACCATGCAGCTGTGTACGGCCAGACGAATGATGCGACAGCCAGGACGACAGGCAAGACAACAGAAGACGAAGCGATACGTGCTGATTCAGTATGTGGCGAAGTGGTACACGCAGCGAACGACAACGAAGTGCCAGATGCAGTGACGCCGACGTCCAAGGCGCCGACATCAGTGCAGGTCCCGACGGGCAAGACTACAGCGGTGACAGTAACAACGGACAGCACGACGAAGACGGTCACGACGGATGGCGCGACGACTGCGCTCAGCGCCACGGCGACGGCCATTGAAGGTGCCACGGCGGTGACCGGTGCCATGACAGACCCGATGTTGAGTGAAGCGACCCGCGCAGTGATCGACGTGCGCACAACAAGGAACGACGACACAGCCCTTGATGACGCCACGAGCAGCGCAACGGCAGCGCAACGCTTGGACGTGACGACCAGCGTGAGCAGGGAGCAGGGCGGTACAACGAACACGGTGCCCGCCACGATGAACATTGCAGACACCGTGAACGACGCGGTGCGCGAGGACGACGACGTGGACATGATGGACGCCGCGGCGCGTAAGACGAACGACGCAGTGCCGACGAGCCACCTAACGAAGTACCACGATGACGTGAGCTTGGCAACGCTAAATGACGAGGCGGCGAGTGTTGTCAACGACGAGCCAGACACACCAACTATGAACGATGCAGTAGCACGCGGCACGAACGAGAGCCCCGCAGCGACGGACGCGCCGGCGACCAGCGGAGGCAGTGCCGTGGCAGTGACGATGCTACCCGAAGCGACAGTGACGACCGCGACGAGTAGCCGGAGACGCACTAGAAAGACGAATGCGCCTGCAACGAGACGCAGTGCCCGCATTCGCGAGCAAGCACAGAGGCACGTGCACTGGGCGACGACGGTGCCGAGCACGGACGACGTGAACGACACGAACGACGTGAATGAGGCGAACGACGTCAATGACACGGCGCCGATCGCTGATCCACCAACAGCTACGACGACTACGACACGGACAGTGAGCACGGATGCACTGGAAGGCGTACGAGAAGCGATAACAACGGTGGATCCCAGAACGATGATCACGACGATGGTGGGGACGGAGACCCGAACGACGCTGGGTACCGTGCCATTAATGAGAGCACCAACTCCGTGTGACGACGGAGCCCCTGCAAAACGAGCCGATGTGGCACGAGACGACGAACGACGAGCAGTGACAACTTCAGCTCGACGAAGTGATGCGGTACGCGGAGGCAGACGACGCGCGCCAGCAACGCAAACGCACGTGAAGATGACGACGCCAGCACCACGACGTGGTAAAGTCTCTGCTCGACCCGTGGAAGAAGCGCAAGCCGACGAACAACGAGCACCGAAGACGACAGCGCGAGCGAAATCGGGTGCGAGAGCTCCGGCGACTGCGACGACGCTTGTAGAGTCAACGACGACGCCTGCAACGAAGGCGAAGCCCACGACCAAGGCCACGGCCAAGAAGAGCACGACGAACGTGACGACCGTGAAGACGAAAAAGGTCCCGACGACAGCGAGTGTGGTGAACGACGCCGTGGCGGTGACGAACGATGTGGACGGCATGGACGGTAACGATGACACCGCCCCTGTGGACGATTACACGCTCCAGCTGAGCGACGACGAAATCGTGACGGCGCAGCAACGCAGCAAGTTTGTGAAGCGACTACTGGCGGCTGGCAAGTACGGAAGCATGAAGGCTGAGAGCAAGTACGGCCTTGTGACCATCGAGACGACGAACGGATGGCGTGTGGTGCTGCCACCAACATTGTGGTCGACGGTATTTAAGGAGATGCACGGCAGCGTGTGGAGCGGACACCTGCGTGGCCCTCACACATACGGACGGGTAGCCCAGCTGTACTGGTGGCCAGGGTTATACCGCGAAGTAAGGCGCTGGGTGCGCGGATGTCAAGAATGTGGTTCCAGGAAAGCGAAGCCACGCGAAGTGATTCCGCCTTTACGTAGTTTACGAGGTGGCGCAGTTGGAGACAGGTGGGCACTTGACGTTGCCGGCCCCTTTCCAGTGGCAGAAGGTGGAGACAGATATGTAATTGCAGCTGTTGAGTACGTGACTAGATATGCTGTAGCGTGTTGCGTGCCGCAACATACGGCAGAAAGTGTTGCAACGTTCCTGATGCAAGAAGTTGTATTACGATTTGGGGTATTTCGCGAGCTACTGACCGACGGAGCACCTGAAATGACTGGCAAAGTTATTGAAGAGCTCGTAGATCTACTACAGGCGCACCAAGTGAACCCGGTGCCCTACCGACCTCAACTTGTCGGACTAGTTGAACGATTTCACCGCTCTTGGAAGGACTGTGTCGCGACTTTCATGCAAGACGAACGCCAGACAGATTGGAACTTGTGGGTGAAATTCGCTGTTTATTCTTACAATTCTGCTAAGTACTCTACGGTGTCTTTGAGCCCAAACGAACTCATGATGGGTAGACGCCTACGAGCGCCAAACGAACTACTACGACGCACGGAAGTGACCGAGGCGGGTGAGCTGCCTGCTTATCACGCCAACATGCTGAAGGCGATGGAGCGAAGTCATGAATGCGCAGAACAAGCTCGGAGACGTGAGCAAGAACGCCAAGCGCGATACTACAATCGCAAGGTTAGGAACAGACGGGAGTTTCGGCCAGGCGACTTGGTTTGGATGCACAACCCGCCGCGTGGCAAGAACGCCACTAAATTTGTACATCAGTGGATGAGACCACTACGCATTGTGGAACCCGCTGGTTACGACACTGATAGCTCACGTTTCATTCCTTATTAGCTACCACTACCCTGAACCTCTACTAGCGCAAGTGGCGCTCGGCATCGACGACCAGCTTGAATATGAAGATCAACAGCCAGCACGGGATGTATCGGCGACAACAGCGCCTGTTTTGGCAGCGACGGCGACTGCTGAGCGAACAGCGAGTGCTGGAAGAACGAAGCGACCGCGAGCGGCAGTGGACGACACTGCTGAACACGACGTCACGCGTGGACTCGTGGTGGAACGACGAAGACGGCGAAGGCGCAACGGAGCAGGGCAGTACGTACTGGAATACGAGCTGTGCCCCTATGGCGACCCGAACCGATGGACGACAAATGACAAGGAGTTATGGCTTGACGAAGGACGCGCACGAACACGATGGACGTCTGTGGCCGAGTATGAGCAACTCTACCGAGACGACCGGGTCGTGGAAGACCCGGGTGATGAGGAAGTCGTGTAAGGAGGCCAGCGTCATGGCAACGAGTGAGACGTTAGGTGCGAATGAGGCGACGGGTGACGGTGTTGAAGTAGCCGTCAGTGTAGTACGTGAACCCAATGGACTTCGTGTGCGACAGGATTTGCTGCACGAGCTACCGCACGACAGGATCGCGAGCGTAGGACTTCGTGCCCGACGAGTCGAAGTGAGATCTTTTCCGTGCCAGACGGCAGCAGAGCGAGCACTTTGGAATCCGCCGGCTAACGAGCAAGCCGGGCGAGCAGTTTGGAATCCGCCGGCTAACGAGCAAGCCGGGCGAGCAGTTTGGAGTCCGCCGGCTAACGAGCAAGCCGGGCGAGTGGTTGAGGACGAGACGGCTGACGAGCAGGCCGACCAACGGAACGACGCGCTCCCGGAACGAGTGCTAGGGACGAAACGGCGAGTAGAACGGGGCGTGTAACCAGCGACGGCTCGGTGGACGACTGTACGGCGTGGACGACTCCGGAGGGACGTCCAGGAAGCACTCGGCTTCCAAGTCTTTCGACGGCTGCAACGATTAGGGCAGGCGCGCGTGGGCGTACGCCCGAGTGGCTAGAGAGGCGACCAGGACGGAACTCAAGTTGTTTGTGTCGGGCGGGCGTGTACCGTATTCCTTATGTGCTTGCTGACATGCATCTGCATGATTTGCAACTTGTCGTCCAAACATTGATCAACAGTAATCTTCGACAAATGCAACAGTAGACAAATGTAACAGTAGTCATCAAACGGAAAATTGTATTACGCGCTTACCACTCGTCGATCTCGTCGCCATCATCGCTATCTAAGTCGTCGTCAGACGAGAGATCGCCTACAGTCTCATCTACCATGCTGAACTCCCTCAAGAAGGCCACAGCGGCGTCATCTAAAACGTCAGGAGCAGCGCGTTGATCCACTGCACCAGCTCCATCTCAGCGTCGGTGGGGAGGATGGTAGCGCTGCCGGTCGGGCGTATGTACTTTAGACTTGCTTGGCGGGGGTCGGCGCACAACTCTTCGAGTTGGTCGTGCTCCTTACGCCACTGGTACATTAGCTTTCTCTTCTGCTCTCTTGCATGGCCTGCCAGCTTAGGAAAGTATTTGTCTAGCGTAGCGTCGACTTTGTTGTTAGCAAAGAATCTTACTATCTCCAGCTTCTCACTCTTAGTGAAGGAGTCCCGAGTATGCTTCGGCTCCTTTCGGCCGGTGCCAGTCACGCGGCTGCGTCCTGGTGGTTTCCGCTTCATGCCGTCGGCTGTGCGCTGCTTATGTCGAAATTGCAAGTGAGAAATTTGTGGTTGAGCTGAGCTGTCAGCAAGCACATAAAGTAAAACTGTACAATCAACACTCGAATTTGATTGGCTACTTAGATTTGTCAGTAAAATGAATCAGTCAGCAAGCACATAAGGAATACGGTATTGAGGTTAGTTGGTAACTCGGTTGGTAGCCTAGCTACCTCGACTTTGTGTTGTAAATAAAATAGGTGTCGCTGCCAGTCGGGCACGCACCGGCGCGGTGTCATACGTTGTGACATCGTCGGCCTGACGGACTTCGGACCGCATCAGCACAGTCACGACCAACCCCAAGCGTGTGGGGCGAACACGTTGCAGCTTGGTGGATTAGCCCGCTGCTATCCCAGCCTCCAGCATCGTAAATCTCGCAATCAGAAATCGAATTTATTCCATTAACGTTGTCACACACAGGCTCCAGGGGGTTAAGTTGTGGCGTACAATACAATCCTCTCGTGAATATCATTGTTGTTGCGGGTTGCAAGCACGATGGGTTGTCATATACCGATAGAGTTGTCATCAATTCCTTCGCTGGCGGTCCGCCAAAGCCTCCGACGATATAACGCTCGGAGCAGGTTCCTTCGATACACCCACTTCTCCCGTTATTGTCCTGTACACAGGTATAATATGTAACCATGTGTTTGGTCACCTCAACAGTGTCCCTGAGCTGACTGCAGTAGGAATCCGTGTACGATGTGATTGTTCCCGACCCATCTGCGTTAAGACTCACAATGAAGCTAGTTCCATCGTAACTGTTAGCGTGACACGAGCCGTCTGCTGCATACACAGTCACACTCTGCAGCGCCCCGCACGACGAATTTGAGTGCTTTTCCACGGCCAAATAGCGAGTACCGCCAAACATCGTCTCCGTAAACGAGGATTAGTCACTCGTGCAAGCTGTGACCGAGTACTGAGTTGGCCCACCAGGACCGCACACAGACGAGAAAGAATCTTGCGCAGCACTGCAACCAAAATATGGCGTAAAAGTGATCTTGGTCGGAATCGAACACGCCATGTCGTCAAACACGGCAGTCGCAGCCATCGCTGGCATTGCCCCACGAAGATAACACTTCGTATTATCGATGCATTGACCTTGCGTAACCATCTCCCACGTCACCACACTCTGCGAGAGTAATCTGCATCATTGTACTTCGTGATAGTCAGGTTTCGATCAAATGTAAGTTTCGTGGCCGCCGTGCCGTCACGATTCGAGTGGCAAGCTTCATCGAAGCGATAGGCCGTGACGTCCCCCACGCCGTAGTTGCCGCCCTACCAGCTCGTAAAGCACCCATCTGCCCACGAACTAGACCACTGAAAGTATTCCTCGACGACTAGATACGGCATTGAGTCTCCGAATGCATGTTGCAGGAGTCCGTAGCTGTCATTCCCCCCTATGTAGTACCATGTGCAGTCAGACGCGAGATAGCTCACATTGTTCTGGCACTCGGGGGTATAGTGGTCGGCTGAGGTAACCAGCAATTCGTATTAGGGACCGTCACGACGCTGGCCGGTGGAGAGCAGGAGCTGTTGTCATAGAGAATTGTAATGGGCCAGTAGCTTCGTCCGCTGACAAAGTCACAGATGACAACTGCAGCGATGGCGCCGAGCCACCAGAACTGCATCGGACGAAACCTTGCTGGGAACCAAGACCAGCCACTTCGAGAATGAGCGTGTGCAGATCCACGGGATCTTCGCGGCCAAAGTGGTGCAGGAGGACCTTCGGACATCACAGCCGCACGTTCAACGGATCGCAAAGTTGGGCAAGATTTACCGTAAACCAAGGTGATTAGTAGAAACACAGGCACCGGGGACTAGCTAACTGATTGACCTAGCCTTGGTAAAACGAATATTGTGTGGCATACTCGTGCTTAGTCGCTCTGGAAAATTCGACGAGGTGCTGGCTCCCATAGCCACTCGGGAAACATGATCTGCTCGCGGGTCAACGACTCGACGTCTATCATCGGCGGCGGACTTGGAGCAAACAGGGCGCTCATGTTGGCGTAGAATTGCTGGCTCCCTTTGAAGCACTTCCCCGTATTGATGAACTTGGTCCCCACGGTAACGTACTCGGCGTCAAAGTCGCTGCAGGATGAGGTCGGGTAGGTTGCTATCGTTAGCGAACTCCCGAAACCTGGGGCTATCTTGAAGTACGTGCCATCGCCGACTATCGGGTAGCATTTCCCATCAACTTTGTACACCACGGCGCTTTTTAGGGTCTGGCAATTGGTGTCAGGGGCGTAGCTTTCCATGATCAAGTAAGGAACACTGCCAAACTTTGTCGCAGCAAATGCAGCTAACTCGTCAACACAGTAGGTTTCCTGGTACAGTGTGTACGAGACGTCGGCCCTCTGACATGAAGACGCCGTTGAAATGACACAAGTCTGGACAAGATGGACTGTAAATACGACGGGGGCTGAGCTGCAAACTTTGTCGTCAAACAGAACAACAGCTTTCATCACTGATTGTATCTCAGTGCCATCAAACCCACCGACGGAAAACCTCGTCGCACAACCATAGCCGCTGTCCGAGGTGCAGTACTCATCGCGAAGACACGAATACGACGCGAGTGTTTTCTTGCTCAGGACCATGCTGCTCTGAACACCATTGCAGTACGTGTCGTTGTACGTGGTGATGGTCGCTGCGTCTTCCGTCGTGAGAGTGACCTTGAAACTCGTGGCATCGTCCACGTTGGAGTGACAGACCCCGTCCGCTATGTAGACAGTAACATTTTGCGCGTAATTGCACTGCATATCCGAAAACTCCTCCACGACGATGTACGGGGTATTATTTCCGAAGACCGTCGATGAAAGTCCTGCGTAGTCATAGGTGCAGCTCGAGATCGAGTAGAGAGTCGCACCGTCGGACCCACACACCGTTCTGAAAGGGTCCTGACTAGCTCCACACACAAAGTCTCGTGTAAATTTGATCCCCACTGGTGTCTCTGAGCAGGAATCATCCTCGTAGACCGCAACAGCGGTCATAATGAAACCTGGTCCACCGAGATAGAAGCGTCTCGCGCTGTCGATGCATTGTCCATACGTTATCATTGACTGCGTCACTCCCGTCGAGTTCAGTGCAGAATTACAGTCCGGGTCTTCGTATGTGGTGAGGATCAGGGAGTGACCAATGGTGAATTTGGTGCTCGTGGTCCCCGCGGCATTTGCGTGGCAGATCCCATCGATCACGTACGCAGTCGCATTGATCAAGGAGTTACTGTCGCACCAGCCCGATTCGTACTCCTCCACAAGCAGGTATGACACGTTCCAACCGAAAGCGTCGGACATTAGTAAGTAGATGTCCGATCCACCTGCGTCGTACCGAATGCAGTCTTTCACGTAGTGCACTGTCCCCGACTCTTCACATACTGGATCCGATTGGGACGGGCAGCTTAACTCCAGAGTTACAGTGGCGGTCTGAGCAGGCTGAGAACATGAATCGCTATCATACACAGCACACCTCGTCGTTCGACCCATTGCTGGCGGACCTCCCAATCCACCCACGATAAACCTCTTCCCACAACCGTAGCCGCCGTCCGAGGTGCAGTACTCATCACTAAGACACGAATACGACGTGAGCGTTTTCTTACTCACGGCCATGCTGCTCTCAATACCATTGCAGTACGTGTCGTTGTACGTGGTGATCGTCGCTGTGCCTTCCGTCGTGAGAGTGACCTTGAAGCTCGTGGTATCGTCCGCGGTGGAGTGACAGGCCCCGTCCGCTATGAAGACAGTAATATTTTGCACTTGGCTGCACCACCTATCCGAAAACTCTTCCACGACGATGTACGGCGTATTATTTCCGAAGACTGTCGATGAAGACCCTAAGTAATCATAGGTGCAGCTCGAGATCGAGTAGAGCGTCGCGCCGTCGGACCCACACACCGTTTTGAAAGGGTCCCGACTAGCTCCACACACGAAGTCTGGTGTAATTTTGATCTCCACTGGCGTCTCTGAGCAGGAGTCGTCCTCGTAGACCGCAACAGCGGTCATAGGAAGACCTGGTCCGCCGAGATAGAAGCGTCTCGCGTTGTCGATACATTGTTCAGACGTTATCATTGACTGCGTCAATTCCGTCGAGTTTAGTGCAGAATTACAGTCCGGGTCTTCGTATGTGGTGAGGATCAGGGAGTGGTGGCCAATGGTGAATTTGGTGCTCGTGGTCCCCGCGGCATTTGCGTGGCAGATCTCATCGAGCACGTATGCAGTCGCATTGATGAAGGAGTTAATGTCGCACCCCCAGTTCGAGTTCGTATCGTACTCCTCCACTATCAGGTATGACACATTCCAACCGAAAGCGTCGGACATTAGTAAGTAGATGTCCGATCCACCTGCGTCGTACCGAATGCAGTCTTTCACGTAGTGCACTGTCCCCGACTCTTCACATACTGGATCCGATTGGGACGGGCAGCTTAACTCCAGAGTTACAGTGGCGGTCTGAGCAGGCTGAGAACATGAATCGCTATCATACACAGCACACCTCGTCGTTCGACCCATTGCTGGCGGACCTCCCAATCCACCCACGATAAACCTCTTCCCACAACCGTAGCCGCCGTCCGAGGTGCAGTACTCATCACTAAGACACGAATACGACGTGAGCGTTTTCTTGCTCACGGCCATGCTGCTCTCAATACCATTGCAGTACGTGTCGTTGTACGTGGTGATCGTCGCTGTGCCTTCCGTCGTGAGAGTGACCTTGAAGCTCGTGGTATCGTCCGCGGTGGAGTGACAGGCCCCGTCCGCTATGAAGACAGTAATATTTTGCACTTGGCTGCACCACCTATCCGAATACTCTTCCACGACGATGTACGGCGTATTATTTCCGAAGACCGTCGATGAAGACCCTACGTAATCATAGGTGCAGCTCGAGATCGAGTAGAGCGTCGCGCCGTCGGACCCACACACCGTTTTGAAAGGGTCCCGACTAGCTCCACACACGAAGTCTGGTGTAATTTTGATCTCCACTGGCGTCTCTGAGCAGGAGTCGTCCTCGTAGACCGCAACAGTGGTCATAGGAAAACCTGGTCCGCCGAGATAGAAGCGTCTCGCGTTGTCGATACATTGTCCAGACGTTAGCTTTGGCTGCGTCAATTCCGTCGAGTTTAGTGCAGAATTACAGTCCGGGTCTTCGTATGTGGTGAGGATCAGGGAGTGGTGGCCAATGGTGAATTTGGTGCTCGTGGTCCCCGCGGCATTTGCGTGGCAGATCTCATCGAGCACGTACGCAGTCGCATTGATGAAGGAGTTACTGCTGCATCCCCCGTTCGAGTCTGTGTCGTACTCCTCTACAATCAGGTATGACACGTTCGATCCGAAAGCGTCGGACATTAGTAAGTACATGTCCGATCCATCTGCGTCGTACTGCGTGCAGTCTTTCACGTAGTACAGTGTCCCCGAGTCTTCACATAACGGATCCGAGGGATCCGCCTGTGGCGTACAACTGAGTTCTTGGGCGATAGTCATGATGTAGGGAGGAGCGCTGCAGGAGTTGTCGTCGTAATACGCGACAGTAGTTTGCGTAGGTCCTCCATCCCCACGCGATAACAAGAGCGCAGCCACAGCGACGCCGATGGCCCACCCCAGGATGTTCATCGCTCCGTTCTAGATTTGGCGAGTTTGGTTATGTGCGTGCAGGGATCCGAAGATCCCTGCGAATGGTCTTCGAGACTCTTCGGTGATTCTAACACATCACCGTCAGTGCTCTCCAGCGTATACACGCGCGACGTGCATACTACTATACTCGAATGCCACCGCTACGCGGCGGGGGGTATTGAGTACTTCCAGCATCGATGGCGCATGCAGCCGAGTACTTTAAGTAAGACTGTAATTTGCGTAGGTGTCGACCCAATGATAGTCCCTGACGACGGCAGCATTTTTTATGTTCCAGCACTGTAAGTAGTTCGCAGCGCTATTATATAAACTACTATAGTACTTAGTAGTTCAATTCATAAATTTAAACTACTATATGAGTAGTACTATAGTACTAGTGAACTACTGGATGTCGACTGTCGAAATTTCACCAAATATTTGCACCTACACCGCCACTACGCCTCACGAAACGCGTTCCCAATACAAAAAAAATACCGACCTCCGACACTCCTCCTAAACTAAACCATGCTAAAGCACAGAGAAGCTCTGGATTTTATCATGAAGTAAATTCTGCTTCTAAGCTGCACAGCCTCTCTGTTTCTGCCAGTGCCTCTTGTGTTGGCGTGAATGGGCGATCCCGAAGTTGGTGGTTCTGGTCGCGGACATCACCACTGACCCCCAAAAGAGCCGCCAACCTCGCTGAGCAAGCGCAAAAAAGAGTAAGTTTGGTTCACATTGCGCCGGGCCACGGCGTCTATGTCAGACCACTATGAACAGAACCTCCACGAGTGAGAAGAGTGCCATCACGCTGACGAATGAAAGAAAGGCAAGCAACCAGTTGATCATAGAAACTTCGCTTTAATTATGCTACCGCACTTGCACTGCGGTGTGGAGGATAAACTGTATTACGATACCTTACACGCGCCGCCGCCCTGCTTAGTAGCTGCTCGCGTTGAAATGGTCGGCTGTCATGGCCTTGGCTCACGTCGAAGATGTCGCGTTGGGCCCGAAGAGTGTTTGTCGTTGAAGTGGGTGCGAGTGTTGGTCCTGTCGAGAAGCGCGGTAGTTGTGGTCGATGTGCGGGGTAGACGGTTTATTTAATACTGAATTGCTACTGCTAGCCTAACATGCATGCCTCGCTGTGCTCCTACGCGAGCACAGGGTTCTCTTTGCGTATTTCTGGGGTTTTCCGTGACTATGCGCTACCCTGCGTCTTTTTGTTTTGTTTTCATTTCTTTTCTACTAAATGCGTGTTCCATGTTTCTTTTTCATGTTTTTCCTACAAAATGCATGTTCACTGTGACGGCTGACCCTCTCGGGTAGCTGCCACAGGAACTTCAAGCCTCTGGCCGCGAGCAAGCAAGCCAGAGCCTTTGCGCCGCATCGCTCTGGCTTGCTTGCTCAGCAGGCCAGAGGTGGGCCTGACAGAAGAGAACACGTGCTTGAAGACGCCCCCCTCCCGAAGCGAACAGCTGCACCTCCTCCTTCAGCTCAGGCGTCGCCAGCAGCGCCAGGTCCGTGTCCATCATGTACACGTCCTTGCCCTCCGCCTTGTCCTCCTTCTCCGACGGGTACCTCGGTCCACGTCTCGTTCACGAGCACCTGAAATTATTCGTTCGACAGCGTGAGCGAGTCGCTGCTGTAGGAGCCGCTATAGCCCAGGGTCTTCTGTTGCGCCACTCTGCGCGAACGTCCAGCCACAGCCACCGCCTCGTACGGAGACACACCCAGGGTCTTGATGTTGTCGCGCACGGAGATCAATGGCGTGTTGTAGTACTCGCGCAGGGCCAGGATCTCCTTGCCATTCCCGTTGTTGGTGCCCATGAAGTCGATGGTCACCTTGCTGGTGTCGTCGACGGCCGCCTAGCCCGCCAGTCGGCCGTCGACAGCGTCGGGTACGACTCCTTCACGGGCTCCAGCGCGGAGATGATCTTGTCCACACCGGCATTCACCGGCAGTTCTTCTGCTGCGAGAAACGACGTGGCGTTACTGGGACCTGGCAAGCATGCCTGGATAGCTGGGTCCTGAGACGCCTGCTAATAGCCACACAATTCTGGCGTTACTGTTACTGAGACTTGGCAAAAATGTATGAATAACTGGGCACAGAGACTGTAGTGGGTCTAACTTGACTCACTACTTTAGCTTACACGTTGCGCAACGTGTATGAGGAAGTGTAAGTACTTAGTAATTACTTAGGTTAATTATATTTGAATACACAAATATAAGTTAACTTTAGACAAGACTCCAAGTAGCTAGTTTGAGGTAAAATGAGAACTGTATTGTTTGTAAATTGATCTTCCTCTAAAATCTGCTAAAAACTGTTTATCATCTATGAAAGGGTTGGCAGCGGCTGGCTGTCAGAGCCCCGCTAATATGCATGTCTCTGATTGGTAGAAAGATGCTGCTTTCTACCAATAGGATCTTTTGGGTATGTGTGGACCACTCACTGTGGTGGTCCACTTCAATGTATCCATCGGTGTGTCTTACACCAATGTGAGGAAGTATCCAAAACGTTTAACAGATAACCTATCTGTTAAATTCACAAGTGGCTTGCAGCCACTTGTACGTGTAACCCCGTTACACCATCCCCCCATAAGGTTAGACGCGCGGGGTCCCCGCACGTCAATCTTTGGAATTGACCATTCGTCAATTCTCCGCGTTTGGAGAAGAAATCCGCGCTCATTCAACGATGAGCGCGCCCCAGAAGAAGTCCGCAAAGTCGATGGGGAGTCATCTCTCCATCGACGACTACTTCGAACGCCAGAAGGCGAAGTACGGTGACGTCGTCGACTTCGACGACGACGATGAAGACATGGAGGACGAGGAGGACTCGCCCTCAAAGCGTAAAGACTCAGTGTCGAGCGAATCGCTCGACCCTCACGCCAAGAACGTTCGCCCGCGTGAAGGGGACGAATCGGACGCTTCGAGTTCGAAGCGTTCGCGTACTGAGAGCGATACCCCACTCGCTTCCGCTGGGGCTCTCAGTACTCCGCGCACTGCTGCTGCAGCGCGTGATGTTAAAGCTCAAGGCTCTCCGCGCGCTGCGCCTGCAGCGCGCGATCCATGGATGCCGACCGCGTCCGAGATCGCGGACCGGTTTGGGAACTCGGTACCTCCGAATGAGGTGCCGCTGTACGTATGCAGCGCCATCAAAGATGACGCTGTGGCTGCCGAGCTGCACTTTGATGCGGAAACGCATCAAAGGCGCGATTACTACATCGGACTCTTTCATGAGCTCCGATGGTTTCAAAGCAAGAAGACCTCTTCTCGCAGCAAAGTGCCCGAATGGCAGGCACTTTGTCAAAGTTGGAACGCCTTTGTTGAGAACTTCAACAAGAGGCCGAGTGCTTACCGTGATCGGATTAAGCAAGCGCGTGATCGCTTCGAGACGTACTCGAAGCGTGGAAAGCTGGAGCAACTTCATGTTGCTGCTGAGGAGGCAAATGTGCCGTGCGCTGTGCCCGAGGGCTTTCAGTGCACGAAGTGTTTCCCAGGCGCGGTCCGCTTGAGCGACCGCGACCTGAACGGGTACACGTCGTTCCGTGTGCCCGAGGGTCTCAAAGAGCTCCGTGCTAAGTTCTTAGCACGTGAGGGTTCGGGCGCTAGCGATGATCGCAGCGCTCGTGTTACTTCCGCTGCACCAACGCGTACTGCTCTTCGTACGCCCTCACCATTTCCGGAACGTCCTCCAGCAGGACGTTCCGCGGCTCCCATGTATCTCGATAGGGAGGAAATCCTCTCCAACGAATACGAAAACGAGCCCCTTGAGGGTTCGTTTTCGGGATACTATGGTCAACAATCCGCTCAACAATCCAGCGGGTTGAGCCGCGGGCGTCACGGATCGGCGGTGGCGGGGGTGGGAACACGCCCCGGGTATGATCAGCCCCGGGCTGATCAGTATGCGCCTCTCCACGACCGGGTGGCCGTCGTGGAGCGTCTGCAGGGCGTTGAGTTCGCCGCCCTAAAGCAGGAGCTGGCGAACCAGAAGGCCCAAGTCGCGGCGGTCTCGCAGACCGCCTCGAATATCCAGGTCGAGCTGGGGACCCAGATGAAGGGGTTGCTCCAGCGCGTCCGCGCGCTCGAGGAGAGGTTGCTCGTCGCCGAGGCCAAGTCCTCCGCTTCTGCCTCGGCTCCTGCCGAGGCTTCGGGTCAGCCGAGCTAGATGGCTCGTGCTGCCGGTATGGCTTCAGCCGTCCGACGTAAAAGGTCGGATGGAGGCGCATGCTAGACGGTATGTCTAGCGTGTATGCGTTGCCGTGCCGTGCCAACACAGTGAACGGCCCGATGAAGCGCGGAGCAAGCTTGCTTGCTCCGAAATCCGAAACTGCATGTCTAGGCAGGTTTTGTGTAGCTAACAAAACTAATGAACCAACTTTAAATTCATTTGTGTTGCCTCTGCCCGCATTGTCTGCGTTCAGCTTCTGTTGATCAACAGAAGCTGCTATTGTGTCTTGGACAAACCGAATCACGGCTTGTCTTTTGGTGATGAAACTGATTGCATCCGAGCTGAAGTCATTCAGCTCGCTCTCCGCTAGAGGCCCGGCCTCTGCGTGGTTCTTTGCGGTGTCTGCGCCCTGCGCAGACCCGTGGTCGTTGGCCATGTTGTTGGGGGAGTCTGCGCCCTGCGCAGACTCATGTGGTTTGTCCATTGTTGCAGCTGACACTGTGCAAGTGTCAGCGGTTTTCTGCGGCTGCTGTATTGCAGTCGTAGATCCTCCCCCACTTAATGTGGGAGCCATCACTCCGAGTAAACTCGGTAGACGTGGATGCCGCATGGCATTCACGTAGAACGGTGTACGCCCTGTCGAGGGATGCACTGAGTTATTTATGGCAAACTCTGCCATCGGTAAGCACTCGCTCCAGTAGTGGAACGAGTGAGCGTAGCTCTTCAACATATCGACGAGCACGCGATTCACGCGCTCGGTTTGACCGTCCGTCTGCGGATGATCCGCAGTCGACATGGAAAGCTGGCTCCCAAGAAGTGTAAACACTTCTTGCCACAGGTGCGCTGTGAAGCGCGGGTCTCTGTCCGACACGATGTCGGACGGCATGCCATGGTGTTTGAACACCATGTCGACGAGCAGACGGGCCGTCTGCTTCGCGGTCACCTCTGCTGGCACCGCAGCAAGATGTACCATCTTGCTGAAACGGTCTACAAAGACCACAACACCGGTGTTCCCTCCGCTGTCCGGGGGAAGACCAAAGATGAAGTCCAAAGACATGGACTTCCAACACTCCGACGGAGTCGGTAGTGATTGCAGTGGAGCCTGCGCGAATGGCGCAGGCTTTACGCGTTGGCATACCTCGCAAGCTCGGATGTACTTGCGCACCCACTTATACTGGTGGTGCCAGTAGAAGTCGCGCGTGAGAAGGACGTAAGTCTTCTCACGTCCGAGATGTCCCGCAGTCGGGGCATCATGATACTCGTACATGATCCTGAGGCGCAGATCATGGTCATTTGGCACGACAACGCGGACCGCGTTGTCGTCGACTGCGTTGTAAAGTAGCAGTCCTTCGTGCACACGAAAGCGGTGTGCACGCGCTCGAAGGTGCTTGGGCAGCTTCTGACGGGACTTGTCAGAAGGCGCTGTGCCATAGGCCAGCAAGAGCTTCGCGTCCGTGTTGTGCGCGTACGCGGCCTTCACATCATCCAACAGAGACGACGTGGGTGTGCTCGTTCGCATGGCGTCAATGGCATTGACGTCAGCAGCTTCTGCGTAGTCCGGCCGACGTGATAACGCGTCGGCCACCACATTCGATCTTCCGGGTTTGTATTCGACCCGGAAGTTATACTCTGCAAAGAATGAGAGCCATCTCGCCATTCTTTGTGAAATGTGTGGCGACTTCACTGCGGTGCGCAGTGAAGCATGGTCGGTGTAGACCACAAATGGTCTACTCCCAAGCAAGTACACTCGAAACTTTGCGAGTGCATACTTCATGGCAAGGAGTTCCTTGTCATGCACCGGATAGTTGCGCTCAGCTGGCTTCAGCTGACGCGATTGGTAGTAGACGACACGATCACGGCCCTCGTGATCGTGCTGCAACAACGCACATCCGATCGCGAAATCGGATGCGTCACACACTACGTGAAATGGGCGATCTTGGTCAGCCACTGCCAAGATCGGCGCCTCAGTCAAGCCCCGCTTGACTGCATCGAATGCCTTTTGGCAATCGGGTTTCCAGTTCCACACAGCTTCTTTCTTAAGAAGCTGTGACAGCGGGCGGATCTTGCCTGCATAGTCCTCCACGTACTTGCACAAGTACGCGGCCAAGCCAAGGAACTGCCTCAGTTCCTTGGCACTTGAAGGCGTTGGCCATTCGTTAATCACTCTGACCTTTTCTGGGTCAGGGCGAACACCATTCTTCCCTACGAGACACCCGAGGACGGGTATCTCGCTCGCCCCGAAGATACACTTCTTCAGGTTCGCGTAGAGCTTATACTTTCGCATAAGCTCAAGTAGCTTCCGGAGATGCACCCTGTGCATCTCTACGTCGGTATTCTCGTCCACAGCTCGGCTGTGGATGAACACATCATCGAAGTAGCTCGGTGCGAAGTCGCGCACCGAGCGCAACAAGTGCGTCACGCACCTGTTGAAAGTCACAGGGGCATTCTTAAGCCCCTTTGACATTACTAGCCATTCCCAGAGCATGCCGCTTGGCGTGCTCACTGCCGTGAGAGGGATATCGCTCTCACGCATTAGGATTTGATAGAATCCATCTCGCAAGTCGAGAGTACTGTAAACGGTGCTCCCGGCCATCGAATCGATGATAACATCTTTTCGTGGTATCGGCGTCTGCGCCGGTACCGTCGCATCGTTCAGCTTGTTGTAGGCATGAACGATGCGCCATCCGCCCTGTGGCTTCTTGACACAGAACGTCGGAGCACTGTGCGGGGACTTTGATTCCCGCACTTGTCCTGCTTTACGACGACTTTCAAAGAAGTCGTCGATCGCTTTCACTTGCTCTCGCGGCAGTGGCCACTGCCGCGTGACACAGTACTTCGTGCCCGGCACGAGATCAATCTCGTGCTGAATGCCCTTATCCTGCGGAAGCTCCGCAGGAATGTCTTCCGGGAGTACGTCTTTGTACTCCCTCAGCAATTCGTAATAGGGACTCGACTTCAGCGAGTCCCAACCTTGTTCCTCGAAGCGCTCTCGCTTCGTCTTCGCACTGAGAGTGTCTTCACTCTCAGTGGTACTTCCCCATGAAGAGCTGCCTCAGCTCTTCGCTCTCGCCTCGCCGTTCTTTCGCTGTCCGAAGAACGCAGACTTGCTCGATGCGTTCATCGTGCAAGTCGCGCGTGAAGCGCTTCCAGCTCATGGCTGGAAGCGAAGTCAACTCCGACGCCGTCGTCGGAGGACTAGCGAGTTCCATGTCACGATACTGGAATCCAGTATCGGTGCGCGTCAAGACGCTTAGCGTCTTGACATTCGGCGTCACCACCGCAGTCTGCCCAGCAGACTGCTCTTGTTGCGTCTCGGTCCCGGACCGAGACTTGCGCAGCGTTTTCCGCTTGCACCGTCTTCTTGTTGTGCGGAGCCCGGCTCCGCACAGTTGTTCTTCTTGTCCAGGCTCGGCCGTGGACAGTTGTTCGCCGGCGGACCCTGTCCGCGGACGCGCGGTATCAAGCCCGGCTTGACCGCATTTTCCTTCGTGCAGCCCGGCTGCACGGTAATGTGTCCCTTCGCCGGCAGACCCTGTCTGCGGGCGCGCGATATCAAGCCCGGCTTGATCGCATGGCGCTTCGTCGTGCAGCCCGGCTGCACGACAGCATGCAAATTGCGTCAGTACGGGACGTTTGCAACCGTCCGCACTTTGCAGCGTCAACTCCCGTAGTTGACACGCCTTTGTCACCTCGACGCCAGTTATTGGCGGAGCCCCTCATCACCGAGGGTGCGTCGACTCCCGGAGCCGACGCGTCGTTGTCGACCTGATCTCTTCGGGTCAGGGACTGTCCCTTACACGCTTGAACGTGGGTGTTGGTTCCCGGAACCAACACATCTTTTTTTTCCGACGTCGGCAGCATTGCCGACGTGGGTCTCACTTGTGCGCGCCCTCGCGCACTTCTTGGGCACTCCGGGACAGCAGCATAAAGCGCTGTCTCGACTGGTGAGCCGCGCGCATGATGGTGCGCGCGCTGCGGTAACAGGGCCATCGCTCTCTGTTCCGCTGTCGCGTCCGAAGCGCACGAGCGTGCGCTTCTTCCAGTCTATCACCGGATCATGCCGTGCAAGCCACGGTATGCCCATTACTACGTCGAACTTATCGTCCAGGTCCAGGACGATAAAGTGTTCGACAAACACTCGTTGTTTGTACGAGAAGCGCACGTTCACGACGCGCTTCTCGGTCTTTACGATGGCACCTGTTGCCAGTCGTACCTCCAGAAGACTTCGAGGTACATTTACCTCCTCGAAGTCAAGTCTCGGCAGGCTTCGTAGTCGAACAAAGTTGTTCGACGCGCCTGAATCCACCAAAGCTCGAAGAGAGTCACTCGCTCTCTTCGAGTAAACCTTCAAGATGACTAGGTTTGGCCTGTCATCTTGCTTCTTGCAGCGAGATCTGGTCTCACTGGGGGCTGCAGTCCTCAGTGTCGCGTGCCCAATGTCGGCACGCGCGACTGCATTACCAGTAGGACGCCCCGCGCCTACTGGATGTTCGCGTTTTTTGTTGGTCCGCGGCGATGCCTAGCATCGCCACGACGGCCACCTCCAGGGGGCATGGGAGCTGTACACTCCCGTGCAAAGTGACCGATCCTTCCGCAACGGAAGCATCGCACGTTACCTCCCTGCTGCTGGTAACCAGCAGTTGTTGCCTTCGAGAGGTCCATTGGTTCTGGACCTCCCGGCCTCGCTACCGGGCGCGGTTGCGGCCTCGGCACGTTCACATGCAGTTTAGCCTGCCGCAGGCTAAACACTTCTTGCATGGCAAGAGTGATCGCAGCTTCGAGAGTACTCGGGTACTCTCGGAAGAGATAGGTCTTCACAGGCCCATCTCTCAGTCCCTTCATGAACGTGACGACCTGGGTCGCCTCGTCAATCGGGTTAGTCACGATATTTGATACCAAATATCGTGCGCGCTGCGCGTAAGCATGGACGTCATGCTTACCCTGCTGAAGGTCGAGGAACTCCGCCCTCGACCGGAACTCGTTTTGCGGGGGCTCAAACGCTTGTTTGAGCTCCTCTTTGAACACTTCGTACGTGCTAAAGCACGTAGGATCGGAGAGTCGGCGTCCATACGCCCAACTCCTTGCGCGTCCGCCAAGGCAGGACATGGCGAACGCGACCTTCGACAGCGGGTCGACGATGCGTCGAGCCGCTATGGCTGTGTCGAGTTCGACAAGCCATCGGAGGAGAGGCTCGCCCTCTCTTCCCACGTAATTGCTTACGCTCAACTTTAATGGTTGAGCACGCGGTGTCGTCCCTGACGACGCCGTCACTGAGGAAGCAGCGTCACGCTGCTCCTTCATGATGAACCCCAGAGCAACACCATGTTGCTCCGTCGGCGATAGCGTACGCAGCATTGTAGCTATCGCCGCTTCTCCAATGACTGTTGACAGTCGTTGGAGGGCCTCCCACTCTGGGTCAGACAGGTGGGGGCAGTCAGCGCGTGCAACATGCGTTGCAGGCGTGTTGGAGCTCTCCATGCACCTCCGTGCTCATGGGGTTCTCGGCTCCGCGTTCGTACACCGCGTACGAACGTCAAGCAGTCGGTCGTTGGACGGACTACAAAGTGCTACCAGGTGTAGTGGGTCTAACTTGATTCACTATTTTTGCTTACACGTCGCGCTACGTGTATGAGGAAGCGTAGGAGTTTATTAATAATTTGAATTAATTATACTTGAGTCCACAAGTATAAGTTAACTTTAGACAAGACTCCAAGTAGCTAGTTTGAGGTAAAATGAGAACTGTATTGTTTGTAAATTGATCTTCCTCTAAAATCTGCTAAAAACTGTTTATCATCTATGAAAGGGTTGGCAGCGGCTGGCTGTCAGAGCCCCACTAATATGCATGTCTCTGATTGGTAGAAAGATGCTGCTTTCTACCAATAGGATCTTTTGGGTATGTGTGGACCACTCACTGTGGTGGTCCACTTCAATGTATCCATCGGTGTGTCTTACACCAATGTGAGGAAGTATCCAAAACTTTTAACAGATAACCTATCTGTTAAATTCACAAGTGGCTTGCAGCCACTTGTACGTGTAACCCCGTTACAGAGACGCCTGCTTGCAGCTACGGGCGTGCGGGAGATCATAATATGATCGAACAACGCATCCTCGGTTATGGAGTATGGAGTCGAAGGATTGTACAGTGTACCAACCGAGAATGACATTGATCTATTGGGTGACTTCCAAAAATGAAAAATGAGGAGTAACAAGTGGGGAACAAGATCGAATTTGTGCGTGGTTTGGTCCACAGCTTGTGACGAGTTTGTGGCATGCTTGTGCGTGTTCTGCCCTCCAAAAACATCGCAAACCTGCGGAAGAGAACACAATAATTAGCTCAGGCAAAGCAGTTCATTACAGAATTTCCAGTAAACCACGAGTATATTTTAACACGGTCCGCTACGCTCACGCCCTCACCATATTCCAAGCACCACAAAGACTCCAAGATCGCCACTGAAACCAGAATCGGGCAAAGAAGTAAATAGCGCTCATGCGAATTCGTATCACATTGCGAGAGCGGAATTACCTGACTGCAAATGTGCTGGTTTCTCCGTCGGAAAGTCCTTGGTCTGTGATGTACGAAGTGCAACATGACAGCGCATTCCTAGTGGCAGTTTCATTACCTGTGAAGCAGTTCAACTTGTTGCTGGCAGCATTTTCTCGGCATTACATTGTCAAGAGCGAACCATGTAAACGGGGAAAATCTGCTCGCCTTCTCAACAAAACCAATGTGCTTGCGTGTATCTTACATTTTTACACGGCAGCGGGAGAGGCTAAAACATTGTACAAATTGTTTGGAATACCGCCAGCGACTTTATCACGGGAAGCAAGCTGAAATAGCCTTAGCCGAGGCACTTCGGGATCTCGCTGCGCTCGAATTTGCTGGCCGTCCTTCTCGGAACAGCAGCAATGGGCTGCAAGTGTTGCGTCGAAGGAACCTCTCATTCGAAGTTGTTTTTGCGTTGCCGACGGCAAAAACTACGCGGTTCATGCTCCAACAGCCAGCGACTTGCAGAATGCGTACTTCAACGGTAAGAATTTGTTGTTGTTGTTGTTGTTGTTGTTGTTGCTAGTGCTGTTGCTGTTTCAGCGCTTACGATTATTTTTTTAGGATGGCTGCATGCAGTGAAGGTAACAGGCGTATTATGTTACGGGTTTGAAGGAACTTTGATTTGGGGCCGTTACAATTTCCCGGGGTCTTGGAATGACGGCGGGATGAGGCTTCGCTTACAATCCCGTCTCGCAGATCGTGCTAAAACGCTTGAATACAGTTGTTGTGCAACCGATTCTGCCTTTCCGGTAAGCAACGCGCTCACCGGGAAAATCATCACGCCGCTGAAAGATGGCGATCTAGAAAACGTGAGTCAAGCTTGCATACTCGAGCTTATAGCGATGAGTAATTCGATAACGGCAATATCGACAAGCTGCAGAGTGGGGGATGGGCTGTGCCTCGAATGTATACAGGTAATTGCTTTTACCCCTCCCTTTCAACCCCGAACGACGTGGATTACGACTGGAGAACATCTATCACTTGTACAATATCCGAGTGCGAACGACAGGTATTAGTCAGATTAGAAGCGTCTATATGCAATAAAAGAGATCGATCAGCCAGCTAGTTCCTCCCGATTGACGACGCTTGATTTTAATATTAGTGCAAAATGCATGAAATGTAAGAGAACATAACTCCATTAGCAGTGTAGCCACGAATGATAATGCAAAAAAAAAAAACTTCAGCGCCTTGGAGACGCTGCTACTGCGAGCTACTCATTTGATGCACTTGGTGGAGGTACACCAAAGATCTTGGCCATCAGCAACACCATCAGCTGTCGGCTTTGAGCATCGCGGGCACCTTGACTACGGGCCAGTTCCAGTTGAAACTGGCGTTCGCGAGCCTCGCGCGTCGCTTCCCGCTCTTCGCGTTCACGGCGAGCCTCAGCATCTCGAGCCGCTTGACGCTCCTCCAACATCATAATTACCCCGATTCCACCCCGGCGTTTCCGGGCAAAGCATCTGAAGCCACCTTATCCATCATTTTGTCAAGACGAATACGCCGTTGGGCTGTTTGGCTCAGCAAGGTGGTTGAAGTGATGCCCGAGTCACTCACCCTTGATATCCTAGTAGAAGTTGCGCCAACTGTGTCGGCGTTAGGCCGGCCCTAGCACTTGCGGATAGAGCCGCGGTCGTGGACGTTGCGACCCGGCTAGAGGTGGGCAGCGGGGGTGACGGTGTGCTGGGTCCCTCCGCCACAGTAACCCGCTGGGGAGTTGGTGCATCTTCATCATGCACACTATCGGTCGCTGGAGCGCCACCAGCGCCGTCCGACTCGCTCGAAAAGGCTTCAAGGCCGTGGCCAGCGTCACTAAAACCGTCACTGTATAGCTCCCCTTCTGGTTCCAGATCTACTTCTTCTGAATCGTCGTCGTTCAGTGAGCTGACCCTCGATTCTCCTGAAGGCTATCTTTGCACGCTTAATCTCCGAAGGGCGCTCTGGGTCCCCTGTAGGCTTTCGCTTGTTCTTCAAGGGCATGAACTTGCGCCTAAGGCTGTCTCCATCCCGCTCAGGCCATTCAGAAGGTAGATGAGCGTTGTACTAGGACGCAATGTTCGCCCATTGCTCAGATCCGAAAGGGAGACTTGATTCGACTAGGGCGAGCATACCTATTCAGGAACGTCAGATTTATATATACAAAGCCAGTATGGTTAAAATGAACGTACGATTCAATTCGGCGGCACGGAGTTCTTCTCTTTTGTCTTTTTTCTGGTGTTGGCCATGACTAATGAGAGTGTTGAGCGTATTGTCGAAGTTGTTGGCGGGACGCCGGCTGAAAAGTGGCGTCTGCACAGAGTACTACATGACAGGGGGCAATCCTAAGAACTGGCGATAGGTGTGAATATAGTTAGCATAAGTTTGCTCAGACGTGAAAGTTGTCTCACCATCGTTTGCGTCACCTTTGTGCGGCGTAGGTGTCATCACTTGTGCTTCACATGTTCAAAGACACATGTGAGGCTTGAGTGCTTTTTGGAAGTCACCCATCCGATGTGTCGCGTTGGGGAGGGAAACCTCTCCAGCGAATGCGAAAACAATCCGGACCTCGGATTGTTTTCCTATGATCAACAATTCGCTGGACGATCCAGCGAATTTCTCCGCGTGCGTCTCGCAGCGGTGGCGGAGATGGTGGAAACACGCCCCGATGGTCAACGCCGTGTTGACCTTCATCTCGTGTTGCTCCACGACCAAGTGACGGTCGTGGAGTACCTTCAGAGCGCGGCGGTTGCCGCTCTGTTCCTTCGTGTCCCGGCTGTGGCGGTCTCCCAGACCGCCTTGAACGTGCCGGTCGGGCTGTAGGCCCGACTGTATTAACTGCTCCAGCGCGACTACGCGCTGGAGAGGAGGGTTTCCCCTGCCGAGTCTGTCTCTTCGGATCAGCACGAGCCGCTTGGCTCGTGCTGGAGGTATGGCTTTAACCGCCCGACATAAAATGTCGGGTGGAGCCGCATGCTAGACGGTATGTCTAGCGTATATGCGTTACCGTGGCGTGCCATCGCCTTGAATGGCCTGATGAAGCGCGGAGCAAGCTTACTTGCTCCGAAATCCGAAACGGCATGTTTAGGCAGGTTTTGCGTTGATAACAAAACCAATGAATCCACTTTGAATTCATTTGTGTTGCCCCTGCCAATATTATCGGCGTTCAGCTTCTGTCTATCCACAGAAGCTGCAATCGTGTCCTGGACAAACCGAATTACGGCTTGTCTGCGATGGATGACGTCAATCGCATCCACAAGAGGCTCGGCCTCTGCGTGGTTCGTCGCGGTATCTACGCCCTGCGCAGACCCGTGGTCCTAGTTCATTGAGTAGTCTGTGCCCTGCACAGACTCGTTTTCCTTGTTCTGTGGGTCAGCGCACTGCGCTGACCCTTGGTTCTTCCTGCCAAGGTCTGCGCCCCGCGCAGACCTGGTTGTCTTGTTCCTTGTTGTCGCGGCTGACACTGTGCAGGTATCAGCGGCTTTTTGCGGCTGCTGTGTTGCAGTCGTAGATCCTCCCCCACTTAAAGTGGGAGCCATCACTCCGAGTAAACTCGGCAGACGGGGATACCGCATGGCATTCACATAAAACGGTGTATGCCCGGTCGAGGCATGCACCGAGTTGTTGATGGCGAATTCCGCCATCGACAAACACTCGCTCCAGTATTGGAACGAGTGGGCGTAGCTCTTCAAAATGTCGACGAGCACGCGATTCACGCGCTCGGTTTGATCGTCCGTCTGCGGATGATCCGCAGTCGACATGGAAAGCTGGCTCCCAAGAAGTGTAAACACTTCTTGCCACAGGTGCGCTGTGAAGCGTGGGTCTCGGTCCGACACGATGTCGGTCGGCATGCCATGGTGTTTGAACACCATGTCAACGAACAGACGGGTCGTCTGCTTCGCGGTCACTTCTGCCGGCACCGCAGCAAGATGTACCATCTTGCTGAAGCGGTCGACGAAGACCACAACACCGGTATTCCCTCCGCTGTCCGGGGGAAGACCAAAGCTGAAGTCCAAAGACATGGACTTCCAACACTCCGACGGAGTCGGTAGTGATTGTAACGGAGCCTGCGCGAATGGCGCAGGCTTTACGCGTTGGCATACCTCGCAAGCACGGATGTACTTGCGCACCCACTTATACTGGTGGTGCCAGTAGAAGTCGCGCGTGAGAAGGACGTAAGTCTTCTCACGTCCGAGATGTCCCGCAGTCGGGGCATCATGATACTCGTACATGATCCTGAGGCGCAGATCATGGTCATTTGGCACGACAACGCGGACCGCGTTGTCGTCGACTGCATTGTAAAGAAGCAGTCCGTCGTGCACCCGATATCGGTGTGCACGCGCACGAAGGTGCTTGGGCAACTTCTGACGAGCCTTGTCAGAAGGTGTTGTACCATAAGCCAGCAAGAGTTTCGCGTCCGCGTCGTGCGCGTACGCGGCCTTCACGTCGTCCAACAGAGACGACGTGGGTGTGCTCGTTCGCATGGCGTCAATGGCATTGACGTCAGCAGCTTCTGCGTAGTCCGGCCGACGTGATAACGCGTCGGCCACCACATTCGATCTTCCGGGTTTGTATTCGACCCGGAAGTTATATTCTGCAAAGAATGAGAGCCATCTTGCCATTCTTTGTGATATGTGTGGCGACTTCACTGCGGTGCGCAGTGATGCATGGTCGGTGCAGACCACAAATGGTCTACTTCCAAGTAGATACACTCGGAACTTTGCGAGTGCATATTTCATGGCAAGGAGTTCCTTGTCATGTACCGGATAGTTGCGCTCAGCTGGTTTCAGCTGACGCGACTGGTAATAGACAACACGATCACGGCCCTCGTGATCGTGCTGCAACAACGCACATCCAATCGCGAAGTCGGATGCGTCACATACGACGTGGAATGGACGATCTTGGTCAGCCACTGCCAAGATCGGTGCCTCAGTCAAGACCCGCTTGACTGCATCGAATGCCTTTTGGCAATCGGTTGTCCAATTCCACACAGCTTCCTTCTTAAGAAGCTGTGACAGCGGGCGGATCTTGCCCGCGTAATCCTCCACGTACTGCACAAGTATGTGGCCGAGCCAAGGAACTGTCTCAGTTCCTTGACATTTGAAGGCGTTGGCTATTCATTGATCACTCTGACCTTTTCCGGGTCAGGGCGAACGCCATGTTTCCCTACGAGACACCCAAGGACGGGTATCTCGCTCGCCCCGAAGATACACTTCTTCAGGTTCGCGTAGAGCTTATACTTTCGCATAAGCTCAAGTAGCTTCCGGAGATGCACCCTGTGCATCTCTACGTCGGTATTCTCGTCCACAGCTCGGCTGTGGATGAACACATCATCGAAGTAGCCCGACGCGAAGTCGCGCACCGAGCGCAACAAGTGCGTCACGCACCTGTTGAAAGTCACAGGGGCATTCTTAAGCCCCTTTGACATTACTAGCCATTCCCAGAGCATGCCGCTTGGCGTGCTCACTGCCGTGAGAGGGATGTCGCTCTTACGCATTAGGATTTGATAGAATCCATCTCGCAAGTCGAGAGCACTGTAAACGGTGCTCCCGACCATCGAATCGACGATAACATCTTTTCGCGGTATCGGCGTCTGCGCCGGTACCGTCGCATCGTTCAGCTTGTTGTAGGCATGAACGATGCACCATCCGCCCTGTGGCTTCTTGACACAGAACGTCGGAGCACTGTGCGGGGACTTCGATTCTCGCACTTGTCCAGCTTTGCGATGACTTTCAAAGAAGTCGTCGATCGCTTTCACTTGCTCTCGCGGCAGTGGCCACTGCCGCGTGACGCAATACTTCGTGCCCGACACGAGATCAATCTCGTGCTGAATGCCCTTATCCTGCGGAAGCTCCGCAGGAATGTCTTCCGGGAGTACGTCTTTGTACTCCCTCAGCAATTCATAATAGGGACTCGACTTCAGCGAGTCCCAGCCTTGTTCCTCGGAGCGCTCTTGCTTCGTCTTCGCTCTGAGAGTGTCTTCACTCTCAGTGGTACTTCCCATGAAGAGCTGTCTCAGCTCTTCGCTCTCGCTCTTCGTTCTTTCGCTGTCCGAAAGAACGCAGACTTGCTCGATGCGTCCATCGTGCAAGTCGCGTGTGAAGCGCTTCTAGCTCATGACTGGAAGCGAAGTCAACTCCGACGCCCTCGTTGGAGGATTAGCGAGTTCCATTTCCTGATACTGGAATCCAGTATCGGTACGCATCAAGACGTTCAGCGTCTCGACGCCCGGCGTCACCGCCTCTGTCTGCCCAGCAGACTGTTCTTGTAGTGTCTCGGTCCCGGACCCAGATTTGCGCAGCGTTCTCCGCGTGCGCTATCTTCTTGTTGTGCGGAGCCCGGCTCCGCACGGTGGTTTTTCTGATCCAGGCCCGTACATGGACGGTTGTTCGCCGGCGGACCCTGTCCGCGGGCGCGCGATATCAAGCCCGACTGGATCGCATGGCGCTTCGTCGTGCAGCCCGGCTGCACGACAGCATGCAAATTGCGTCAGTACGGGACGTTTGCAACCGTCCGCACTTTGCAGCGTCAACTCCCGTAGTTGACACGCCTTTGTCACCTCGACGCCAGTTATTGGCGGAGCCCCTCATCACCGAGGGTGCGTCGACTCCCGGAGCCGACGCGTCGTTGTCGACCTGATCTCTTCGGGTCAGGGACTGTCCCTTACACGCTTGAACGTGGGTGTTGGTTCCCGGAACCAACACATCTTTTTTTTTCGACGTCGGCAGCATTGCCGACGTGGGTCTCACTTGTGCGCGCCCTCGCGCACTTCTTGGGCACTCCGGGACAGCAGCATTAAGCGCTGTCTCGACTGGTGAGCCGCGCGCACCTGCTGGTGCGTGCGCTGCGATAACAGGGCCATCGCTCTCTGTTCCGTCGTCGCGGCCGAAGCGCACGAGCGTGCGCTTCTTCCAGTCTATCACCGGATCATGCCGTGCAAGCCACGGTATGCCCATTACCCCGTCAAACTTATCGTCCAAGTCCAGGACGATAAAGTGTTCGACAAACACTCGTTGTTTGTACGAGAAGCGCACGTTCATGACGCGCTTCTCGGCCTTCACGATAGCACCTGTTGCCAGTCGTACCTCCAGAAGACTTCGAGGTACATTTACCTCCTCGAAGTCAAGTCTCGGTAAGCTCCGCAGTCGAACAAAGTTGTTCGACGAGCCCGAATCCACCAAAGCTCGAAGAGAGTCGCTCACTCTCTTCGACGTTACCTTCAAGATGACCAGGTTCGGCCAGTCATCTTGCTTCTTGCAGCGAGATCTGGTCTCACTGGGGGCTGCAGTCCTCAGTGTCGCGTGCCCAATGTCGGCACGCGCGACTGCATTACCAGTAGGACGCCCCGCGCCTACTGGATGTTCGCGTTTTTTGTTGGTCCGCGGCGATGCCTAGCATCGCCACGACGGCCACCTCCAGGGGGCATGGGAGCTGTACACTCCCGTGCAAAGTGACCGATCCTTCCGCAACGGAAGCATCGCACGTTACCTCCCTGCTGCTGGTAACCAGCAGTTGTTGCGTTCGAGAGGCCCATTGGTTCCGGACCTCCCGGCCTCGCTACCGGGCGTGGTTGCGGCCTCGGCACGTTCGCATGCAGTTTAGCTTGCCGCAGGCTAAACTCTTCTTGCATGGCAAGAGTGATCGCAGTTTCGAGAGTACTCGGGTACTCTCGGAAGAGATAGGTCTTCACAGGCCCATCTCTCAGTCCCTTCATGAACGTGACGACTTTAGTCGCCTCGTCTATCGGGTTGGTCACGATGTTCGAGACCAAGTACCGTGCACGCTGCGCGTAAGCATGGACGTCATTCTGACCCTGCTGCAGGTCGAGGAATTCCGCCCTCGACCGGAACTCGTTGTGCGGGGGCTCAAACGCTTGTCTGAGCTCCTCTCTGAATATCTCGTACGTGCTAAAGCACGTAGGATCGGAGAGTCGGCGTCCATACGCCCAACTCCTTGCGCGTCCGCCAAGGCAGGACATGGCGAACGCGACCTTCGACAGCGGGTCGACGATGCGTCGAGCCGCTATGGCTGTGTCGAGTTCGACAAGCCATCGGAGGAGAGGCTCGCCCTCTCTTCCCACGTAATTGCTTACGCTCAACTTTAATGGTTGAGCACGCGGTGTCGTCCCTGACGACGCCGTCACTGAGGAAGCAGCGTCACGCTGCTCCTTCATGATGAACCCCAGAGCAACACCATGTTGCTCCGTCGGCGATAGCGTACGCAGCATTGTAGCTATCGCCGCTTCTCCAATGACTGTTGACAGTCGTTGGAGGGCCTCCCACTCTGGGTCAGACAGGTGGGGGCAGTCAGCGCGTGCAACATGCGTTGCAGGCGTGTTGGAGCTCTCCAGGGGCACTTCCGTGCTCATGTGGTTCTCGGCTCCGCGTTCGTACACCGCGTACGAACGTCAAGCAGTCGGTCGTTGGACGGACTGCAAAGTGCTACCAGGTGTAGTGGGTCTAACTTGATTCACTATTTTTGCTTACACGTCGCGCTACGTGTATGAGGAAGCGTAGGAGTTTATTAATAATTTGAATTAATTATACTTGAGTCCACAAGTATAATATAAGTCAAATAAAACACCAAGTAACGGAAATTACGGAATAATACTCCGGGCACTATTTAATAGTACCCCTCACAAAATCTCGAAAGTTTACTCTGTATTACCAAAAGGTTACATCGCTACCTTAGCTTACTCGTCGATCAGTGCAGCATCATCAAGAGCGTCGTGCAGCTCGTCCAGGTTAAAGTCGTCCATATCCTCGTGGCTGCGTTCTATAGTGAAGTGAGGTGTAACAAGATGACTGGTCATCAGAGCAGGGTAGGGTACGTGAGTTACTGTAGGGTTACTACCGGGTTACTCTGAGAGGGTACTATTTGGGTAGAGGGTATTAATCGGGAATTTCCGTTAGCTAGTTTAAGGTAAAATGAGAACTGTATTGTTTGTAAATTGATCTTCCTCCTAAATCTGCTAAAAACTGTTTATCATCTATGAAAGGGGTTGACAGCGGCTGGCTGTCAGAGCCCCACTAATATGCACGTCTCTAATTGGTAGAAAGATGCTGCTTTCTACCAATAGGATCTTTGGGTAGGTGTGGACCACTCATGTGTGGTGGCCCACTTCAATGTATCCATTGGTGTGCCTTACACCAATGTGAGGAAGTATCTAAAACCTTTAACATATATTTATCTGTTAAACCATAAGTGACAAATGTCATGCACAAGTGACAAATGTCACTTGTGACCGTTGTCATGCACAAGTGACAGTTGTCGTGCACAAGTGACTGTTGTCACTTGTGTGTGTAACCCCGTTACAACATGAATGTCGCCCGTAAAATACTCAAGCAACACGCACTGGTTAATATGCTATCCGCCGATGTATAAATTCTATCAGGTTCGTCCCGATACATCATTCTTTTGTCATATTATAAGAGATTCAGGGATCTGTGTTTATATAGGGACTAGTACGCGCACTTGTATCGCCCCAACTACTCTGGATAACATCCAGAGAAAAAAGGTCTAACCACTCGAGCTTATGCACGTTGAGGTGGTACGAGCAGCGACATCAGCTCAGGGTTACGCATTGCGAGTGTGACAGGCTACTGTCACACGGGTGCCACCGCGAGTGCGCGGTGGCCAATCACAGTCCCGTAGAGGTTTAATGGTTGGGACGGTCTCGAGTGCCGCGACCGTCCCAACACTCAATCAGAGTCTTATTTCCTACGCGCCTGTGCAAGTCGGTAGCGGCCTCAAGCCCGTTACACCTGGTAGCACTTTGTGATCCGTCCAACGACCAAGATGAACGACGCGTCCACCCTCGGAGGGGCGACCGGCATGTCGCTTGAACACGCCGGCTTTCCTCATCTGTCGCTGTTCGAGTGGGAGGCACTGCACAGACTCGCTGCAGTGTCAGGTGACGGCGTCGTCAAGACACTACTGACCGCTGGCACGGAGCAACAAAAACGCCTGGCTGCCCAGGCGTTCATGGCACGTGAGCTCGCTGACCTCCGTCAGCGTACGACGACTCCCACGTCGACCAAAAACAAGACCGACATCGTCAAGCTCGATGTCTCCACGTACAGCGGTGAAGGCGAGGGCCGCCTTCACCTGAACCGCTGGTTCTGCGACGTGGACATCGCGATTGAAGCTCGGTAGACAGCTGCCGAGCTCGCGCGCACTCGCTTTTTCCTGTCCAAGCTGGCAGGAAAGGCAAAAGAATGGGCGCTCGGCAAACTCGTCGCCGACGCCTCCTGCTTCCCGACTATGGCATCCATGAAGGCAGACTTGCGACCCGCCTTCGACCCGCCCCAAGATGAGAGCGTCCAGCGATCAGCCTTCTTGTCGTTGAAGCAAGGACGCATGTCCATGCTCGAGTACATCCAGCGCGCGCGGCACCTCGTGTCGTGCATCACGTCGCATCCAGTGGACATGGCTACACAGGTCCATGTCTTCATATCCGGCATGAACGCTGGCTACCAGCGTTTCTACCTGACTCGGAAGACTCCATCGACACTGGAAGAGGCCTTCGCTGTTGCGCTACGCGAAGACTACAGTGTGACGGCGTCGCAGGCATTCGACGTCTCTCGGGACCAGGCGCCTGAGCCGGAGCCGATGGAGGTGGATGCGATTCAGCAATACGGTGGACGCCGGGGGCCGACGTCATCGTCTCGAGCAACACCATCGCCATCGACGCGCAGTCCGCGTCCGATGCTGTGCTTCCGCTGTGGTAAACCGGGACACCGCGCGGCCGTGTGCCGCGCGCCATCGCCCATTCAGGCGAACGTCACAATCGCGAGCGACGTCGCCGCTCCAAAAAACGGCGACACCCGGTAGGTGCAAGGCGCCCTACTGGTCGTGGAAGGAGCGATGGTTCTCTGATGGCAGAACCTCCTCCTAGCCCTCCCGTGCTTCATGCACGACTATTTGCCACCACATCCGGCAGTGACTCAAGACTGATCGTGCTCAGTATCCACGTTGACAACGCGAAGCGCCCGCTTCGCGCACTGCTGGACTCGGGCGCGACGAACAACTTCGTTCGCGCTGAGAGCCTGTCGGTGTTACCGGCAGACATGAACATTCGTGAAGGGCCTGGAGACATGGTCGTGAAGTACGCTGATGGGAAGCCGCAGCGGACGCGCCGACGCTCCGCGACCTTCGCGTACGAGTTCGATGGGTTCCGTGGTTCCGATGAGTTCTTGGTGATCGAGTTGAGCGGCTCGATCGACTGCGTCTTCGGCATCCCGTGGCTTGCCCGCCACCAGCCTGAGATTAACTGGCTGACTGGAACAGTCCGACCCCGAGACATCGATGTGAATGCAGTGTTGGCGTTTCTGTGATGAACGCCTAGCCAGTGGCCGCACGTTGCCGTCATGAACTCCGACTCCATGGCCCATGCTGCACCTGAAGTGGGCGATGGCCCTTCGTGTGCGGTGTGCGAGCACGCAACTTGCGCTGGTCTTGAGCAGGAGTCTCAAGACGTGTCTGGCGTGGTCGAGCATGAGTCCCCACGTCCGAATGAGCAGTGGCTCTCCAGTGGTGAAGAGCAAGAGGATGTGGTTGAGCGTGGCCTCCCACGCGCGGTCGAGCATGAGTTCCCGCGAGTGGTCGAGCGGGAGCTCCTGATGAAGATGACGCGGTCGTGTACGGCGACGCACGTCCAGGCGCCGATGTCGTGTCCCGGCGCCCCAGTTCAGCGGCCATGATCGAGCGTGGGCTCTCATCGGCAGCCTCAGATGTCACTCCGCGTTTGGTTCGCCGTCGCGGCCGTCGCAAACCACCCCGCCCTCATGCGCCATCGGCGGACCCGATCGAGACTGAGTCTGAGGTGATCTCAGTCCTGGTGAGGGACGACGCGGAGACGCCTCTGCGAATACGTGACGTCGAGGCCGCACGTCCTCTGTGCGACGCCGCCGCGATCACTCGGCTGCCTGGGCTCTCGTGGAAACACTTCCTCCGCGACTTGAAGAAGGGCGAGATCGAGCAAGTGTGCATGGTCGTCGCCGAAGACACTGAGTCCATCGCGGTTGTCGACGCCAGCGCGCCCGAAAGGGGCTGAGCCGAAGAGTGCACGCCAAGCACGCTACGCAGCTCAATCGTTGCCGGCACTTGAAGCAGCCGGCAACCCAGTCGCCCCGCTTGTGCGTGAGTTCATGGAGATCTTCCCGGACAAGGTCCCAGCCACTCTTCCACCCGACCGCGGAGTTCGAGACGAGATCGACCTCGTGCCTGGTGCGAAATACTGTGTGACGCGACAGTGGCCGCTTCCCCGTGTCCAAGTCGAAGCCATCGACGCCTTCTTTGAGAGTCGCCGGCAAGCTGGCCACGTGCGAGAGAGCCTGTCCCCACACTCCAGCCCGACGTTTTGCGTGAAGAAAGCAACCGGCGGATGGCGGATCGTCCACGCCTTCAACAAGCTCAACGACGCCACTATTCCGGCGCAGACGCCGATCCCGAGGAAGGACATTGTACTGGACACCATGTCTGGCAGCACCAAGTACATTGCCATTGATCTGATGGATGGTTTCTATCCGATCTTGATGCGCGAAGCTGACGTGCCGCTGACTGCGGTCAGCACGCCTAGCGGGATGTTGTGAGAATGGCTTGTGATGCCACAGGGGCTCAAGAATGCACCCGCCACCTTCAACCGCATGGTGTTCAACTTGCTTCGGCCGTACCGAGACTTCGCGCCTAGTTACTTCGACGACAACTTCATTCACAGTCGTGCCGAGGGCGGCATGACGGACGCCGGGGTACATCTCCAACACCTGCGGAAGGTGTTCGAGGTGATGCGGGAGAACAAGCTGTACGCCAACTTGAAGAAGTGTATCTTCTGCGCCCCCGAGATTCCTGTGCTCGGGAACTACGTCAGCAAGGATGGTGTTCGTGCTGACCCCGAGAAGATCGAGGCCATCTGTGCGTGGCCTACACCTCAGGACCAGAAGTAGCTCCGACAGTGGCTGGGTCTCGCGACGTACCTCCACCACTACTCGAAGAACTTTGCGTTGACCATCCGTCCGCTGTCCCAGCTGCTCAAGGACGACGCCACGTGGTCGTGGCGTCCCGATCACCAAGCTGCCTTCGACGCGGTGAAGGCGGGCTTGTCCACCGCGCCTGTCCTGATGCTGCCCGACCATTCGAAGCCTTTCCACGTGGTAAGCAACGCAAGCGACTTCGCAATAGGTTGCGCCCTAATGCAGTTTGATGATGAGGGACGCGAACGTGTGGTGAGTTACCAGTCGCGTCAGCTGAAGCCGGCGGAGCGAAACTACCCTGTACACGACAAGGAGCTGCTAGCCATGCGCTACGCACTCATCAAGTTCCGCGTGTATCTGTTGGGCGAACAGACCTTCGCTATCTACACAGATCATGCGTCGCTGCGGACAGCGACGAAGAGCCCCCACTTGTCCCAGCGCATGGCGCGCTGGCTCTCGTTGTTCTCCGAATACAACTTCGTCGTACACTACAAGCCGGGCGAGACCAACATCCTCGCCGACGCGCTCTCACGTCGGCCAGACTACGTGCAGTCGGGTCGCCATGCTGTTGGCGACGAGGATGACGACGAGTGTGCTGTGTGCGTCGCGGAAGAAGTCGCTGCGGTCGAGGTTGCAGCGACCAGCCCGCTTCGTGACCTGATAGCGGCCGCGTACGAGGCGGACGCGGCGTGCTCCGAGATGATCAAGTACCTTAGAGATCCATCAGCAGCGGCGCAGCGCCGCTTATCCCCACGCAGCCGCGCCCGCGTCGACCGCTACGGACTGGATGGAGCCCTTCTGACCTACTGCGTCGATCGCTCGGACCCGCCACGCATCGTCGTCCCGCTGGATGACGATGTTCGAGCTCGGCTAATCCACGAGTTTCATGACACGCCCAGCGGCGGCCACCTCGGACGCGAGAAGACATTCGCGTCGCTGTCCCGGGACTTCTACTGGCCGCATATGTACAAGTGGGCAAGGAAGTGGGTACGCTCCTGCGAAGCGTGCCAGCGTGTCAAGCCGTCCTCGTCAAAGCAGGCTCCGCTTCGACCTTTGCCCGTGGCAGCGGAACCGTGGTCTTCGGTGAGTATGGACTTCGTCTTTGGGCTGCCTCGGGATCCGCAAGGCCGCACTAGTGTTCTCGTCTTTGTTGACCGCCTCAGCAAAATGGTGCATCTTGCTCCGGTCGCCGCCTCCGTCACCGCGCAACAGTCCGCAGCGATCTTCCTCGACATCGTTTACCGACAGCACGGTCTTCCGGTCTCGATTGTGTCAGGTCGAGATCCCCGCTTCACCGCCGCCTTCTGGACTGAGTTGTTCAAGTTGGTGGGGACGCGGTGGGCGATGTCCACCGCGTCGCATCCAGAGACGGAAGGCCAGACTAAACGCGCGAACCGGGTCATCGAGGATGTGCTGAGGAGCTTCACCACGTCATTCAAGTCATGGAGCTCCTTCTTGCCCATGGTCGAATTCGCCATCAACAATGCCGAACACGCATCGACGGGGCTCACCCCGTTCTACATCAACTACGGATGACATCCGCGTGTTCCAGCGCTCCTCGGTGTGGAGCGCTCGATAGATCTCTATGGGCCAGCTGGCGAAGGCACAGCAGTTTCCGACAACACTGGTCGTGAGAACACTCACGACGTTGACTCCGCACGAGTGAACGGAGTCACCACACGACATGGAGATCGGGCTGCAGCAAGAGGAATGCGGACGCGTGCCGCCACGAGGGCGACACCACAGAGGCCAGCCCACACCCATGCACGACGATCACGTGCACGTGCCGCCACGAGGGCAACACCATCGGACATCGCAGCGTGGACGAGTCGAACGTTGATCGATCCAAGTCAGCGTCGTCGCGCAATCGGGTATCAAGACGCGCCGGGCGCGGTGGAAGTCGCCGCGCCTACCCCCGCAAACGTCGACCCCAATCCGGAGTCGCAGCCTCGCGATGCAGCGGCCGTCACCGAGATCCTGCAGCGGCGCCACTCAGTGGTTCGCTATGTCCTCGATGCGATCGCGACTGCGGTCGATCGCCAAAAGGAGAATGCAGATCGTCGCGGCCGCAAGAACATGGAGAGATTTGCCGTGGGTGACCGCGTGTTACTGTTCACGACCGGTATTCAACCCACTTTAGCGACGAACTTGGGCGCGAACAAGCTCGCGCCCCGCTTTATTGGACCATTCACGGTGTTGAAGGTATTAGGTGATGCCTATACGTTGCAACTACCTACGGCTTTACGGCTACACCCTACCTTTTACGTCGGTCGGCTGCGGCGCTACCACCCAGCGACTATACCCAACAACGCTGATAATCACCGGCGCTCCCGCGGTGATCACCCAGATAATGCGCCGTCTCCTGCTGGCGCACCCGGTGACGCAGCTCCTGATTCTCGCGCTCCAGCTGGTCCAGTCGCCGCGCCAAACGGTCGAGACGCTGCGCGGTCGCAGCGTCCTGCCAGCGACTATGCTCCGTTTGAACGTGATGGTCCGGCCCCGCTTGTGGATAGTGCGGGCAATGTTCGTCACATCGTGGAGGCGATCCTCCGACACGACGATAGCCGCGCTGCTCCTCAACTTGATCATCGGGGTCGCGGCGCGCGGCGCCACGACGGAGCAGTTCCTGTGCATTGCAAGTATCTTGTGCGTTGGCTGGGGCCGATGCCGGATAGTTGGGAGCCACGCGCGGTCCTCCTGGCGGATGTACCGGACTGCGTGGCGGCGTACGAGGCAAGCCTTGAATCTGCGGCAAGTCCTCCACACGGCGCGGCGCACGTCCGCCGCGCCTAGCGGCGTCAAGCGCAGCGCAATATCGTCCAATCACAATGCGCTCGGATTCGGAGTACGGCGTATCTTCGAGGTATCCGATCCACTCGGTGGTACTGGGTCGCCGGCCATGCCGGCGACACGATCGACACTCCTCCACAAAGTGAACGTAACAGCAATGACGATCAGCCTCCCACGACATACAGCAGACTTTGCGCGCCAGAGCCCCCACACACAGCCGCGCGTGAGTTTCCTCACGCGCCTCCAGCGTTCGACGAAGGCGGTCCACGAGCGGTCGAGCGACCTCGGGGTCACGGCGCCGGTCGCCGTGACGGCCTTGCTGTGTGTCGCTCTCCAGCGCTGGAACAGGCGGCGCATCTCCTCGTCGTCCCGAGGGTTCACAACGGCGCTGCAGTCGTGCAGCGCCCACCGCTCCAGGTTGTCCTCGTAGGTGCTGCGCTCTGGCGCGACAGCCCTGGCGTTCATGGTGCTGCTCTTGCTGCCCGCGTCTCCGATCCAAATGTGAAGCTGACACGACCATGCCGCGCAAGACCCGCCTTGGATTTTTACATACATGCATGTCCACCCTTGAGAGGGGGATGGTGTGACAGGCTACTGTCACACGGGTGCCACCGCGAGTGCGCGGTGGCCAATCACAGTCCCGTATAGGTTTGATGGTTGGGACGGTCTCGAGTGCCGCGACCGTCCCAACACTCAATCAGAGTCTTATTTCCTACGCGCCTGTGCAAGTCGGTAGCGGCCTCAAGCCCGTTACAGCGAGTGAACATGGAATATTTCGCGGAGACGACGTCCAGGTGGGCGAAGACGTCCCGCGGCGATCCTCGAAATCTTTCGCGCGGCAGATCACTCAGATGTCGATGTCGAGACACCCGCGCGAGCGAAGCGACATCTGCACCTTACCGCCCAGGCCTGACCTCCAGTGCTTGAGACGCCTGCACGATGAGCACGGCCGGACCAGCACTGGGCGACTAGTTGAGCAGGCGTACGCGCTCTTACGGTGGCGGCATCGAGAAGGAGACCGTGGGCAACGCCGAGCTCGTCTCGATGGGCTCCGCCCTGACGACACCGAGCTGGCCCTTGACTAGCGATGGTGTACTCCCTAACACTAACATGTTAGTTGCTAAACATGTTAACTAACTGTTAGTTAGTGTCTAGTATTTCGAGCTACCGGTAACATGTCAGTAGTAGTTAGAATGATAAGTGTGAACTCGACGATTAGAAAACTTGAAAGTGAGCTTGTAGTCTCCTTTGCTGCACGTAATAGCGTATAATATCATTCTTTGATGTCATTTTAGTAACACGCTAGCTAGTGAACTGCAAGCCAAATTGTCGCTGAACAATTGTTTCAACGAATTTTGGCCCATAATTGGGTGTTTTTATTAAAAACGTTGGAGTGTTCTCCCATAATGAACCAACTAAGCTATCTTATGGCCTCAACTTTTAATAATTATCCAAGAATGTGAGAGACATTGCATATGCAAATTTGGCTCACGATGAAGTTGAATCATAGGACGCTCGCAATTTGCCTGCACAGATAATCTCGGCTTTTGAAAGAGAGGATAACCAAGGGCATGGCCAAGTTACATAAAGTTCCAGGAGGGTGTGGGCACGGCAGAGCTACGTGGAGACTCACTGCCTAAGTAAAAACCCTGCTTCGCAGACTACTTTAATCAATACATTACTCTTAGTGCTCTTACTATACAATACTAACAGGCACTAACATGTATAGTTTTGACTAACATGTTTGTTAGTGTCTAGTAGAGGTCGGAAAAAATAGTGCAATACAATAAATAATCAGTTTTTTCAATATAAATGTTTATTACTGGACTACACTGACCTCAAAACAATATAAAATTGACCCAATTATTGGCAATAAATTTGTAAAAAGTGACCCCACTGGCAAATACCGATTGTCGGTGAAACGTAGGCCGTATTTGGCACTTTGTATGTAATCGTAGGAAATATCGCGGACAAATCGACAAAAATGTGAGTGATAGCACAAATGAACATAGAAATTTGTATACACTCCCAAAGGCGAACGAATGGCACGTGTTTCGTAGGCGACACATGCGACGCGCTAGGATTGGTACAAAACAATTCACGCCGTCAAGTCGATCTCTCCTGCATCATGAAGACCCGCAGCGCGACCGATCAAGTTAAGGAGAACCTGTCTTCGAGCACACCTAGCCTGCCGCTGTCCACCTCTAAGCGCGGCTCGGCTCCGCCCACCATTGAGCCCAGCTTGGCCTCAAGCGCCTCAAGCTTCTCGAGCACCACCGAGTCCAGCTCGACCTCGAACGTCACCGAGCCCAGCTTGGCCTCGAGCGCCATCATGGCCCCGGTCTCCATTGAGTCTGTCTCGCCTCGTACTCCACCGACGAGCAGTCCATCTTCAGCGCCTTCGTCGTGCAACGGTGACGTGTTCCCTTCATCCACCAGCTTGGTGGCGTCCCCCTCCCCCCAATCGGCCAGCTCACCGTCGACTTGGGCTGCTGCGCAAAATGGGAGTGACAAAAGAGAAGTCACTGTGCAAGATGTGAGGGATGCGTGCGTGTCTTCCAAAACACAGCGCGCGTATCGAGGTTGCTTGGCGGTTATATCTCGGTGGATTCGATCAACTAAAGGCGACGAGGCACCGATGTATTTTACAAGCACTAGTCAGCTCGACCTCACATACTTTACGCCGAGTGATTTTGAGGCGTTCCTGTTGGAGAAGCGCAAACGTGTCAGTGTGGGGACGCTAAGTGGGTATCGCAGCGCAATAAAGGATCTCTATCGGCGTCGAGAAATACCTCTTCCTGCAGCTTACGAGAAGGGAATGGCTACATTCTTTTCAGGATTGAAACGGATGGAGGCCTCAAAGCTTCAGTCGGGGTCGCCAAAAGAGTCCGGCAAAGACCCGATACCCTTCTCTTTGTACCGGGAGTTGTGCCGCTCTACACTTGCTCGACAAGACGGTGGCTTTGCCCACATGTTTCTCACTACCCAATGGAACTTGATGTGCCGATCGGAGTCCGTGCAGACACTATTCACCGAGCACATGAGCTGCAATGACGACAGTGTTGGGTGCATTATGTACAAGTCGAAAACGAATCAGGAGGGCAGTGGCCCTAAAGACCCCCGTCACATGTATGCAAATCCGCTTAGCCCGGAAACATGCTGGATAACGTCTTTGGCTCTCTATTTTGCATGCAGACCAATGCAGTCGCCAGGTCTTTTGTTTCCTGGGTCAGAGCAGAAAGCTAGATTTGGTGGCATTCTCCGCAAACTTATTTCCGAGCTCAAGCAGCAGACGCATTATGGGACACATTCAATTCGGAAAGGTGTTGCGACCTTTGCTTGCAGTGGTTCTACTGGTGGGCCGTCCATCGCTAGCGTTTGCTTACGTGTAGGATGGTCGCTTGGAGGTGTCCAAGATCGCTACATTAGATATGAAGCTGCAGGAGATCCGTTTTTGGGGCGAGTTGTTGCAGGTCTTCCATTAAACCGCCCAGCATTTGCGGTCCTGCCGCCACACCTTAAAGATAAGGAGGATCCTACTCTGCGCTCGTGTGTTCAAGAGATGTATCCATCGCTACACAAAGTCAGCGGGCTCAGTGACATTCTTAAGTTGTGCATTGCTTCGTTGGTAAAGCATTCAGTGTTTCTTCGTAAGGCACTACCACAATCACACCCACTGTTATTTACCTCTCTGTTTCGGAACGAAGGAATGTTGAGTGAACTGTCGGGGATGTTGGCGGCTGGTGATGAAACGTGGATGACTCCTACCAGAATTCCACCCCATGTGCATATTTACAAGCAACTTCAAGGAGTCCAACAATCTATTGACAATCTACCACCGGTTCTTATTGATGGCATGAGTGAATTAATAGAGAACAAGGGGATTGCGGCAGGCAACATAACTCGAGATGTTTTAGAAAGCACAATCGAAAGCGCACTGGAACGCGCCGGCCTCGCTCGTGCCCAAGCAGAGGCAACTCAAATATCGTCACCAGAATCAAGTTCGAGTACGGCACATTATTACAACGGCAAGTTCCACATGCTTCCCGAAACTTTTGAGTTCCCCAAGGTTGGGGCATACGGTGCGTGGCAGTTGTGGTGGTTTGGCGACAAGACAAAAGGCTACCCACCGTTGAAGCGAGTCGGCACGCATGATCTACCTCGTGAACAAATGCGAAAAACATTTTCGGACTGGACCAACCTAGTAAAACGGATTGCTGTATCGGCAGCAGAGGCTGGCTACGAAACTAGATTAGACATGACTCAAGAGCAGGCACAAAAAATATTTAGGGTAGGAATGGAGAACTTGCCTCTCCTAGCTTCGACTCGCAAGCGCAGAGTATCCGAGCTATCCCTCGGAACTACACTCCGCCTAGCACGTCAAGCAGCTTCTAAGCGCTCGCGGGGCTTGCTATAATTGGACAAAACTCAGTGTATCTCCACCAATAATAAGAGAGACTTTGTTGCCCGCGAAAATTCCTACGTTTTTCCTAGATAAGCGAAAGTCTAGCCAATAAACCTCCAGTCTATAGGCACGGTCACTTGAATGCAGTATCACCGCTGGCGCAGCACTGTGTGCGCCCTGGCTGCCGGGCTATAGAGACTGCTACGTATTGCTTCTTCGAGTGTGACCCCGTCCAGGTGTTGTGACAGAACCATGGGCTCCAGATTTTCGATGCTCCCTGGGGTGGAAGCTGCTGATCTTCCCGTACGACCGCGATGTCCATGACGAATGGCGCCATTTGCGTGAGATCCTTCTATGGCGCATCTACACAGCCATGCGCCTCCGGAACGATATTTATTTCCACGTGTGCGTGCGATCAGCCCATACATTCCCCGTTTGAGCTGCTCATTTGACACCACTACCAGCACCTCTATCGCCGATCAACCGAGTTTAATCTTAATAGTGACGGCAGGACAGTTTTACCCCTGGGGTTCCCTGAACCTGTTGATGGCGCCGTTCAACTCCCAGCTAGCACCATTAGATTGAGCCTACTCTCTTGAAAATTGCGATCTCAACTGCTATATCCCTCTGTAAAGTGATATAAGTTGTACCATTTCTGTACCAATACAATATAAATTGCGGCAAATTTTATTATTGTTTAGCTTAAAATTGCAGTTTTTATTAGTGGCAGCCGGTGGATTCAATTTCAATATCATACTGTATTGGCGGACCTCTGGTGTCTAGTAATACGGACTAACATGTCAGTGGAGTACACTAACTAGCGACAGCAGCGTCTCCACACCGTTCGGGTGCACGGCGTCCTCCGCCGAAGCAACTCGAAGAACTTTGAGTATAAATGACGACGCTAGTGAGCACGTGTCTGCACAACCTCAAATGGAAGACAGGATCAGGATCATGAAGCTCGACTTGGGCGTTGAGAACGTAGGAAGGCTGTCCGAGCGTTACGAGGAGGATTGAATAAGGAGCGAGTGAGGCTCACATGCGCAAGCCACAGCCTGTGCGACCAACACAGGCGTCCATTCATGTATGACGTCCATACTTCCAATCCCCGTGATTCTCGGTACCGGTACTACAAAACAGTATCAAGTACTAGCGTATCAGATGGTATGATTACTACGATGGTTGTCTACTAAGGGTCTTCGAAGATCCGACGCGGTGTTGGATCCCAGAGCCACGCCGGGAACATGATCTCCTCGCGGGTCTTCTGACCGATATCTGTCGAAGGTGGTTCTGTGATCGGCGACGCTGTTGTTGGCAATGTGGTTGTCGGCGTTGCTGTTGTCGGAGTTGTCGGGGTTGGCGGTGCTGAAATCGGTGCGGCTGTCATGTTCCCGTACCATTTCATGTTTCCATCATAGCAAGCCCATATACTTGCTGCCAATAGCGATAATGACGGCATCAGAGTCGTTGCAAGATGTCGTGGGGTACTTCGTGAATATGACAGAGTCGCCATAATACGGCAAGATCCGAAAGCTTCTACCATCCGCAAAGCTGTAGTAGCACATATCGCCCGCCTTGTAAATTATAGTGTCCTTTTGCTTCCCACAGTTTGTTCCATCCTTGTATTTCTCCACGATCAGGTAGGGTGAGTCAGTACAGCGTGACTTGGCGAATTCGGCTACATCCTCTATGCATGCGCGATCCTGGTACATTGTACTTGATCCCGTGGGAATATCTGTGCACATTGGAGATACCGGCGTGCAAGTTAGCTGCTTCTTTGCGATGATCCGAACGGGATTGTTGGTACATGGTGTACTATCATAAACCAGTACAGCAGATATAGCGACGTTGGAGCCAGAGTCTAGCCCTCCAAGAGAAAGCCTTCTGCCACAGGCCCCCCACCAATAGCAATTTTCAAGCGAGCACAACAACGACGTCATTGTGTTACAGTATTCAGTCGTGCAAATCGGTGTCGTGAGTTGCCCCTTCGCCAACGTAATTGTGGTTTGTTTGTCGTTGCATTCCAGATCGTAAAACGTTCTGAACACGAGCGCGCCATCCGTGCCGATTTTAGCTCTGAAGCTAGAGAAGCCTTGCGAATTGGTGTGGCAAGTGTTGTCTGCAACGTACATTGTGACGAGCCCGACACCGTTACAATAGTCCACAGAGAAAGCTTCCTCAAGCACAAACGGATTATCCACACCGAATGCGGTTGTTGCAAAAGCCAAGTAATCGCTAGTGCAGCTAGATACTGAGAACAGGGAATTACCGATACTTTCGCACTGGGCGTTCACTAGTGCCTGTGAGTCATGGTACCCAATGGTAGGCGTGAACGTGAGTTGAGAGGGAGTATCCGAACACACGCCATCCTCATAGACAGCGATAACAGATAATGAGGGCTTTGCGTTGGCGAGGAAATACTTCTTATCATCCGCTCCACATCCATTTGACAATATCGTCGAACGATCAACCAAGATTTCAGAAGCGACGTTCATGCAGTTTGCGCCTGCGTACGTCGTGATTGTCAGTGAGCGACCCAGCGTAAGTTTATGGCTGGCATCGCCGGCTGCATTGGAGTAGCAATTCTCGTCGAGCCTGTATACCATCACGTCCGTGACCGTGTCCATCATACCACACCACACATATTTCTCTACGAAGATAAGGCGAACTCCCAAAGGCGTCGCTGATGATCCCAATGTCGTCCCAACCGCCCGGATAGTATTGTGTACAGTCCGAAACAGTGTGCGCACGCCCGTTACTCGTACAAACTGGATCGTAGTGATCAACCTGAGGAGTGCATGTCAGCTCGCTGGTTAGACTCACGAACATTGCGGGGGAAGAGCACGAGCTGTCTTCATATTCAGCGACAATACTGTGACTTTGTATTGATGGCGTGCCACTGGGTCGGTGAATCGAAAGCCAACTATACTTGTTCTCGTTGAACACACTAGTCGAGCAATGCCCCTGGGCACAGGCTGTATCGGAGTACTTGATCATGCCGAGCGTGCCTTGGGCATCAAATCTAGCTCTGAAGCTGGTGTTTTCTTTCGTATTGGTTTGACAAATACCATTCGCTGACCCTGCAGTAACATATTAATACTCCGAGTAACTGGGAAATCATCACTTACCTCAGCCGAAGCAGCGTAAATCGTCATGCCGCCATGTCCATCTTGAGCACAGCATCCCCAAATATACGCGGAGGTAGTATCCTCGATGAAGTACGGGTTGTTCGTGCCAAACGCTGCCGTTGCGAACTCGGAGTAGTCGGGGATACAGAATACAGCGATTTCCCAGCAGCCGAAGCGTAACCAGTAGTCGTACACACTGCTTTTGCCGCATCCGAAGATAGTTGGCACCCAGGCAAGAACGATACCAGAGACGGAACTCCGGAGCATGCGCTGTCTTCGTAGACTGAGACGACAGTGAATGCCGCCTGCCTACTGGCAATCAAACACCTACACGCCATCACGACGGCGAACACGACTTGCGCATAGCTGCAAAAACGAATGAGGTACATCGGTCTTGGATCCTGGAAACGCTTTGTTCGGAAGCCGAGGGATCGATGAATGCGCCGGGAGATTGAATCGGTGCGCCCGCACGTTCCACAACCACCCATACATGAAAGAAATCTTTACTAGATCCAAGAAGTCCTTGGCACTATCCGTATCACCATGTACGCATAGCTATGCACTGTGTTGAACGGACAAGGGTCGCCTATGCATGTTGGTGTAAGTATGCAAGTCAAACGGAAACGATATCGTGTTACGCAGATATACCTAAGTTGTGAAGGTGTCGTTGTTGCGCTGTGGGAGATTGGCACGCAGGACGCGACGCCACTCGCGCGCTTCATCGGCAGTGCTGAGTCGCACGTGAAGCACCTGGTTCTGCGGCGAGTCCAGCGTGATGCAGAGTTCCAGCGGTGGTGGGGCCATGGTGGCTCCAGCGGATGGCAACGGGAGTGAGCCACTGCGACGACGAGCCTTCACGCCTTCGACGTACCCGCGCCAGCGCGGCACCTCGTACGGCTTGTCGCTGTTGTAGTAGGACAACATGGAGCCCTGCACGACGAAGAAGTAGCGTCGCCAAATTCCAATGAACGAGCTCTTCTTCTCCATCCAGCCACTCTTGGTGATCGGGATCGACAGTCGGTCAAAGCGACAGAGCCCATCGGGGTCGAACGACGACATGCTCAGGGTCACCTCTTCACTCGAACCGATGGACCACAAGCGGGACTTGCGACGGGCAGGTGTCTTCAGTGCACGCAACCAACGGTTGCGCTCTTGGGTGTCGTGGGCTCGGATGTCGATGACCTTCCCACACGCGCCGTACACCTTAAATCCGATGCGGTTGCTCCTGTCGTTGTCGTCGATGTGCGCCACTCGGATGACACCACGAGGTTGACAACCGTCGCCGAAGTGAAAGAGGTTGCGCGATGCCCACGCTGACGCCACCGATGCTTGAGCTTGCTTCAGGAACACCTCAGCCGGAAAACTCGTGAAATAGGAGAGCATGGTGCCGTCAAGGCAGAAGTATCGATGACGCCAGCGCCCGAGACGTGCCCCGCGCATCCACAGCCAGCCACAGAATTGATCTTCTAGCGCCAAACTGCCCGACTCCAGTGGAGGCAGATCTCGAGAGGTCTCGACGTACGTCATCGATGCCCAACTTGGTGGCTGACCTCCTGGAGTCGAAACTTGGCATCGAGGGAAAGAGCTTTCAAGCTCGCGGTCGATTTCCGAGTCCGATGCGAAGGCCGATAAAGATCGATTAGTGCGCGTGATCGTCATTGCTGCTTCAGCGTAATTTCTGAACTGGCGAAGTGATTCGTAGTGATTGCTTCACTGGTAGTTGGTATAGCTTGGTCGACTCGCCGATACAAGAGTTTCGAAATGCCTTCGAGAACTGCGTCTCGCGGGCTTCAATCGCCATATGAGAAGTAGCGTTGAGCAGCGCCGCAGCAGGGAACCACGCAACGTACACCGAGCTAGCTTTCAACTGCTGCACCCCGCCATCCCATTTCGCTGGCACCACCGTTTTCGCCCACTAAAAATACTGGGCACGATAGCGGTGTGTTCCTTCACCATAGTAGTAGAGTGGATAAATGGCGGAAGCTGCGACGGTGACCACGATGGCCCCCTGCCAGTCTGTTCGGTCTCACAGCCCAAATAATGCTCCGGGTTAGAACGTGAAGAGGCATTGGCTTGCGTGAGACGATGCTGAGCTGGGTCCGCCTGCCTGTTGACTTCGCCTGTGCCGGAGCCCTTCCCTGTCTAGTCCATAGGACGTTACCACTTAGAGATTCACCAAGCAGATCAACATCCTCCCATGCAAATTGCTGTTCGCAGACCTCGAAACCACGTATCGAGCAAACACACAGCACGGAAACGCACAAAGACTGGGTAACAAATATGCCACTCACGACAACCAGTTATCAACCCAACTGACATCCATACCAAGCACATCGCACCCCTACTTTGTTGGATATTGAAAAGAAGTAGACAAAGAAATTATGCATCACCTCTCAGCTACTAGCCGGTAGAAAATTCCCTCAGCAAACACCCCTAAGCAACGCACCTAGCCAGTAACGAGGTCAGTTGAACATATTCACCAGCTACGATGAATCCGTGGAACGGAGCGGAAACACCGTTATGACACCATGCAGCTCGCGGTAATCGATCTGGCGCCGGTCCAACGACAGCTGAATTGCTGTCAGGATGCGCGGCTTGCCATTGATCGAGTGATGACCAACACCGCAAATCAATAAGCACCGACGGATTCGGCGTTCCTGGCAGTATTCGATGGCCTCACGAGCCACCCAAAGTGCCTCCATCACGATCATGCCGTGCAAATCGATCGGTCGTTGGTGTCTATCGCACAAAGCAAGGAAACAACATACCAGATGAAAGACTGGACACTACGTAATACAAGCCGTTGAAAGGAAATGCTAGAACCCACTTGAGATGTTCCTCGTGCGCGAGGAAAAAGTCGTGTGCCCACTGTCGTTGAGCCTCTCTGTGCTCGCGGCGCGCCTCACTCAGCCTATGCAGCAACGATACAACCCAGAAATCATGAGACAGGCCTGCACGACAGCAACACAGAAGGTAATCAAAATACTTACTCTCGGACACGATCAACAGCAAGGATGTTCTGACCACGCCGGAACGACGCTAAGACTGCGCAGTAGCGATCGCTGAGTTGCTCTCTCGCAGCGTTGACTTTGTTTTTGCTTGAAACAAGAGTCCAGTCCTCAGCACGGCTTTGGCTCGAGCGACGCGTATTCCTGGCAGCAGCAGCAGCCTGCTCCTCGGCATCAGCTGCGGCGGCGGCCATCTCAACCTCCTCGGTCACAGACGGTGGGATCACTTGCTTGTGGACCAGCGGCAGGTTGTAAACCTCTCGCAGCGTCGCCTCCGTGGCATCCGAACTACACCCATTCAGGAAAAACGTCTACACCAAGTAACCCCACATAATACCACAACCACGCTTTCGCAGTGAGCTCACCGCCAACCCAGCAGATAAAGCCAACCCCACAACATACAGTCTGAATGACACTGCTATCAATCGAAGGCAGCAGCTTCTTGAGCCGTTCCAGCTTGAGCTGCGACGTGATCCCGGACTCTCGCATGTCATGCGGCGCGTGCTGCTGGTCCCACGCATTGGCCGTCGTCTTCGCCTTCACCTTCCCCACCTGTGTGCGCGCGGGCAGCATCGGGTACGCAATCGGTGGGGGCGAAGGTTTGGGTGGTGGTCGTTGGTGCGGCGCCTGCTGCAGTTTCTGCTGCCTGCGCTGCTGCCTCTTGAGCTTCTTCTGCTGGGTCTTGCTCGTCGCCGCGAGCTCCGGGAACTGTCCCAGCGAATCCACCTTGGGTCCGTTCACGAGCAGCTCTCGCCGCTGGGCGGCCGCTCGAGCGTCGGCGTTCACTACCGTCGCGTAGCTCTGCACGTGGTTGAGCGCCCTCAAGTTGTGCAGCGCCTCGGCGGCGCGGCGGACGTCGTAGCCGTGGCTGTCCAGCACGTCCTCCACCACGTCGGGCTTGTAGTCCGGGAAGAGCTCCAGCAGCTGCTGCAGCGGGTGCACGTCTTCTTCCTCTGCTGCTCTGCTTCCTGCTCTGCGTCCTGCTCGTCCAGACTGAGCAGCAGCTGCTGCACGAAGGCCCCGTCGGAGGCCAGCAGCTGCTCCTGCTCTTGAGGAGGCAATTGCTGCAGCGCTGCAACGAACGAGCTGCTCTCGTCCAGCCCCAGGCCGCCGCAGAGCTCGGCGAGCTGCAGCGTGGCGCTCGTCCGGCGCTCGCTAAGTGTCTGCTGCTCTTGTAGGCGTAGCTCTCGGATGGCGGCGAGGCTCAGCACGTCGTCCACTGCTCTGGACACGTCGTTGTCGTGGGACTGGAGAGCGCGTCGCACGTCGCTGCGGGAGACGCGGGGCGGCAGCTGGAAGCCGTCGGCGTCGAAGGTCGCGGTCATCTCCAGCACCAGGTCGACTTGGGAGCTGGTTTCTGCGTCTTCCGAGGACAGAGAGAGAGCCTGCAGCATACCGGCGGAGAGAGGAGACGAAGACGCGTCGAGAGAGCGCTCTGCGGGCGTCGGGGAGCCCACCATCGCGGAGATACGGCGCCCTGAAGAGCAAGCGCCACACGCACGTGTCGACAATAATGCGCAACTGACGCGCAAAGAGATGAAGTGGCTACATTCGTGTGCAAAACATGAATGGACTTGAACTGTGTGCGCCACATGAATGGAGTTGAAAAGTGTGCGCCACACCATGCGCAACTTGCGCTGGGACGCTGTACGTTGCTGCAAGGATAAGGGAAAAAAATCTCTAAAATCTCTAACCGCGGTGGCCCATAGTCAGCTCAAGTCATGGGGGACCGCGGCGGCGAGAACGGCCGCGTCGTCATGATCGTGCGCGCCAACTCCCCGCGCCGCGGCGGGGGCGACGCGCCTGGCGGAGGCGGAGGCGGCAGCCCGGGCGGCGACCCGCTGGCGCTGAACCTGGGCGCCATGGAGGCGGACTGGCGCCAGCAGCAGTTCCAGCGCCAGCGCATGCAGCTGCTGAGCATGGCCATCTTCCTCTGCTTCCTCGTGCTCTTCTTCGACAACCGCGCGGGCGACGCGCGAGGCGGCAGAGGCGGCGCGCGTGCGCAGGGCCTGGGAGGGGACAGCACGGGCCGCAACCGCTACTCGCTGCCGCAGAACGCCTTCAACGACTCGGACAGGGTGCACAAGGTGCACGAGCTGGAGAATCTGCTGAAGGAGCAGCCAGGATACAGGCACAAGGAGCCGCCGCTGAACGTCACGGGCATCTACTCAGGTGAACTTTAAGTGTGGCTTAAAGGTGCGGCGGTTAGCACCACTTAAAGTTGCAACTTTAAGTGGTGTTAACCGGGGGAAATGGATAAGTGGTGCTAACCGATTTTTTTTAATTAGGTACTTGGGACTCACTGCTGGCGGAGGAGTACGATGCGAATAAACCGGTGTACAAGGATATCATGTGAGTGGGGGAGAGGAGAGTTTTTTTTTATCATTCATGGATAGCTATTGATTTTTGATTTTTGATTTTTTTAATTGTTTTTATTGTTGTTGTAATGATGCAGTCCGTACTTGAAGGTGGACCGGGAGATCCAGCTGCAGCAGTACACGCAACCAGTGGAGACCGGGCACACGTGGCTGTTCCTCAAGATGAAGACCCCTGCGTCCAAAGAGCTGACGAAGGAGGTGGCGTACGTCACGGGCCAATTGGTGATCTACGAGGAGCAGGCGTCTCTCGCAGCCACAATCCTACCAGTACAGGGGGTGTTCCTGCGCAAATTGGCCAAGTTGACGCTGTTCGGCAACAGCCCCGACTCCAGCGTGCAGATTTTGTATCGCAAAGACAAGAGCGGCGCTGCGGCCAATTCGACGAAGTTGTCGGACGAGAGGACGGAGTTGCCCACTGCATCGGACGCGGTCGAGGAGGCAGAGGAGGAAGGAGATGCCAAGGCCAATTTGGAGAGACTGCCGCGGCAACCCCGGGCGGAGCTGATGAATCTAGGCGTGCTGGATGGAGTTCCGGCGGTGGAGAACAGGGACGAGTACGCTGCCATTGACATTTCGCCGCCGCGGTATTCGTACGTGTCGCGGTTCCGTAGCAGCGACTCGTTCAGTGACCAGTGTGTGAGCATTGTGGAGATGTCGCTGGTGAATGATACGAACAAACCTGCGCACAAGGGAGGGGAAGATGATGAAGACGACGATGCAGCGACGGTGTTGCAGAAATCCATGCGACACATGAAGCTGGAAGGAACGCTCGCTAGTGTGAACTGCGGATTGTACTTGAAGCTGGACACCACGTTTCAAGAGGAGAACCTGAATGTGTTCTTCGCCAAGGCTTCTCGGTATGCCGTGATCATGACGTTTATTGCGATGGCGGAGATCTACTTCTTGCTGAGACAGCTACAGATTTCGAGCACCCAAGCGACCGCAGCGAAGGTGTCGCTGTTGACTATCGGACAGCAAGCTATCGTGGACTCGTATCTGTGTTTGGGTCACCTGACAGTTGGCATCGTGGCGCAAAATGTGTTCGCTGCGTTTGCTTCGGTCGCTTTCGTGAAACTCATCATTTTCTCAGTGTTTGAGATGCGGTATCTGCTGATCATCTGGAAGGCGCGGAGACCGCAGGGCTTCTCAGAGGGATGGCTCACGCTGCGCCGTGAGCTCACAACGCTCTACTCTCGGTTCTACCTGTCATTACTGGCTGGACTGTGTATCTTCTACAACTTCTCGGTATGCTGCCTATTGATCGTGTTGACTTTGTTTGTCTTGGCGACTAGCTAACAGCTTTCTTTTTATGGAAGAACCACTTGCCAGTGCTGGTCTTCATCTGCTATTCATTCTGGGTCCCGCAAATTGTGCACAACGTCCACCGGTATGTGTAAATTGTGAATCGTTCATTTCGGCTTCGTGCTAACAGAATTGTGGTTTAGGGAGGTGCGGAATCCATTTGACCTCGGATACTTGTACGGCATCAGCGCGCTGCGCTTGTTCTTGCCGCTGTATTTCTACGGCTGCCCAGACAACTTCCTTACAGCCTTCCCGATGGTGAGGGCCCCTGTCTTATGCGGCTGATACGAACACCATTACCAGCGCGAAGTTCGATTGACTAACGTGCGCGAATGATTGTTTGTTACAGTACGAGAGCAAGATCGATCCGCATTTTTGCTACGTGTTGGCTGCGTGGATGGGACTGCAAGTCGGAATTCTAGCCCTGCAACAGCGGTACGGTCCGAGATTCTTCGTGCCTGCGCGGTTCCTGCCCGTCAAGTACAACTACGAGCGGCGCATCAACCTCCAGCAGTTGGCTCTTCTCAAGGACGGCGATAACTCCATCGACTGCGTGATCTGCATGGTGGAGCTCGACATCGAAGCGCGCGACTACATGATCGCGCCATGTGACCACATCTTCCACCGCGAGTGTCTGCAGGGCTGGATGCAAGTCAAGATGGAGTGTCCAACATGTCGACATGTCCTACCGGAGCCGTAAGCTGAAGTGAGCTCTCGACGACGACTGTCTGCAGAGGAGGGCGGACCAATGAAGAGGGCATAAAACGGGGAACGTAAGCTGAGGAGCAGTCCAGGCCAAGTCTTCGCTGGCAGTCAGCACCGCGATCCGTCACGACGAGCGACGGACAGAGGTCCGACCGAAGTGGCTCACTTTGGAGTCCTGCGCTTGGGCGTAAGCGTCACACTGCCGCTCGCGCCTTTGTCACCGCACGCATTGCAACTCGGACGGAAGAGCTCCTCGCGATCGCGCTCCATGCGAACATATCGATAGTTTAGGGCGAGGTAATACACAGTCCACAGGATATCTATGCACACGATAGCGCCTTTCACGCATTAGCGGTGGCTGCCACGCTGGACTCGCAATTCGAAAATGTATCTTCGTGGAGTGATCAGCGCCGAGTGCCGCACTCATTTGCGGCTGCCAGGCCGTGCGTGTGAGCTGTCCAACGACCAATGGGGGGACTGTGCCGCGCCCGCTGTCCCACGCCAGTCAGCGCTACAGGTCCCCTTGTAAAGTCGAGCAGACAACTCGGTGTACGGAAGGTGTTCGTTCGGTCGTGAGCTAGTCAGTTTATACTTGCGGTTTGTAAGGGATCGCGTTACTCATCATTTCCCAGGCGTAATCAACCGCTTTGGTGGTGCCGGGACCATCCCAGTCGCTCCGTCTGCATCCTTCACGGCGGACAAGTGTGCGCCTGGCGCCTCCCTCTGCCTGCCGCGGAACGCTATGGCCCGTGTCCACATTTGGTGTTTGCGTACTGGCCCGCCTCACTCCGGTCAAGCTGCGTGTCCACCAGGATGGGAGTCAGGGTGATGATGTGGTGTAGGTGGCACCCGCAGCAGATCTCAACATGACCGATGCCGCACTAGCGCAGGCACCGACCGAGTCGCTGATGAATCGAAGAAGGGCGTCGGCCCCACCGCCATCGCAACCGCCATCGGTACCGGCCGAGGCTGCTAGTGCTTCAACGAGTTCGGCGGAGACGAAACGGCGCAGCAAGAGCAGCGGAAGCGCTGCGAACAGCGAGAATGTCAGCGCCGGAAGCAATGCAGCAGCCAAGGGGGCCAAAGCAGCAGGAAGCACACCGACGATCCACCAGAACCACCCCGAGAACCTGTGCAGGTACCCCAACAAACGCTGCTACAATAAGCGCGCGGTGAAGAACAACGGCGAGCTGCATAAATTCTGCGATATCCATCGGGACTCGGCCAACAGGTACCAGCGCAAGCTGGAGCAGAGACTCAAGGAGAAGCGGATACAGTCGCGCATGCGCGCGTTGCAGGCCCAGCAAGCTCAGGCACAAGCGCAAGCCCAAGCTCAGGCACAGGCTCAGATGGCGCAAGCGCACGGTCATGCGCCGTTCGGTGTCGCGGATCCTCAAGTGCTAGTGAGCCCGTATCCTGGGATGGAGATTTATGGAGGCGAAGCTACACACTTACCAAGCGGGGCAATGCCGTCGGTGAGTGGTGGAATGGCCCCTGCGCCGTTTCCAGGACATCCGGTGGCAACCACATTAGGGGCGTCCGGGAGGAATACGCCAACTGGACTGTGGGGGCAGGAGTTCGAGCCTTTCCAGCACCCTGTTCAGTTGCAAAGCGAGGATCTCGATTGTCTATATCTCTTATTTCTCGAGCAATGATTCACTGCCATCAAGCGTGGCAAAGTTGGTGAAAGGAATGCTGCGCGGCTCAAGCTTCACATGTGAGAAGTCTGAAATCGTACGAAGTATCCCCCTGGCTGGGATCTTGTTTCTTCCTACCGGTTGATCGAGGCCCGAGACGACTTGTTGACCTCAATGGCAGGGCTAGCAGACAAGGCATGGTGAAGTTTGTCTCGAGTTCGATTGGGAGCGCTACAGATATATCAAGACCTGCAGCAGAATAATGCGTTGAAGTATCCCGTGGAAGTGGAAGCGCCGTTAGTAATAGAATGTAGGCATGTATGTACAAATGCCATCGCAGCAGCCAGTTCTGGCGACAAAATAATTAAGTGGGGGTCAGGTTGCGTTGCCAACCTAACATTTGATTTTTAACTAGCGAAATAGCGATCTGCCTTACCTAGCGACCGGATTTGATGGAGTAGGAGCCACGAAGACGGAGTCTAATCGGTTCTGGTGCAGTATCGTCAAGGTTAGTGTAGAAGAACCTTGCCTCTACTGTAGACATGCCCTTATCCCCAGTCACCAGCGGCGATGAACCGCCCATAGTCACCTGATGCCATTGTGACAGCCGTATAGTCAGAACACTGAGCATTGCATGCTGGCTTAACAAAAAGTTCACAAGTTTCGTTGCGAGCGCATTATCAGGTGACAAATTAGCTCGATGTATTCCGTCACCAGCATCAATTCTCTTCCTACATGCTGTTTACCCAACCATACTCACGACAAATTTTCTTCGACGACTTCGAAGCTAGTTGAAAACCGCATGGATGATCATATCATCACTCTAGCAGATAAATAATCCTGGGATAGCAGCAGCCGACAGGTTATGCCGCCAGAGTGCTTTGGGGAGAATTATCCCAGTGACGCTCATTAACAAAAAAAATATTTCGAAACGAAAACTTTTTGATTCGTTCAATGTAACGTGGGCTCAAACGTCCTTGTCAGAGACCCTCGACACGAAGCTTCCCTTCGGAACCGAAACACATTAACCACTCAAGTAATGTTCGGCCATAACACGGCGAACTGTGGAGATAGCCCAGCCGTTTGCTCCCGCACACTGGACCTCACTGCCGTCAGGGTTGTAGAGAATCCGGCTGCACCAAATCTTGTCAAATGCGTCACGGGCCATGCACTCGGAGGAGTAGCGGCACACGCGCACGTTGCCCCAACCTTCTTCCGTAGCAATTAGCCAGTACTGGCCTCTATCAGCAGGGTCGCGCGGGTCGTAAGCGCTCACATACTCATGTTGAAAACTTCGACACGTGTTCACGATGCCAGCAACACCCAAGCCGACGGCACCGAGAACAGCCACCGGTGCTGCTGCGATACCCAACGGCACAGCGCCTGTCGCCCCGATGCTCTGCAATACAGCAACAGTGCTCCCAGTAGCAACACACCCTCCAGAAGCAGTCGCAGCGGCGGACATCATCCCCGCAGCTGCAGATTCCGCTGCAATCCCGGCAGCCGTAAACCCAGCAGCTTGCACAACCGGAACCGTCGCGGCAGCAACAGCAGCCCCCACAGCCGCGCCGGCGCACGCACCGACTGCCATCACCTTCTCCGCACTCGCAACGCGCTCTTCCTCCTTTGTCATAGCGCTCTCCCACCTTTTTCTACAAATTTAACACTGATCTCCTCGGGGGTTTACCCGACTCGAGCGGCAACGGCGGCGTGCCAACCAGAGTTAACATCGGGTAAATTCGTCTACCCGCCTGACCGAAATCATTACGGACGGGTACGGGTACCCGATCGGCCGCAGGGTGACACGGTAGGTAGGGCAGGACAGGTATAGATTCGAAAATGGTTTCCAGGGATCAATCCCTGGATTGCACTCGTTTCCGGTTGACGTAATGATTAAATTTAGACTGAGACCCAGACTTACAGCCTTTAAAAAGGGTCACTTCTCGATCTATATATTTTCTTTCTCATACTCTGCTCCACAAACCATATAATCGACGTGTTTGCTGGCTATATTATTATTCAACTACGGGTACGGGTACCCGAACTTGATGAAGGAACCTGCTGGACGGGTGCCGGTGCCCGATACGATATCGGCGATACCAGATCAGCACACCAGCCAGCCGGACGGGCAGGGTGACGCATGAACCTCTGTTAGTGACCTCTGCCATTGCCTCAACTCCAGCGATCGATCAAAATCTTCAACTTCACTTCAGCTTTTCTCACACGTCGCACATTTCAGTTCAATGGCATATGTCACTCTTCCGGGTATTTTGCGCTGTGCGGGCGTGCATACTGAACTCTCGTTTCGCGCGGGTATTCCTAAATGGAGTCGGCGGCTGTGCTGGGGCCGCTGCCCTTCGTGCTGGGCTTCTGCGCGCTGCCGGAGCTGCACAGCCTGGCGCTGGTGTCGCGCGACGTGGCCTCCACCTGCGAGCCGGAGTGGCGGCTGCGCTCGCTCGCGCGCTTCGGCGAGCTGCGCTTCGCCACGGGCCAGTGGCGGCGGCTCTTCCTGCTGCGCTCGCAGTTCCGGCGCAAGGCGGCCGAGAAGGTTACGGCCAGGGTGTACCTTATGAATAACCGGGGGGAGACCCGTTTCTTTCCTGTTGAGAGGGGCACCCCCCTTATGTGTTCGCGGGAGAGAGCCGTCGTGTACAACCGCTGCAAGCGGATGTTCGACCTCTCGTTAAGAATAAACAGGTCCATCCAGGAGATCTCGACGCTCATCGGCATGGTGTCCGTGGACGAGGCCCGAGGGCTCTTAAATGAACATATCAGTCTCATGGCTTCCGTTGCAGCTCTCAGAGGCTCGCTCAACTTTGAGAGCGAGCTGTTCCAGATCTTCCCCGCCCCAGTTCTGCTCGACACGAATTCGTTGCTGAGAGTTACGCACAAGTTCCAAGACGCAGAAGACACAGAGTTTCTAGAGTCGTCGCTGATGATGATGCAGGTCTGGGCGTCCATCGACGGGCTCATTTACCGTCCGCTGGCGCCGCCAGCCACGATCCAGCCCACCCCCGACAGAATCCAGAGAGACGGAGACAATGTCGAGGAGATCGCGACCTACGCGTCGTTGAAGCTGCACGAGTTGTCGGGCATGACCATCAGTATTGATGATAACACACTGAGATACAGGCTCCAGGGAGATGAGTTGTGTGTCAATGCCTTGGTCAGCAACACGTACTTGCTGTACCTGTTCAACCCGCTGCAGTATCGCCCGTTGGATTGGACGTTCGATGCCATGCTGCAAGTGGGGGACACGAGGTACGTGCTGCCCGTGCAGAGAGAAGGCGTGTTCCTGAACACGACGTCGTACGCGCTGAGAGTTTTTCTTTCGTATGGGAAATTGCCGGAGAAGCCGTCGCCCCCGGAGAATGGAGAGGCCAGCGGGAATCAAGAACAGGAAAATGCATCGGCAGAAGTCGCAGGAGCAGCAGCAGCGTCGGCTACGCCTGCGACAGGTGGATCACGTGGAGCTGAGGATAGTGACCCACTGGAGATCCCGTACGACGGACAACGCGAGATTTTCGCATTCCACTTGACTGCTACGAACCGGATTTCCAAAAAGACGCACGTCGTGGCTTCCAAAGCGACGTGCTTGTCACTGTTGCCTCCACCGAACAGTGCATCGGCTGCTGAACGACGTCTAAGACAGCTGAGTATCGCATCCTCGTCTTCAGTCTCGGACGATGAGGAAGAAATGGACGAGAGTGAGGCGTCCACCGTGTCTACTGCTGGTACAGTGCCGCCGTTGGAACGACACGTGCACCTTCCTTTCGATGCCATGATCTGCTACTGTTTTGCGCCAAGCTGTCGCTTGCAATACGTGGAATTTGCGATCGGCTTCGAGCCGTTGATGCATATCCTCGGGGTGGCAGATTTCCTTCCTGACATTGCAGCAGTTTGTTAGCGCGCGCAGTATGAAGATATACCAATGCCGGAAACCTCCTTATTGATATTTAACAACAAAACAAAACAAAACTTATGTAATTCATGCACATCTTTTCGCCGTCGTACCGCGCTCCTCCGTCGCTTGTTTAGCTGTGCTTCTTCGTGTGGACGGCGTGTTGGCGCCTGCTTCTGAAAATGAGAAGAGCGACCACGGTCAACACCACGAACGCGGCGGTTTTAGTATACCTCTTCGCCTTCTTCAGCATTCGCATCATAATGCGCACAGGAATTGGCGGCGGGTAGTAGGGCGTAATGGGGGGCGTGCGCTCTGGGTGACAAGTGTCGAATTCGACCAGCATGCCCTTGTAGATGTTCATTCCTCGGTAGTAAATGCAAATACGACCATCCTTGCCTCCTTCATCCGTGATATCCATCACGCCGTATTGGCCTGGACCAGGGAAAGCACCGTGACTGTAAGGTCCTCCCTTGATCGACCCCGGTCGTCCAAGTGCTGCAGCATGGAGCAGCGTAAGATTACCAGGACTGTGGCTTCCATCGTCCACCGCCAGCATGTGTGCGTCGCCACTAATGATCACAATAGGCACCCACTTGTTCAGGCCATGCGCCTTGATAAAGTTCACGAGCTCCTGCTGCTCGTGCACAAAGTGCCCCCACTTTCGCTCGTCGTCCAGCCACGGCATGGTGTTGACCCAGATAATCAGTCTGATGCTCGGATCATTCGTCGCACGAACGAGTTCAGACTTGAACCACGCCTTCTGCTTCTTCCCGAGCACCGTCTTGGTAGGAGCAGCAGGAGCTGTATTCGGAGTCCGAGCGGATCTCAGATCTGTTAGAATGTAGCGCACCCGACCGATAGTAAAGGCTTGGTGAACAGTATTGGTTCGCGAGCGTCCCCCAACAAGCGGGTAGTGCGGCACAAACTCGCGATAAGCTTGCACCGACGCGTTACGGCCAGGAGCAGTCGAGTCGCTGTTATCCGGACCAAAGTCATGGTCGTCCCACATATACGCGAACGGCAAGTTCATCCCCAGCATCGCTCGTCCCGCTGGCGACGCGAAGATCGAGTCGTAGCCATCTCTAAACGCCGCCACATTGTTTACGACCAAGTTGTGGTAGTGCAGGTCTCCGGTATGCATGAAGAACAGCGCTTCCTCCTCCTTAATCTCCTCAAAAACCTACAGACAACAGCGACATAATTACCTCTAAATAATCATAATTAAAACCCAGATTCGAGGTCCCGTACCTTGGGATCGGAGTGTTCATCAGCACAAGAGGCAAATGCCACTCGATAGTTAAATGGTTCTCCTTCCCGTTTCGGCGTCTTGAAGCTGCCGCTCCTTATGACTTCGCCCGACTTGATCAACGTCAACTCGTATCGGTAGGTCCTATCACTATGTGGGAGTTCCTCCAGGTTACACTGTTTCGCATTAGGAATATCATAGGACGAGGGGCTTCTCTCCTCCCCGACACCAGCCTCTCCCCCGTCCACTGCGGAGCACGTGGCGATGGCTGAGTGAGGCTTCTCGTCCTGCAGCAGCTCCGGGAACGCGTACAGCACGAAGTCCGAGTCGGCGCAAGTGTAACCCTCGCGTAACCCGAACTTGAAACTGATGGAGCGCGACGTCAGCGCGCCGCTCCAGAGCCACAGCACGTCAGACGGTTGGCAAGGCCCCTCCGCAGCTTGTGGATGTGTAGAGAGGATGGAGATAATCGCTGTGGACAGCAGGAAGAGCGTCGCCAGGAAGCTCCTAGGCCGCGTCATTGCGACCGGCAGGAGGTATCTTGGATAGTGAAGAGTAACCCGGTTACGCATCCTTATGTTGCGTTAAGAGGTTACAAAGTTAGTAACTGTTAATGAAACCGTGATCCCCAAGTCAAACTCAATGTGGACATATTTTTTTCAGTGGGGAAAAGCAAGCAAAGTATACAGAAGGCCATCATCATTCACTAAGGACGGCGGTGGGATGGGGAGTGGTGGTGCGGACCTCCGTCGTTCAGGAAGACCTGCGGCGGCTGTGGATCCCAAATCCATGCGGGGAACATGATGTTGAGGCGTGCTTCGATGTCGTTGTCGATTGGGACCTCAATGATCGGCGCCGGGGTCGGCGATGGAGTCCATGTTGGTGTTGGTGTTGGTGTTGGTGTTGGTGTTGGTGTTGGTGTTGGTGTTGGTGCTGTGGTTGTCGTGGCTGGAGTCGAAAGGTTGCTTGCTAGAGGCATTTTGCTGGTTCGGAAGATCCGATCGCCAACGCACGTTCCGGTGTTGACATTCCAATAATCAAGGACATATGTTTTCGTTGCATCCGTGACTTTGCAGAGTGGCGACGGGTAGTTTGATGCGATGACAGCGCCGTCAGTCCTTTCAATGATCGTGAAGTAGGCACCGTCGCTAATGCTGAGGTGACACTTGCCGTCGGCGGCGTACATCGTGACGTTTGTTGGTACTTGGCAGTTGGTGCCGTTCACGTAATTCTCCACAATCAAGTATGGTGTGGATCGGAATGTAGAGGTGACGTACGTGTCGGTCGAGTTGATACATTCACGCGTTTGATAGATTGAAGTCGTATCGGCATATAGTGTATCACACGTATTTCGTGCACTCGGCGTACACAGGGATGTGCTTGAAATTGTCATCGTTATCGGAGTAAGCACACACCGGTTGTCTTCGAAATCGACAATAGCAGACTTCATATCCGGAGATGGCGAGCTGCCCAATCCACCCACAGCATATCGACGACCACAACTAAACCAAATATCGCAACCAACCACTAGACACGGCGACGATGACAACGTCTGACCGTCCAAGCTGGTACCGCTCGCCACCAAAGTGCACGCTGAATCGGAATACGTTGTGAGTGTCGCCGTGCTGTCGGTCATGCTAACGTTAGCGCGGAAACTCGTCGCTCCATCTGCACTGGCGTGGCACGCGCCATCTGCCAAATACACCGTCACGTTCTCAACGCTGTTGCACCAAGGGTTCGGAAAGTCCTCCACGATCACGTATGGAGTGTCAGTACCGAACATCGCCGCCGAATAACCCAAGAAATCGTTCGTGCACCCGGCAGTTGAAAAACGCGAGTTATCGTAGCTCTGGCAGGGCGCGTTTGGTGTTCCGAGGCACGCAAAGTCTTGCGATAGTCGGAGCTGCGTCGGGGTACTCGAGCACGTGTTATCGTCGTAGATGGCGACGGCGGTCAGGTTGGGTCGAGAAGATCCACCGAAGAATGCTGTCATTTCGTCGATGCACAGGCCGTACGGACCCAAACCTATGACTGCCTGCCGAACCGTGGTCGTCGAGGTCACATTGGTGCAGATCGGGTCACTATACGCTGTGATTGTTGCCGAGTGGCCCAGCGACAGCCTATAGCTCTGTGTGCCCGCCGCATTCGGGTAGCAATTCTCGTCCAGCCGATACAGCGTGACACTCGTGACCGAATCGTACCGACCGCATCGCCCTGCCACGTATCGCTCCACCCCCATGTACGGGTAGTCGCCGAACGCGTTGTTGGCGGTATTGAAGGAATCCCCGCCTCCTTGGTAATAGTCTGTGCAATCCGAGACGGAGTACCCAGCTCCATTATTCACGCACGTTGGGTTGTAGTGATCCGTTTGTGGAGTGCACGTGAGCGCGCTAGTAAACGTCACGGACAGCGCAGGTGGAGAGCACGAGCTGTTCGCGTACTGGGCCACAGCAGTCTTCTTGCCCAGCGATGGCGGGCCACCCAATCCACCCACAGCATATCGACGACCACAACTAAACCAAATATCGCAACCAACCACTAGACACGGCGACGATGACAACGTCTGACCGTCCAAGCTGGTACCGCTCGCCACCAAAGTGCACGCTGAATCGGAATACGTCGTGAGTGTCGCCGTGCTGTCGGTCATGCTAACGTTAGCGCGGAAACTCGTCGCTCCATCTGCACTGGCGTGGCACGCGCCATCTGCCAAATACACCGTCACGTTCTCAACGCTGTTGCACCAAGGGTTCGGAAAGTCCTCCACGATCACGTATGGAGTGTCAGTACCGAACATCGCCGCCGAATAACCCAAGAAATCGTTCGTGCACCCGGCAGTTGAAAAACGCGAGTTATCGTAGCTCTGGCAGGGCGCGTTTGGTGTTCCGAGGCACGCAAAGTCTTGCGATAGTCGGAGTTGCGTCGGGGTACTCGAGCACGTGTTATCGTCGTAGATGGCGACGGCGGTCAGGTTGGGTCGAGAAGATCCACCGAAGAATGCTGTCATTTCGTCGATGCACAGGCCGTACGGACCCAAACCTATGACTGCCTGCCGAACCGTGGTCGTCGAGGTCACATTGGTGCAGATCGGGTCACTATACGCTGTGATTGTTGCCGAGTGGCCCAGCGACAGCCTATAGCTCTGTGTGCCCGCCGCATTCGGGTAGCAATTCTCGTCCAGCCGATACAGCGCGACACTCGTGACCGAATCGTACCGACCGCATCGCCCTGCCACGTATCGCTCCACCCCCATGTACGGGTAGTCGCCGAACGCGTTGTTGGCGGTATTGAAGGAATCCCCGCCTCCTTGGTAATAGTCTGTGCAATCCGAGACGGAGTACCCAGCTCCATTATTCACGCACGTTGGGTTGTAGTGATCCGTTTGTGGGGTGCACGTGAGCGCGCTAGTAAACGTCACGGACAGCGCAGGTGGAGAGCACGAGCTGTTCGCGTACTGGGCCACAGCAGTCTTCTTGCCCAGCGATGGCGGGCCACCCAATCCACCCACAGCATATCGACGACCACAACTAAACCAAATATCGCAACCAACCACTAGACACGGCGACGATGACAACGTCTGACCGTCCAAGCTGGTACCGCTCGCCACCAAAGTGCACGCTGAATCGGAATACGTCGTGAGTGTCGCCGTGCTGTCGGTCATGCTAACGTTAGCGCGGAAACTCGTCGCTCCATCTGCACTGGCGTGGCACGCGCCATCTGCCAAATACACCGTCACGTTCTCAACGCTGTTGCACCAAGGGTTCGGAAAGTCCTCCACGATCACGTATGGAGTGTCAGTACCGAACATCGCCGCCGAATAACCCAAGAAATCGTTCGTGCACCCGGCAGTTGAAAAACGCGAGTTATCGTAGCTCTGGCAGGGCGCGTTTGGTGTTCCGAGGCACGCAAAGTCTTGCGATAGTCGGAGCTGCGTCGGGGTACTCGAGCACGTGTTATCGTCGTAGATGGCGACGGCGGTCAGGTTGGGTCGAGAAGATCCACCGAAGAATGCTGTCATATCGTCGATGCACAGGCCGTACGGACCCAAACCTACGACTGCCTGCCGAACCGTGGTCGTCGAGGTCACATTGGTGCAGATCGGGTCACTATACGCTGTGATTGTTGCCGAGTGGCCCAGCGACAGCCTATAGCTCTGTGTGCCCGCCGCATTCGGGTAGCAATTCTCGTCCAGCCGATACAGCGCGACACTCGTGACCGAATCGTACCGACCGCATCGCCCTGCCACGTATCGCTCCACCCCCATGTACGGGTAGTCGCCGAACGCGTTGTTGGCGGTATTGAAGGAATCCCCGCCTCCTTGGTAATAGTCTGTGCAATCCGAGACGGAGTACCCAGCTCCGTTATTCATGCACGTTGGGTTGTAGTGATCCGTTTGTGGGGTGCACGTGATCGTGCTAGTAAACGTCACGGACAGCGCAGGTGGGGAGCAGGAGCTGTTTGCATACTGGACAACGGAGGTCTTTAGGCTTGCCACTAACGCCGCAACGAGCCATAGCTCCGTTACAGCATATAGAAGGACTAGCATTATGCGTGGACACTGGGTCTTGGTCGGCAGGTTGAGAAGGAGGTGGCTTGCAACAAAGAATCTTGAAAGTGACGCAACAAAGCGCCCCACGCGACCCGACTCGTGATTTTTTTTCCGTTGATCCCGCTCGACACGACTGCTCCAAAGATTTTTCCGTCATCGGCTGCAAACAGTTTCCCGCTTAACGTCAATAATGCATTTTGTACCCGATTCGCTGCTGTCGAAACCGAACGCTCGTCCGACGTCTCGAAGCTCCGACGACTCCCGATTTCCCTATCGCCAACATCTCCCCCACCCATCCCGGAGCACGTGACGATGGCCGAGTGAGGCTTCTCGTCCTGCAGCAGCTCCGGGAACGCGTACAGCACAAAGTCCGAGTCGTAACCCTCGCGTAACCCGAATTTGAAACTGACGGAGCGTGACGCCAACGCGCCGCTCCAGAGCCGCAGCACGTCGGACGGTTGACAAGGTCCCTCCGCTGCTTGTGGATGTGTAGAGAGGATGGATACAATCGCTGTGCGCAGCAGGAAGGGCGTCGCGAGGGAGGTCGTAAGCCGCGTCATTGTAAAGAGCATCTGTTAACCGGCAGGAAGTTTTATTACCAGTATGGTAGTGAAGAGTAACCTGGTTACGTTAGATTATGTTGCACCAAGAAGCTTATGGTGGACCACTACCAGTGTGAGGTCCCGCTGCTCCTGGAAACGCGAGGTGTCGGAAGGAGCCCTGTTACAGTGGCCAGATTATAGTGTCTCGAAGCCGCGTTGTTTCTGCCGAGAGTGAAGAGCTGGCGGACGAAGATACCAAGTTGAAGTGAGAGGATGGCTACATTTTAGAGGATATGATAAAACGCACCGTCTCAAGCTCAGCAATGCACCGGTCGAGTTGGAAGTGAAACTGGGAGACGTGCTCTAACGCTTCCGCCATGGCTGCAAGGCGGTAGTGTTGGCGCTGGAGCTGTCGACCGATTGCTGTGTTTAAAAGAAGCTCTGCAGTCTGGCGAGAGCGCCGACCAGTTCAGACGGTGGTAGCAGTAGCTGAGTAGGTTGGGTAAGTAGCTTTCTAATCTCACTCTCCATTTTGCGTATCAAGACACAGACGGCAAGTTCCAACGTTACCTTCCAACATGCTGAGCATGACATGAAACATATCACCGGTAGAAGGACAGCGGGTGGCGACGAAAGCTAAGCTTCAGTCACCAGCGCAAAGATTGAAGCTGCACCACGCCCTTAATTAACATATATTCGCGGCGCCGGTCGTGACTGACGCGGTGATTCTTGCAAACCTGCGGTGGCAGCGTGAAAATCACCGCACACGAGATTCTGCTGCCCATTTACGTCTTCCGCAAGCTGCTGGAGCCTCGTGAAATCAACCCTTCAGCCGATTATGTCGTCTCGGTAAGCATCCCGCATGCAGCGTGACTACCAACAGCTCCGTGGCCATCGTGGCGCAATCTGAGTACAGCGTTTCGGCCATACGCGATACTGTTGCTGCAACGACAGACTTTTAATCTCACTCTTCATCTCTTGAATCTAGTACCTCCCGTTTCTGTGCCCGCTCAGGTTGCTATCATTTGGATGGCTCCAGCAAAGAAGATAGGTTACTTTGCAAAAGTAAGTGGAGCGTTTTTTACCAGCATGTTACCGAGAGGAGTTGAGATAGACCAACCATACAATGAGTGCAAACAGCAGTCAGACCTCATGTGCAATACTCGTCGAGGAACGCGAAGTGAGTTGCCACTTCTTCAGCTGGCAGACGTAATTGCTTGGCTAAAGCCTCAATCTTGCTTAGACTGGAAACATCTCGGGCTCTACTTGAAAAAAGCCGTCGTAAGGCATCGGAATGGTCACGGCACCAGCTCTGAGCTTTGTCTGCAATATCGCGCATTTCTTGACGACTGCGATCGAGTGCCTTGGCTGATAGTGGTTGTCGATCACGACTCAACCGCACATTCGCTTGCTCTCGAGGGGAATAGTTCTTTTTGATAAACGGGTGCTCGAGCAGTCGAGCTGCTGGGGGGCGATACATCGGGTTCTTCTGCAGACATTGATCCAGGAAGTCACAGAGTTCCGGAGAAAAATTATCTCCGTAGTCCTTAAGGCGTGGTGATGGTTGCTCCTGTACTGCATGCACAACACCCCAGTAGCCATCCTTTGTAGGCACTGGCAGCTTTCCAATCGCACAGGCCATAACAGCTAGACCGAAAGACCAGATATCTGACGGATACGAGTACATGCCACCACTGATTCTTTCTGGAGCCATATACCTGACACGATAAAAGTGTAAGCTCAGGTCAAAAGCAGTAGCACAAATTCTTAAGTCACGTACAAAAGCGTGCCCGTGAACGTTGTTGCCTTTGCCAAAGTGCTCTCGAGATCACGCGAAATACCGAAGTCAGATATCTACAAAAAAAAAGTAATATTTGGTAAGATAACCCCACAAACGTCATCGCAACAGAAAATGATAGCGTACCTTGACTTGACCTTGGTCGTTGATAAGCATGTTGCTGAGCTTGATATCTCGGTGAAGCTGATGGTGCTCGTGCAAGAAGGCCAGACCTTTCAATCCACACGCCGCAACATTTGCGATCTCTTTCTCTGATAAACAGCCAGTTTTTCCGTCGCTGCCAACGGTTGCAGACTGCACGTAATCTTCAAGTGATCCGCCATCCATGTACTCAAGCACGATAGAAACGGACCCCACTTCTGGGTTCGTGTATGCGTCGTAGAAGATCACAAGCTCTTCACAAGCGGCTTGTGTAGTATCTGTACTGGAGGCAAAAGTCGCCGTGGCAAGTGGCACAAAATTCACGTATAGTGACTTGAGCTCGCGCACCATTTGATGGCGTTTCTTCTGGTCGTACACACGGATGACTTTGACGGCAACTAGTCTGAATGTCGGCATGTACAATGCCTTGTAGACCTTTCCCCCAGCTCCATGACCCAACTCCCCCAGTAGCAACAGATAGTCCTTCGTACTGATCGCCTCTGCAGCTGACTCGGATTTCTTTGCGTCAGATTGTCGTTGTTGTTGTGACTTTGCAAATGGAGCGTTAGCAATACCGCGTGTCTACACCCAACAAAGAGACTGTCAGTCAGCTGCATAATAACCTAATCCAGCAAAAATGCCTCCAATTCTTACATCGATCTCGAAGCCTTGCGTCTGCAGCCTTCCAGTCGCTGAAAAATCAAACGATGCGGCCACCGTCTTCTCTTCCTTCTTGACCTGTGTAATATCAAGGCCCAGCGCACCTGAAGTCTGCCTTCCACTTCCACTCCTCTTCGGAGCCGAGATCGCTCCACGGTCATTATCCCCCACGTCAATCTTCAGCTGCCCCAATCCCAACGTGTGCAGACTCGTGGCACGTCTTGGCGGCGGTTTAGTTGCTACCGGTTCGACATTAACACGTAAGTCCAGCCCAATCCTCCGCATCGAATTGCTAGCACGTTGGGTCGGAGGCGACGGCGCAGGAGCCGGCGACATTTTCTGCTCAGAAACCACGTTTTCCACCGAGCTCTGGAGCTTGTGTACTTCCCTCTGCAGCTTCTTTTTATGACCACGACTCACCCCCGTCGCAGCATCCAGGAACGTATCCAGTCCTTCAGTGGACAGTAAAGCTGCTCCAGTGAGCTTTTGACGCTGCGCCTCCTCTACGAACAGCTCCAGATCGCGATCTTCCAGCCACTCGCACACGTCGCAGATTTTCCAGTTTGCGACGGAATTCCCCGCCTCCTCCTCCACACTGTCAAGTTCTGGGGCTTCGGTTCTCTTCCGCGTGATCTGCACGCGGTGGTGCAATTGCAGCTTCCCCTTGCGGTGCCTGTGCGCGTCGCACTCGGCGCAATACACCAGGCCGCAGTCGTCGCAGGTCACTTGCACCGGCCTCTGCTCGCACTCGTCGCACTCCGAGGGTGGAGAGCTCTGGGATACGTCGCTCACTTGGTTGTCATGCAGATCCAGCGCCAAAAGCTTGTCCATGCCCACTACGGAGCCGTACAGACAGGTGTCGGCGGCAGGTGGAGGGGTCTTCATGAGGTAATTTTTGTTTTAGCTGGTATCTTTTCGACAGACCCCTCACAAGAGCACACAAATGAATCGGACTTAGTGGAGTTTCTGCAATAGTTTTCTATGGTTTGTGGACATTTGAAATTGAAAGTGGACATTATTTTTAGCGGAGAAAAAAAACTGGAGGCGAAATAAATGAGTAGCTTTCACGACGGACGACGGTCGGGTGGGGAGCGGTGGCCGTTGTTCACGAAGACCTGCGGCGGCAGTGGATCCCAAATCCAAGTCGGGAACAAGATGTTGAGGCGTGCTTCGATGTCGTTGTCGATTCGGACCTCTGTGATAGGCGACGGGGTCGGCGTTGTGGTTGATGATGTTGTCCACGCTGGAGTCGAAAGGTAGCTTGCTAGGGACATTTTGCTGGTTCGGAAGATCCGATCGCTCACGCACGTTCCGGTGTTGACATTCCAATAATCAAGGACGTAGTCCACTGCGTCTGTGTCCTTGCAGAGCGGCGTCGGGTAGTTCGACGTGATGACAGCGGCGTCGGCCCGCTCCATGATTGTGAAGTATGTGCCGTCGCTAATGTTGAGGTGACACTTGCCGTCGGCGGCGTACATCGTGACGTTTGTTGGTACTTGACAGTTGGTGCCGTTCGCGTAGTTCTCCACGACCAAATAGGGCGTGGACTGGAACTTTAAAGAGACGTATGTATCCACGGAGTCAATGCACTCCCGCGCTTGATAAACTATGCTCGGTCCAATGAAGAGGGTATCGCACACAGGAGCTGTCGGTGGCGTACACTGGAACGTGCTTGAAATCGTCAGGACGACTGGAGTCACTGCGCGCCAACTATCTTCGTATAACACCAACGCAGTCTTTTGTCCCACTGGTGGAAGGCCACCCAATCCCCACGCCACGTACCGTCGGCCACAGCCATACCAAAACTCACAACCACGAGCCAAACATAGCGATGTCGACAGTGTATGACTGTCGAGATTCGTATCGGTCAGAACGAAATTGCATGCTGCATCTGAATACGTCGTGATCGTCGCTGTGCCGTCAGCAGTGTTGATGGTGGCGCGGAAGCTTGTCGCATCGTCCGAATTGGAGTGGCATGACCCATCGGCAGTGTAAATCGTAACGAACTCGACGTCATGGCACCACGGATTGGCGAAATCTTCTACCACCAAGTACGGGGTATTTGAACCAAACACCGTCGATGCATACCCCAAGAAATCGCCAGCACAACCTGCAACTGAGAAGTGTGAGCTCCCAGCGCGTTGGCACGGCGCGTTTACGGGGATCTGACACGTAAAATCCTGCGAGAACTTGAGTTGACTTGGGGAGCTGGAGCACGTGTTGTCATCATAAAAAGCGACAACAGTGAGGTTGGGCTGGGCACCACCAAAGAAAGCCGTCACCTCATCGACGCAGTAGCCGACTCGACTCGCGCCCATGGCTGCCTGGCGAACTGTTGTCGTAGTTGCCACGTTCGTGCATGTTGTGTCACTGTACGTTGTGATCGTTGCCGAGTGGCCCAGCGTGAGCTTGTGGCTTTCTGTCCCCGCTGCATTTGGGTAGCAATTTTCATCCAGGCGATACAACTTGACACTCTCGACTGAATCATCCTGGCTGCACCTCCCCGGCGCATACGTCTCCACGCCCAAATACGAGTACCCGCCGAATGGATCGGTAGCTATACCAAGGTCGTCCCAGCCTCCTCGGTTATAGCTGACGCAGTCCGAGACGGAGTACGCGGCTGCGCCTTTTACACAAGTCGGGTTGTAATGATCCGATTGAGGGGCACAGGTGAGGGCGCTGGTAAGCGACACGGACAGTGCGGGCACCGAACAGGAGCTGTTGGCATACTCGACGACCGCCGTCTTCTTCCCCATTGACGGTGGACCATCCAGTCCTCCCACAGTGTACCGCTGACCGCAGCCATACCAAAACTCACAACCACGAGCCAAACATAGCGATGTCGACAGTGTATGACTGTCGAGATTCGTATCGGTCAGAACGAAATTGCATGCTGCATCTGAATACGTCGTGATCGTCGCTGTGCCGTCAGCAGTGTTGATGGTGGCGCGGAAGCTTGTCGCATCGTCCGAATTGGAGTGGCATGACCCATCGGCAGTGTAAATCGTAACGAACTCGACGTCATGGCACCACGGATTGGCGAAATCTTCTACCACCAAGTACGGGGTATTTGAACCAAACACCGTCGATGCATACCCCAAGAAATCGCCAGCACAACCTGCAACTGAGAAGTGTGAGCTCCCAGCGCGTTGGCACGGCGCGTTTACGGGGATCTGACACGTAAAATCCTGCGAGAACTTGAGTTGACTTGGGGAGCTGGAGCACGTGTTGTCATCATAAAAAGCGACAACAGTGAGGTTGGGCTGGGCACCACCAAAGAAAGCCGTCACCTCATCGACGCAGTAGCCGACTCGACTCGCGCCCATGGCTGCCTGGCGAACTGTTGTCGTAGTTGCCACGTTCGTGCATGTTGTGTCACTGTACGTTGTGATCGTTGCCGAGTGGCCCAGCGTGAGCTTGTGGCTTTCTGTCCCCGCTGCATTTGGGTAGCAATTTTCATCCAGGCGATACAACTTGACACTCACGACTGAATCAGACGCGCCACCGCACCTCCCCGGCGCATACGTCTCCACGCCCAAATACGAGTACCCGCCGAATGGATCGGTAGCAATACCAAGATCGTCCCAGCCTCCTCGGTGATAGCTGACGCAGTCCGAGACGGAGTACGCGGCTGCGCCTTTTACACAAGTCGGGTTGTAATGATCCGATTGAGGGGCACAGGTGAGGGCGCTGGTAAGCGACACGGACAGTGCGGGCACCGAACAGGAGCTGTTGGCATACTCGACGACCGCCGTCTTCTTCCCCATTGACGGTGGACCATCCAGTCCTCCCACAGTGTACCGCTGACCGCAGCCATACCAAAACTCACAACCACGAGCCAAACATAGCGATGTCGACAGTGTATGACTGTCGAGATTCGTATCGGTCAGAACGAAATTGCATGCTGCATCTGAATACGTCGTGATCGTCGCTGTGCCGTCAGCAGTGTTGATGGTGGCGCGGAAGCTTGTCGCATCGTCCGAATTGGAGTGGCATGACCCATCGGCAGTGTAAATCGTAACGAACTCGACGTCATGGCACCACGGATTGGCGAAATCTTCTACCACCAAGTACGGGGTATTTGAACCAAACACCGTCGATGCATACCCCAAGAAATCGCCAGCACAACCTGCAACTGAGAAGTGTGAGCTCCCAGCGCGTTGGCACGGCGCGTTTACGGGGATCTGACACGTAAAATCCTGCGAGAACTTGAGTTGACTTGGGGAGCTGGAGCACGTGTTGTCATCATAAAAAGCGACAACAGTGAGGTTGGGCTGGGCACCACCAAAGAAAGCCGTCACCTCATCGACGCAGTAGCCGACTCGACTCGCGCCCATGGCTGCCTGGCGAACTGTTGTCGTAGTTGCCACGTTCGTGCATGTTGTGTCACTGTACGTTGTGATCGTTGCCGAGTGGCCCAGCGTGAGCTTGTGGCTTTCTGTCCCCGCTGCATTTGGGTAGCAATTTTCATCCAGGCGATACAACTTGACACTCACGACTGAATCAGACGCGCCACCGCACCTCCCCGGCGCATACGTCTCCACGCCCAAATACGAGTACCCGCCGAATGGATCGGTAGCAATACCAAGATCGTCCCAGCCTCCTCGGTGATAGCTGACGCAGTCCGAGACGGAGTACGCGGCTGCGCCTTTTACACAAGTCGGGTTGTAATGATCCGATTGAGGGGCACAGGTGAGGGCGCTGGTAAGCGACACGGACAGTGCGGGCACCGAACAGGAGCTGTTGGCATACTCGACGACCGCCGTCTTCTTCCCCATTGACGGTGGACCATCCAGTCCTCCCACAGTGTACCGCTGACCGCAGCCATACCAAAACTCACAACCACGAGCCAAACATAGCGATGTCGACAGTGTATGACTGTCGAGATTCGTATCGGTCAGAACGAAATTGCATGCTGCATCTGAATACGTCGTGATCGTCGCTGTGCCGTCAGCAGTGTTGATGGTGGCGCGGAAGCTTGTCGCATCGTCCGAATTGGAGTGGCATGACCCATCGGCAGTGTAAATCGTAACGAACTCGACGTCATGGCACCACGGATTGGCGAAATCTTCTACCACCAAGTACGGGGTATTTGAACCAAACACCGTCGATGCATACCCCAAGAAATCGCCAGCACAACCTGCAACTGAGAAGTGTGAGCTCCCAGCGCGTTGGCACGGCGCGTTTACGGGGATCTGACACGTAAAATCCTGCGAGAACTTGAGTTGACTTGGGGAGCTGGAGCACGTGTTGTCATCATAAAAAGCGACAACAGTGAGGTTGGGCTGGGCACCACCAAAGAAAGCCGTCACCTCATCGACGCAGTAGCCGACTCGACTCGCGCCCATGGCTGCCTGGCGAACTGTTGTCGTAGTTGCCACGTTCGTGCATGTTGTGTCACTGTACGTTGTGATCGTTGCCGAGTGGCCCAGCGTGAGCTTGTGGCTTTCTGTCCCCGCTGCATTTGGGTAGCAATTTTCATCCAGGCGATACAACTTGACACTCTCGACCGAATCATCCTGGCTGCACCTCCCCGGCGCATACGTCTCCACGCCCAAATACGAGTACCCGCCGAATGGATCGGTAGCTATACCAAGGTCGTCCCAGCCTCCTCGGTTATAGCTGACGCAGTCCGAGACGGAGTACGCGGCTGCGCCTTTTACACAAGTCGGGTTGTAATGATCCGATTGAGGGGCACAGGTGAGGGCGCTGGTAAGCGACACGGACAGTGCGGGCACCGAACAGGAGCTGTTGGCATACTCGACGACCGCCGTCTTCTTCCCCATTGACGGTGGACCATCCAGTCCTCCCACAGTGTACCGCTGACCGCAGCCATACCAAAACTCACAACCACGAGCCAAACATAGCGATGTCGACAGTGTATGACTGTCGAGATTCGTATCGGTCAGAACGAAATTGCATGCTGCATCTGAATACGTCGTGATCGTCGCTGTGCCGTCAGCAGTGTTGATGGTGGCGCGGAAGCTTGTCGCATCGTCCGAATTGGAGTGGCATGACCCATCGGCAGTGTAAATCGTAACGAACTCGACGTCATGGCACCACGGATTGGCGAAATCTTCTACCACCAAGTACGGGGTATTTGAACCAAACACCGTCGATGCATACCCCAAGAAATCGCCAGCACAACCTGCAACTGAGAAGTGTGAGCTCCCAGCGCGTTGGCACGGCGCGTTTACGGGGATCTGACACGTAAAATCCTGCGAGAACTTGAGTTGACTTGGGGAGCTGGAGCACGTGTTGTCATCATAAAAGCGACAACAGTGAGGTTGGGCTGGGCACCACCAAAGAAAGCCGTCACCTCATCGACGCAGTAGCCGACTCGACTCGCGCCCATGGCTGCCTGGCGAACTGTTGTCGTAGTTGCCACGTTCGTGCATGTTGTGTCACTGTACGTTGTGATCGTTGCCGAGTGGCCCAGCGTGAGCTTGTGGCTTTCTGTCCCCGCTGCATTTGGGTAGCAATTTTCATCCAGGCGATACAACTTGACACTCACGACCGAATCATCCTGGCTGCACCTCCCCGGCGCATACGTCTCCACGCCCAAATACGAGTACCCGCCGAATGGATCGGTAGCAATACCAAGGTCGTCCCAGCCTCCTCGGTGATAGCTGACGCAGTCCGAGACGGAGTACGCGGCTGCGCCTTTACACAAGTCGGGTTGTAATGATCCGATTGAGGGGCACAGGTGAGGGCGCTGGTAAGCGACACGGACAGTGCGGGCACCGAACAGGAGCTGTTGGCATACTCGACGACCGCCGTCTTCTTCCCCATTGACGGTGGACCATCCAGTCCTCCCACAGTGTACCGCTGACCGCAGCCATACCAAAACTCACAACCACGAGCCAAACATAGCGATGTCGACAGTGTATGACTGTCGAGATTCGTATCGGTCAGAACGAAATTGCATGCTGCATCTGAATACGTCGTGATCGTCGCTGTGCCGTCAGCAGTGTTGATGGTGGCGCGGAAGCTTGTCGCATCGTCCGAATTGGAGTGGCATGACCCATCGGCAGTGTAAATCGTAACGAACTCGACGTCATGGCACCACGGATTGGCGAAATCTTCTACCACCAAGTACGGGGTATTTGAACCAAACACCGTCGATGCATACCCCAAGAAATCGCCAGCACAACCTGCAACTGAGAAGTGTGAGCTCCCAGCGCGTTGGCACGGCGCGTTTACGGGGATCTGACACGTAAAATCCTGCGAGAACTTGAGTTGACTTGGGGAGCTGGAGCACGTGTTGTCATCATAAAAGCGACAACAGTGAGGTTGGGCTGGGCACCACCAAAGAAAGCCGTCACCTCATCGACGCAGTAGCCGACTCGACTCGCGCCCATGGCTGCCTGGCGAACTGTTGTCGTAGTTGCCACGTTCGTGCATGTTGTGTCACTGTACGTTGTGATCGTTGCCGAGTGGCCCAGCGTGAGCTTGTGGCTTTCTGTCCCCGCTGCATTTGGGTAGCAATTTTCATCCAGGCGATACAACTTGACACTCTCGACCGAATCATCCTGGCTGCACCTCCCCGGCGCATACGTCTCCACGCCCAAATACGAGTACCCGCCGAATGGATCGGTAGCTATACCAAGGTCGTCCCAGCCTCCTCGGTTATAGCTGACGCAGTCCGAGACGGAGTACGCGGCTGCGCCTTTTACACAAGTCGGGTTGTAATGATCCAATTGAGGGGCACAGGTGAGGGCGCTGGTAAGCGACACGGACAGTGCGGGCACCGAACAGGAGCTGTTGGCATACTCGACGACCGCCGTCTTCTTCCCCATTGACGGTGGACCATCCAGTCCTCCCACAGTGTACCGCTGACCGCAGCCATACCAAAACTCACAACCACGAGCCAAACATAGCGATGTCGACAGTGTATGACTGTCGAGATTCGTATCGGTCAGAACGAAATTGCATGCTGCATCTGAATACGTCGTGATCGTCGCTGTGCCGTCAGCAGTGTTGATGGTGGCGCGGAAGCTTGTCGCATCGTCCGAATTGGAGTGGCATGACCCATCGGCAGTGTAAATCGTAACGAACTCGACGTCATGGCACCACGGATTGGCGAAATCTTCTACCACCAAGTACGGGGTATTTGAACCAAACACCGTCGATGCATACCCCAAGAAATCGCCAGCACAACCTGCAACTGAGAAGTGTGAGCTCCCAGCGCGTTGGCACGGCGCGTTTACGGGGATCTGACACGTAAAATCCTGCGAGAACTTGAGTTGACTTGGGGAGCTGGAGCACGTGTTGTCATCATAAAAACGACAACAGTGAGGTTGGGCTGGGCACCACCAAAGAAAGCCGTCACCTCATCGACGCAGTAGCCGACTCGACTCGCGCCCATGGCTGCCTGGCGAACTGTTGTCGTAGTTGCCACGTTCGTGCATGTTGTGTCACTGTACGTTGTGATCGTTGCCGAGTGGCCCAGCGTGAGCTTGTGGCTTTCTGTCCCCGCTGCATTTGGGTAGCAATTTTCATCCAGGCGATACAACTTGACACTCACGACTGAATCATCCTGGCTGCACCTCCCCGGCGCATACGTCTCCACGCCCAAATACGAGTACCCGCCGAATGGATCGGTAGCAATACCAAGGTCGTCCCAGCCTCCTCGGTGATAGCTGACGCAGTCCGAGACGGAGTACGCGGCTGCGCCTTTGCACAAGTCGGGTTGTAATGATCCAATTGAGGGGCACAGGTGAGGGCGCTGGTAAGCGACACGGACAGTGCGGGCACCGAACAGGAGCTGTTGGCATACTCGACGACCGCCGTCTTCTTCCCCATTGACGGTGGACCATCCAGTCCTCCCACAGTGTACCGCTGACCGCAGCCATACCAAAACTCACAACCACGAGCCAAACATAGCGATGTCGACAGTGTATGACTGTCGAGATTCGTATCGGTCAGAACGAAATTGCATGCTGCATCTGAATACGTCGTGATCGTCGCTGTGCCGTCAGCAGTGTTGATGGTGGCGCGGAAGCTTGTCGCATCGTCCGAATTGGAGTGGCATGACCCATCGGCAGTGTAAATCGTAACGAACTCGACGTCATGGCACCACGGATTGGCGAAATCTTCTACCACCAAGTACGGGGTATTTGAACCAAACACCGTCGATGCATACCCCAAGAAATCGCCAGCACAACCTGCAACTGAGAAGTGTGAGCTCCCAGCGCGTTGGCACGGCGCGTTTACGGGGATCTGACACGTAAAATCCTGCGAGAACTTGAGTTGACTTGGGGAGCTGGAGCACGTGTTGTCATCATAAAAAGCGACAACAGTGAGGTTGGGCTGGGCACCACCAAAGAAAGCCGTCACCTCATCGACGCAGTAGCCGACTCGACTCGCGCCCATGGCTGCCTGGCGAACTGTTGTCGTAGTTGCCACGTTCGTGCATGTTGTGTCACTGTACGTTGTGATCGTTGCCGAGTGGCCCAGCGTGAGCTTGTGGCTTTCTGTCCCCGCTGCATTTGGGTAGCAATTTTCATCCAGGCGATACAACTTGACACTCTCGACCGAATCATCCTGGCTGCACCTCCCCGGCGCATACGTCTCCACGCCCAAATACGAGTACCCGCCGAATGGATCGGTAGCTATACCAAGGTCGTCCCAGCCTCCTCGGTTATAGCTGACGCAGTCCGAGACGGAGTACGCGGCTGCGCCTTTTACACAAGTCGGGTTGTAATGATCCAATTGAGGGGCACAGGTGAGGGCGCTGGTAAGCGACACGGACAGTGCGGGCACCGAACAGGAGCTGTTGGCATACTCGACGACCGCCGTCTTCTTCCCCATTGACGGTGGACCATCCAGTCCTCCCACAGTGTACCGCTGACCGCAGCCATACCAAAACTCACAACCACGAGCCAAACATAGCGATGTCGACAGTGTATGACTGTCGAGATTCGTATCGGTCAGAACGAAATTGCATGCTGCATCTGAATACGTCGTGATCGTCGCTGTGCCGTCAGCAGTGTTGATGGTGGCGCGGAAGCTTGTCGCATCGTCCGAATTGGAGTGGCATGACCCATCGGCAGTGTAAATCGTAACGAACTCGACGTCATGGCACCACGGATTGGCGAAATCTTCTACCACCAAGTACGGGGTATTTGAACCAAACACCGTCGATGCATACCCCAAGAAATCGCCAGCACAACCTGCAACTGAGAAGTGTGAGCTCCCAGCGCGTTGGCACGGCGCGTTTACGGGGATCTGACACGTAAAATCCTGCGAGAACTTGAGTTGACTTGGGGAGCTGGAGCACGTGTTGTCATCATAAAAAAGCGACAACAGTGAGGTTGGGCTGGGCACCACCAAAGAAAGCCGTCACCTCATCGACGCAGTAGCCGACTCGACTCGCGCCCATGGCTGCCTGGCGAACTGTTGTCGTAGTTGCCACGTTCGTGCATGTTGTGTCACTGTACGTTGTGATCGTTGCCGAGTGGCCCAGCGTGAGCTTGTGGCTTTCTGTCCCCGCTGCATTTGGGTAGCAATTTTCATCCAGGCGATACAACTTGACACTCTCGACCGAATCATCCTGGCTGCACCTCCCCGGCGCATACGTCTCCACGCCCAAATACGAGTACCCGCCGAATGGATCGGTAGCTATACCAAGGTCGTCCCAGCCTCCTCGGTTATAGCTGACGCAGTCCGAGACGGAGTACGCGGCTGCGCCTTTTACACAAGTCGGGTTGTAATGATCCAATTGAGGGGCACAGGTGAGGGCGCTGGTAAGCGACACGGACAGTGCGGGCACCGAACAGGAGCTGTTGGCATACTCGACGACCGCCGTCTTCTTCCCCATTGACGGTGGACCATCCAGTCCTCCCACAGTGTACCGCTGACCGCAGCCATACCAAAACTCACAACCACGAGCCAAACATAGCGATGTCGACAGTGTATGACTGTCGAGATTCGTATCGGTCAGAACGAAATTGCATGCTGCATCTGAATACGTCGTGATCGTCGCTGTGCCGTCAGCAGTGTTGATGGTGGCGCGGAAGCTTGTCGCATCGTCCGAATTGGAGTGGCATGACCCATCGGCAGTGTAAATCGTAACGAACTCGACGTCATGGCACCACGGATTGGCGAAATCTTCTACCACCAAGTACGGGGTATTTGAACCAAACACCGTCGATGCATACCCCAAGAAATCGCCAGCACAACCTGCAACTGAGAAGTGTGAGCTCCCAGCGCGTTGGCACGGCGCGTTTACGGGGATCTGACACGTAAAATCCTGCGAGAACTTGAGTTGACTTGGGGAGCTGGAGCACGTGTTGTCATCATAAAAAACGACAACAGTGAGGTTGGGCTGGGCACCACCAAAGAAAGCCGTCACCTCATCGACGCAGTAGCCGACTCGACTCGCGCCCATGGCTGCCTGGCGAACTGTTGTCGTAGTTGCCACGTTCGTGCATGTTGTGTCACTGTACGTTGTGATCGTTGCCGAGTGGCCCAGCGTGAGCTTGTGGCTTTCTGTCCCCGCTGCATTTGGGTAGCAATTTTCATCCAGGCGATACAACTTGACACTCTCGACCGAATCATCCTGGCTGCACCTCCCCGGCGCATACGTCTCCACGCCCAAATACGAGTACCCGCCGAATGGATCGGTAGCTATACCAAGGTCGTCCCAGCCTCCTCGGTTATAGCTGACGCAGTCCGAGACGGAGTACGCGGCTGCGCCTTTTACACAAGTCGGGTTGTAATGATCCAATTGAGGGGCACAGGTGAGGGCGCTGGTAAGCGACACGGACAGTGCGGGCACCGAACAGGAGCTGTTGGCATACTCGACGACCGCCGTCTTCTTCCCCATTGACGGTGGACCATCCAGTCCTCCCACAGTGTACCGCTGACCGCAGCCATACCAAAACTCACAACCACGAGCCAAACATAGCGATGTCGACAGTGTATGACTGTCGAGATTCGTATCGGTCAGAACGAAATTGCATGCTGCATCTGAATACGTCGTGATCGTCGCTGTGCCGTCAGCAGTGTTGATGGTGGCGCGGAAGCTTGTCGCATCGTCCGAATTGGAGTGGCATGACCCATCGGCAGTGTAAATCGTAACGAACTCGACGTCATGGCACCACGGATTGGCGAAATCTTCTACCACCAAGTACGGGGTATTTGAACCAAACACCGTCGATGCATACCCCAAGAAATCGCCAGCACAACCTGCAACTGAGAAGTGTGAGCTCCCAGCGCGTTGGCACGGCGCGTTTACGGGGATCTGACACGTAAAATCCTGCGAGAACTTGAGTTGACTTGGGGAGCTGGAGCACGTGTTGTCATCATAAAAACGACAACAGTGAGGTTGGGCTGGGCACCACCAAAGAAAGCCGTTACCTCATCGACGCAGTAGCCGACTCGACTCGCGCCCATGGCTGCCTGGCGAACTGTTGTCGTAGTTGCCACGTTCGTGCATGTTGTGTCACTGTACGTTGTGATCGTTGCCGAGTGGCCCAGCGTGAGCTTGTGGCTTTCTGTCCCCGCTGCATTTGGGTAGCAATTTTCATCCAGGCGATACAACTTGACACTCTCGACCGAATCATCCTGGCTGCACCTCCCCGGCGCATACGTCTCCACGCCCAAATACGAGTACCCGCCGAATGGATCGGTAGCTATACCAAGGTCGTCCCAGCCTCCTCGGTTATAGCTGACGCAGTCCGAGACGGAGTACGCGGCTGCGCCTTTTACACAAGTCGGGTTGTAATGATCCAATTGAGGGGCACAGGTGAGGGCGCTGGTAAGCGACACGGACAGTGCGGGCACCGAACAGGAGCTGTTGGCATACTCGACGACCGCCGTCTTCTTCCCCATTGACGGTGGACCATCCAGTCCTCCCACAGTGTACCGCTGACCGCAGCCATACCAAAACTCACAACCACGAGCCAAACATAGCGATGTCGACAGTGTATGACTGTCGAGATTCGTATCGGTCAGAACGAAATTGCATGCTGCATCTGAATACGTCGTGATCGTCGCTGTGCCGTCAGCAGTGTTGATGGTGGCGCGGAAGCTTGTCGCATCGTCCGAATTGGAGTGGCATGACCCATCGGCAGTGTAAATCGTAACGAACTCGACGTCATGGCACCACGGATTGGCGAAATCTTCTACCACCAAGTACGGGGTATTTGAACCAAACACCGTCGATGCATACCCCAAGAAATCGCCAGCACAACCTGCAACTGAGAAGTGTGAGCTCCCAGCGCGTTGGCACGGCGCGTTTACGGGGATCTGACACGTAAAATCCTGCGAGAACTTGAGTTGACTTGGGGAGCTGGAGCACGTGTTGTCATCATAAAAACGACAACAGTGAGGTTGGGCTGGGCACCACCAAAGAAAGCCGTCACCTCATCGACGCAGTAGCCGACTCGACTCGCGCCCATGGCTGCCTGGCGAACTGTTGTCGTAGTTGCCACGTTCGTGCATGTTGTGTCACTGTACGTTGTGATCGTTGCCGAGTGGCCCAGCGTGAGCTTGTGGCTTTCTGTCCCCGCTGCATTTGGGTAGCAATTTTCATCCAGGCGATACAACTTGACACTCTCGACCGAATCATCCTGGCTGCACCTCCCCGGCGCATACGTCTCCACGCCCAAATACGAGTACCCGCCGAATGGATCGGTAGCTATACCAAGGTCGTCCCAGCCTCCTCGGTTATAGCTGACGCAGTCCGAGACGGAGTACGCGGCTGCGCCTTTTACACAAGTCGGGTTGTAATGATCCAATTGAGGGGCACAGGTGAGGGCGCTGGTAAGCGACACGGACAGTGCGGGCACCGAACAGGAGCTGTTGGCATACTCGACGACCGCCGTCTTCTTCCCCATTGACGGTGGACCATCCAGTCCTCCCACAGTGTACCGCTGACCGCAGCCATACCAAAACTCACAACCACGAGCCAAACATAGCGATGTCGACAGTGTATGACTGTCGAGATTCGTATCGGTCAGAACGAAATTGCATGCTGCATCTGAATACGTCGTGATCGTCGCTGTGCCGTCAGCAGTGTTGATGGTGGCGCGAAAGCTTGTCGCATCGTCCGAATTGGAGTGGCATGACCCATCGGCAGTGTAAATCGTAACGAACTCGACGTCATGGCACCACGGATTGGCGAAATCTTCTACCACCAAGTACGGGGTATTTGAACCAAACACCGTCGATGCATACCCCAAGAAATCGCCAGCACAACCTGCAACTGAGAAGTGTGAGCTCCCAGCGCGTTGGCACGGCGCGTTTACGGGGATCTGACACGTAAAATCCTGCGAGAACTTGAGTTGACTTGGGGAGCTGGAGCACGTGTTGTCATCATAAAAACGACAACAGTGAGGTTGGGCTGGGCACCACCAAAGAAAGCCGTTACCTCATCGACGCAGTAGCCGACTCGACTCGCGCCCATGGCTGCCTGGCGAACTGTTGTCGTAGTTGCCACGTTCGTGCATGTTGTGTCACTGTACGTTGTGATCGTTGCCGAGTGGCCCAGCGTGAGCTTGTGGCTTTCTGTCCCCGCTGCATTTGGGTAGCAATTTTCATCCAGGCGATACAACTTGACACTCTCGACCGAATCATCCTGGCTGCACCTCCCCGGCGCATACGTCTCCACGCCCAAATACGAGTACCCGCCGAATGGATCGGTAGCTATACCAAGGTCGTCCCAGCCTCCTCGGTTATAGCTGACGCAGTCCGAGACGGAGTACGCGGCTGCGCCTTTTACACAAGTCGGGTTGTAATGATCCAATTGAGGGGCACAGGTGAGGGCGCTGGTAAGCGACACGGACAGTGCGGGCACCGAACAGGAGCTGTTGGCATACTCGACGACCGCCGTCTTCTTCCCCATTGACGGTGGACCATCCAGTCCTCCCACAGTGTACCGCTGACCGCAGCCATACCAAAACTCACAACCACGAGCCAAACATAGCGATGTCGACAGTGTATGACTGTCGAGATTCGTATCGGTCAGAACGAAATTGCATGCTGCATCTGAATACGTCGTGATCGTCGCTGTGCCGTCAGCAGTGTTGATGGTGGCGCGGAAGCTTGTCGCATCGTCCGAATTGGAGTGGCATGACCCATCGGCAGTGTAAATCGTAACGAACTCGACGTCATGGCACCACGGATTGGCGAAATCTTCTACCACCAAGTACGGGGTATTTGAACCAAACACCGTCGATGCATACCCCAAGAAATCGCCAGCACAACCTGCAACTGAGAAGTGTGAGCTCCCAGCGCGTTGGCACGGCGCGTTTACGGGGATCTGACACGTAAAATCCTGCGAGAACTTGAGTTGACTTGGGGAGCTGGAGCACGTGTTGTCATCATAAAAAGCGACAACAGTGAGGTTGGGCTGGGCACCACCAAAGAAAGCCGTCACCTCATCGACGCAGTAGCCGACTCGACTCGCGCCCATGGCTGCCTGGCGAACTGTTGTCGTAGTTGCCACGTTCGTGCATGTTGTGTCACTGTACGTTGTGATCGTTGCCGAGTGGCCCAGCGTGAGCTTGTGGCTTTCTGTCCCCGCTGCATTTGGGTAGCAATTTTCATCCAGGCGATACAACTTGACACTCTCGACCGAATCATCCTGGCTGCACCTCCCCGGCGCATACGTCTCCACGCCCAAATACGAGTACCCGCCGAATGGATCGGTAGCTATACCAAGATCGTCCCAGCCTCCTCGGTTATAGCTGACGCAGTCCGAGACGGAGTACGCGGCTGTGCCTTTTACACAAGTCGGGTTGTAATGATCCGTTTGCGGAGTGCACGTTGATGCGCTCGTGAACGACACGGTCAGAGCTGGAGGAGAGCACGAGCTGTTCGCATACTCGACGATGGAGGTCTTCAAGCCTGTATCAAGTGTTGCAGCCAGCCAAACTTCCGCTGCAACGAAGAGCAGGGCGACTGCCACCATGTGCAGACACCGAAGTGATGTTGCAAAAGGGTTGATCATCAACCCTATCTCATCAATCGAAAGTGTTCAAATTAGTTTTCAGGATCTCCTTCAACCCATGTCACTACAATCACTCCTGTACTATCATGTCTCGCAGGTATTCCCGACCAATGAGTGGCATCATCAATGGCACTGCGGATACTGCGTCCCGTGGCCATGCTGCTCGCTCTCTCCATGGCCGCGACGGCGTCTAGCGGGCGCCCTGCCGCCTACGAGGAAGATCTGTACTACTCACCTGCTGTGCCCTCGTCTTCGCTCTCTCCTCGCGGTTTCTGGGCGCTCCTGGGCGTCGTGGTCGTCGCGCTGCTGCTCTTCTCCTTCGCCCTGGCCAACGTGGTGGCCTGGTGCCTGCAACTGCGTCGCGAGCGCCGCATCCAGCGCAAAACGGAGCAGTTGGCCGCTACATCCACAGCGTCTCGCGCTCCGCCCGTGCCCGTGACCATCTTAACGGGCTTCTTAGGCGCCGGGAAGACCACGTTGCTCAACCGCATCCTGCTGACCGAGGACTCGCTGCCCTACAAGATCATGGTGCTGGAGAACGAGCTGGGCGCGGTCAGCATCGACCACGCGCTGCTGCAGGCCGGCGGCAAGGAGAAGGACGGCATCTACGTGCTGCAGAACGGCTGCATGTGCTGCACGGCCCGAGGGGGCAAAGGCCGCGGCGGCGACGAGCTCGAGCGCATCCTGGACTACCTGCTGCGGCTGGTAGAGGAGCAGAGCTTCGACTACCTGGTGGTGGAGACCACGGGGCTCGCAGACCCCGGGCCGATCATTGAGACGTTCTTGAGACTCCGAGCGTCCAGGTTCAGACTGGACGCCATTGTCACGATGGTGGACGCCCAGGCCACGCAGAGATACTGGAAGCAGGAGAAAGAGCGGTATGAATTCCCCGTTGAGCTGCAGCGACAAGCGCTGTATGCGGACATAGTGGTGATGAACAAGGTGGATGCGGCGACGGAAGAGGAGCGCAAGAGGCTGGAGAAGGCACTGGCAGGGATCAATGAAGAAGCCACGGTCTGCAGCTGTGTGACCGCTAATGTGGACTTGGACAACATCTTGAATGTCAAGACGTTCGATGCAGTGCGCTTCAATGCGCAGAACCATGCGGTTAATGGAGACAAATCGGGGGTGCAGGCGCGAGGACAGCACACTGGAGGAATTAGTACGGTGCACTTTGAAGTCAAGCGCGACGTCGACGTTGCTGCGTTTGGCGAGTGGCTGTCCCAGGTGGTTACGAAGTATGTCAAGGGGGCTGACGTCCTGCGAGTGAAGGGGGTGCTGTCCGTGACTGGAGACGCTGAAGATCGCCGCTGCGTCGTCCAAGGAGTGCTTGACACGTACACCATCGCACCTGGGTCTCCTTGGGAAGCAGGAGAACCGCGAATCTCGCGACTTGTACTCATCGGCCAGAGATTCGACCGCGAGGAGCTGGAACGCGGGTTCCAAAGCTGCTTGGTGGGCGACAACACCAGCGAATCCAAGAAAGAGCGGTGAATCCGCACACGCCACAATTTTGAAGAAAGCGAGCTACACTGCTCTGCTCTCTATCTACGTATCTACAGTAGTAGTAAGTGAAAGTATTGGTCGTTCTAGCTTGCGGGGCAATCCTACAACAGATCAGTGCAAGAGCTATAAGCGACGAAATCCTGCTGGCCAACTTGATCGGATTGTGAGTCCAGAGTCACCATTCTCCGCAGATCAGCAAGGTAAGCGGAGCACAACTGAGACCACTTTGATGAGGACGAACCAATTTATTGACGTGATACTATCGGGCCCTATCGCCGTTGTGTTGCTTACAGACCGAACTGCTTGATGAATCCGACCAGCGGCACGTGGATCTCCTCGTTGAAGGGCTGGGTCTTCATGCGGGCGATCCAGGCCGACACATTGGGGTACTTAGAGAAGTCGTAGCCCATGAGCTCGAGCTGGTCGATCTCCGTGTAGGCCGCGTAGTCGGCGATGGTGGGGAAGTCGGTGTGCGCGATGTAGTCGTTGACCAGGAAGGTCTCGAGCAACGAGAACTCCTTCTCGACCAGCGCGTCCTTGCCCTCGAGCGCCGCGAGGTCCTTGGGCGTGGCGGCGTTGAGCTTCTTGGAGATCTCCGGGCGCACGATGTTGAGCGTGAAGAGGCGCGTGTTGGTGTGGTGCCAGTGCAGGAACTCGTTCACCTTGGCGCGCACCTTGAGGTCCTTGGGGTACAGGTCCTTGGGGCCGGTCCAGTCGTACTTGTCGCCCAGGTACTGCAGGATGGCCATGCCCTCGGTGAGCACGAAGTCGTCGTCCTTGATGGCGGGCACGAGCCGGTTGGGGTTGATGGCCTTGAACTCGTCCGACTTGAAGAAGTCGCTGCCCGGGTTGCACGGCACGAGCTCGTGGTCCACGCCCTTGACCTTGAGCACCCAGGCGACGGCGCGCGACGGCTGGCTGATGAGGTTGGCGTAGAGCTTCAGGGTCATGATGGTGGAGGAGGAGCTTGCTGGACTTGTGCTGCTTGGGCGGCGGATTGAAGAATGAGCTTGTACTTGTCGACGTGAATAGATCCTCCCTCGTGCGTGGGGATGACATGCCGCCAGCTGTAGATCGCTGGGCCTGGTCTCTGACCTGATGATGGGGTTTGCCTATCAGAGACATCGGAGACCATGCCGATCTGTGCGACAGCATAGGGCAAGATGACGCTGCGAGGGCTGCTTACATAAGGCTCCGGACAAGGTAGGACTTGCACCAGTAGAGTCTCGACGACGCGGGCTGGAGTGCGTGGCGATGACCTCACTTCGCCTTGTTTCGGCGGAGCGGAGCAGAAGGGTGAGATGATATAATTGTGCTGCAGCTTCAAGACAAGATGTGCGCAGCTGGACTATGAGCTCTCTCGGTGGGGGTTCATTCATATGCAAGACTCTTGTTGCTGTTTGTCTACGGTCACTACTATCTTGTCCTAGGGTTTTCAATTCTTCTCCGCGTTGGAGCGAATGCCGTTGTCGGTCAGGAACGCGTCCAGCTCTTCGCGCACTTCGTCGTGGAAGGGGATTTGCTGTTGAAGACATGAGGACAAGGTCAGCCAAACGATGTAGTACTGTGAGAGCGTGTACTGTACGAACCTTCATGCGCTCGATCCACGCCGTCACCTTCGGGTACTTGGCAAAGTCGTACCCCATCATCTCCAGCTGGTCGATCTCGCAGTACGCGGCGTAGTCGGCGACAGTCGGCGCGTCGGTATGTGCGATGTAGTCCTTATCCAGGAATGTCTCCAGGAGCGTCATCTCCTTCTCAATAAGCGCGTCGGCTTTCCCCAGGACTGCAAAATCGGACGGCGATACCTTGCCGCGCGCCTTGTTAATAGCTGGCCGCACGATCTGCAATGTGAAGAGCCTGGTGTTGGTGTGGTGCCAGTTCAAGAACTGGTCCACCTTGGCGCGCGTCTTCACGTCTGTCGGGTACAAGTCCTTCCAGCCGAACTTGGCCGAGGCGTACGTCAAAATGGCGTTGCTACGAATGACAACCACCACCGAGTTAGAGCACAGTCTCCATTATCAATCACCGCTGGTCATCCGTACCCTTCGAAGAGCGAGAAGTCTCCGTCGCGGATCACCGGCACGAGCGCGTTGGGGTTCCACGCCTTGAACTCGTCCGACTGGATGAGGTCGCCGTCGAACTCGACGTTCACGAACTCGTAGTCGACACCTTTGACCTTGAACGCCCACGCGACTGCAAACCGGCATCAAACCACGTTAGGAGCACTGGTCATCTACTGCATGCTGGGAAACCTCGGTCCTCACCTGCGCGGCTGGGCTGGCTGACCATGTTGGCGTACAGCTTGAAGCTCGACGTCTTCTGAGAAGTATCGCCATCAGCGCTAGCACTGGTCGTTGTGCTCTTGCTGGCGCGCCGCGCGAACTTGGCGAGGGACACCGGAAGACTCGGTGGCGATGGGAAGCTCCAGCCTGCCATGGTCGAGATGGAATTCCGGTGGAGCTCTGACGTTGCGGGCGAGATGGATTGTGCCTGCACTTGCCTTCGGGATCACCTCCAGCGCAGTGTAAAGGAGACAGCCGCTTCCACACATCTCCAGCCTGGAACGCCTGTAATGCTCGTCGCTGGGGCTGTAGCGTTGCCGAAGGACAGATGAACCGATCTCGCAGGCCAGCCGCCACTAGGAAAACCACTTGTGATATGAAATTATGCTGTGCTTCTATCGAGATGGTCACACACGTCGCTCTGCAATGTCTGTCTGATGGTCTGTCTACCTTCTAGCGCTTCCACGTCGAGCTCTTGGAGTCGGACAACTCGTACGGGAAGAGTGGCGAGCGCGGCACGACGGACAGGCCGCGACAAGTGTGCACGGAGATCTTGCCCTGGCTCAGCGTCTTTTGTGATGCTGCGGTGCCGTCGAGGTCCACGGCGGTGACCGAGAGCCACCCGAAGCCTGGCACCTCGAGCTCCACGACCGTCGTGCGCTTGGGCTTCTTGTGCTTGGACTTGGCCAGCACGCTGTCCAGCACGTAGTCCTTCAGGTACACGTTCTGCGAGAGCGTGAGCGACCCGGTGAAGCTCATTGCATCAAGCCCGCGCGGCGGAGAGAGGATGCCACCGGCGTGCTTCACGAACGTGTCCTCAGCGCCTGTCCCGGGGAAGATTCACTCACCAGTCAGTCACTACTTTGGTCAGAAACGATGACGAATTCGAAGCAGACGTACGTTCAGTGTTCGTGAGGTGCCCAGGCAGCACGCCGTACCACGACAGCAACACCATATTCTTGTCGTTGTCGCTTCCGAGGGTCTCGTAGTCGAAGCGTGCCAGAGCACCTAGGAACAAACTGCGACCAGGGCGGACACGATACGTCGTCACCTGAGAAATGCACAGAACAGCAACACACACACGTTAGTAGAGCGGTGGGCTCAACGGGACTGCAGTAATGACGTACCGGCAATTGCTTCGTCGGGAACACGTTCTTCAGTTTCGCGGCGCCGTCAAGTGCGAGCACTTCAACAAGCTTTTGCCGCTTCGTGTCGGTGATCAAACCTGGTGTGTCGAGGATGTTGAACACCTCGTTGCGCACCATGACCGGCAGATACTGGACGGCCAGCGTTGTGCCGGGCAGCGGCGACGTCGTCATCTCACGCTCCTCCTCCGCGCTAGTCTCAATCATCTCCGGGTCCTCACCCGGAGCCACGTAGAGCTCACCATGGGGCGTCACAACAGTCGCCTCGCCCGTTTGCTTCTCCCTCTCAGCCTTCGCCTCCGCCAGCAACTCGTCGTCGATGTTGAGCAGCGTGGCCGACTCGTCGTCCTCCAACTCGGACAGCGGCACCTCGGCCATCTTCATGTACTTGCGGTGGTTGTGCTGCCACTTGCGGTCCACCAGGTGCGACAGGAACGAGTTGAGGAACGTCGACTTGCCCACGTTGGCTGCTCCCACCACACAAATATCTCGACCCTGGCGGTACTTGGCCACGTCCTCCACGATCTCCTTCATGCCGATGCGCTTCATGGCGCTGATCAGGTAGATCGAGATCAAGTTGTCAATGCCCGCCTCCCTACAAGACAAAACTCCGTCAGTCTCCACACCAACCAAACAATCAAAACTCCACATCCAACTCCCTTACTTGGCCTCCTGCTTGATCCTCCGCATGAGCCGGCGGATGCCCGACTTGGTGGGCACCAGGTCGCCCTTGTTGACCACGAGCATGACCGGCTTCTTGCCGAAGACGTGGCGCGCCTTGGGCAGCAGGCTGCCGGAGATGTCGAGGATGTCCACGAGCTGGATCATGAGCATGTCCTTGCTGCGCAGCTCCAGGACGCGCCGCTCGTACTCCTGGTACGGCATCTTGGTGTCCGAGATCTTGCCGTACTGCGTCATCTGGAAGCAGCGCTCGCAGCGCAGGCGCTTGAGCTCCTTCAGGTCGCGCACGTTGCCCAGCAGCTGCTTGGGGAAGTAGCCCACGCGCGCGGGCTCCTCGTGCTGCAGCTCGATGCCGCAGCCGCTGCAGGTCCACTGCTCCATGATGGACACGTGGTTCAGGATCTGCTCCACGCTCAGCGCGGGCTTCTGCGCGTCGCGGCGGGCATTGGCGTGAACGTGGTCGGAAGGCTTGGACGCGTCGGCCGACGAGCAATTGCAGCGCCCACAGACGGAATTTTGCAGCGAGAGAGATACCGACAGATGCGCAGACAACGCAGCTACATGAGGACGAGCGGAGAGGCGGCGAGGGGTCGCTAAGAAGCCGCGAGAGCTGCGCGACGCCAGCAACCGGAGCGACTGCATTGGTGCCAGTCAATTTGTGCGGCGACGACGAATTGTGTAGGAATTGTGTTCTTCGGGTGGTGTACACCATACATGATCTTGAAGAGTCACTGAGTCACTTCAGCTTAACAGGTTTGGTATCAAGGCATCCATGTGGCTCAGCGTCCTCGCAGCGGCGACATGGTCGGTAGTTGCTAACGCTGTGAAACTGGGTAGATTTTCAACCTTGACGACGTATGAAAACAACGCGTGCATCTATCCAACGGGGGTGCGCTACTCGAGGGAACTCACGTGCACTCCTCAGGCGAATCGTTACCAGCCCGTGTATCAAGGTAGCACGGATGGAAAGACATACTTCGTGCCGGACTGAGATGTGGGTGGGTGGGGATCCGAGGGTCCGGCCGCGCATGTGGTCAACTCGACGATCTTGTACGTCAACGTGGAGAAGTATGACTTGACGAGGGGGTGGTGCGGCGACCGCACTGCCATGGACAATATCACCGCGTACCCGCTGGATGAAGAATGCCACTGCTGGGGCACAACGAGCTCGAAAATCTCAATCCTTGGTCTACGCGGAGTACGGCGACCCAATTTGTAGTACCGACGCGCTGTCATCGGAGACCGAGGTGTCATGGGCAAACGTGACTGGAGGCGACTGTGAGGGAGACACGAGAATTGTACTCCGTGGGCCGACACCAACACTAGCAACCGCACATTACGAGGACAGTTCATGCTTGGGGTCGCCTACGAAGCTCACGTTCACGACAGGGTTCGACTGCCTGAGGACGAGGGATCCCGTCAAGTCTGCTTTCCTGGCGACGGTCCTGCGCACTTCTCCAGCCTTAGTTGTCCGAAGGACCCCATTCGCTTTGCTGCAAGCGTGTTCGACAGCTACGGACCGTATCTGGTTGTGGAAGATTTCCCATACTGCGGTGGCGCCTTGGATAAAAAGACAGTGTATCCCGCCGACGGCATCTGCCACACCAACACCGACGCTACTACGAGTATTCGGGTAAATCTGGTCACCGGAGCATCAGACGAAGTGTCGGTCAACTTCACCACGTATCTCGATACGGCTTGTGAATTGGTCGAGGACTCGGTTTTGGTGAGTAACGACGATATTCTGCTGTACTTATGCCTACGGGTAAGTACCAACGGCGGCAAACGGTTTTCAATCGGAGGCGTGGGTGCGGCACGGCCAAGTACGGCGATGTCCGTTGTCGCGGTGTACGTAGATCGTTTGTGCGAAGGGGTTCCTGCTCAGATTGCTGTTTCGAACCAAATGGCCTGTGCGGCCTCTGAAGTATCAACGTGCTCTCCGGTATCGGCGGACTCACTTTTACTGCACAAATCGACTAATCGCACAGATGATGTTACCGCATTCGACAATGTCAAAATTCGGCGATGCACCATACCTGACCATGAAGAAATATGCCGACGAATCCAACTGCACGACGCTACATAGCACTGCTGTGTACAATGCTGACGGACAGTGTCACCCCTCCGTCATCGACGAAACCTTTTTCAGGATTGTCCCGAACACAGGCAGCTCGTTGACAATGGCAACGTACCCGACTGCGACGTGTAGCGACTCCGACGCCGAGTACATCACTGTGGGGGCAAAGCAATTCAGCACTGAAGCGTGTTACCGTAACACTGTTACGGCGGCAATATGAGATTCTACGCGAACGGGACAGCACTGTCGCCTCCGTCGACGCCAACCACTGCCGACGACGACGAACAAAAGCTCCGCGAGGCGATCCTGTTCCCGGATTGGCTGTGGGATCCAGTTCCACGACAAGTATTTGTCACGCCATGACCCTCACTCCAAGAGAAAGCAAGACCCGGGGACTAGGTGCATCGTGCACAACTTTTTCTAAGCATGCTCATTAACTTGTACACGACGACAAGTTAGTGCGTATCCGCGAAATCATTGCGTATTCAACACAAAGAATCAGCAAAATCTTGGAACGTCGTTTAACCTTTTTGGGAGAAGATGAAGGTGGGGTACGTCTTCGACGAGCGCTACCTGTGGCACCGGCCTTGGAGCGTGCAATACTCTGCGTTGGTGGAGCCGTTCCGCCACTGGGAATCGCCGGAGACCAAGCGCCGTTTCCACTCGCTGCTGGCGGTGTCTGGTCTCTTGGATCAGCTGGTGCTCGTCAAGCCTCAGGCCGCCACCTTTGCCCAACTGGAGCGGGTGCACACCCGTCGCTACCTAGAGGAGCTGGAGCAAGCCTCGGCCCGGGAGGAGGGCGGCAACGCCGGGGAGGAGGCGCCGTTCTCCCAGTTCGCCTTCGACATCGCCCGGCTGTCGACTGGAGGGGTCCTCCCAGCTGCGGACGCCGTGATGGACGGTCGGGTCGACAGGGCCTACGCCCTCACGCGTCCACCTGGACACCACGCAGTGAAAGATCGGGGGATGGGCTTCTGCCTGCTTAACAATGTAGCCATCACGGCTAAACACTTGCTGGACACGCACCCGACGCGGATCAGGAGAATCGCCATTGTGGACTATGACGTCCACCACGGGAACGGAACGCAGGAGGCCTTCTACGGGGACGACAAGGTGCTCTTTGTGTCGCTGCATCAAGACAACAATTACCCGGCGGACAGTGGCGCTGTCTCGGAGCGAGGCGAAGGAAAGGGAGAGGGGTTCAACATCAACGTCCCCTTGCCGCCGGGCTCTGGCTCGGGGGCGTACGAATACGCGTTCAAGAGCGTCGTGGTACCGACGCTAGAGCGGTTTAAACCGGATTTCATCCTGGTGTCGTCGGGGTTTGACGCGTCGTATGCGGACCCGTTGGCGGCGATGATTTTGAGCAGCAGTGTGTTCCGATTTATGGCTCATGAACTCGTTGAAGCTGCCGAGCGGCTGTGTGGAGGGCGGATTGTGTTCGCACATGAAGGCGGGTACTCTGAAACGTATGTGCCGTTCTGCGGAGCTGCGGTTATTGAAGAAATGCTGGGCGTTCGTGAGGTTGAGAAGCAGATCAAGGATCCGTTCTTGAGCGAAGTGAAGCGGTGGAGTTACCAGGAACTTCAGGAGCACCAGAAGAAGGTGGTGGACAGCGTGGTTGTGTCCGCTGATCTGCAATAGTCTTTCGATTCAGGGATTTTCGGAATACTCGGGATCATGAGATGTATAAAATTTAATGACGGGTGCTATTGGACAAATGCGAGGTGGAAATGAAAATGATTCCTGCAATATTACAAATAGCAATGAGGATTGCCTTGACTTGATGCGGCTTGGATCGAAACGAATGACCGCACAGGCGCCCTTTGGGGAACACGATCTTTTCTTTGAAAGACTTCCTCACAGTTTGACGTCGCTGTCAACTCGTATCGAAGTGACGCACAGTCTTACTTTATCGTGTCAAAGTAAGCCGCCGGGCGCTGCGGAGGTGACGACGCGCTGGATGAAGTCGAAGCCTACAGTCTGAATGGTGTGAATGGTGGGGACGGGAAATGCAACATGAATCGGCTGGGCACAGCGGCCTGGATCGTCACCCTTGACCACTCCATGCTGACATACACCGCCTACAGCGACCCGTACTGTAAGGAGGTGTCGTGGAATACGCATGTACCGTGGTCGGTGATCATTGGAAACACGGGAATCAACTGCGTGAACGGAACAACAATCGATGTAAGAGTGCCCGGCGTAGCAAACGCGGTGGTAGTCGCAGTTTTTGATGAAAGTTCATGCTCTGGAACGCCCGTAAAACTCACATTCACGCGTGGATTCGACTGTATTAGTGGGTTTCAGGACCCCGCGATGTCGGTGTGCGGGCCGGACGGCTCGTCACTCTACTCTGTATCGGGTTGCACGGCCGACGAGGACTACTCTGCTTACACCGTGAATGCGTTCGGCAACTACACACCGTATTTGATCATGGAGGAATGGGACAGCTCCGACTGCAAGGGGGATCGGAACGTGACAGTATACACTGCGGATGGCTCGTGCCACTCGAATACCGACGACAAGACTAGCTTCAAGGTTACGCTCAATACGGACAGCACGGCGGTGGTCACTACGTACGTCGACAAAAATTGTGGTGCCATGGATTCGAGCATGACTTTGAGCAAGCGACAACTCTTATCGCGTCAGTGCTTCCAGAGCTACAGTTGCAGCAGCAACTATGGCTGCGCTGTGGCATTCTCGGTTGGTGGGTTAGAGAATCTTCCTAGTTCGGGACTGACGACAGCGTTTGTAGTATTTGATGAGATGTCATGTTCTGGAGTTCCGGTGCAGCTCGTGGCATTAAACGATATGTCTTGCGTGAGTTATGGGCCACCAACTTGCACAAAAGTAGGAGACGGTACCGTCCTCGAATACCGCGATTGCATCGGCACCGTTGTGGCGTATACAAATACAGTATTCGACGGAGTGCCCTATGGATAAGTATCTCGATGGAACAAAATGCACGACGAAAAGAGAAACTCTTGTTTACAAGGCGGACGGGAAATGCCACCCAAGTATCACCGATGGGACGTTCTTCAAGATATCCCCGAGTTTTGGCGACTCGTTAACATTTGCGAAGTACCCGACGTCTTCTTGCAGCGACTTTGATGCAAGCTACATTACGGTTGGCACCAAGTACATGTGTGCTATGATGGTAATACGAGTGCTACGCCAACACGAGTGCTACGAAACCAGTAATGGTGGATGTCGACTCCATGACCCGCGAGCAGATCATGTTTCCAGACTGGCTGTGGGAGCCGCAACCACGCCGGATATTCGAAAGCGATTAAAAGCTCTCGCTCTTGTGTTGGAAGTGGTGGGGATAAGCCTTGACGATCGATATTGGTATTAACGTGGAATAGTAAAGTTAATGCTATATTAGGGAAAGAGAACCTATCATTTAACATAGAAACTACTATTCCGCATGGAAACAACCTATCATTTAACATACAAACTGATTAAAGTACGAGATGATCACTTAGAGGCGATTGCCATTCTCCTGGTGGCGTTGACAACGTTCTGTGCGCTGGTGTCCCGCAATCCGTGGGCAAACATGTACATCTGGAGCTTTTGCGCCCCTTCTAGTGCCTCGTCGTGCGAGTTCCTCCTCGCCAATACCGTCACTATCGCTGTATCAGATTAGATAGGTTACACTACCGTAGATATCATTCGCATAGTTACGGACATAATAGGATAGAGCAGATGTAGGGTGGCTGTGGAAGCTTCTAGAACGAAGTATCCATCCACTCGAACTGCGGGGGCGGTCACGTTTTTTAGACCCGTCATCCTCCCAAACCTGGCTTCCTCTTTGTTCGGTTAAACTGGTAGCGCTTGTTTGTCCCAGCAGCCTGGTTACAAGGCGCCCATGGCCACCATCGCCCAGCAACGCGCCGAGGTCGATCGGCTCAACCAAGCGATGGCGGACCGCACGCGAGTGCCAAGCAACATGCCCAAGTTCACTGGCAATCGAGGAGAAGATGACCGCGACGGGATGTTCCAGATCGAGAACGCCTGTCGAATCAACGACATTCCGATCGAAGATACAAACACACGACTTCCAGGAATCGCGGGGTCGGCGATGGAGAAGCCTGTCCCGGCTGGTTCCTGCACCGGTCGTCGACAACTCGAAGCGAGGAGCACACGTGGGGATTTTCCGTGAGCATGTGCTCCAACACTTTGAGGCGTCGAACTACCAGGCTGTTCTGCGCGAGAAACTTCAGCGACTCAAGCAAACAGCGGACATCGAGACGTACGACGGCGAGTACTCAGCCCTCATCTTCCGAGTGGAGGGCATGAGCGTGCTCGACCAAGTGCTGTGCTACGCGAACGGCCTCAAGCCTCGCACACGCAGCTACGTCAAGCTTGAGAACCCTCCGACTCTGAGTGACGCGATGGACTTGGCTGTCAAGTATGAGATGATTCGCTTCGTCGACGAAGTACGCGACCGTCAACCCAAGCGCGACAAGAAGTTCTCGTCAGCTGAGCATCCTCAAGCCCATGGCAAACCCTTCAGGGGCCGTTCCGCGGGAAGGGCCGCTTCAAGCCGAGAGCTGAGCTCAAACGTACTGAAGGTCGTACCTGCTTCCGCTGCAAGAACCCTGGTCACATCAAGGCTAACTGTTATCTTTGGAAAAAGGAGCAGGAAAAGCCGGGAAACGGGCAACCACGTCAGTGAAATAGGGTCTTGCCGAGGCCGAGAGCTTAACCAGAACACTAAAGTTTGAGAATATCAGCCTTAACGTTCTGTGTGAAAACTCTCTGGTCTACAAGCCCGTCCGCTGTTCTCAGTAACCAGTGAGATCAGTGTGGGTGACAAGTGACTCGCTACCCGAAGCATGTTGCTGGACTGTGGAGCTACCACGATCCACGTTTCGAAACGTTGGGTCATCGACAGGCATTTACAAGGGCATATGCCGAATCTACCCTAGGTAGCTTATTCAGGGCGTTGTGGCGCTATAGGATAGGGCATGGACAGGGCATATACTAAATCCAAGGTAAAATGAAAGTTGTGTGTATTGAATTAGCGTCTGTGACCGATGTAGCCACTAAAGCACTGTGGGGACCCGTCCTGTTCGTTTGCAGGGGCTGTAATCTGTTCGAGCTCGCTAAACTGCAGCGTTTGCAGCGCTCCTTCCAGCGATAAGTTTGTAAGTCTGGTTTTCGAAGGAGGTTTCTCCCATTTCAGTAGTGAAAAATCACTCTCAACAGTGGATGTTCCTGGGAATGTCGTTGCTAGACCGCCAACTAACTTTTGTAGCGCAGGAAATTCTTTATCAACATGTCACGGTTGATACGCACGACAATGGGCGCTTGCTGTTCATTTACAAACCCCAGAATGCTTGCACGAAGTGGTTTGACGTCGTCGAAATACGCATGTCGGATTTCGTTGGACAACCCTTGGTAGTTTGCCCATCGAGACGGGTGCTGGCCCTAGAGGTGCTGGCGGTAATGCTCTGGCCGAAACAGGTTTTTGAAGTACTTCGGGGTTGCAGTTGGCTTACGTTTGACACCAACTTTTTCTTCACGACCATACGTAATACAGAATCGGCATGCTACTGAGATCACTATACCATCGGTCGGAGTGCGTTCTGAAATTCGAAGCCCGTACTGAAGTTGGTGTGCTTCCTGGAATGAAGTTGATCGCCCGGACGCTGCACTTAAGCCGGTCTTTTGTATGCGGTCGTACGGCGTTTCGTTGCTGTCGCTTGCTTTGCCACGTTTAGCACGTACCATTACAGCAGCTGCAAGTAGGTCTATCGGAACGGAGGCAAATACTTCAATATAATGATGCAGGAAGGTTCCTTAGCACGCAGGTGTCCTTACCAAGAAAGCGCGAAATCCGTTTTGTCATTGTGCGGACGTCCTAACTATGTAGGGCTTCAGCCAAGAACAGGAAAATGCGCGATTGCCTTATTTAGCGAGGAATGCCCTATTTACAAATGCCTGGTCATGGAGCACCACCACCGGGCGACGAAGTTCAGCGACAAGAGCACTCGCGTGAAGCTTGTAGACAACCAAATCGTGGAAGCGGTGCTGGTCGTTTTGCCGTTGAAGATCCACGTTTCGGGTCTGGATGAGGCGTACCCGTGTGGCGCTGTCGTCTACGCGATACCCGACAAATTCGACTGCATCCTCGGGATACCCTTCTTCGAGGACACGCAGCCCCAAATTGACTGGAGAGGTCGACGAATCGAAGGAACGAGAGAGAAGACTCTGTGCTGGAAGCTGACAGGGGACATCTGTGGACCAATCGAGGAAGGCGGACCGGTGATTGCCTCCGGGCTTCGAAGATCTGTCGAGGCGAAAGGCCTTTCGGGAAAAGACCCGATTCCCGTCGAGGCGCCGCGCTGGAAACGGATGTGAAGTCCACGGACGAAGCTGTCCGCGACGCAGTACAGAAGGAGACCTCGAACATTGTCTGCGGACGACGAGATGATGCGTAGCTGGCAAGGGTTCAGTTGAAGAAGACTACGTTGCGACGTTAGAGCGCGAGAGTACTGACGAGAAGCCGACGAAAGAAGCAGTACCAGGGATAAGGACACCGTCGTGGAGAAGATGTTCACGATGGGTGTTGTAGACGAGAGTCGTGTGCCGACCAAGTTCATCACCCGCAACAAACTGCGGAAGTTCCTGAGAATCAAGACCAAGTCGATCAATGAGCCCGACTTCATGTTGGAGCTCTCGAATGAGACGATCAAGCAAGTTGCGCGCTCACTGCAACGACGAGACCAACCAGACAACGTTGGCAGTGCGAAAGCACAGCGGTATCCGGAGACGAACTGGTACAACTTCCGAGAGAACCCAGCCTTCAAACTTCTCACGGAGTACAAGGACGACGTGTTCCGTCCTGAGCTACCCAAGGGTTTACCAGAGAAACTCGACATTGAGCACCGGATCGATGTGAAGGATCCAAATCTTGCGAAGTACCGGCAGCAATGGCGACAGTCACCCGAGCGGCAGCGAGAAATCGTGCGCTGGGTCGAAGACATGGTGAAGAAGAAGCTCATTCGACCCAGCATCACTCCTCACGCAGCGCCGACATTCTAGGTCTGGAAACCAGTCCGTTGGAGAATCGTTCACGACTAACCGGTATCTCAACTCGAACACCGTGCGTCAGAGCATCCCAATGACGAGGAAGGAAGACATCTTGGACACTGTGTGTGGAGCATACTGGTTTTCCACAATGGACGTGATGTCCGCGTACTACTAAGTGCGTATGCGGGGGGGAGACATCACGTTCACGGCCTTCCAGGCGCAGAACGGGCTGTGGGAGTACCTTGTACTTCCGATGGGAGTCTGCCACGCGTCAGCAACAATTCGCCGGTGGACGGCAAAGCTGTTTCGAGACTTGAAGAACTTAAAGTCATTCTACGATGACATCTACATCTTCACCAAGTCGACGAAGATCGAAGCCCACCTGGAGGCGCTACGCGAGACGTTGGATATCTTGCGCAACAACAAGCGGTACGTCAAGCTGTCCAAGCGTGTCTTCTGCGCCAACGAGATTCCATGCCTCGGCGACTTCGTGGGACGTAACGGAATTCGAATGGACCCGGACAAGGTGCAGACCATCAAGGACTGGCTTGTGCCGCGGACGCAAGAAGAGCTTCACAGCTTCTTGGGCCTGACGGGCAACGTGCGACGGTTTTGTCCGGAATACGCCTCGCTAACGGCAACCATGTTCGCCCTCCTGAAGAAGAAGACCAAGCGCAACGCGAAGCTTCACTTCTGCGACGAGCAGTTGAGAAATTTCAAGGAGTTGAAGTGGTGGTTTTGCAACCCGCCAGTGCTTCATCTCCCAGACGTCATCTCCGGACAGAGGCGAGCAAGTTCGCCGTTGGTGGAGTGTTGTTCCAGGTCGTCGATGGTGTCGAACGCCCCATTGCGCACACCAGCCGAAAGATGAAATCCGCGGAGTTCAACTACCCAACGCAGCAACAGGAGTTGTTAGCCATCGATCACGCCCTGGCAGCGTTCCGAATCTACTGTTTGGGCAAGCCACCGATCGTGGAGACCGACCACAAGAGTCTCGAAGGCCTGTTCACGCAGAAGATGGCGAACCGTAGCCTAGCACACTCGTATGATATCCTCGGGGAGTACCAACCGACGTTCTCGTATCTCCCTAGAGCGGAGAACGGTATCGCTGACGCATTGAGCCGAAGACCAGACCTGGAACCGGAAACGAAGTTCTTCCACGACTTGAGCGTAACAAGCTTCGACGATACATCCTTCAGTCTGGTGATCAGCGATGTAACCGGCGACTCCGAGTTGATTTCACACATCAAGAAGTCGTATGAGAAGACCGCGATATCCGAGCCATCTTCGCAGCGATCAAGAGGCGCAACCTCAGCTCGAAGCCGAAGCGTGAACGCCACCAGCAGAAGAAGTACCGATTCTACTCCGAAGCGAAAGATTTACTCTGGCATCAACCACCAGCAGACGACGCCCCGCGCGTTGTCGTGCCCAACATGTGAAGCTGCGGCAGTAGATCATCAGCGAGAGTCATGTGAAGCTGCGGCAGTAGATCATCAGCGAGAGTCATGACACCAACTACGGCGGCCAATCAGGAGCTGAGCGAACGTACTTGATCCTAGCGCGCCACTGGTACGTGTCGAAGATGCTGAAGTCCATCCAGAAGTTTATCGCAAACTGCGAACCTTATCGAAGGAACAAGCCTCGGTTGTAGTGGGTCTAACTTGACTCAATACTTTTGCTTACACGTTGCGCTACGTGTATGAGGAAGCGTAAGTACTTAGTAATTACTTCGGTTAATTATATTTGAATACACAAATACAATTTAAATCAGATAAGACTCCAAGTGACTTAGATTCGGTAAAATGAGAACTGTATTGTTTGTAAATTGATCTTCCTCCTAAATCTGCTAAAACTGTTGATCATCTATAAAAGGGGTTGGCAGCGGCTGGCTGTCAGAGCCCCGCCCATATATGCACGTCTCTAATTGGTAGAAAGATGCTGCTTTCTACCAATAGGATCTTTGGGTAGGTGTGGACCACTCATTGTGGTGGTCCACTTCAATGTATCCATTGCTGTGACTTACACCAAGGTGAGGAAGTATCTAAAACTTTTAATATATATTTTATCTGTTAAAATCACAAGTGGCTTGTAGCCACTTGTGCGTGTAACCCCGTTACACCATCCCCTTTAGGTTAGACGCGCGGGACCCCCGCACTTCAATCTCTGAATTGACAATTCTCCGCGTTTGGAGAAGAAACCCGCGCTCATTCAACGATGAGCGCGCCCCAAGAGAAGAAGAATCCGAAGGCGGTGGTGAGTCATCTCTCCATCGATGACTACTTCGAGCGCCAGAAGGCGAAGTATGGCGACGTCGTCGACCTCGGCGACGACGATGAAGACATGGAGGACGAGAAGGACTCGTCCTCAAGGCGCAAAGACTCAGTGTCGAGCGAGTCGCTCGACCCCCATGCTAAAAACATTCGCCCGCGTGAAGGGGACGAATCGGACGCTTCGAGCTCGAAGCGTTCGCGAACTGAGAGTGATACCCCACTCGCTTCCGCGGGGGCTCTCAGTTCTCCGCGCGCTGCGCCTGCAGCGCACGATCCGTGGATGCCGTCCGCGTCCGAGATCCCGGACCGGTATGGAAACTCGGTACCTCCGAATGAGGTGCCGCTGTACGTATGCAGCGCCGTCAAAGATGACGCCGTGGCTGTCGAGCTGCACTTTGATGCGGAGACGCATCAAAGGCGCGATTATTACATCGGACTCTTCCATGAGCTCCGATGGTTTCAAAGCAAGAAGACGTCTTCTCGCAGCAAAGTGCCCGAATGGCAGGCACTTTGTCAAAGTTGGAATGCTTTTGTTGAGAACTTCAATAAGAAGCTGAATGCTTACCGTGATCGGATTAAGCAAGCGCGTGATCGCTTCGAGACGTACTCGAAGCGTGAAAGTTGGAGCAACTCCACGTTGCTGCGGAGGAGGCTAACGTGCCCTGCGCTGTGCCCGAGGGCTTTCAGTGCGCGAAGTGCTTCCCAGGCGCGGTGTGCTTGAGCGACCGCGACCTGAACGGGTACACGTCATTTCGTGTGCCCGAAAGTCTCAAAGAGCTCCGTGCTAAGTTCTTAGCACGTGAGGGTTCGGGCGCTAGCGATGATCGCAGCGCTCGTGTTACTTCCGCTGCACCAACGCGTACTGCTCTTCGTACGCCCTCACCATTTCCGGGACGTCCTCCAGCAAGACGTTCCGCGGCTCCCATGTATCTCGATAGGGAGGAAATCCTCTCCAACGAATACGAAAACGAGCCCCTTGAGGGTTCGTTTTCGGGATACTATGGTCAACAATCCGCTCAACAATCCAGCGGGTTGAGCCGCGGGCGTCACGGATCGGCGGTGGTGGGGGTGGGAACACGCCCCGGGTATGATCAGCCACGGGCTGATCAGTATGCGCCTCTCCACGACCGGGTGACCGCCGTGGAGCGTCTGCAGGGCGCTAAGTTCGTCGCCCTGAAGCATGAGCTGGCGAACCAGAAGGCTCAAGTCGCGGCGGTCTCGCAGACCGCCTCGAATATCCAGGTCGAGTTGGGGACCCGAATGAAGGAGTTGCTCCAGCGCGTCCGCGCGCTGGAGGAGAGGCTGCTCGTCGCCGAGGCCGAGGCTTCCGCTTCTGCCTCGCCTCCTGCCGAGGCTTCGGGTCAGCCGAGCTAGATGGCTCGTGCTGCAGGTATGGCTTCAGCCGTCCGACGTAAAAGGTCGGATGGAGGCGCATGCTAGACGGTATGTCTAGCGTGTAAGCGTTGCCGTGCCGTGCCGTGCCGAAACAGTGAACGGCCCGATGAAGCGCGGAGCAAGCTTACTTGCTCCGAAGTCCGAAACCACATGTTTAGGCAGGTTTTGAGTGGCTAACAAAACCAATGAACTAACTTTGAATTCATTTGTGTTGCCTCTGCCCACATTGTCTGCGTTCAGCTGCTGTTGATCAACAGAAGCTGCTATTGCATCCTGGACAAACCGAATTACGGCTTGTCTTTGGAAAGGAAATTGATTGCATCCGAGCTGAAGTCTTTCCGCTCGCTCTCCGCTAGAGGCCTGGCCTCTGCGCGATTCTTGATGGTGTCTGCGCCCTCCGCAGACCCATGATCCTTGTTGTTTGTAGAGTCTGTACCCTGCACAGACTCGTTCGTCTTATCCTTAGTGCTAGAGGAGTCTGCGCCTCGCGCGGACTCATGCTTCTTCTTGTTGGTGAGGTCTGCGCAGGGCGCAGACCTTTGCGTTTTATTCCTGGTTACTGCAGCTGACACCGTGCAGATATCAGCGGTTTTCTTTTCAGATATTTTATCTGTTAAAATCACAAGTGGCTTGTAGCCACTTGTGTGTGTAATCCCGTTACATTAACAGAATCAATCCACTTGATGTTCATCAATGGCTCCATCCAACACGGCGGATCTTCGAACTCTTCCCAGACATCATACATCATCAACGGACCCCGGGGTAGGCGAACTACAAGAACGAAGCAGTGATCCAGGCGGTGTTGACCTGCACACACGAGGTGACATCTGTGGTATCGGGAAATGAAGCCGAAGCCAAAACCGAAAGGCGGGACGAGGGGCGAAGAAGACTCGAGGCGCCGGCGCTAACTGGCAAGTCACAACCCATCGCCAGTCATTAGACTAAACTCCCCGATCGCTGATTGGCCTAAATAGACCGGTGACGATGACTCGTCGACGGTCCCAAGTCAAGAGGGGGCGGTTGCAGCTCGCTAAGTACGGTGAGAACCTACTGGCAAGATCCGAACCTATGAGTCGTCGGCGCCTGTCCCCAGTCGTCGGTGGCGTTTCAGCGGCCGTTTGAGTCGTCGGTAACGCCACCACGTCGCAGAGAAAGCGCCGAAGAGTCGTGAGTTACAACTGGCGGTCCAAAATCGGACGCGTTTATACTTGGTATTTGTATTGATCGATAGGAAACTTAAGAGAAGACAAGATAAGCCTTCGGGCAACAATAACAGAACAGCTTTTCCTCCCAACCACGCAAGGGCGACACCGGTGCCTGCAGTGAACGACCTGCAGCTCAAGGTAAACCTGGTAGGTAAGATTATGACTGTCGGTGGGCACATCTACTAGTGTAGCGTGTGTTCATCCCAGGCAGGGCCAAGAGTTAGTGGCCGGTGTATTGGTAGCGACGAGTCGTCGCCAGGAACTGGAGGAGCGAGAGCGCACTCCATTTATTTTTTCCCGCTGGAGTATAGCTCCGACACCCTCGTATCACGCCGTAAAAGGCCGGGACCCTTCCTTCTGAGGACCTGCGAGGTATATTTTGTGTGTGAGAGCGTGCTAGCCTTTGCTCGTGGCTAGTGACGCTGAGTCTTCCGTCGGTCGACTAGCGGAAGCTCGGTGCACAGGGGAAACATCAACCCGGTTCAAGGGAACGTTCCTGGGCCTTCAGGATCTAACCCTAACAAGCCCATTGAGTCTTCGGTGACTTGGTGGGTGTTGTTGGTGGGGAAAGTGTGCCTTATATAAATTAGCGCGTGTTCCTACACGACAACAGATGCCGCGACCCGGGATTGGTGTGACCTTCTGTGTTTCGTGCTACTGTAGGTCGATCGCCTTTACGAGCAACCAAGAAGAAGAAGAAGAAGAACCAAGAACAAGAAGAAAAAAAAACGAAGAAAGAAGAAAATGGCGAAAGAATCACGTTCAGCGGTACCAGCAACCCCAATGAAGACTGGCGGAACGCGTGGCGACGACTCGACTGCGGCCCTGATCACGCCGCACCTCGACCCGATTGCTGAGTGGACTGTCAGCTTCGACGAATCGATGACTGGATCCGATGCCAAGGACGAAGAAATTGATGAAGACTACGACGATTACCTGGAGGGGAAGGCGCCTGCGCCAGCGGTGGTGACACCCGAGACTCCGGAAGATGCAGTGCTGTCTGCGGGACGCAGTGCGGGCAAGAGTTCGTTGTCGCGAAACCTCGCGGTTGAGCTTGACGATTACACGCGTTCCGTGACGCGCAACCTCGCGGATGAACTGGATGATGTGGATGGCCCAGGGCCAGCGTATGACGACTTGGAAGACTTTGAAGACGCCACCAACGACTCGAGGTCGCCGGCCCTGACGACTCAAGTGACCGAGCAAACCTCCGGTAACCCGCCGCCACTCAACGGTGACACGCCGGCGGCCAACAAGGTTCTCGGTCGACTTTACGAAGAGATGAAGAAGAGCGACTGGGGTGAACTATTCGAGCCAACGATGTCTCTCCAAGCGGTTTGGGCCGATTTGTGTCACGAGTTGGCTCGCCCAGTGAGTTCTGTGACAATCGAACAAGTGGTGAAGGAAACCGAGCGATTTCTGAAACCAATGGGGCTTCGGCCTCTGGAGCACCCTTCGTCGTCGACTCTAGAGTGCTGGGTGCCGGCCGAAGCGGGCGCGGAGCTCTGGAAATGGAAGAAGTGACTCCGGATAGCCTTTGGCGTGAACTCGTTCACTCTGGACGACTCGCGGAAGACTCGTGCGACTCGCGAAGTGGTCGACCCGGCTAGTGTACCGCTGTCGACGACTGCGAAGAGTGCAAACCGCGAAAACCCCAGCCGAAAACCCACTGGAGGGGTGTTTAGCGCGTCAGGGGAGCGATCCCCGTACTTTCAAGACTCCCACATGGTGACTCCACCAATTACGGGCTACTCAGACCGCGCAGGACGCACCACCGATGACTCAAAATCGGCCAGGGGCACGAAAAGCAGCTGAAGCGAAGCACGATCCGCCGCAGCGGGGCCACCGACGACTCGTCGGACGAAGAAGCGGAATTTCCGGCGATGGAGGAGCGCAGATGGGCGAATACCTGCGCCAAATCCGTGAGGTGACCGAATCTGAGTTGCTCAACGCGACTCCGAGGATCGGGGTGGCAACGCATCGCCCACTGGGGCAGACCAAGGCGTTCTCGAGCACCAGGAACAAGAGCGAGAACTCGATGCAATGGCTTCGCGGCTTTGTCTACGAGATGAAAGGGACGCGAACATCGCCCAATGAATGGTGCATGCCTTTCGAGCTGAGTCTTCGAGACGGTGCTCTACATTGGAACCGACAACTCCCCAAGAAGACCAAGCGGACGTGGAGCCTCTTAGCGAAGCTTTCATCAAATACTATTGCTCCCAGTTCAGCCAGTCAGCGGAGACTCGCTACTACTCAGCCAAGCGCGAAGACAAGGAACATGTTTGCGACTACCTAAACCGGTTCAATGGCTATGCCAGGAACGCTGGAATTCGGTTTGAGAGCAACGGCCGCAAAGCACGCGACCACGTCAAGCGGTTCCTCGAGACTTGCGGCGACCGAGGACTCGAACGGCGCCTGTGCCACCTGCGCATCTCAGACATACATGAGTTGGAAGAGATGATCCAAGAGATACTGAAGATTGACGAGCGCAGTTCGTCCCGCGAGTCGTCGCTGCCTCACTCTCGAGCTCGGGATGCCTCCCGACCACGTGATGACAGACGTCGCGATGACTCGCGCCGCCACAAGCACTTGGAAGACACTCGCCGACGTGATGACCGCCGCCGCGACGACTCGCGGGATGCTTACAACCGGCGCGACCGACGTGAACGAGATTATGAGCGTCGTCGCGACGGCTCACGCAATAAGCCTCGCGTGAGCCTAGCTGAAGCATCTGTCGCCGACATCGTCGCCGAACTTCATGGACGGGACACGCGGGACACGCGGAGCGAGCTGCAGCAACAACGCCACAGATATGATGGTGACAGCAACAGCGAAGATGGAAGTGAACACGGCAGCGACAACTCACGACGTTGCGGTGAAGACTGGGGTGATAGCTATTCGTCAGACGGAAGCGACCACTACCTTGCGGCAGCCAATGCGCCATGAAAGTATCATGATTGCGAGCGGGAATGCACTCCCACCGCCAGCATATGGCGTTGTCTGCTACATAGATGTGCAGGGGCACGCGCCGATCAAACAGCGGGCCCGACGGATCCCATTCAAGCATCTCAAGAAATTGTACGAACTACTCAAAGGACTGCTCAAGGCAGGGCTCATCGCGTTCTCGGACAGCCCGTGGATCTCGCCAACCGTCATTGTCCTCAAGAAGAATGGCCAAGATATCCGCCTCTGCATCGACTACAAGATGGTCAACGCGGTAACGGCGATCCTGGAGTACACCATGCCACTCGTCGACGACTTGCTCACGGACCTGGAGACTTACCTGTGGTTCTGTTCGCTCGACTCAGCCAGCGGATTCTGGGCCATCCTGATGACTCTACGTGCGCGCAAGATTTCGGCATTTGTGTGTCCTCTGGGGCGTTTCGAGTGGCTACGAATGCCTTTCGGCCTCAAAAATGCACCGATGATTTACCAACGGATGATAGACAACGCGTTGTGGGATTTGTGCAACCGAAGGGCGGCTGGAACGCATTCGCAGCAAAACTGAAGGCCGCCGAAGACTCGGCAAAACACTGCCGACGACTCGAGTCGTCACCTCGCCTACCAGGCGCTACAGCGACGACTCGAACCAAGTTTGCAGCCGCTCGCGATGACTCGAAGACGACTGAACCCATTACTCGACTCATTAACAACCCAGAGGCCGATATGTTTACGACCAACGAAGCCGACGAGTCGTCGCTGGTGCCTGCGTTCGACCAGCGATCCTTCGTGGACGATATCTGTTTCGGTGGCGAAGACTTCGACTGTTGTTTGGCGACGCTGGATCTGCTCCTCAGTCGTTTTGAAGAATGCCGGATCAGCGTCAGCCTTACCAAGAGTATTTTCGTGCAAGGACGCGTCGACTCCTGTCCCATGAAGTGTCAAAAGACGGCATTCGGCCCGATCCGAAGAAGCTGGACGCGATCATTAAGCTGTCTTTCCCACGGACGAAGAAGGAAATGCAGTCTTTCCTAGGTGCGCTGAATTATTACAGCCGCTTCATTAAAGATTTCGCTGTCTACGGCGCGGCACTGTACCAGCTCAAAGACGACGATTTCGCACCAGGGGGTGATCTCACAGTTGCCCACCGGAGTTTCCAAGCTCTCCAAGTCAAGGTTGCCGCAGCGCCGATACTCCGCCACTTCGACCGCACCAAGGAAGTACACGTCATGCTGTTCGAAAATGAGTGAGCATTGATCTCCACGCTGCTACAGTTGCATGATGACAAGTTGCACCCTGTTTTCTTCTGCGGACGTGTATTGAAGGATGCCGAGATGAACTATCATGCGGCGGAGAAAGAGGTGCTAGCGCTGTTGCTACTGCTGAAGACTTGCTACACTCAGTTGGCGGGGCGGACAATACGAGTCTACACTCGCTTCTCCACACTGGAATGGATTACCAAGTCGAAGTCTCTCTTTGGAAGAGCTGTACAATTCGCGGTATTGCTCTCCCCGTGGCACCTGATCGTCCAACGAGTCAAGGAGAAGGACTGTGCCTTCACCCAGCTGCTCCAGTCGACGGTGACCAACTTCGTGAATCTCGATGACTCACTGGAACTGGTTGCCCCGCCGACTAAAGGCTCACCGACGACTCGCATGGAACCAAACTTGCTCTATGCACGCCTACCGATGACTCATACAGGCTTCGTGGTTTCATTCGATGGGTCAGCGAAGACTGAGAAGTACGGTGGTTACGGCAGTTGCTCATGGATCGTGTGGCGCCTTCCGGAGTGGGAAATAGTTATTGCAGCGAACGCTTACCTCGAGAAAACCACGGTCAACATCGCCGAGTACACCGGCATGAACAACGGCGTTCTCGCCGCGATCGAACTCGGCGCCGAAGACTTAGTGGTCGTGGGAGGCTCGAGACTCACGATCTAGCAATCCCTAGGGGTGATAGCTTGCCGGAAGGAATCACTGATGGCACAGCTGAATCATCACAAGGAGATCACGGCACGATTGCGGTCAGTCAAATACCTGCACGTGGTACGCGAATACAATGCTGCCGCGGACTCGTTGGCAACAAAAGCCTTGGAGTCAAAGGTTTCCAAGGTCATTCTGAGTGAAAACCGGAAAGCAGAACTGGCCGGACTCAATCGGATAAAAGAAGTGATCTACGAGTCGCCACCGCAAGGATTAGAAGCACAAAACCTGGTTCCAGGAGGCTCTATTATAATTCTGAGCGGCGTCTCAACCGTGAAACTCAAGACATTTGCTGATTTCGTACGTCCAGAACCTGGAATGCTACTGGCGGTGACTCCAGCGCAGACCAAGAGCAAGAAAAAACATGTTCGATTCACGCACGACAAGCCGAAGTCACCGCCAAAGACTCGCCCTAACCGGAAACCTCCTGAGATTCAGCCCCCAGAAACGACTCAAGCTCCACCAGCAGCTCCTAACGCACAAGACATTGATCCTGTGGAAGTCCAAGAAGAGAGACGACGATGCATAGCTGCTGCACAAGACGAAGAATTACGATGGGCTAACCTGAAGACCTTGCTACGTGGAGATGTTGAGAAACTTGGATACCGAGCCGCCAGAGATGCATGGAAAATCGCAGATAAGTTCGTGTTGTCGGAGGCCAATTTGCTACACTACATGGGAACGAGTCGTCGGCGTGACGCTGAGTCGCAAGAGGAGATCTCGCTGCGTGTGGTGGTGCCCACCACGATGATTCAAGAAGTGTTCCAGAATTGTCATGACTCGCTGGATGGTGGCCATCAGGGTGTGGTGAGAACCTACCAGCGAGTCAAGCGAGATTACTACTGGTTGGGACTCTACACCGAGAATTCATATACCGACGATTCGGAGCGCCATCGCTCATCCGCCATGACCGCGACCCAAGGTTCATGAGCGAAGTGTTCCAAGCGTTTGCAGAAATGATGCAGTCAAGGTCCCGAGCAACGCTGAGTTACCGGCCGCAAGCCAACGGACAGCAAGAAAGGTCAGTCAAAACTGTAATGCAATCCGTCAAGGTATACGCCGAAGACCCGCTCCAACAAGACTGGGACGAGATCGTGGAGCGCTTAGTCTTCGCCATCAACAACTCACAAGACACGACTCGGAAGGAAACACCATTCTACTTGGTGCACGGGTGGGATGCCCAGTCAACGCTGAAAGCCATGTCATCCTCGCTCCGACACGGCACGCCGAAGCAGTCAGACGCACTGGCGTGGCGCCGCGAAGTCAACAGACAACAGCAGATTGCTATGGAAATGGCCAGGGAATACCAAGCCACCGAGAAGACTCGCAGAGCCTGGGAACACAACGCCAAACTCAGCTGGAAAGAGAAGACGATACTGGCGAAGACTCGGGATCACGAGTCGTCAGTGGCGGCACAAGACCAACCGTCTACGGGACAAGACACCCCCGTCCCAAATCACCTGTCCCTCAAACCAAGTACGCATTTGCCACCGACGACTCGCGAGTCGTCGGCGGGTGCCCCACACCAACCGTTTGTGGGACAGGGGGGACATGTCTCTCGGGACAGGGTGGATCCACCGAAGACTGGCGGAATTGAGCCGATTGCAGGCCGAAAATCAATGCTGCCGGTCCCGTTCGATGTCGGCAGCAGGGTCTGGTTGTACATGGAGAGAGTCAAGCCCGGCCTTACCAAGAAACTGGCACACCGGTGGCATGGACCCTTCCGGATAAAAAAGAAGATCGAAGACTATGCCTTCGAACTCGAGTTACCGGACCGCAGTGGATACCGATTTTACCCAGTCGTCCATATATCCCGACTGAAGCTGGTTGACGAGTTTGGAGATCGACCGAAAACTCGCGCCCGGACTTGTCGACGACACGCGACTAGACTTTGACGAAGAACTGCTCCCTGAAGATAGTTGGGAGCCAGATCACGTGGCAGGAGAGTATGAAGTTGAAGCCATCCTCGACGACCGTGTACCGTTGTCCACGGGAACTGAAAGAGCAGTACGCGAGTATAGAGTCAAATGGGTCGGCTACGATGAACCAACGTGGGAGCCAGCCGCTAACCGTTCTTGCGGAGGGCTCCTCTATGATTACCTGCGGCGAAAACGAAGTGAACAGCGCCTGCAGATGGTTCAAGTCGCCGACGAAGACTAGGTGGCTATGAGTCACCACTATGATGACCTGTACTTGGGGCAACGCAGCCCGAGACCACAGACGAAAACAGCTACTGCGGCATTGTCTTTTGCATTTGAAAATTAAACGCTACCAAGACGGACAGCTAACTCAACGGCAACTCAGAAGCGGAATTGGAAATGAAAACCAAATGGATAGAAGACGCTGCCGACGACTCGCTTGAACCCGACTTCAACTTAATCAGGATCGGAGGCAACAGCTGCCCGAGCCAAGACACCAAGCAAGCTCGAGTCGTCGGAGCCACCGGCAGCATCCAGAGCTTGTCCTCCCGGAACAGACGCAGCATTCGGCGAAGACTCAGACGCAGCAGGAACACGAGCATCACCAAACTCGGCCACCCATTCTGAGCTCAATTCACCCGGCTGCAGCGACGAACTTGGAACGACTCGACGACCAACATCGGCGCGCGAAGAACCAGCCGGGACAAAGAGCGGAGCCGACGGATTGCACGGGACGAACGTGGTGTTGTAGGGGTGCTGTTCCGGCACATCAATCCAGCTGTTCCGCCAAGGCTCCGAAGCGTCCAGGGCCGCGACCTCGCTCAACCAGTCGACAGTCTCGGGCTCCCAAGGCAAGTATTCCAGAGAATACCCGGGCATGGTCGGCTCGAGCATGAACTCGGGCTTCACCTCCGAGAAACCCGGATCTTGGCTGCTGCCCCACTTCCAGATGTACGGGACCACCTTGGCGCGGAGACGGTCGCTGCGTTTGTTGCGCTCGACCACGTACCTCGACCAGGCAGCAATCAAAGCATCCAAGTCCTTCCTCGCCCGAGTCTTCCGCGCAGCAGTCCAGTCCATCATGTCCAAGTCAGCGGCAACTGCGGAGAACGTAGTCTCCACTGCCTTCGGAAGGATCCAGTGATCACGCTCCCAAAGCGAGAAACCAAGGTCGACGTTGTCCGAGTCGCCGCTCCCACGAAAATTGCTCCAGTACCCCATCACTCGAGTCATCGGCGAATCCCGCTGGGACACCTTGGAGTCGGGATCAAACTCTGAAGTGTCAAAAAGACATGCTTGAGACGGGAGTCGCCGGCGAAGCTTCTGCCACGGATAATCAGGGTTTTTGTAATCCGCGAATGCCGCGATGCCTTCAGGACTGGAAATAATTCGGAGATCCCGGGGCACCGGTGCAGGCAACCGAGCATTCAGCATCTGGGTCCAGCACTTGAGAGCCCCAGGACGAGTAAAGGGCGGCTCGATGTAAGGCACAGCCCACTTGGCCACTTGCTTGGAAAGTCGGACGAGGGGTAACTGGCCCCGCGCCGGCGACGGTACCACAGGAAGACGCCGGGAGCTGGAATCTGACCCAGGGGTGGCTGACGAAGTGGCGACGACTCGGCTACTTCCGGAAGACGCAGACTGGCGTGTAACGGAAGAACGACGGGGTTGTCGACGGTGACTCGTGTGAGTCTTTGGTGGAACAGGAGGTGTCTTGTTAGGCTCCACACCAGCACCTGAGATAGCTCCCGACGACTCGGGACCTGGGAGCTCCAAGAGAGAAGAGGATTGGGGGACGCCCACCGATAACTCAATTACAGATCCAACGACCAAATTCTCCGCCTCCGAACCAGTGTCTGGAAACCATTCGAGAGAAGCGCCAGAGTCGGCGTGAACTTGCTCGGCAGGAGGAGAGAGAGTGCTCGACGAGACAGCATCTTCATCCGATGACTCCACCACACGAGAAGGCTTGCTGGAAGGAACAACAGGTGAGCTGTCCGACGAAGACTTGGCAGCGGCCCCGGAGAAGACTGCGCGAGCTGGCGGACCGGTAGATGGCTGAGAACGAGCCCATTGCCCCTTGGGTCTCCGCCTCGACTTGCCCTTGGACGACGAAGCCCCAGAAGCACTCGGGGCTTGCACTGCCAACGCGGACGGAGACTCTGCAGCCGCAGGAACACTTCCGGGAGACTCGACAACCTCCACCTCCGCTTCCAAGTGCTCACCATCTTGAGCAGAAGTCCGAGAATCACCAGGAGCTGCCACCGATGACTCACGGCTACCACCTCGACGAGAAGAAGATATACGGGATCCACGAGTAGCAGAAGCTGGGTCTTCGGCGGGGCGGCGAGGTCTCTTGCCCGGACGACTGCCGGACGGACTGCGACGGATTGACGAAGAACGAAGCCGCTTTTGCGACGCCGAACCAGAAACGGAGCTTGACCGACCGCGCAGATGACGGGAACCGGCCTCCGCATGCGAGGAGCGCTTGCGTGAGCGACCGACTCCGCGGCGCACGAAGCCCGGTCTGATCCGACGTCGGCAGCACGAGTCCCAGGCGTTGTCTTGTTCGCCTCAGCCGACCGCTCCTCCGACGACAACTCAACGTGAGAATCCGATTCCAGGAAGGCAGCGTGGGCCAAGGCAACGGCAATGGCATTCTCGGTGCGAGACGGATCGGCATTAGCCAGCATGTCCTTGAGGACCCGCCGAGTCTCGTGGCTAATGTCCAGCAGGTTCCAGTTCAACTAGTCGACAAACCTGTAAAGCATGAGTCATCGCCAGAATCAGAACACAGGCCGGCACATGCAGCAACTCAACAACCAGTACGAACCTTCAGAGATCAGCACAAGGACGTCTGGATCCATGTCTTCAAACTTGACATGCGCCCGAAGAGTCCGGTTGGCGCGCGTGAGCCGCTTCACCTGCTCTTGAAGGTCTTCATTTCGGCGCTGGAGGCGAGTCGACGACGAGTCATCGCCGGCATCCAAGCGAGCCAGAAGATCATGAAGATGTATGGTTTGTGTAGTCGACGACGGCACGACAGCTTTGAACGCCGTCTGCTCGCGAGTGAGCTGGAGGGCCGGCCGCTTGCACTCGTCGTCAGCAACTCTAACGCGGTTCTCCAAGCGGGCGGCCATCTCAGTGTGCGCATCCACGGCTCCCCGACGACCCTCCATCTCTTGGAGGCAGTGAGCCTCCAAGACCCGCAAACGCTTGACTTCCTTCTTGGAGTGCTTGAGCTCCGGGCGCGCTTGCTTGAGGAACACCATGGTGTTCTCGTGCTTGAACGACTCCTTCATCGCCGAGTTGTCGGCGGCAGCACGCGCAGCTTCAGCGGAGTGCAACTGGCCTCGCATCACGGCCAAGTCCAGGTTGATGTCATCGTGGACTCCCATGTTGGGCTGAGCCGCCGCCACCACGTCTTCCAGCGAGCGAGAAGCGGCCAAGCGAGAGCCCACGTGGCGGTCCCCACGAATGTTGGGACCCTGGTGCAGGGAGACATTGAGACGACCGATGAGATCCAGCCGAGGACCCAACACCGCGATCACGCGCTCCGACGCCTCAGCACTGGCTTCCATGACGATTTGTTCTTGAGCTTCACGCGACACCGTGATCAGCGAGTCGTCGGTGGTGGAACGACTAGCCTCAGCGCTCGAAGTAGAGCACCGAGCAGCTAGCTGCGACGACTGGATCGCAACCGAGTCGCCGGCAGCATTACCAACAGGCACATCAACCAGAGAAGTGTCCTGAATGGCAAGAAACGAAGGCAATTACCGTGAAGGTAAGCGAGAGCAGCTCAAGATCAAGGTGCCAGTCAACGAGATGTACCGAAGGAGCAGCAGGAGAGGTGGCCAGTGACGCGGACGGCTCAGTGGAAGCCTCCAGCGAAGCTTGGCTCGGCGTATCGCCAACAGCGAGTGAGCCCAACTCCGGAGATGACAGGACAACCTGGGAAGCAGACGCACAAAGCCGCCAAGCATCAGCATCTCACGGGAGCTGACAGAATGCGAGAAGACGGCAGGAAACTCACCGCGGCCGAACTGGCCGTCGACTCAGCAGCGCTCTCATCCTCAGACACCACCTGACTGCGACGGAGCAGGAGCGGCAGGCGAACTACCAGCGCCAAGCGAGCTTCCTCGACCTGGCGAAGACTGACCAAGAAAACGATCCGGGTTAGAAGTGAAGACAGCGAGAGAACAAGAAGAAGACGGCTTACCTGGAGCGAAGACCGAGACACACCGAGAGCCCTGAGGGCCGAGTTCACGGCGGACTGAGCAGCGCGCGAAGAACCGACCATGGCACAAGAGCATCCCAACGCTCACCAGCACGCGGCTCGAGTCGCGGTGGGGGCAGTTGTGGTATCGGGAAATGAAGCCGAAGCCAAAACCCAAAGGCGGGACGAGGGGCAAAGAAGACTCGAGGCGCCGGCGCTAACTGGTAAGTCACAACCCATCGCCAGTCATTGGGCTAAACTCCGCGATCGCTGATTGGCCTAAATAGACCGGTGACGATGACTCGTCGACGGTCCCAAGTCAAGAGGGGGCGGTTGCAGCTCGCTAAGTACGGTGAGAACCTACTGGCAAGATCCGAACCTATGAGTCGTCGGCGCCTGTCCCCAGTCGTCGGTGGCGTTTCAGCGGCCGTTTGAGTCGTCGGTAACGCCACCACGTCGCAGAGAAAGCGCCGAAGAGTCGTGAGTTACAACTGGCGGTCCAAAATCGGACGCGTTTATACTTGATATTTGTATTGATCGATAGGAAACTTAAGAGAAGACAAGATAAGCCTTCGGGCAACAATAACAGAACAGCTTTTCCTCCCAACCACGCAAGGGCGACACCGGTGCCTGCAGTGAACGACCTGCAGCTCAAGGTAAACCTGGTAGGTAAGATTATGACTGTCGGTGGGCACATCTACTAGTGTAGCGTGTGTTCATCCCAGGCAGGGCCAAGAGTTAGTGGCCGGTGTATTGGTAGCGACGAGTCGTCGCCAGGAACTGGAGGAGCGAGAGCGCACTCCATTTATTTTTTCCCGCTGGAGTATAGCTCCGGCACCCTTGCATCACGCCGTAAAAGGCCGGGACCCTTCCTTCTGAGGACCTGCGAGGTATATTTTGTGTGTGAGAGCGTGCTAGCCTTTGCTCGTGGCTAGTGACGCTGAGTCTTCCGTCGGTCGACTAGCGGAAGCTCGGTGCACAGGGGAAACATCAACCCGGTTCAAGGGAAAGTTCCTGGGCCTTCAGGTTCTAACCCTAACAAGCCCATTGAGTCTTCGGTGACTTGGTGGGTGTTGTTGGTGGGGAAAGTGTGCCTTATATAAATTAGCGCGTGTTCCTACACGACACATCCACTCACGGCGAACGAAAGCGACGAAGCCCGCGAGCGAGTTCAACAAAACAAATTGTCGCGACTTGTACAGCTTGTTGTAGTACAAGGGAACACAGTCGCGCTCCAAGAATTTGAAGAACTCAGCCACGTCTTCGCGCTTGACGCCGTAGGTCATCTCACGCTTGTGCTGTTTATCGAAGTGTTCCCAGTGGTCCTCCGTAATGAGCGATGGGTTGTCAAAATGGTTACACGCGGCGTGAAGAGCCTCCATGAAGCACCGGCCAGTAGCCGAAGCACCTGCACCGCTGAAGGTTTTGTCCACGTATCGATAGAGCGTCTCGGGACACTCTGCATCAACCCACTGGTCGACGTGGTCCTTCAACTTCGGGTATCCAGCAAGTTACTCTTCCCAAACCCAAGACAATTGAAGCGGCTTGGCGTCCCACTTCACTAAGTACAGTCGATTGGGAGGGTCTCCGTGGCAATCCATGATATAGGCGAAGCCATACTCCTGCGCTAGGTCCCAAGGCGCCACTGGATCGCAGTAATTGCGATTGTTATTTCCGGGATGACGCGCAGGGTGCTGAGGCAGAGGCTCGTCATGATAGACAGCCATCTGCGTCTCCACCGGCGGAGAAGGTTCCACTGGGACGGCAACACGAGCTTCAACATCAAGCCTGCGCGACCGAAGCGCAACCGTGGCGCTGCATAGCGTAGGACCACTTGGCTGCGACGAAGGAGGATCTATGCGAAGCCTCTGAAGCATGCGCGCCGGCCCAACAACACGACTTGAGGCCATTACCCAGGGTATGACTGGCAGCAATGCTGGTGAAGTAGGCACCGCTGCTGGGCTACCTTGGTCGACGACCTCCTCCTCGCCAACATCGTCAGACTCAGCCAGGATAGCGTCCAAGTCCACGAGACCGCTAGGACCTTAATCTCCATCCTGCACGCGCGCCGGTGCTGGCGAGAGGGCGCTGCGCAAGCCCACAGGCACGCCTTCATCATCATCGAGCAGGAATGGCTCCACGAGCCCCGGGTCGAAGTCGATGTCGTCCGTCGGAGGCAGCGAGGCCAGCAGCGCAGAGGACGCAGTGCTCGGCGAGGAGAGGGGCGCACGAGGAGCACGCGCAGCGGCTGCAGCAAGTTCGTCAAGGGGCGCCCGTGAGGACGCACCCGGTCCCGAAGCGGGCAAGGCTCCAGTCTGTGCGCGGCCGAGGCCGCCATGCTCGACTGTCATGACGGTGGCGCTGGCAGGACCTATCCAGCTCCAACCGGGGGAGTACACCACGACGCAAGATGAATCCGCCCCAGAAGCCGCCCGAGAGCAATAACTGCTGCGCCGTGCACGTCCAATCGAGAAATGACTGTTAAGTACGGACTTAGCACGGATAAGTTTGGTTGGCTTCGTAGCCATTCGTCTTAAGTGCGACTGTACCTTGAAGAGGCGCGAGGACGAAGCGACGCAACCCTCATCTGAGGAAGGGGTGAGTGTATCAGATTAGAGAGGTTACACTACCGTAGGTATCATTCGCATAGTTAAGGACATACTAGGATAGAGCAGATGTAGGGTGGCTGTGGAAGCTTCTTGAACGAAGCTTCCATCCACTCGAACTGCGGGGGTGGTCACTGTTTTTTTAGCATCCCCCCAAGCCTGGCTTCCTCTTCGTTCGGTTAAACTCGCTGTCGCTTGAAGACTGCTCGCGTGTGTCGTTTCTTTCTCTCTGGGTTGTTCTGAACAGCATATTCAACAGAACGGATCCAATAAATCTAATCTAGATATCAGCAGTTCTAGATCTCCAAGCTCCGTTTCTCTACCTGGTAGTCGGTTCACTGTCGCGCTCCAGCCTAGCGCTCAAGCTCGTTGACACGATCCTAGTATGAAGCAGCGAATTGTCGCCTCCTAAACAGCGTTCCACGCGACGGAGTTGTTATTTTAGTATATAGTTAGGTGCTGGCGCGATGAAACTATTGTTGTGCTCCTGATCGTTTTTAAAAATGACCCACGTGTCCCCCACTCCTCTTACATTGTGTAATTTTGGTTTGGCAGGGGAGCTTTCCTGCACTCTTACAGCCTAATAGCCGGTTTGACTTGATGTTTACTATAGTCACGACTTGGGATCTCACGGAAGCGCTCTAATTGTCGATTTTCTCTTATAACCGGCGCCACTATAGCCGGTGGTCTCTGTACGCCAATGAGTGTGCGTGACTGATTTTCCTCCTTCGATCATCACTTCATGGGGCAAGTAGACCTGATTAGCTTGGAGAGTTAGGCTCGCTGGAGTTCCAATCCTAAGTCCTACCACGGGATAAAACCTTATCAAAGGGGGAAAACCCGTCCTAGAAGGACTTCTACTTGAGCCGCTAATCAAGTCTCGTGAAGACGAGAAGAATGAAGAAAAAAAATTCACTGGCAGCCTGGCTGCATCTTCGTGGAGCCCTGGGCTCGGTCGATGTTCTTTGCTTCTTGGTCTGGTCGTTGGAGCTCTGAGCTCTGGCGTGCCAATCTGCGAATGGTCGAGATTGCGTGCTGGCTCGGTTCGAAAACCCACACTCGCCCAGCTCGTACTTAACCGACCACATTACACGGAGTTGAAAATCTCATACTAACGACAATACTATATTAGTCACGTCCAGTAGTATCAGCGCAATTACTACCACTTCATCCCTGCGAACGATCTTGAATAGGTCTTCCACAATTCAAGCGTCTCGGGCCAGGAGCACTACGCTTTTCCTCGTCACTACCACGCCAGCCGCCATGGACCTGTCCGAGATCCCGTTCGACGTGCCTATCATCCTGCAGTCGCTCTACCAGCGCAAGAACCTGCAGAACCCGCTCGGCGCCAAGTCGGCGCGCTGCGTGGACGACAGCCGCGACGTGTACGAGCAGCTCGTTCTACGCCGTGTGCGCGACGACAAAGTGGCCATCCACTGCGCGCGCAACGGCCGCTTCCTGCAGGTGCGCGCCTCGGGCGAGTGCGTGTTCGACGCGAAAGCGCCGGGCGACTGGGAGCTCTTCACTATGGAGAGTGACGCCAGCTGCGCGCTCTTCTTCGTGTCGTGCCACACGGGGAACGCGCTGCAGTGCGACGACAAGTGCGTCGCCAAGTGCGCGAACGGCAACCGCCAGCTGTGGGAGAAGTGGCGCGTCCTGGAGCCCCGCTCCGTGGGCGCTGCGCCCACGCCCCAAGTGCAGGCGACCCCGGATCGGCGTGAGCTTCTGGTCGGGAAGGAGCGCCAGGACTTCGTCCTGGAGCTCGTCAAGTGCGGCAAGTCGCCGGACGAGATCGACCAGATCGTGACGCGGCTGTTCGACGCGCCACCAGCGGCGGCGTCCAGCTCGCCGTCCGCGTTCGCCGTCCCAGTTGACAAGGCGTAGGGCGCAAGAGTCTTACTCGAGTCTGGCGAGAACTGTCCTAGAACAACAATTGGTCATCTTGACCGACTTGCGTTGACCAAAACTTACTTTTACGAAAGATGCTTTAGGAAGATGAATGACCAATTGACAGATGAACACGCCGCCCAAGTCATTCCTCTTTTTGCGACGACTCGTCAACATGTCTCGAGCGTCTCGATATACATGTGCTTCCACTGAACACACCGCTGCTCTTAATGACGACTGACGTAAAGACGATGTCATGAAGGAATCAATTTCTTAAATGGAGCTGACGGTGGAGGGGGAGTGATAGAGGTTTTCATATCTGGAGCTGCTCCATGGAGGACACGGTTTAAATACGAGAAAAACGCTACGTAGTTGGAGCCATTCTCAACTCCAACTGGGATGGTAGTGTTCAATAGTTGCCGCGGCAAAAGCTGTTTGGGAGCATCGTGGGACGACCTAAATAAGCAGGTTACTACTAATTTTGATAAGACGGACAAAGGATATATCCTGTTCTACCTGCCACATTATTCCTCGATGATTTAGCCACAGCCGCTCTTTTCGATTCGACCGCGCGTAGGCAGTTCGTCTTGAATCTCTTGGAAGCTGAAAACTCAAGCGAGACAGTTGCCAAAATGTGAAGCCCCTATGTGGCACAGCTCAACAGACCAGATACTTCTCAAGTTGGTAAAAAATGAATTTGTCGGTGGAAAGAGCTCGGGCTGTAATGGCGCTAGTGTACGGCACAAACCTGCACATTATACAACAACCATGATCGGGGGTAATCAAGCAGCGTAAGGAGCAGCATCGGCTACCAGGGTGCAGGATGAACGCTCCGCTGAGTGTGGTGGGCAGCATGGCAAAGTGCACATTTGCTTACCACTGTATACTTCGAAGTATAATATATAGCTTCAGGTGAATCGGCAGCAAAATATATTATCAAGTAAATCTGTGTGTATGCAGGTATTGTAGTCTACTGCAGCGCCATAACTTCGCCGATGCAATCGTGGTATTCATAAACTTTTGTACCTCCCGCAAATATTTTCGCGCAAGTTGGAGCTCCAGACGTCCCGCAAGACTGATCGTTTACCGGCTGTATCAGAGCTTCGGTACATGCCTTTACTGTTACATCAAATGCCTCAGATGCTGACGTCTCTCTCGAAATAGGAAGCTTCTCCAAGCCACCAACCATGAATGCCACCGAGCACCCGCACTTGTTGTCGCAACGGCAGCTCCCAAAACACGTATGCGATAAGAGCTGTCGCTTGTCCACAAGCATGTTCCAATCCATTAAGCCACAGTGCTGGTCGATGTAAGTAGTGACCTCCGCCGAGCTATCCGCATTGAGCGTGACCTTGAAGCTGGTCTTGTCGTCGGTATTCGAGTGGCACGAGCCATCCGCAGTGTATACTGTCACGTTCGGATCCCCCTTGCAGTCGTAGCTGTCCCATTCCTCCATGATCAAATACGGTGTGTAGTTGCCGAACTTGTCCATCGCATAAGCAGAGTAGTCGTCACTCGTACACCTTGACACGGAGTAGAGTGACGAGCCGTCGCGCCCACACTCCGACTTCGCGAGGTCCTGAAACCCGCCAATACAGTCGAACCCACGAGTAAATGTGAGCTTCACGGGCGTCCCCGAGCAAGAGCGTTCATCGAAGACTGCGACTGCCATCGCGTCTGTTGTGCCGGACCCTCTTACATCGATTGTTGTTGTTCCGTCCACGCAGTTGGTTCCCTTGTTTCCCATGATCTCCGACCACGGCACACGCGTCTTCCGCGACACCTCCTTGCAGTACGGATCACTGTAGACGGTGTATGTCAGCATGGAGTGGTCAAGTGTGACGATCCAGGCCGCTGTACCCAGCCGATTCATGTGGCATCTCCCGTCCCCACCATTCACGCCATTCAGACTGTATGCTTCGACTTCATCCAGCGCGTCGTCGCCTCCGCAGTCCCTGCCGCCTGAGTCATATTTTGACACAACAAAGTAGGGCTGCACGCCACTCCGAGACGAATAAAAGGCGGTGTCCAGTGCCGTGTGGTAGTCCACGCAGTCTGATACGGAGAAGCCCGACCCATCGGGTTTACACACGGGGTGACGGCGGTTTTTCTGGGGCACGCAGACCAGGCCTCGCCACATGCGCACCGAGCTCGCGGGTGCCGTACACGAGTCATCGCCGTACACCGTCACCGCCGTCAACGTCGTCGCCGCGTCTGTAGATGGTGGACCGCCCAGTCCGCTAACCGAAAAAGCCACCGAGCACCCGCACTTGTTGTCGCAACGGCAGCTCCCAAAACACGTATGCGATAAGAGCTGTCGCTTGTCCACAAGCATGTTCCAATCCATTAAGCCACAGTGCTGGTCGATGTAAGTAGTGACCTCCGCCGAGCTATCCGCATTGAGCGTGACCTTGAAGCTGGTCTTGTCGTCGGTATTCGAGTGGCACGAGCCATCCGCAGTGTATACTGTCACGTTCGCTTTCCCCTTGCAGTCGGAGCTGTCCCATTCCTCCATGATCAAATACGGTGTGTAATTGCCGAACTTGTTCATCGCATAAGCAGAGTAGTCGTCACTCGTGCACCTTGACACGGAGTAGAGTGACGAGCCGTCGCGCCCACACTCCGACTTCGCGAGGTCCTGAAACCCGCTAATACAGTCGAACCCACGAGTAAATCTGAGCTTCACGGGCCTCCCCGAGCAAGAGCGTTCATCGAAGACTGCGACTGCCATCGCGTCTGTTGTGCCGGTCCCTCTTACATCGATTCTTGTTCCGTTCACGCAGTTGGTCCCCGTGTTTCCCATGATCTCCGACCACGGTACATGCGTATTCCACGACACCTCCTTACAGTACGGGTCGCTGTAGGCGGTGTATGTCAGCATGGAGTGGTCAAGTGTGACGATCCAGGCCGCTGTACCCAGCCGATTCATGTGGCATTTCCCGTCCCCACCATTCACACCATTCAGACTGTAGGCTTCGACTTCATCCAGCGCGTCGTCACCTCCGCAGCGCCCGTCGGCTGAGTCATATTTTGATACGACAAAGTAGGGCTGCATGCCACTCCGACGAAACGAATAAAAAGCGGTGTCCAGTGCCGTGTGGTAGTCCACGCAGTCTGACACGGAGAAGCCCGACCCATCGGGTTTGCACACGGGGTGCCGGCGGTTTTTCTCGGGCACGCAGACCAGGCCTCGCCACATGCGCACAGAGCTCGCGGGTGCCGTACACGAGCCATCGCCGTACACCGTCAACGCCGTCAACGTCGTCGCCGCGTCTGTAGATGGTGGACCGCCCAGACCGCCGACCGAGAAGGCCAACGAGCACCCATACTTGCTGTCGCAACGGTAGCCCCCAAAACACGTATGCGATAAGAGCTGCCGCTTGCCCACAACCATGTTCCAATCCCTAGTGCCACAGTGCTGGTCGGTGTAAATAGTGACCTCCGCCGAGCTATCCGCATTGAGCGTGACCTTGAAGCTGGTCTTGTCGTCGGTATTCGAGTGGCACGAGCCATCCGCAGTGTATACTGTCACGTTCGGATCCCCCTTGCAGTCGTAGCTGTCCCATTCCTCCATGATCAAATACGGTGTGTAGTTGCCGAACTTGTCCATCGCATAAGCAGAGTAGTTGTCACTCGTGCACCTTGACACGGAGTAGAGTGACGAGCCGTCGCGCCCACACTCCGACTTCGCGAGGTCCTGAAACCCGCCAATACAGTCGAACCCACGAGTAAATCTGAGCTTCACGGGCCTCCCCGAGCAAGAGCGTTCATCGAAGACTGCGACTGCCATCGCGTCTGTTGTGCCGGACCCTCTTACATCGATTGTTGTTGTTCCGTCCACGCAGTTGGTTCCCTTGTTTCCCATGATCTCCGACCACGGCACACGCGTCTTCCGCGACACCTCCTTGCAGTACGGATCACTGTAGACGGTGTATGTCAGCATGGAGTGGTCAAGTGTGACGATCCAGGCCGCTGTACCCAGCCGATTCATGTGGCATCTCCCGTCCCCACCATTCACGCCATTCAGACTGTATGCTTCGACTTCATCCAGCGCGTCGTCGCCTCCGCAGTCCCTGCCGCCTGAGTCATATTTTGACACAACAAAGTAGGGCTGCACGCCACTCCGAGACGAATAAAAGGCGGTGTCCAGTGCCGTGTGGTAGTCCACGCAGTCTGATACGGAGAAGCCCGACCCATCGGGTTTACACACGGGGTGACGGCGGTTTTTCTGACCAGGCCTCGCCACATGCGCACCGAGCTCGCGGGTGCCGTACACGAGCCATCGCCGTACACCGTCAACGCCGTCAACGTCGTCGCCGCGTCTGTAGATGGTGGACCGCCCAGACCGCCAACCGAAAAAGCCACCGAGCACCCATACTTGCTGTCGCAACGGCAGCTCCCAAAACACGTATGCGATAAGAGCTGTCGCTTGCCCACAACCATGTTCCAATCCCTAGTGCCACAGTGCTGGTCGGTGTAAGTAGTGACCTCCGCCGAGCTATCCGCATTGAGCGTGACCTTGAAGCTGGTCTTGTCGTCGGTATTCGAGTGGCACGAGCCATCCGCAGTGTATACTGTCACGTTCGCTTTCCCCTTGCAGTCGGAGCTGTCCCATTCCTCCATGATCAAATACGGTGTGTAATTGCCGAACTTGTTCATCGCATAAGCAGAGTAGTCGTCACTCGTGCACCTTGACACGGAGTAGAGTGACGAGCCGTCGCGCCCACACTCCGACTTCGCGAGGTCCTGAAACCCGCCAATACAGTCGAACCCACGAGTAAATGTGAGCTTCACGGGCCTCCCCGAGCAAGAGCGTTCGTCGAAGACTGCGACTACCATCGCGTCTGTTGTGCCGGTCCCTCTTACATCGATTGTTGTTGTTCCGTCCACGCAGTTGGTTCCCTTGTTTCCCATGATCTCCGACCACGGCACACGCGTCTTCCGCGACACCTCCTTGCAGTACGGATCACTGTAGACGGTGTATGTCAGCATGGAGTGGTCAAGTGTGACGATCCAGGCCGCTGTACCCAGCCGATTCATGTGGCATCTCCCGTCCCCACCATTCACGCCATTCAGACTGTATGCTTCGACTTCATCCAGCGCGTCGTCGCCTCCGCAGTCCCTGCCGCCTGAGTCATATTTTGACACAACAAAGTAGGGCTGCACGCCACTCCGAGACGAATAAAAGGCGGTGTCCAGTGCCGTGTGGTAGTCCACGCAGTCTGATACGGAGAAGCCCGACCCATCGGGTTTACACACGGGGTGACGGCGGTTTTCTGGGGCACGCAGACCAGGCCTCGCCACATGCGCACCGAGCTCGCGGGTGCCGTACACGAGTCATCGCCGTACACCGTCACCGCCGTCAACGTCGTCGCCGCGTCTGTAGATGGTGGACCGCCCAGTCCGCCAACCGAAAAAGCCACCGAGCACCCGCACTTGTTGTCGCAACGGCAGCTCCCAAAACACGTATGCGATAAGAGCTGTCGCTTGTCCACAAGCATGTTCCAATCCATTAAGCCACAGTGCTGGTCGATGTAAGTAGTGACCTCCGCCGAGCTATCCGCATTGAGCGTGACCTTGAAGCTGGTCTTGTCGTCGGTATTCGAGTGGCACGAGCCATCCGCAGTGTATACTGTCACGTTCGGATCCCCCCTTGCAGTCGTAGCTGTCCCATTCCTCCATGATCAAATACGGTGTGTAGTTGCCGAACTTGTCCATCGCATAAGCAGAGTAGTCGTCACTCGTACACCTTGACACGGAGTAGAGTGACGAGCCGTCGCGCCCACACTCCGACTTCGCGAGGTCCTGAAACCCGCCAATACAGTCGAACCCACGAGTAAATGTGAGCTTCACGGGCGTCCCCGAGCAAGAGCGTTCATCGAAGACTGCGACTGCCATCGCGTCTGTTGTGCCGGACCCTCTTACATCGATTGTTGTTGTTCCGTCCACGCAGTTGGTTCCCTTGTTTCCCATGATCTCCGACCACGGCACACGCGTCTTCCGCGACACCTCCTTGCAGTACGGATCACTGTAGACGGTGTATGTCAGCATGGAGTGGTCAAGTGTGACGATCCAGGCCGCTGTACCCAGCCGATTCATGTGGCATCTCCCGTCCCCACCATTCACGCCATTCAGACTGTATGCTTCGACTTCATCCAGCGCGTCGTCGCCTCCGCAGTCCCTGCCGCCTGAGTCATATTTTGACACAACAAAGTAGGGCTGCACGCCACTCCGAGACGAATAAAAGGCGGTGTCCAGTGCCGTGTGGTAGTCCACGCAGTCTGATACGGAGAAGCCCGACCCATCGGGTTTACACACGGGGTGACGGCGGTTTTTCTGGGGCACGCAGACCAGGCCTCGCCACATGCGCACCGAGCTCGCGGGTGCCGTACACGAGTCATCGCCGTACACCGTCACCGCCGTCAACGTCGTCGCCGCGTCTGTAGATGGTGGACCGCCCAGTCCGCTAACCGAAAAAGCCACCGAGCACCCGCACTTGTTGTCGCAACGGCAGCTCCCAAAACACGTATGCGATAAGAGCTGTCGCTTGTCCACAAGCATGTTCCAATCCATTAAGCCACAGTGCTGGTCGATGTAAGTAGTGACCTCCGCCGAGCTATCCGCATTGAGCGTGACCTTGAAGCTGGTCTTGTCGTCGGTATTCGAGTGGCACGAGCCATCCGCAGTGTATACTGTCACGTTCGGATCCCCCCTTGCAGTCGTAGCTGTCCCATTCCTCCATGATCAAATACGGTGTGTAGTTGCCGAACTTGTCCATCGCATAAGCAGAGTAGTCGTCACTCGTACACCTTGACACGGAGTAGAGTGACGAGCCGTCGCGCCCACACTCCGACTTCGCGAGGTCCTGAAACCCGCCAATACAGTCGAACCCACGAGTAAATGTGAGCTTCACGGGCGTCCCCGAGCAAGAGCGTTCATCGAAGACTGCGACTGCCATCGCGTCTGTTGTGCCGGACCCTCTTACATCGATTGTTGTTGTTCCGTCCACGCAGTTGGTTCCCTTGTTTCCCATGATCTCCGACCACGGCACACGCGTCTTCCGCGACACCTCCTTGCAGTACGGATCACTGTAGACGGTGTATGTCAGCATGGAGTGGTCAAGTGTGACGATCCAGGCCGCTGTACCCAGCCGATTCATGTGGCATCTCCCGTCCCCACCATTCACGCCATTCAGACTGTATGCTTCGACTTCATCCAGCGCGTCGTCGCCTCCGCAGTCCCTGCCGCCTGAGTCATATTTTGACACAACAAAGTAGGGCTGCACGCCACTCCGAGACGAATAAAAGGCGGTGTCCAGTGCCGTGTGGTAGTCCACGCAGTCTGATACGGAGAAGCCCGACCCATCGGGTTTACACACGGGGTGACGGCGGTTTTTCTGGGGCACGCAGACCAGGCCTCGCCACATGCGCACCGAGCTCGCGGGTGCCGTACACGAGTCATCGCCGTACACCGTCACCGCCGTCAACGTCGTCGCCGCGTCTGTAGATGGTGGACCGCCCAGTCCGCTAACCGAAAAAGCCACCGAGCACCCGCACTTGTTGTCGCAACGGCAGCTCCCAAAACACGTATGCGATAAGAGCTGTCGCTTGTCCACAAGCATGTTCCAATCCATTAAGCCACAGTGCTGGTCGATGTAAGTAGTGACCTCCGCCGAGCTATCCGCATTGAGCGTGACCTTGAAGCTGGTCTTGTCGTCGGTATTCGAGTGGCACGAGCCATCCGCAGTGTATACTGTCACGTTCGGATCCCCCTTGCAGTCGTAGCTGTCCCATTCCTCCATGATCAAATACGGTGTGTAGTTGCCGAACTTGTCCATCGCATAAGCAGAGTAGTCGTCACTCGTACACCTTGACACGGAGTAGAGTGACGAGCCGTCGCGCCCACACTCCGACTTCGCGAGGTCCTGAAACCCGCCAATACAGTCGAACCCACGAGTAAATGTGAGCTTCACGGGCGTCCCCGAGCAAGAGCGTTCATCGAAGACTGCGACTGCCATCGCGTCTGTTGTGCCGGACCCTCTTACATCGATTGTTGTTGTTCCGTCCACGCAGTTGGTTCCCTTGTTTCCCATGATCTCCGACCACGGCACACGCGTCTTCCGCGACACCTCCTTGCAGTACGGATCACTGTAGACGGTGTATGTCAGCATGGAGTGGTCAAGTGTGACGATCCAGGCCGCTGTACCCAGCCGATTCATGTGGCATCTCCCGTCCCCACCATTCACGCCATTCAGACTGTATGCTTCGACTTCATCCAGCGCGTCGTCGCCTCCGCAGTCCCTGCCGCCTGAGTCATATTTTGACACAACAAAGTAGGGCTGCACGCCACTCCGAGACGAATAAAAGGCGGTGTCCAGTGCCGTGTGGTAGTCCACGCAGTCTGATACGGAGAAGCCCGACCCATCGGGTTTACACACGGGGTGACGGCGGTTTTTCTGGGGCACGCAGACCAGGCCTCGCCACATGCGCACCGAGCTCGCGGGTGCCGTACACGAGCCATCGCCGTACACCGTCACTGTTGTCAGTGTACTCTGGCCGCTGACGAAAGCGCTGCTGAAAGCCACTGCAATGATCAAGCGTTTTATCCACATGTCTTGACTTGACGGGGTTAGTACGATGTATGGGGAAGCGATTTTTCGTCCGCGGAAACGGCCGTGTGTCCTTACGGCCCTTTACCGGTGCTTTTCGGAATGCGCACGACAGTCTCGCGTAAATAAGCTCAGCGAAGTCATCTGATACAACCACGCTGTTCACCACCTTCTGAAGTTTTTGAAGTTCTTGGTATGCTTCACTCACTACCCCGTGAACAACCAGCATTTCATCAATCACGAGACGGCCAGATGCGTTTCCGCGCGTCCGCCGTCATGAGTGAATGCAACCCGTCCTCCACACAACCGCTTTGCAGCTTCACGAGCCATGAGTCGGAACACACTGCTGCTCATAATCATCGCTGTCAACGGGTTCGCGTACGACGTGTCAATATCCGATGCAACCAGAATGAAATCGCCCCAATGACGCTACCACGACGCTCTTGAACGCGTATTCGTACGCCCCCGAGCCAGATCCTGGCGATAAAAGAACGATAACTTTGCATCATCATCCCTTTCCTTCGTCTCTCTCCGAGACAGCGCCACTATCTTGTCTTGATCCAGCTATACACACAGCTCATTGTCAACCGCGTAGAAAGCTTCCTGCTTTTCATTCTCGTCATGGACATCATAGTCCATAATGGCGATCCTTGTGATCCGAGTCGGGTACGTGTTCAGCAGTCGTGATGGCTATACTATCGAGCAGTGGATAGCTTCGGCCTCGCCATCGGCGTTCGTCGGTTCAGCTAACAGGCCTAAAGCGTGGGGCTCCGCGGCCACAGAGCAGCCTTGCATTTAGTGGAGACGAACTTGCTCGCTGTCACTAGGGAGCGTGTCTTCGTTGTACTCAGGGACTGGTGTGTCTGGACGGAATCTCTGTGAAGCTGCAGACGACGCGAGAACAAGTCGATTGTCCTCGTAGTCTGCCACTAATTCATCCACCTTCAGTTGAACGCTGCTTGTATACTCTTGCCACTGGTGCAACGCGTCCTGCAGCATCGGGTGCTCCATACTGAGTGTCTCCACCAGCAGCGGCAGGTATGGATTCTGTCGCGTGCTGTTCTCGTCGTAGGACTGCTGGAAAGACGCGAACACTTCGGCCAAGTTGGTCATCGGAGCCAACAGGTAGTGCTGGCACCACTCCACCTTCGTCTGGCCAAGGTGACGGACACGCCTGGCCAACCGTCTGATCAAGTCGTCTTGAGTTTGCCACGCCGTCCGCCAGTACTCCGCTTCTCTGCGGCAGACCACCGCGTTGTTGTCCATAGCTGTATATCTGGCATGGAGCTGCTTCAGCATCACCTTTGCTTGCTTCTCGCGTTCCTTAGTCCCGCTCGGACCCCTTGCCACTCCAGACGTTGACGACAGTGCTTTCATAACATCGACTGCTGTAATGCACTCAGCGTCTATTGTTGCAGTTGTGCCTCGTGAACCCGGTACAGTCGCCGATGGTGTGCAGACAACAGCACCGAAAGCACCGACTTCGAGCAGCAATTCTCGCACGCTTCTGCTTAGCTCATAGGCATGTGAGCGAACTGGATCGGTGGTTGAGACCGTCGGGGCGAGGCGTTCCAGGACTTGTGCACTTAACTGGACTAGTTCTCCAGCAACAATCGCCAGCGCTTCTTCGAGTTGCTTCACCCTGTCGATGCGGAGGTGGGCCAGACTGGACGGTTCTCGGCCGTAGATCTCACTGAGCTTGATCGTAGTATCATTGTCACGTAAGAATGACGCCGACAACTTGCTCACACGAAGCTTCGTCTCGTAACAGGCGTTTGCGGCATTGGCAGCGCCTCGGATCTGTCCCTCCACACGCTGGAGCTCATCCATGAGCTTCTCTGGAATAGCAAGCATCCACTTGATGGGCTGTCGTTGAACACCAGTTTGCTCGGGTTTGGCAGGTGCCTCGGCCGCATTCTCATCGGCCCCCGCGGCTTTGGCTTCTTCTCGTCCAGCATCGATCACGCCTCGCCAGTGGTTCAGTGCCGACAGTAGATTCGTTTCAGCGTTCGCTTGGGCCTGCATCGCATCTTGCAGAAGGCTGGTTTGACGCCGAAGCTGCAAGTTTTGCGCCTGGAGCAGCCTCATCCGGCGCTGTGCGAACTCCATCGAGTCCTCATGGTCGTCGAGTTGGCTGTTGTTGGGCTTGTCGTTCTGCAGCACCGCATTCAACGTCTCCAACTGCTCGATCTCCTCCCGCAACTTGGCGTTCTCGCTCGTCAGCGCCGCATTCTCCTCCTGCAGCGCCTGCACTTGGTTCTTCTTGAACTTGGAGGCGAAGTACGACGGTTGTTTGGCGGGCACCGTCCGCTCGATCGAGATGCCAGGTCCCCTGTGGCGGCTGGTGGTTCGACTCGACTGGGCCAGTTTCTCAGTCGACGCTCGTCCACCGACCTCATCGCTGTCGTCTGCCTCCGGAGACGTCTCGACAGAAGTGTCGAAGTTCCAGTCCACCTTCCCTACCGCAGTCGAACGGGACGCAAGGCCGCTCTCTTTCCTCCGAGCAGCACACACACGACCGAGCGAGCCTCGACTTGGCTTCAACGGAGGGAACCTCGTGCGTCCTTCCGACTGAGCGTACGACTCGTCGTCACCCACCCTGCTGCCGTCGCCCTCTCCAGCATCCTCCCCGTCGTCGTCCTCGTCGCTCTCGTCGTTGTTGCCCCTAGAGCTTCGACCTGCCCCACCCTGTCTCGACGCTCCCCCCGCAGCGAACCTGGCCGCCAGCAGCGACGAGCTGTTGGTGGTGACGACCCCCGCGGCCGCACTCCTCCTGGACGACTTGATCCGCGTCAGCAGCAGCCGGAACGCCTGCGCGCAGCACTCGCGGTCGAACAGCAGCTTCTGCCACGAGACCAGCGCCGGCGCCCCCAGTCGCTGCCATTCACAACCCCCAACGGGGACACCAACACCCACCCCACCCCAATGTGTGAGACCCCCGTCGTCACCCCCTCAACGTGACCGTCACCCACTCACCGCCAGCTCCGCCGCCGCCGCCCGCATGAAATCTGCTCGGAAGCTCTCCTCCCTCCTCCTGCCATCCCTGCTGGAAAGCACCCACCCCCTCCTGCGTCAGAGCTGCGTCCGGCTCCGTCTCCAATAAGAACCGACCCGCACCCGTCACCCAGCAGCTTGTCGGCCCTGCGCTCCAGTCGCCGGTCTCGGCTCCGACGCTGCAGCTCCTGCGCCACCGCCGCGGACGACGCTTGCTGCAGTCATTCCGACACACCCGTCGGCCATACTCCTCTGGTCAGGGGGGCTTATTCCACAGGTCGAAGGCTCCATACAAAAGACCATACAAACGCACGGACGGACCTCTCGGAAGAGCGCCAGCAGCACCTGCTCCTTCACGCGCCACGGCAGAGCGCGCAGCTGCGACGCCGACTAATAGGATAGAGGCACAGACCAGGTCAGAGAGACATGGCTACACTTTTCATCGTCACTGCAGAGAGAGAAGGAGACGACTGTACCAACTGCTCGAGGCCCGGCAGCGCCGCCAGTTCCTGCTGCAGACGCTCCATGGCGCTCGTCCGGCAAAGTTTGCGAGTAGCTGGAGGATGGAGAATTGTATTATTTTTCACCCAGCCCTATCTAGACACGAGCCAATCACAACCCATCAAGTCTGATGTGAGCTTGAGAAGAACTTCAGTAGGAAAAAAGAAAGATTCGACTGCCTACGATTGTCTTCTCGTGTAGTGCTTCTTGCTCTTAGGAGAAACTTGAAAATGACAACAGAAAACCTTTGCTATTCTCAATCTTGAAAAAAAGATCGTGAAGGAAATGTTTCGATCTCAGCCAGTAGGTCCGCTCCCTGGAGTATCTGCTATTGTACTACTTGGGTTGCCGGACTGGTAGTACGAGGCTCCAGAATTCTCCATTCCTCCCAGGCTTGGCGGAGTGTATTTCCGCACCTAGCGACGTTTTCATTATTACAGTGAAGGACATTCCCCATGAAGCTCGAGACAAAATACATGGAGCACATCGAGTTGGTCTCCAACGAGAAAAGCGCTTGCTCGTTTATCTCTTGCGAGTCAAACTCGCAGTCACCATTCGCTCGAACTTGGAGGAAGCGGCCGTTGCGCACCAACTGGATCGCAACCTTGTCGTTGGGCTGACGACGCAAGATCATCTGCTCGTAGGTATCGCGGTTGTCCACGAGGCAGCGAGCCTTCTTGGTTCCGACGGGGTTTTACAGGTTCTTCTGTTGCGTACCGACTGGATAATCACTGGCACGTCAAACGGAATGTCCGAGAGGTTCATAGGCCACGATTTGCGATTGGTAAGGAGGGTCGAAATCTGGAATAACGAGGCTTAAAACCTTTTGTCCGCGTCGAAGGTAAATTAGTTAATCAATCAGTCAAGTTTGCGCCATCTTCAATTTTCCCGTAATAAATAGGGATTGATCTCTTTTGATTTGGTGCTATAGCAAGCTTGCTCCGTGCCACTGCCGTGGTGGGTTCTCATGCGTCCCCCCACCATCTCCGTGCGGCAACTTCGCCGCAAGTATGTTCGAGCTGCACGAACATTTTTACCTCGACCCCATGGGCACTTAGCGACCTATGCATGCATATCTTGCATCAGGGCACAATTTTTTTTTTTGGAGGGGCCGGCCCTACCGGTATTTTATTCGATGCAAAGTGTGGGTATCTGAATTCAATCGTGTGGCAAAGAGATTGTAATATGAAGTCACGTATCTTCCTTTAGGAAATCGCTCGATGCTCCGTGTGGTGTTCTTAACCTTCTGAATGAATGTTCCACGTTTTATAGTGGGGCAGACGTCCCGTACATCATCACCAGAAATTCACCAATAGACTGTGTTGACACTCTTCCACAAAGTAATTCCAGTATCTGCTGCAAGCGCTCGACACGAATCGCATTCGTCGCGTTAGGAGTTGTGGCTGGCACAGCAGATCCATAGAGCAGCTGCAAGACCGCACCAACATCTTTGCTTGCCATCCCATCCAGCCCAAGTTCCATGATCAACCGGCGTCGCCCATCAGGTGAGAGCTCCGTCTTTTGCAATCCTGATGTCAGCGTTGATGGAAGATTACACGTACTAAACAAAAGCCATGACTGCGACTCTGTCGAATACAAATTTCGGCACACCACCAGGTTCGTTTGGCCTTGAGTCTCCGTTTCAAGAACGCACCCACTTAAATGTTCCACCAGTACTAGTCGACCGATCGGGGTCAGCTTCATCTTGAATTTCAGCGCGGCGTCCGCACTACCGAACACACACTGTAGGTACGCATTCAGAACCAGGTACTTTGACTTGTCGCCGGCACTGTAGACTGTAACCAGGCCATCTTCGTTACTCTTCAGTTCAACAAAACAAGAACCCGTTTCCAGCATGCTCAACGTGAATTCAGTCGAAGAAACCATAACCAGAGGCGTGTTTAGAGGAATACCGTCGAGCTCAGCGTGCCCCACGCTGGCATGATCCACTTCGACATACTGCTCGCTACACTCTGCCGAGCATTCATCAACAGCCAACATCGCATCCACCGTTGCTTGTTCACTCTTGATCGTAGTTGTTGGATCTTTGGTAGGAAGATTCAGATTTGTGTCGTACAAAACCGCCATGATTGCCCGAATTCTTTCCATCGACGTGTACAATTTAATTGACTTCAGCAGCGCCTGTTCTTGACGCTCAGCGATGCTGAAATCAGTGATGAGACCGCCAAGTGGCTGAACTGCGCCATATAGGAGTTTAAGAATGTCGGCAACACTCTCGCTTGGGTTTCTGGCTTCCAAAAGATACAAGACTAATTGCCTACGTGCACTTGAATCGGAAAGAGCAGCAACGGCTAAATCTTTGAGAAGTAAACTGGCAGGCAGAACCGGTTTCAACATTAGCCACTCTTGCCACGTGCCTCCATGAAAATTTTCATACTTAACACATTGGTGTCGGCCCTCCGTTGATATCCCCAGACAGCAGTCAAGGCCGATGGACTTTAAAACCACCATCCCACTTGGAGTTGAGTATGGCTCCAGGTTATCAGTGACGTACTTGTCGGTAATAAAACTATTGCCACTCAAAAACCGGGGAGCTCCAGACCTGCGAATCTCTATCCCTCCACCTCGAATTTGCTGAAGCTCAACCAGAGGAAACATCGCGCCATCTTTAAGAAGATTGCCTTCTGCCGTCATTAACAACAGCGGTGTGTTGAGAGGAAGCGCATTTATATCGAGACGCTCGAGACTCGGCATGTTGACAAGATGCTGCAGAAAAATGAATGGTTTGGAGGGGTGCCGGTGAGGTAGTTGTCTTCATCTCTCACTCGATAATGTCAAACACCATTCGACGTCGGCAATTCACTCAGTCAATCAATCAGTTGGTCTTTCTTCTCTTTTTTCTTGCTTTTCAAGCTCCGATTGGCTCACATCGGACTTGATGGGTTGTGATTGGCTCGTGTCTAGATAGGGCTGGGTGAAAAATAATACAACTCTCCATCCTCCAGCTACTCGCAAACTTTGCCGGACGAGCGCCATGGAGCGTCTGCAGCAGGAACTGGCGGCGCTGCCGGGCCTCGAGCAGTTGGTACAGTCGTCTCCTTCTCTCTCTGCAGTGACGATGAAAAGTGTAGCCATGTCTCTCTGACCTGGTCTGTGCCTCTATCCTATTAGTCGGCGTCGCAGCTGCGCGCTCTGCCGTGGCGCGTGAAGGAGCAGGTGCTGCTGGCGCTCTTCCGAGAGGTCCGTCCGTGCGTTTGTATGGTCTTTTGTGTGGAGCCTTCGACCTGTGGAATAAGACCCCCTGACCAGAGGAGTATGGCCGACGGGTGTGTCGGAATGACTGCAGCAAGCGTCGTCCGCGGCGGTGGCGCAGGAGCTGCAGCGTCGGAGCCGAGACCGGCGACTGGAGCGCAGGGCCGACAAGCTGCTGGGTGACGGGTGGGGGTCGGTTCTTATTGGAGACGGAGCCGGACGCAGCTCTGACGCAGGAGGGGGTGGGTGCTTTCCAGCAGGGATGGCAGGAGGAGGGAGGAGAGCTTCCGAGCAGATTTCATGCGGGCGGCGGCGGCGGAGCTGGCGGTGAGTGGGTGACGGTCACGTTGAGGGGGTGACGACGGGGGTCTCACACATTGGGGTGGGGTGGGTGTTGGTGTCCCCGTTGGGGGTTGTGAATGGCAGCGACTGGGGGCGCCGGCGCTGGTCTCGTGGCAGAAGCTGCTGTTCGACCGCGAGTGCTGCGCGCAGGCGTTCCGGCTGCTGCTGACGCGGATCAAGTCGTCCAGGAGGAGTGCGGCCGCGGGGGTCGTCACCACCAACAGCTCGTCGCTGCTGGCGGCCAGGTTCGCTGCGGGGGGAGCGTCGAGACAGGGTGGGGAAGGTCCACGCTCTAGGGGCAACAACGACGGGAGCGACGACGAGGAGGAGGCTGGAGAGGGCGACGGCAGCAGGGTGGGTGACGACGAGTCGTACGCTCAGTCGGAAGGACGCACGAGGTTCCCTCCGTTGAAGCCAAGTCGAGGCTCGCTCGGTCGTGCTTGGAGGAAAGAGAGCGGCCTTGCGTCCCGTTCGACTGCGGTAGGGAAGGTGGACTGGAACTTCGACACTTCTGTCGAGACGTCTCCGGAGGCAGACGACAGCGATGAGGTCGGTGGACGAGCGTCGACTGAGAAACTGGCCCAGTCGAGTCGAACCACCAGCCTCCGCACGGGACCTGGCATCTCGATCGAGCGGACGGTGCCCGCCAAACAACCGTCGTACTTCGCCTCCAAGTTCAAGAAGAACCAAGTGCAGGCGCTGCAGGAGGAGAATGCGGCGCTGACGAGCGAGAACGCCAAGTTGCGGGAGGAGATCGAGCAGTTGGAGGCGTTGAATGCGGTGCTGCAGAACGACAAGCCCAACAACAGCCAACTCGACGACCATGAGGACTCGATGGAGTTCGCACAGCGCCGGATGAGGCTGCTCCAGGCGCAAAACTTGCAGCTTCGGCGTCAAACCAGCCTTCTGCAAGATGCGATGCAGGCCCAAGCGAACGCTGAAACAAATCTACTGTCGGCACTGAACCAGTGGCGAGGCGTGATCGATGCTGGACGCAAAGAAGCCAAAGCCGCGGGGGCCGATGAGAATGCGGCCGAGGCACCTGCCAAACCCGAGCAAACTGGTGGTCAACGACAGCCCATCAAGTGGATGCTTGCTATTCCAGAGAAGCTCATGGATGAGCTCCAGCGTGTGGAGGGACAGATCCGAGGCGCTGCCAATGCCGCAAACGCCTGCTACGAGACGAAGCTTCGTGTGAGCAAGTTGTCGGCGTCATTCATACGTGACAATGATACTACGATCAAGCTCAGTGAGATCTACGGCCGAGAACCGTCCAGTCTGGCCCACCTCCGCATCGACAGGGTGAAGCAACTCGAAGAAGCGCTGGCGATTGTTGCTGGAGAACTAGTCCAGTTAAGTGCACAAGTCCTGGAACGCCTCGCCCCGACGGTCTCAACCACCGATCCAGTTCGCTCACACGCCTATGAGCTAAGCAGAAGCGTGCGAGAATTGCTGCTCGAAGTCGGTGCTTTCGGTGCTGTTGTCTGCACACCATCGGCGACTGTACCAAGTTCACGAGGCACAACTGCAACAATAGACGCTGAGTGCATTACAGCAGTCGATGTCATGAAGGCGCTGTCGTCAACGTCTGGAGTGGCAAGGGGTCCGAGCGGGGCTAAGGAACGCGAGAAGCAAGCAAAGGTGATGCTGAAGCAGCTCCATGCCAGATATACAGCTATGGACAACAACGCGGTGGTCTGCCGCAGAGAAGCGGAGTACTGGCGGACGGCGTGGCAAACTCAAGACGACTTGATCAGACGGTTGGCCAGGCGTGTCCGTCACCTTGGCCAGACGAAGGTGGAGTGGTGCCAGCACTACCTGTTGGCTCCGATGACCAACTTGGCCGAAGTGTACGCGTCTTTCCAGCAGTCCTACGACGAGAACAGCACGCGACAGAATCCATACCTGCCGCTGCTGGTGGAGACACTCAGTATGGAGCACCCGATGCTGCAGGACGCGCTGCACCAGTGGCAAGAGTACACAAGCAGCGTCCAACTGAAGATGGATGAATTAGTGGCAGACTACGAGGACAATCGACTTGTTCTCGCGTCGTCTGCAGCTTCACAGAGATTCCGTCCAGACACACCAGTCCCTGAGTACAACGAAGACACGCTCCCTAGTGACAGCGAGCAAGTTCGTCTCCACTAATGCAAGGCTGCTCTGTGGCCGCAGAGACCGGTGAGCACCGATGGCGAGCTCGAAGCGAACGCTGCTGGTGGATCAAATAGTCGCGACACGATCTGCTCGATCTCGTCCGCCGACCTGCCGTACTTGATCAGCTCCAAGATGAAGTTTTGGCGGTCTTTGCCGACAAGAGCGTGATCCATTTGCTCGGATGTTGTTGGTAGATCTTGGTTGGCTGTAGTTCCATGGCGGGGCTCTACGATTCTCCAAGCTTCCCAACGTTGACGGTTGTGGTTTGCGCACTTTGCGTCGTCGTTGTCGTCGCACTGCAACACTTTCCCCGTGTGGCATGATACAAAGTAGAGGGAACCGGCGGAATCTATCTCCATGGTGAACACCTCCCATTCGCGAGGCTTTCCTGAAACGAAAACGCATTCTCCAGATGGACGGACCTGCAGGACACGCGCGTTGTAGACGGACTCGATGGCGATTTTGTCGCCCTTGACTTTGCGTAGGATGAGCTGCTCGTAGAAGTCGCGGTTGTCTACCAGACAGCGAGCGATACTCGAGCCAATTGGGTTTTGCAGATTCGAGCCCTTACGGATCGACTGCACAATCACAGGCACGTTGAACGGCACATTAGTGAGATCCATGACGGTTCTTGTCGAGGAAGAAGTTGAAATGAAAACTCTTTGCTGACATGTTTTGAAAAATCTGCGGACAGAGAATTGTCTCGTCAAAACGAACCACTCATCAATATCCTTACTTACATTGGAACTTGACGAGATATCTCGTAATCTACAGCGAATTCTCTTGACAACGCTTCTCATGCTGGACTATGACACGAGAAAAAACTGCAGAATTCGGTAGATGAGACTTCAAAAAGTATGCATGTGTCCTTCAGGAATCAGCCATGGGATTCCCACCGAGGTGCTTCGCATCCCCCTGCCAACACCGACATCGAAGGCCATTTGCGTCGCGATAGCATTCGAAGGCTGTTTCACCGCGGACTTAATGGGGGGTTACGAGACCGTGGGCGAGATCAAAGAGCATCTAAAGACTAAGATGCTCGGATACGGCTTCCGTGCCGAGGACCTGACTTCGACCCGCGAGAAGAGTCTCTAGGAAGGAGGCGCTACTTAACAGAGATCGTCCAACGGACCGAGTTCCAGCTAAGGAGGGTGAAGCGGTTTAACCCGCGTACTGATAAAGCGAGCGAAAGTTCAACGGATGCCTTGTACAGAATTGAAAATGGCGAAGTCAGCATAAGTCGTCGAAAACAACTCCCTCAGCGAGCACCAACATCCCATTCATAGTGATTTTGAATAATCTTGTCTATGATAGTCCAGTTTCTCATATCATATATGGATACAATGACAGGTCTGACTGCTGTGCCAAATGAAATCTCAGGGTACAAACTGGTATTGCTTGTTGTTGGAGACCGGAACATCCGAACTTAGGGCTAATCCACGAAAGCTCCCCAACAGACTCAATTAACCAACCTACGTTAAAAGCTCTGCTCTTTACTCGTTGACCAGCCCTATTTTCTTGTCTCCTCCTCCTTTTTTATCGACTGGAACAGCATAAACTGCGCTGCGAGTTGGAATCGTATCGAACATACGCGTCACGATCTGTTCAATCTCATCCGGTGTCTTTCCGCACTTGACCAGCTCCAAGATAAAGTTTTGCCGCTCCTTCCCAGTCAGAACCTGATGCTGAGCCAGGGCTACCTGCACAAGGTTGACGACAGCCCGCGGTTCCACGATTCGCCACGCAGCCCAGTTGTATCGATTGTCACTGGGACATTTCACGACGCCTTTGTCGTTGCACACGAGAAGCGTTCCGGTGTGGCACGAAATGAAATTCAGGTTGCCGTCTGCGTCGCATTCTATGGTAAAATGTTCCCACTGCCTGTCGCTCTTCGGGTCGAAGACACAACTATTCGAAGTGGAGACTTGCAGGAATCGGCCACTGTGGGAAGATTGAATCGAAACTTTGTTGTCTTCACCAGCATGCAGAATCACACGCTCGTAGACGTCGCGGTTGTCAACTAGACAACGTGCTTTTCTTGATCCAGGAGGGTTTTGTAAATTTTTCTGCGTGCGCACCGACTGCAGAATTATAGGCACGTCGTATGGAATAACCATCGGAAACGGTACTAAGTGAAATGTCTTCAGTGCTTGAGAGAGGAATCGTGTTCGTGAATGAGCAAGTGATCTCGCTAAATCAGTGACGTATGATGACTGCACAGTAGCGACTTTTATGGATCTGACTGACAAGATCGAAAGAAAAGGATGTGGATTGCGTGTGGAGCGGGTTGGGCGATGCTATACTAATGCCTACTACAAAGAGGTCGAACGGGTGCCCAATGTCGTACAGGCCTCCCTCTCCGCCAAACACTCATGTCTATGATGGCACTTGAACTTTGTCATTCAGGAAGACCTCGCTCTTGATGGCCACGATGGACGAGAGCTGTCTGCGGTCGGCCTCTTTCCATAAGGTATAGTTCTGCTTTGCTATGTTGTGAATTGCGCCGAACTCCGGCGCGAATATAACTTGTGCAACCGTATCGTAGAAAGGAAGAACGATAAACTCGAAGAAACCAACTTGATTCTTCACGTACGCAAAGATCGAATGTTAGCAGTGCAACGCCAGCTCGTGAGTCAAGAAGAACAGCAAACATACCTTTGCGCTATTCTCCGAGTGTCGGTCCATGAAAGGTGAAATATCAGAATGATTGGCGCGCTCGTTGTCGCCCTGCAGGAAAAATTCCTCGATAATGAGCGCTGACCAGATCACGTGCAGCTTTCTCTTCTTGGCAGCATGACCGATATCAGCACACTTGATGACTACTTTCATAATCATCATGGGGTCTGTTACAGGCTTCGGGGCTGGCAGAGCACCTCCAGCGCCAAGCCCTGCGCCATTATTGCTCCCTGTCGCGGGAATAGCAGTCGCCTCCTGGAGTAACAGGGCCTTGAGGTTCCCTACTAGCTGCAGGTGCATGGACAAATCCGTACTGAGGACCATCTCAATGATTGCCTTCCTGATCTCACGATACGGCTTGTCCTTCATGCGCCCGAATATATCGCACAGCGGGTTGCGCATGATGAAAAAGGTTTCTGCGAGATGCATACTCTCCAGAATGCTGCGATCGTTGTATTGGAGGGCCAAGTCGTGCTTTGCCTTGATAAGGTAGTTGTTTGACTTGCCCGGATGGCGGAAATCGTGAATAGCGGCAGCCACCAGTGCAGCGTAGAACTCGAGATTCGTGAGAGTGTCTCGGATTTGGCCATCGGCGAGTGTTGTGATGAGGAAGTTCACCGAGTTCACGACATCGGCAGCATGACTGCTGTTGTGGTACGGGTTGGCCAAGTACCCGTCGTCCAACACGTACAAGAAATTCCGCAGCACCACCCGGTCGACACGAAATTCTTCGTGCAACTCATGCAGCTCGAACATGGCGGCCGTGACGTACATGAGTGGCCGGTTGGCAGTTTGCTCCGCAATTTGCAGGGTATCCAAGTCCCAGCCATCTTGCTGGATGCGCTGTTTTACTCGCGAGAGTGTTTGATCCTCCCAGGTTGGCATATCTGGCAACGGAGCGATGACCACAGATCCTGCACTTCCCCCAGCTCCACTTCCTAAGCCGTCCTTGTAGCTCCTGCGGTTGTCGCTGTTTGAGTTCGAGTGTGAACTATGTGACATAGCCACACCCGAGCGAGTTGTATCCGCGTAGTCCTTACGCGCCAGCACCGAGAGGGCCCAATTCTTCGTATCGTTATCCACTTCCTTCTCAGATTTCATCTGCGCGCTGATATCGGGAACGAACAGATTCTGGTCAAGCCGTGCAAGGTTGCGAACAATGGCCATACCGCGCTGGGTATCCTCATCACTCAAGTCGACCGAATCGAGGAAGGACTTGAGCTCGGCTAGCAGAGCATGTAGCGGTGAGGTTAAATCCAAGTTGAAGTCGCTATCACGTTGTGCAAGCTCCTGCTTCAGGGTGCGGTTCTCTTCAGCAATCAAATTCTTCTCGCGAGTCGCCTTCTCCGCTTCCAGCTCTACAGCCCAAACGTGCAAGAAGTCTTGGCGCACCACTCGATCAACATCGCGGTTTCGGAGCAGCATCGCAACGGTAAAAACGATGGGGAAGCAGATCACTAGGACGCGGTTGAGAATAAAAGGCGTCGACTCCGTGACTGGGTAGAAGATAAACGTGAGGATCATGTAGCTCACACTCGTAATAAGACCTACCAACGCGAAGTGCAAAGTATCGATACGCAAGAGCGGCACGAAAACGAAAATCATGATGAGCCGGAGCAGGTTGATGTTCATAGTGGCCGCGGGAAGTAGAATCTCCTTCGTGTAGGCTTGCAGAACCCCGGCACGCGTGCCCGATAATGCTTTGAACTGCCATTTGCTTTGTGTAGTACTGTTCACGTAGAACGTGCGTGGATCGTCCGAATTGGAGATCTCGAGCTCCTCCAGGATAATGTCCACGTCCTTCGAGACGTAGTTGTACCATTCCGTGAGCATGGAAAACATGCCACCGGCAATAATCGAAAAGCTCCAGCATAGCAAGACAAGCGTATAGATCCGTTGAAACTGAATTTCGTAGGCGCGTCGCCGACTCACGTAGACAAGCAGCGGGATTGGTAAGATTGGGCTGAACACCACCGCAAAATACCGGAGGCTTCGTGAGCGCACGCTCGCATCTCCTGAAAACAGATTCGTCAGGTTGGACCCCGTGAATACGAGGTACATGAGGAAGAAAATCAACGCGATACGTGATGACCGAGCCGAGTTTTCGCGCGCGAAAGTTACCTGGTACAGCTTCTCTAGCCGCGGCTCGTTCACAAATGTGCTGGTCACTGGATGAAACTTGACTTCCACGGGGGTTTTCTTCGTCTGGGCCACGTACACCGAGTCCGTGAGCGGATAAATTCTCGACACGCGCTGGTTCGCGCGGTCCTGGTTTAAAGCTGTGTGTATCGCATCGGATCCGTGGTGACCGCCGTGGTTGTACGTTGCTGCGCCGCTACCACCGAACATTGTCGTTCGTATTGGCACGGCGCCGCCGCCAGCGGCGGCATCTTGCTTCTGCTTCGGTGGGTCAGAGGAATTGCCTAGGAAAAGCGACGTCACCGTCTTCTGAGCGCCAGGCGCCACGGCCTTGGGCGCCGAGCGCTCGTCCTCCTTCCCGCCTATCTTCGATCCGCGCGTTGTGACGGAAGCGATGCGCACCACCTGCCCTGCAGGTGTGCTTTTCTTTTTGCGCCCACGGAGCGTCAAGGAGCCCTTGGCCTCGTCCGCGACTAGATTTGTGGTGTCCTCGCCCCTGCCGCTGTCCGAGCGATGGGAGAACCTCAGCACTCGGTCTCGGTCGGCGTCGCTGATTCGGAGCAGCTTTTGCAACCTGGACGGCGTTTGACTCGGCTGTGGCGAAGACTCGGGCGGAGCGATGGGCAATGGGCTAGAGAAGGAGAGCAATCTCCCGACGTGGCGAGAGGAAACCAGTGCACCGACCTGAGGGGCGAGGCAAGTCTCCCCACGACACCCGGAAGCGGCTAGTGATTCCAACTGCTCGGCGGCTGCCACCCGAGACGAAGGGAGTCGAGGTCAGTCTTGCCGGAGCTGCTGCTTCCTCCTGTCTTGAGCTTTCTCGGGGCAATTCGACTGGATTGCCACGTTCACGTCTCCATAGGCAGCGCGAGTGCCGAGTGCACGAGCGCGAGCTATTGTTGTCCGGCTGCAGAGCTTGGCAGCGAAACGGACCGGCCGACTGCCTGCCTCCTGCATTTGGACCACCCCCTAAAATTAGGGCCGCCGCGTCTGGCAAGGCAGCAGCGTTTTGCATTCTATTGCTGGGCAACGCACGCCTTGCGCGTCGAGACAATAACAGGCGAGCGCGACAAACGTGCACAGGTGATGGGGAGCCGCCGCCCCACGAACGGCGGAGGCAACACGGCGTCCGTCACGGCGGAGAAGACGGGAATACCATCGCGCGAGCGTGGCCGGCTTGCATGATGAACTAGAGACTGCTGCGTCTCAATCGCATGCTCTGCATGGAAATGAGCTCTTCAAGGTAGATGGGTACATGTTGAAGTGACAGGTCATTTTTGTGACAGGTCATTTTTGTGATGTGTAGTGTGGTGCACGCAATACCAATTCGATATGATACAATCATTACCGTGCATGGCGACTTCAAATTGATTCATCAACAGAGGAGCTCTTCGCCTGCATCGGAGGCAGTCCCGGACCTTCCTCGCTGTGACGAGTTAAGACGCTGCCACAATGCCGGAGCAGTTGCACGCGAGCCCCATCAGCCAGCCCTCGCGCGCCGGTACGCTCTCTACCTCTTAGCCCACAGTCGCTTTGACTGACGAAGGGGCTGACTGTCCGCAGTCTACTGGCTCTGCAAGGTGAACAACCACCCGATCGAGTACAAGTACACGGACTCGGGCAAGGGCGAGACGCGCACCGAGACGTTCCTGCAGCTGAGCCCCATCGGCAAGATCCCCGTGCTCAAGGACGGCGAGTTCGTGCTCACTGAGAGGTGAGGAAGGATGTAGCCAAGTGTTCCCCATTGACCTCACTGACAGCCTGCTGTATTGTTAGCCATGCCATCATGCTGTACCTTGCCGACAAGCACGGCTGGGAGTCCTGGTGCCCCAAGGACCTCAAGATCCGCGCTCGTGTAAGTTGCAGCCTTGAGTCGGGGGTGTCTGCAGCTGTGACTGACTTGATTTTAACGCACGCAGATCCACGAGTACACCAACTGGCACCACCTCAACACGCGCCGCAGCTCGGAGATCTTCTTCAACCAGCTCATGGTGAACATCGGCCGCGGTACGCCGGCCATGGAGGCCATGCTCCAGAAGAAGCACAAGATCATCGCCGACATGTTCCGCATCCTGGAGTTCTGGCTGCGTCACGGCAACTTGTACCTCGTGAGCAACACCAAGCCTACTGTTGTGGACCTGTCGTGCTACAACGAAGTGGTGCAGCTCGAGGTCATGGGGCTGCTCACCGACGTGGAGAAGGACTTCCCCAAGGTCGCCGCCTGGCTCAAGCGCATGAAGGTACGCAGCACCCTTATTAAAATTGCACTAAAATTCCTTTCACCACTGACCGATACAATTGCCAACTGTCTATGCATCCGCCCATGCAGGACATCCCGCACCACGACGAGATGCTGGCGCCCATGGGCAAGTTCTTCCGCAAGTTCAAGCTGGCGGCGCACAAGCTGTAAAAGTGCCAAGCCGTGCACCTTTTCGTGAAAATGTAGCAGCCCTGTGATTGGGTCAAAATGTAACGAAAACTTTTCACCCAATGAAATCTCCCCAAGTTCCACAGTAAATTTCTCTTCTGGGCCGCGTGGCCTCTGCGCCTCTCAATTTCCTTGGTGAGTGACTGGCAGAGCAGCGCATCATGTCGGCCGTGGCCAAGAGCTTCAAGAACGCCTTCCAGGTGCTGACGCCCACGCGCGAGTACGGCGTGGGGTCGCGCGTGACGCGCGGCATCTGGGCCAAGTACGCGGAGCCCTCGTACTGGGAGGTGGTGCGCATCCGCCCGTCGCCCGACCTCAAGCACGGCAAAGTCTTCGGCAGATTCACCTTCCGCGGTGCGTCTGCGGGACGGAACTAACTGCGTGATTGGCCGAAAAAAGGTTCTGACAGGCGTGTGATTGGCTGCGAGCAGGCAAGACGGACCCCAAGGTCAAGCGCATCAACGGCGTCTTGAAGAAGGACTGGAGCTTCTTCGAGGCGTAAGCGGCTGGAGCGTCGAGGGACAGTTGATAGAAGAAGAACGAGGCCGCTCAGCAGTTTTTTTTTCCAGTGGAAGTTGCGATGGAGAGAGCGGCGCTTTCACGCGGCAAGACTGTAATACACGGCGGGGTATTATGTCAAACTACTTTGTGCCTCTGGGGTGCATTGCTGCTGCTGTTGTTGTTGCTGTGCCATTTGCAGCAAGTTCATGCAGCGTCACTTCACAATCATCGGCCAATGCGGCTTCGTGGATATTTTCTTTCAAATCGACAGACCTTCTTCCCACGCCTCCAGCAAGGTCATACGGACAATTCCAACTCGGTCATGGATCTGTCGGAGATTCCGTTTGATGTGCCGGTGATTCTGCAGTCGGTGCGTAGTTGCAAGAACCTGCAGAATTCACTCGGATCGAAGCATGCGCGCTGTCTTGCTGACAACCGCAACGTCTACGAGCAGTGCGAGACGACAAAGTGGCCATCCGGTGCTTGTGCAACGGGCGGTTCTTGCAAGTGCGTACCACCGGACAGTGCGTTTTCGACCTTAAGGAGGCCGGCAAGACGAACTCTTAACAATGGAGGCAGGGCAAGCTGCGCGCTCTTTTTCGCGTCATGCCAAACGGGAAATTCGCTCCGCGCGCAAACTTAGGCGGGGTTCAGTGCAAGAATCAAAGCCGTCAGCATTTTGAGAAGTGGGGCATTGTGGAGCCTCGTGCTACCGTCACTATGCCGCCACTCATGCCCGTCCGGCGTCATGTGGTGGCTCGTGAAGAGCGCAAAAACTTCATTTTGGAGCTGGCCAGGTATCAAGGGAATCTTGACGCACCTATTTGATGTTTCGGTCGTGACGTCAGAGCCCAGCAAAAACCCAGCGCATATCTTCCCTCTGGACGCTTAAGTTTTTTTTTAGCCAAATCCATGTCTGAGGATGTACGTGCGTAAAGGATTGACAATGGCGTCCACTCCGCCCCAACGTCGCCCACATTGCCACTAAGTTGAGAATCACGAAGATGAAGCTGAGAACTGAGAGCAGGCAGCTCTTGTTCCCGAGGTTGCAGCACACCAATTAGCTTTCGTTTTGGTGCATGGAAATAGGGGGAGGGGGATTAACAAGCAGTTTTGCGTACACTGTCGTGAGCTAGGCGCTCTATCATCCCACCTACTCAAGTGCTTCCTCGCTCTTGTATTCATCCGCAGCCTTCGCTAAATAATTCATCGAAGTTCCATAGTACCCGCGTCACATCTTGGAAGTGCGATGAGCTAGCCGAAGCCAACGCATGTAAAGGTGAAGGAACCCCTCCAGTCGTACTCTTCGCTGCTCTCCACTTGCAATCCCGCGCGGTGGCCTTCACTTGTCTTCACACCCTCCGCCATGGACCTCAAGGATGTTCCGTTCGACGTGCCGATCATCCTCCACTCGACCCGCACGCACACGAACCTGCAAAACCCGGTCGGCACCAAGATGGCTCGCTGTCTGGCGGACAACCGCGACGTGTACGAGCAGCTCGTGCTGCGCCACATCGACGACGACAAGGTCGCCATCCAGTCGGCCCGCAACGACCGCTTCCTGCAGGTCCGCACCAACGGCGACTGCGAGTTCGACTCAACGCGCCTGGACGACCGCGACCTTTTCACCATGGAGACGGACGTCGCCTGCGCCATCTACTTCGTCTCCTGCTTCACGGGCAACGTGCTGCAGTGCGACGCCGACTACATCGTCAAGTGCGTGAGCAAGAACCGCCTCGACTGCGAGGCCTGGACGATCGTGGAGCCCCGCACCGCCGACGCAGGCAGCCCAGCTTCAAGCCCCAACATCGGTGGTCAAGACCGTCAGCAGCTCATTCTGGACCTGGCCAAGGGCGGTAAGTCGCCCGATGAGGTCGAGCAGATCGTGGCGCAGCTAATCGGTCGCTCGACGTTCGCCGACCAGTAAACTTGGCTACAACACTGTAGCCATAAAGGCAAGTTGAAGTGCAGGCCAACTAGCCAAAACCTACCCAACGTCATACACATTTCCTACCATAACACATTTAGTTGAAGGGCGCGAGCTTTCCGCATCAAATCTTTCGCCACGTAGCCAGCCGCGAGTGCGGAAGTGCCTTCGAGTGCGGAATCCGCTTCACTGCATTTCACTATCGCCAAGTGCAAGGAGCAGCGGTCGCAGTGCGCATTCACTCCCGATGCTGCTTCATAACGTGGCGCGGCTGCTGCTCGTGGCGGCGCTGAGCGCGCGCGCCGCCGCGCTCGAGGCCTACACGTCCAAGGCGGAGCTCGCGGCCGTGGAGCGCTCGCCCAAGGTGCACGCGCTGCTGGTGTTGGGCACGGAGCCCAAGGCGCAGGACATGAGTCTGCAGGAGCTGGCCACGGCCGCGTACCCGACGCTGCCCGAGCTGGAGACGGAGCTGCAGGGCCTCGTGACCTTCGGCGTCGTGGACATCGCGCCGCACCGCAAGGACGCGATCGGCAACAAGTGGCAGCTGGCCAAGCTGCCGGCGCTGGTCGTGTACAAGGACCCGCCCAAGGAGAACCCGTACACGGGCAAGCTGTACCGAGACCCGGTGCAGGCGGACGTGGGGATGCTGGAGAAGCCGCGCAAGATCAAGAGGATGCTGAAGCAGGCCGTCCCGACCGAGTTCGTCACGGAGCTGACGGGCGATGACGCGAGCGTCGGCAGCTTTGAGACGCGCGTGCAACAGCAGGAGACGCTGGCGCTGCTGATCTCGAAGCACAAGCACGCGACGCCCATGTACCGGGCGCTGGCCACGGAGTTCAGCGGCCGAGGACTGAGCTTCGTGTTCCTGAGCAAGGAGGAGGACGGCGCGGAGGAGATCATGGAGAAGCTCAAGGTGCAGGAGCTGCCGGCTGTGATGGTGCTGAGGTCCATGACGGAGCACGTGCTGCTCAAGGCGGAGAACGCCAAGACGTACCAGGAGCTGAAGGGTTTTGTTGAGCCGTTTGCGAAGCAGGGAGCGGGGAGTGGAGGGGAGAAGAGCGACAGGAAGGGCCAGCAGAGCGGATCAAAGTATATCAGGTTCTTTACGGGAAGGGATTTCGACGACTTGGTGATGAAGTCGGACGTGGTGTGGATTATCGAGTTCATGGATGCGGAGCGCGAGCAGGCGTTGACGGAGGAGGAGTGGAAGAAGTCTCTGACGGAGTTGCATCGCAAGGCTGGTGTGGTGGCGCTCGGCGCAGTTAGTTGCGAGAAGGAAACAGAGCTGTGTGAACGCTACGGTGGACCTGGAGTGCGTATCTTCCCGCTGGGACTTACTGAGGACAGGGCGTTGAAGCGTGGCGATGTTCTTCCTGAAACATTTTCAACGATTGATGAGGCAAAGGAGACGGCTATTGCATCGATTCCCGACCTCACTGTCACGATCCAGTCCTCAGCTGACCTGAATGCGTTCATTGGCAGCGCCAGAGGTAACCGCGCACTTCCCATTCTGCTGTTCACGTCGAAGAAGGCCACTCCGCCAATGATGAAGGGACTACTGCATTCAGTGCCATCGCAAAAGATTAAGCTAGCAATTATTCACGACGCTGACGAAGACTTGAAGAAACAATTCCTGGTCAAGTCGTCGGCAAGTACGTCGCTGGTTTGCTTGGTGCCCACGAAAGTTAACCCGGAGGACCCTACTTCGGCGCCGTTCGGCGTCGTTGCTTACGATAAAAAGATGATGGGCTCGTACACGTACCCGAACGTCATGCAGTTCATTCTGCAGGTGCTTGCACAGTATCCCCACCCTCAGGACGCCAAATCCGAAGAGGACGCGATCGACTTGTCATCGCTGGACGCGTCTTCAATGAACTCGCTCGTGCCGTACATGACGAAACAGAATATGGAGGACCTCTGCAGTGGCAACAAAATCTGTGCGATTGGCTTTTTCGAGGATCACGTTGATACGCTCAGCGATCCCGAATCTCGGCTTGCAAAGTGGCGGACCACCTTCGCTCATGTGGCTGCCCAGAGCAAGCAGCACCGGGAGCCTTTCCACTTTATGTGGGTCAATGGTAAGTGCCAGAAGGACTTTGCAGAAGCTTTCGGCGTCGGTCTGTTCCAGATGCCCACCGTCGCGGTGTACTCTCCGGCGAAGCAGCGCTACGCGACCAACGTGGGGCTGTTCGACGAGGAGAACGCAGCGGCGTTCCTGAAGAGCGTGCTCTCGGGCAGCATTGTCACAGCTCCGATCGGAGACGTTCCCGAGCTGGGCGAGGAGTGCTCGTTCGAGGAGATCCAAGAAGTAGCAGTCGGAGCAGACGGAGTCGTCGAAGACGACGAAGACCTGGACGACATGCTGAGCGAGATCCTCTCGGACGAGAAGCAGCAGCGCGACGAGCTGGAGAAGGAGCTCAAGGCCGAGCAGAAGCAGACGAAGAAGGGCAAGAAGAAGCACAAGTCCAAGAAGAAGAAAACCAAGAAGAAAAAGGCGGCGCGCGACGAGTTGTAGAGCGGAAGACTGCGAAAGCTTGCACGCTGCACTAGAAACAGCAGCACAACAGCAACGCCAATGTCATGTTGAAGCCGGCAGCCAACGCGTTTTGTATGACAATTTGTATTGACACAATGACCTCCGCGCATTGGTCAAAACTTGCAGTATTTCATCCAATCCTCAACAGTGACCCGCCTATTTCCGCTCGGAGTCCCTACCCCTGTCGGACCGCCTTATTGTGTCCGCGTCGGCCACGGTACTGCCCCTCTCGGCGTCCTCCATTCATTCTCGCGCGCCAGCCAAGCCTGTTGGAAGCTGGGCAGTCCTCAGTGAAGATTCCGATATTCCTCCGACTGAAAAATGGCCAAGCGTACGTATGCGTCTCTCGGCCCAGCGGTCTCCAGGCTCTCGCGCCCGCCCAGGCGTCCGTCCGCTCCTGCCCTCCCTCTCCCCAGCAGAGACGCAATGACCAGGTCGTTATCAGGCGACGCAGCGCTATCAACAGACAGGCCCAGCGAAATCCGAAGCAGGACACAGACGCAGCTACAGGAGGAAGGAGGAGAAGGAGCAGCAGGAGGGCGACGGACGCTGCAATGGGCTGGGCAGCAGAGACGCCAGGAGACCGCAGACACAACAGCATTAGCGAGAAGGCGTGAGGGGCTGACTGTTATTGGGTTTCTTTTGCTCTGCAGACAAGCCTTCTGGTATCCGCTGCGCGCGTAAGCTGCGCGTGCACCGCCGCACGCAGCGCTGGGCGCAGAAGTCCTACAACAAGAGCCACTCGGTGACGGCCATGAAGGCCAACCCGCTCGGTGGCTCCTCCATGGCCAAGGGCATCGTCCTTGAGAAGATGTAAGCCTAGCAGCTGCAGCTTGTTGTGCATCTCTGCTGGACATCAGGTTGCTGACTGTTCCTCTATAATTTGTTGATGCGTCGCAGCGGCATTGAGGCCAAGCAGCCCAACTCTGCCATTCGCAAGTCGTGCCGTGTGCAGCTGATCAAGAACTCGAAGAAGATCGCCGCCTTCGTGCCGCGCGATGGCTGCTTGAACTACGTGGACGAGAACGACGAGGTGCTGATCTCGGGCTTCGGTCGCCGCGGCCACGCCGTCGGTGATATCCCCGGTGTGCGTTTCAAGGTCGTGAAGGTCTCGGGCGTGTCGCTGCTCGCTCTGTACAAGGAGAAGAAGGAGAAGCCGCGCTCGTAGATTATGTGCCCGTCGACAAGGGGGATCTCGTCCGTGGCGGCGCCAGCTGCAGCTCTTTGTAGGGACCAAGGCGGCCTCGTGCCGCGCCGGGTTGCTGAGCTCGTTCTTCGACAGGCTCGGCGGCTGCTGGCTCTGCCCACGGCAGTCCATTTTTCCTAATCACGGATAAGAAGGAATCGCTTGCCCAGCACGACTGCTTTTGATTTATTGTTTCCGTCCTGCGTGCGTGTTGGTGTGGTAGAGTTTGACGCATTTGTTTTCAAGTTCGCTTGCAGTCTTGGTTCGAATCAAGACGGAAACACGTCCATTGTTCGGCCGGAGTGGTGTGTGCGTGAGTATTGAAGTGAGATTCGCGGCATGAAGTCATGCTGGACTTTCCGTCTTCGTCCGGTGACCGATCTCGTCCTTGGCATGGCGTTATTTCCCTTGCGAACGCCAGCAGTTGTGCACTTTGTGAACCAGAGGTAGACAAAAATTTTATATGGTTGCACTCGAAATGGCGCCCTAGTGCTGTCCTTCTCTCAGCCAAGTGCAAAGTGCATAAGCTTTTTCGAGTTTCGTCACTCGATCAATAACTCTGTGATAAACTTCGAGATAAATGCAAACTCATACTTCGAAGTACATGGTTTTGAAGCAGCTCTTTGTACAAACCATGGCGATGCAGTCGTTATAATTGGGGATAACAACGTCGAGCGCATCAGAATCGTCGACTGCAGTGACCTTCCCTTTCGTGTGTTTTATTTTTTTTTGCCAAAAACAATCCTTGGGTTCCGACCCACTTGGGCTCCAGCTCCAGATTTGATATTTTTGGTGTCCTATCCAGGACTATAGTGCACACTTTGAGCTCAGCCAGTATCCACGGGAGAGCCAAAACGAGCAACAATTCTTGAGGCTCTTGAAAACATCAAGATCTTTCTGTTCGGGTGAAGCGAAAAGAATCGACACACCGAGCCGCCTACAAGTGCCTACGAATAGTTCTCAACTTACCGACACTTTTCAGCGACACAGAGATGGGAAATCCCTTATCTTGAGGTAACTGTACAAAATTTGTTCGCCCTCAAATGCCGTAACGGTGATTTCATCCATCCTTCAGGAAACCAATAGCTGGCGGGCATTCTTGACCTTATGCTGGGAACGTCCTCCAAACGCTAGGGCAGTTTTCGATTAGAGGGGTTAGGAAGTGCGCAGCAAAACAAAGAGATCGAGCTTCACCATTCACCTGTTTACCATTTCCTGAATCAACGATGTTGAGAGTGAACAACGTTTGTACTTGTGAATTTACAGCCTACGACTCAGGAGGTAGGATATGCAGAACGACGGGATAGCATCAGAGCAATGGATACAACTCGAAAGCAGGATACCGTCGCAATCGAGGAAAACCTGCATTATTTTGATAATTGCAAGTATCGTAAATCGATTCAAGGTTAACTCAACACGTCTAGCCATCCTAGACTTTTCACATTCAACCTTTCCTTGTGCGCTCTCATATCCAAGTAGAAGACCAATTGCAGTCTCGCTCGTTCGCCTCCTTACTTCCCAATCACAAACCCGTCCTTCGCCTCGCGCACGATCCCCATCACCTTCACGGGGTCCTTCTCCCCTCCTGCGAACTTCTGCACCGCCGGCTCCGTCACGCGCATGAACGGGTTGGTCGCCAGCTCCTCCTTGACCGTGGACGGGATCGTCGGTTCCCCGGCCTTCGTCTTGTCGACCGCCCAACGCAACTTCTTCTGCACCAGTTCGTTCTCCGGCTCCACGTGGGCCGCGAACCGCAGGTTGCTGGCCGTGTACTCGTGCCCACAGTAGATCTTAGTCTCCCCCGGGAGCTTGGCCACCACCTCGTTCAGCGCGTGATACATCTCCGCCGGGTTGCCGCTGAAGAAGCGACCGCAGCCCGCCACGAACAGCGTGTCGCCCGTGAAGAGCGCGTCCTGGCAGAGATACAGCACGTGGTCACGCGTGTGGCACGGCGTGTAGTAGACCTTCACCTGCAGCTGTCCGAGCGCGACGACGTCTCCGTCGGTCACCGATCGGGTCTGGGCTTCCACGGCGTTGCCGGGCCCCCCGACCACCGGAATTTCACGGTTCTCCCTCTTTCGGATGAGACCGCAGAGGTCGTTGTTGCCACCCGCGTGGTCCCAGTGCGAGTGGGTGGTCAGGATGAGGGAGATCGTCACCTGCAGCTCCTTGGCGCGGGCGTAGACCTTTTCGGCGTCCACAGGGTCAACTGCCGCCGCCACACCTGGGGATGAATACATGCAATGGGGTGGATGGTTAGAGAGAGAGGAGTCCGGGGTGGGTGGGTGACTTGGGTGACGTACGGCTGGCGGGGTCGATGAGCAGGTACGCGTAGTTGTCGGAGAGCACGGGCACGAGTTCCACCTGCATGGTCGAGGAGATACTGTAGTGGGTCTGTGAAGTGGGTGGAGATTTCAATAGTGGAGCCGTTACGTGCCTTGATTGACAAGCATCGATTTCAGCGAATCAGAGTGAAGCAGCATTTTAGAGGGCGAATTGCACGACAACGCAGGCTGTGAGTTGCTGTCAGTGTCGAGGGCTACAACACCTCTAGCCTCAGTTCCTATTAGAGGGCAGGTGGGATAGAGCCGACCGCCGACAAGGTAATAGGATGTCGTTAGCATATAGCATGATAAGTGACAACAATGTACCTAAAAAAAAAATTCGACAAATTATGGTGCTGTGTTGGCAATATTGATCCTGCACCGATGCGGTGGCGTACATGAGTAAAGCACCACAAACGAATGAACTGTATTCGGCTAGAAAATCCCACTATTTTCACGCACCACTCTCAAAATCCGAACCGACTTGCCACCCCAATATATATGGAGTTCGACAGGTCCAGGAGCTAAAAACACCTATTATAACATTGCCGCTAAATGTCAACAAAGTCTAGTATCTGAACTAGCTTAGCTCATGTTCAATACGCTTGCGCTTGACCCTCCCTTGACTCGCAGGCGTTTGCGCTCGTCGGCTTAATGTTAAGTATTGATGGCTAACTGAACAGGATTGAAGTAATATCACTCAGACTCTTGCGCCAAGGAAAAATCCAACACAATTTGGTTTATTACAAGCAAACGCACCCATGGAGTCTTTTGATGCCGCTCTCCCGCTTGAGGCTCCTCTGGTCACGGCATCTTCGTCTGGAGTCACCTTGCGAACACCCAGCAAGGGAGTTTCATTTGTAGAACTCTATCGTAGTGAAGATGAAACGATTAGTATTCGGAACGCGAGCAAACAGCGGTGTGCCGAAACAAATATCGGACGGAGACCCAGTCTTGGTTTCTGCTGCAACTACACAAACTCGGCTCGATTGTCACTCTTCCGTGCACTACCGACCAGCTAAGCTCGGCCAAAGCAGTTGAAGATGAATCTGCAGGACGCCTTCAGCTCATAACACATTTGCTGCAGTCTGGAAAGTCCACTAAGGTCGTCAGCGACATTGTGACGCCCATGTACGCTCACCAAACCAGGCGCCGCTATGATTATTTTGTGCTGAACGCCGACAGCTAATCGTGAAGCTGACTGAATCGGGCTATGCGTCAAATCAAATTGGCGAGATACTGGATATTATGCATGGCACGACTTCACCATTTCAAAGTAGGGCAGCCGTGGGCGTACCGATGGCACATTTGATACTACTGTATTAGTATTAAAAACAGCCAAACATCGACCTGCAGAAGGTAAACACGAGAAAAAGGGTATTTATGCTCTGACCCCTAGCTCCCAATGATCTACTTCACGCAAGACCCTCGTCCTCATGGAACAAGTCCTCACTTCGAGACTAGATGCGGAGCCACCTGTTCGATGTATTTCTGGTACTCCGTGAAGATACGTCTGTATTTGTCCTGGAAACCGCCTTCCTCAAACACTTCGAGAGCTTTTCTGTCCGACAACTCCAGTTTGCTCGCCCATTTTTGGAACACGTTGTTACGGAAGTAGGCATTGCTCATCATGTTTTCGCGAACTGTCAAGTCGATGACCCGCTCTTCGTCGTCGTCCTCCTCCCGGACCGCAATTTTGTGAATCCTCAGGAACCGCTTGTCGATTGTGTCGTCTTGGATTGCGCTGAGCGGACGAGCCCGGTCCGAGACAAAACCATGTCCGGTTACATTTGCGAAGAGGGGGGCAGCTAAAGCCGCCACAACAACGAGAGAGGAGCAGCACATGCTAGCTTGATCTGGGACTTGGGGCCTTGAAGGTGGCTTTGTGAATGAGGGCGACTCGCAGCTAAGCACGGATTCACATCCCGAGAACTTTCACAATGTTCAACAAGCATTGCTTGCATTATATTATAAATATAAAGAATATTAATATTAATACTGTACATATACATGTATCCTTGGATATGCAAACGCAGTGGCTACGACACAAGAACAGTTGTAAGCACTTCGGTCTACCGACGCGTCAATGATACCGCCAAAGATGGGGAGATGATACATGTAGGAATCCGGAATGGACATCTCAACAATTACATGTAGTATGTGGGCCCCAGCTTGGTTTACAGTATCGATAGTTCATTGTCACAGGTGGCTCGTATGCAGAAAAAAAATCTGCAGTGTGATGTTACGTTTTATTTGCTCCAAATTCAAAATCTTGCTGTAGCAGGTGGGTCAAGTGTCTGGATTTCGACTTGTCGTTGAGCTGCAGACGATCTCCACATCTCGGATGTGTCTTGGATCACCAACGGCGATGCTGGACCCTTCTTCGTTTTCTTCGTTGATATTTCAGGAAGGAGCAGGGACTGAAGTATCTGGCGTTGCTGGACGTCTGCTAGTGGTTCACTTGTATTGTTGTCTGGAGACACAGCCTTGTGCTTGATCAAAGCGTCGAGTGTCATCTGCCGTTCAAAGCATATACCGTTATGACTAACAACAAACCTGGTTCCACAAGAAGCGTACCGGTGGTTCTCGAATTTTCCGTCCGTAGCTTGTAGGCGAGTAGCAAGTTTTGGACAGCATTAACTTCTTTTTCAACAAAGGGGTAGATCCTAGCCTGACCGCGTCACGAGACACCTTGGGCTAGAGACGAACAGAAGATCGATAAGGTTTCTTAATGAAACAAATATAAGTGCCGTACGTACGCTCTCACGGCGGTGATACTGGTCTTGGTGGTATCGCAGCACAGCCACCACCTGTTTCTTGGTGAATTCGCGACTCTGAAGATGCTTCTCGAGAACATCAGTGATCGAGTTGAGCGGGTATGGGCTTTGAGTATAGTCAGTGTCGAGGTTAAACTCAGGGAATCTGACGCTTTGGAGACTGTCAACATCCGGCGAGAAGCAGGAAGCATGAGGCGATCCAATTCCGTACAGCGATGAGGACTCTGGAGAAGTGGGCTTCGAGTGGTGACCGGACGATAGCGTCGGTAGTGGAGGCTTTCGCGGCGTCCTTCTCGATGACGAGGGTCCCAGTGGAGACTTTGGAGTCCGCGGCAGCTGATTGTTCTCGCTCTTCACTCGCTGTTCGTCCTTCTGCTGCATTTTAGCGAAAAGCTGCTCGTAAAACTTGAGCTTCTTGCTGAGGCCAGTGTTCATTTCCTCAAAGACGTGCATCTCGTGCTTTGAGCGCTTGTTTTCAGCCCGAAGCTCGTCAATTTGCTTGATCATCTTCTCCAGCTGAGAGCTCTGGTAGCGCAGCTCAAGTTGCACGCGCTCGTTCTCCTCCACCGTTCGCTGCGTTGTCACATCCAGCTGCATCCGCATTTGCGTTCGCATCGCATCGTGAAAAGCCTGGAGCTCTGTCTCCTTTTCGCGACGAAGACGGTCGTTCTCAAGAATCAACTTCCGCTGGAGATGATGTCCCAGCTCGTCTTTCTCGAGGGCCATTGCTGCGAGTTGCGTCTGGAGTTGCTTGATTTGGGTATCACTCTCCTGCTTGTTGAATTGAGCCAGCCGGGTTTCACGTACGATGGCCTCATTCTCCAGGGCGGTTTGAATGAGCTGAGTGCACTTCCGCTGAGACGCTTCGTATAGCTGCTTGTACTCCTGCTCTTTGCACGTGTCCAGTGCGTGAAAGAGCGGTCTTCCTTCGTTAATAAGAGTCATCATCCTTGCCCGCGTCTCCGTTTCCGTCCCAGCAGGCTCAGCAGAATGAGTACTAGTAGCCGCAATGATAACATTGCCAGCTTCTCCCTCTGTAGCTCCACTACCACTGATTGTCTGCAAAAGGGACGCGTTGATAGCTTCATATTCGCGCAACTTGCTGTGCAATTCTTCAATGCGTTTCGATTTAAAAGCCAACACTCGCTCGCGGTCATCGATGTTGGCTTCGAAGGATGCTTGAAGCTCTTGAAAATCACGGGTAACACGCGCGTTGGCGTCCTTCAGGCGCTCATTTTCGAGTTTTGTTTGTTGTAGCTCCTCCTCAAGCTTCTGCTCGTGGAGAGCCCGAAATGCCACCGTCTTGAACTTCTCGACGCCACCTACATCCGTTTTGCCAAAGAAATCAGTAGCACTCAGCAAGGAGCCACTTCCCGGTGGAGCTCCAGCTGACATGGTAGAATGGTGGAAGGCAGTTTTATCATCTCTTTTCCCCTAGAAACGACGAAAAAAGCCTTCGTGTCGGCACAGCTAAGAATACAGCCCTCTTCGAACACCCACTGCCACAAAATGAATGGCGTCTGTCCAAGTTGACGTGCAAGAGATCGATGGCTCACCACGACAATTCTATCTCCAGACCCTTGTCGTCGACACCGATATACGCACTGCCCAGGAGCTGGGGCACGGATTCCTGGACAAAACACGACTCGATTGAGAGATTCGTGAGGATCACCCCAAATCAACAAACGGTGTAGAGCAGAAATGTTGCGGTCCCAACTGGAATTTCACTTCTGTCTTCTTTATTTGCACGTGAACGCTTCTTCTCCATTCACACGTAACCCAAACAAAACAAGAAAACATTTTCTTGGCCGATTTTGTCACGACTTGATATCATCTTTCGTAGTCACGATGATATTCTTCCTGTCGATTACCTCAGAATTAATTAGCCTCGTTCGCTGTTGAGTCTGCTGCTGGGGTATGCTGGACGACAGAGCTCGGGTTGTAGCCGCTTAAACTACCCGAGCGAAAAGGGCGAACGTCCACCGCATCAAAGCCTGCATTACGTCAACGAACAATGAGTACGACAGTAAAATGGACACATGCCAAATCTGTACCTTACCTAGTCGTCGCAGCTCAGTGTCGATGGCACCAAACTGGGGCATAGCCATTTCCAACGCTTCCTGTTCAAGCTCTACACGTATAAATCCAAATTCAGCACACTCGGCAACACACTTGGATCACAAGTTGCGTTTGTTACGCACCAACGGCGGCCTTGTTTCCCGCAAGGAACCGCACGCGCATGCTCATCTGAGGCTCCAGCTGGATCAATTCACGCACGAAATCCTCCGCTTTCTCCACTCGATGCAGGTGTTGCTGCAACAAAAACATCAATCCCATCATCTCCATGCCTCCAAAATATAATGCATTTTCAAAAGAACTCGCACCTGCGTGGCCTCCACCCCAAACTGCAGCCTTGACCTGAGACACGGCGACGCAGCCGCGTTCCAGTTGGGTAGCCCCAAGTACTTGGCGACATTGCGCACCTCCTGCTTTGAGAGCCCGCTCAGCGGACTCACCACGTCAAACTCGGCTGCAGCCACCAACCCTAATCCACAGCAAATGCAGCAATGCAAAAAAAATATTTTAGTCCCCACCCCAACCCCTCCAAAGCAAAATAAAGTCTCAGAAACCCACCGACTCGCGTGGGGTCCAGCTCGTCGTCCGCGTTCGTGCCGTTATACAGCACGGGCCTCACCTTACCCTCCTCCTCGTTGCGCCCTGTCGCCCCGTCTTGTTGCCGTTGCCGTTGCTGTTGCATCTCCCGCCAGGCAAAGTCCGCCACCTGGTGGAGCGTCGCGTAGAGCGTCGTCTTGCAGTGGTAGCAGCTCCGGCCCTCGTTGGCCACGTAGCCCTCCAGCTCCGCCTCGCGCGTGCGGCACTCCCACAGCGGCACGCCGATGTGCGCGGCCACGCGCCTGGCCTGCTGCAGCTGCGCGGCCGACAGCGCGGCGGAGCGGCCGATGCACGCGGCGCTGGAGGCCGGGAACACGCGGAACACCAGCGCCGCCGCCAGCGACGAGTCCACGCCACCCGAGAAGGCCACAATGTTGTTCACCGGCCGCAAGTTGCCCGCCAGCGGCGAAGCAGGCGCGCCCCGCGCTGCGACGACCTGCAGCAGGCGATCGACTTTTGCCGCGAGCATGGTTCGTTTAGGCTAGTGTTAAACCGGCGTGGTGGGGGCTGGAACGGAGACCGACGGACGGACGCAACAAGTACGTCAGCAGGTGGTCTTGGTCTCGATGAGTGGTTGAATATGCGCTTGCGTGGTGTGGAGCAGGCTGTTTGCAGGGTTCCTCGCATAAACCTCTCGAATCCCATAATATTTTTTGCGGATTGCTGCCACTTTTTGCCATGTCGGCGTTCGCCTACCTGCTGGACCGCAGTGTGGGGCTGCCCACCCGCGACTACCGAGACAACTTCCACGCGCGCCAGTCGACGCAGCTGCTGCGCCGCGTGCCGGCCTCGGCCAACTTCATCTTCCGCCGGGGCATGCGCGTCTGGAGCCTCTCGCTGGACCCGCTGGAGCAGCGCTTCCTGCTGGCGGGCACCTCGCAGTCGCAGCTCCTGCTCTTCGACCTCCTAGCCCTAGACGCCGCCGAGTTCCCGGACAACCCTAATCCCTACAACACCACCAACATATTAGCCCCAGTATGCTGCGTCGGCGCCAAAACGAAAACGAGCAACACCCAACCCCTAACCTTCGGCATCTCCATGGTGGACTGGTACCCCGTGGACGCCGGGCTGTGCATCTCCAGCTCCCTGGACGAGCACGTCAAAGTTTGGGACTCGGAGACCTTCACCTGTGTCAGTGCGTTGCTGCTGCGCAGTAAAGTTTTCGGGGCCAAATTCTCCCCCGTGGGCTCCAGTCACGCTCTGATCGCCGCTGCGACCAGCAAGGGGGAAGTTCGCCTCGTGGATATGGAAAGCGGGGCCACCGCCCACAGTTTGCTGGGACACAAGGACGAGGTGTGGACGCTGGAGTGGTCGCCTGCCAACGAGTTTCTGCTGGCGTCCGGGTCCCGAGACGGCGAGATCCGGCTTTGGGATATCCGGCGATCCGGCGCCACGGCCTGTTTATTATGTCTAAACCACGAGGGAAGGGCGACCGTACCCGGCAGGTCGAGTTTGTACACGAACGTGAAGAGGGAGAAACCCGCTTCGTTGTCGGCGGCGGCTACGTCAAGAAAGAGACGACGTGTTGGTGGCGCGTCGGAAGCTCAGGCGAGAGATCGGGAACGAGCGAGGTCGAGAGTGGAGAACCACAACGAGAGGATGAGAGTTACCGCGAACGGACAGAAACGGAATGACCCGCATGCTGCAGCGAGTGCGTCGTTGGCGATTGCGCACCAGGGAGGAGTGACGAGTCTGGTGTACACCCCCGATGGGAGGTTTTTGCTGAGTAATGGCATGGACGGGAAGCTGCGACTGTGGAACGCGACGACGGGCGAGCACCAGTTCATGAACTACGAGGGAGTGCAGAGAACACAGCCGCGCGCTGCGAGGAATGTGCAGATGGCAGTGGCTCAAGAATCGGGTGCGTGGGAGAGTACGCTGGTGTTTGTCCCTAATGGACAGGAGGGGGCGCTGTCTTCGTATCGCGTTTTTGGAGAGAGCGGCATATCGTTAGGAAGTGTCACCGCCCACTACCAACAAGTTACGGCCTGCGTTTATCGCAAAACGACGCGCGAGCTCTACTCCGCTGGTGAAGACGGGCTCATTATGAAGTGGAAGCCTCCGCCTGCGGATTTATATCCTGGAATGGTAGACGACAACGATCATAGCGAGGAAAATGCTCAGAGGTATGAGTCAAATGTTATTGCGGGTGCAGCTGTTGGCGATGAGGACACCTGGAGTGATGACGACGACGATGAAGAAGGAAGTGGCCACCAGTTTATCCCTCCGATCTTGCGGGATTCCAGGTGAGGGTCTATTTTATAGTTCGGGTATGCACCACGCGCTGGGTAACATTGCCGCAGGAGACCAATAGCTACTGCGGTCACAAAAACACACCTAGTAAAAATGTGTTTTGTTGGGAGGCCTAGAATGTGATGATGTGCTTGGACGATTTGAAGGCAGGTGGATCATTCCGAGCATTATAGGTGCAGAAAGTTTGTGAGTTCTGTATTTTCCAGAATACGGCTCACCATTCTCTGGATTTTATCCAGGCTTGTTAGGGCGATACGAGTGCGAGTGAAAGCACTATATAGACACATATGCCTGAATCACGTATAAGGTGACAAAAAAATATCAGTGCATATTAATACCTTTTTGGTTTTATACCAGTGTCAGGGTTTGGTAGTAATATCGATTTCGCCCATAAAGTAATATTTATAATTCGGGAGACGATTTTAATTTATTAACTGTATCAATATTAATAATTGGGTGCGTATAAATGTAATATTAATAATATAGTTACTAATAGTAAACTCAAACTACTAAAACGCCCTTACCACAGATTCCGCTCGCATTTCCTCATCCGCTCAATCTCTACGTCGTTGTGATGAAGAATTAGCTGGCGCTGGGCTCCCTCATTGCTCGTGCGTGTGCGGAGAGGGCTTAATACAAACGAACCTGTCGAAAAGACTCGTGAAAAACTGTGGAGGAGCCCCAAGCTCGGGAGGGTTGTAATGGCTAACCAATATCAGCCGAAATCCCAACACCAAATTCACGACTCGCTGTTACTTGACTAGGGTTTTCATATTCTGCGAGAGTAGCCTCATCCACCTCCGTAGCCTGATTCGACACATATATCCCTTGACTGCTTGCTGGGCAGGGCTCACCGTCCGGTTGATCTCTATTCCTGAAGGTTATGTAGTTTCTCCGAGGAACTTCCTCGGACGGGTCTTCCCTAGCCCAGTCCTCCCCATAGCACAGGTAGCCAGGTCCCGTCTAGCCCGGCTGCCCGTAGTGTTACACGTCCACCCGACAGGTAACCAGGTCCCGCCTAGCCCAGTTGCCTGAGCATCATTCAGCGGGCCTATTTTGACTCCAATCTGGCGACTATCCTGCTGGTCTGTTCCAATCTTTGCCTCCACGGGTGGACGATGGATTTTCAGGGCTCGTATCTATGAGTTCTGCGCTGCTCGCCAGGAATAGTGGCTAGACAGCTGTGAGACGTTGGGCCTGTTTCTCTGAGGTGTTGCTCATTTTGGAATTTGCGGGCCGCCAACTTCGACTCGCTCAAGCTCAACCTAACTGTACCTGCCACCACCCCATTTTTCGTGCTCAAGTGGCTGCACTGCGATGGCGTTCAAGCTCTTGACGGGTGACCTCATCCGTCTCGTCGAGACCCCACACGAGAAAATTGCCGAGCACCTCGAGAGTGTCGGGGGACTCCAAGGCGTAGCAGCCGCACTTCGAGTGGACCTTCGCGAAGGTCTTGACGCCAAAAATGCCGCCGATCTACGCACCCGCGAAGAAGTTTTCGGCAAAAACTACATCCCTCCGCCCAGGGCCAAGGGCTTCTGCGAGCTCATGTGGGACGCGTTCCAGGACATCACCATCATCATTCTGACCATTTCGGGTATTTTCTCGATCATCCTGTCCTCCACCGTAGGTGACCACAAGAAGACCGGGTGGGTCGAGGGCGCGTGCATCATTCTGGCAGTTGTGGTGGTCACGATCGTGACTGCGGTCAACGACTACCAGAAGGAGCAGCAGTTCCGCTCGCTCAATGCCGTGAAGGAGGACGAGAAAATTAAGGTCATCCGAAATGGAGCACCGACGGAAGTGAGCAAGTGGAATTTGCTCGTCGGTGACATCGTCCGTGTTGACCTTGGTGACATCATCCCGGCCGATGGCATGGTGTTCGACGAGAAGGAGCTGAAGATGGATGAGAGTTCCATGACTGGCGAGTCCGATCTGCTTACAAAGAACCGAGACAACCCCTTCCTCTTGTCAGGGACGAAGGTGATGGAGGGCCTCGGCAAGATGCTGGTAATTTGCGTCGGCGAAAACTCGCAGGCAGGAGTGATCAAGAGCTTGATCAACGGAACGCGAACTGCTACGAACAAGAAGAGCGACAGTAACAATACCAAGTCTGGTTCAGACGGGAAGGAGGGCCCGGACGATATCTACATGGAAATCGACACGCCGAAGCTTCCAGATGGGAAACAGGATGACGAAGACGACCAATTCGGTGGCGACGAGGAGTCTCAGTCCCCATTAGAAGGAAAGCTCTACAACCTGACCATCTTGATCGGCAAACTTGGCACCGTTGTCGCCCTGCTCGTGTTTGTCATTATGTCCATCCGTTTCTCGATTGACAAGTTCGCTATCGACGGCAAACCTTGGAAGAACGGCTACATCAGCGACTACCTGGGGTTCTTTATCATCGCAATCACAGTGCTCGTCGTGGCCATTCCCGAAGGTCTTCCGCTCGCTGTCACTATCGCCCTCGCATATTCAGTGAAGAAGATGCTGGTGGACAACAACCTGGTCCGACATCTCGACGCGTGCGAGACAATGGGGAGTGCCACGACCATTTGCTCCGACAAGACTGGCACGCTGACGACTAATCGGATGACAGTCATGAAGGTTTGGATTGGAGACAATGAATTCTCCTCGGCCTCTGAAAGTATGAATTCTCTAAGCAACGAGATGAAGGAGGCTCTTTGCCACGGTATTGCAGTCAACTCGACGGCTGAGATCTTGCCACCGAAGGTGGAGAACGGCTTGCCAGAACACACGGGCAACAAGACGGAGTGTGCCTTACTCCAGTATATCCGAGATGGTGGTGTGGAGTACGCCGACATTCGTGCTGAAAATGAAATCGTGCACATGTTGACGTTCAGCAGCGCCAAGAAGCGGATGTCCGTGGTAGTTAGTCGCGGACCTTCTAAGTGTCGGGTATACACCAAAGGCGCTACTGAAGTCGTTCTGGGTCTATGCAAGCAGCTTCAGCAAGTGGACGGAACCCTTGAGCCCCTGGATAACGCGCGTAAGACGGAGGTTGCCTCGACTGTGATCGAGAAGTATGCCTCACAGGGGTATCGCACTCTGTGTCTCTCGTACCGCGACGTGGATGTACCAGCCGAGGGGCTGAATAACTGGGCAGACGACGATATAGAGAAGGAGCTAACGTGCGTCGCCATCGTTGGTATCGAAGACCCTGTGAGACCAGAGGTACCACACGCCATTCAACACTGCAAGCGGGCTGGGATTACCGTACGCATGGTGACGGGGGACAACATCACCACGGCGAGATCGATTGCAGGGAAATGTGGAATCATCTCGTCAGGCGATGGATCTTTGGTCATGGACGGACAAACATTTCGCTCCAAAGTGCTAGACGCACAAGGGAACATTATTCAGTCGCAGTTTGACCAGATCTGGCCGATGCTTCGTGTACTAGCGAGGTCGTCACCAAAGGACAAGTACACACTTGTGACTGGTCTAATGCAAAGCAACTTGATGCCACACGGTCCTCAGGTGGTGGCTGTGACTGGCGACGGCACGAATGACGCACCGGCACTGAAGAAAGCAAATGTCGGCTTCGCGATGGGAATTAGCGGCACTGCTGTGTCGAAGGACGCCTCGGACATTATCCTCATGGACGATAACTTCAATTCGATTGTCAACGCGATCAAGTGGGGCCGCAACGTGTACGATTCGATATCCAAGTTCCTCCAGTTCCAGCTGACGGTAAACGTGGTGGCTATCATGCTCGCCTTTATCGGTGCCGTCGCCTTGGAGCAGTCACCGCTGTCTGCTGTGCAGATGCTATGGGTGAACCTGATCATGGACTCGTTTGCATCTCTTGCACTTGCTACGGAAGAACCGACGCCTGCTCTGCTGGAGCGCAAACCATACCCGAAAACACAGCCGCTGATCTCCAAGAAGATGACGAAGCACATTCTTGGTCAATCCATTTTCCAGCTTGTACTGCTTTTGGCGATTGTTTTCAGCGGCGAAAAGTGGTTTGGCGTAGCTTCTGGCCGCGTGAACGACTTGGAAGAAGACCACAAAGATGACTCAACCGTGCACATGACGATCGTCTTCAACACGTTTGTGTGGATGCAGCTGTTCAACGAACTCAACTGCCGCAAAATTCACGATGATATTAATATTTTCACGGGGATCACGAAAAACCACGTCTTCCTCTATGTGTGCGTCTTCCAGATAGTCACGCAGGTGGTTATGGTGCAGTTCACCGGCGACTGGTTCAACTGCACACCACTCGACGTTGGTCAATGGTTCGCGTGTATCGGAATGGGGTTTATTTCTCTTCCTCTGGGTCTTCTGCTGCGGTCTATCTCGACGAAGAACGCGCCCAACTGGATGGACATGTGTCGGGACGCTGCTACCGAAGAAGTACGCGAGGTAACTTCAGGTCGTGGCCATCAGCTCTGGCTACGCAGCTTCGCCCTGATCCGAGTTCACCTACGTGTGGTCAAGGCGTTCAGGAAGGGGCTGGAGACCAAGGCTCTCCTAAAAGCATAGATAGCTAGCAATAACTAAATATTCAGTCCGTGCATTTCACTATTATCTAGCAGCTGATAAGTGCGTATTTTATCAAACGATGATTAAACACGGTTTGCCACTATCCTGTCAGCTAGCTGCGAGCGCGGCCAGGCTTGTCGTGATGCAGGCCGGACCAGAGCGATACCGACACCCGTACCCCTACATTATTTACATTATTTTGTTTTAATAATCCGAAGAACGATGCGTGGCAGCAGTGCATTTGCTTCGGTGAATTTGCTTTCGAGCAACTTGTGTGAGCTATTTTTATTCATGGTCGAATCTCGTCTGGCCTATTGATCACTGTGTGATTCAAGAGACTGCACAGGCCTTGGCTTACACCGTTGAATCTTGGTGAGATTGTACTTCAGTGTTCAAGTGGTAAATAGCTCGATGCAAAGACAATCGAGGGCAATTTCGAACCACTCTCGAATCGAACCAGAAGCAACAATTCCGCTCCTATGGGCGCCATCGAGAGCGAAAAGCTGTTATCAGCAACCGTGGGCGACTCGCTGGGTCCAACTGGAACCCACGTACAGGTAGACGACACTGAGGAAGACCACAAATATGACCACAACCATGATCAAGACAATGTCTCGACCGTGACATTCGCGCGGGGTATCATCTACTTGGTGGCATCGTTCGTTGCACTGTATTTCTTCATGGTGGCCATCAGATTCATCAGCGACGGACTGACGATTGCTCTGGGGTGCAACACCAAAGGTGCATTCGACATCGCCAACAACCCTGCATCAGGACTCATGATAGGTATTGTGACCACTGCGCTGCTTCATAGCTCCGGCACTGTTACATCCATCGTCGTGGCACTGGTAAGTTCTGGTGGCATGACCATCCGCCAAGGCGTGTACGTGATCATGGGTGCCAACGTCGGCACTTGTATGACCTGCATCATGGTAGCCTTCGGACAAGTGGGCGATCGCACTCGCTTCCAACGAGCGATGGCAGCCGCCACGGTTCACGACATGTACAACATCTGGTCGGTGGTCGTGATGTTCCCGATCGAAGTCATCTTTCACCCTCTGGAGAAGATGTCAGTGGCCATGTCGAACGCCAAGACGAGCAGCGGCGCCTTTAATAGCCCCGCAGACGCCATCGTAAACCCGCTGACCCAAGTACTGCTCGTGGTGGACAAGAAGGCCATCTACAAAGTTACCACGGACGACACCCTGTGTACCGCTGGGCAGTCGTTCGTGAAGGGAGGCGCGTTCGAAGGCTCCAGTCTCAGCGACCGAAGTATCGGAGCCATCATTGTTGTGATTGGTTTCTGTGTCCTGGTTTGCGCGCGGCTGACGCTGGTGAAAACGCTGGCGAAAGTCTTCATGGGTCCCACCAAGAAGCTGATCTCGAAGTTGCTCAACTACAACGGGTACGTCAACATCTGTGTGGGAACGTTGGTTACGTTCGCCGTGCACTCGTCGACTGTTGTAACCTCCACACTCACGCCGATGGCAGGCTTGGGTGTCATCACACTGGAACAAGTGTACCCTCTGGTGATCGGTGCAAACTTGGGTACGACAGATACCGCACTGCTTGCGTCGCTCGTCACTGGAGAGGCAAATTCCGTTGCGATCGCTCTGGTCCACTTCTGGTTCAACGTCTTGGGTGTTTTCCTCTTCTACCCAATATCGATCACCCGAAAACCAATTCTCGATTCCGCACTAGCTCTGGCGTTTGCCAGTGCGGCTTGGCCGCTGGCGGCTGTTCTGTTCGTCGTTGTACTGTTCATCATCGCACCAGCGATTTTACTCGTCACGGTGAGCTTGTGCACCGCCCAGCGAGCCATCATCCAGGCGCTTGGATGGATGAGCGCCGCTGCTGAGGTTGCGCTTGTCGTGTATTTCCTGTTTTGGTATGAGAAGAAAGGCGGCCGAGCTCGATGGCACGCCTTCTTAGAGAAACGCAGTGAAGAACGCGACGGCGGGCTAGAATGGTTCCACACCCACGAAATGACTTAGAAAAACAACAAATCCCACAAAACGCGTATTTTCATGCGACTAAACGAAAATAAAATCCGCGATACTAGAAAAAACAATCCGTGCAAATCCGTGAACCCAACTCCAGCTAAAAAGTGTACCCACTCCCGCTTCAACCTAATTTCGATCCAGAGGGCGCCTCCTCATTCCGCAATACGCGCGCCATCGCCCAAGCTCATTAGTCGAATTACTCAGCCCGTAACCGCGTCCAGGATGCCCGCGACAGGCAAGCGCAAGTGGCAGGAGGACGACTGGGACGTCGTCATGGCCGCGCAGTCCTTCGTGGCCGTGCTGGCCGCCCAGGAGCCGCCGCCCAAGGCCAAGAAGAAGGCGCAGCCCGACAAGAAGAAGACGAAGGCGAAGACGCCCACGAGACGCTCGCCGCGCGCCCGCCAGACGAAGAAGAAACAAGAGGGAGAAGAAGAGAAAGAAGAGAAGAAGGAGAAGGAGGAGAAGCAGGAAGAGAAGGACGAGTTCTGGCTCGCGCAGCTGCAGGACGACGTGACGGAGGACATGCTGGCCGCCCCCGAGGACGAGGGCGTGGGCGTGCACGTCACGTGGCTCAACCGCACGGCCGAGCGCCGCTACGAGCGCGCGTACGACGAGCGCGTGGACGTGGGCAGCATCCTGTGCCACGTCTTCCTGCGCGAGCTGAGCGCCGCCGCGCTGGAGCTCACGCCCAAGTCGCTGGCGCGCGTGCAGCGCTGTCTGCGACGCACCAAGGCCGCGCTGGCGGGGACGCCGCTGCCCGACGAGCCGGAGGACGCGGAGCTGGACAACGAGCGCGCGCCGCCGCCGCTCGTCGCCACGGGCAGGAAGCGCCGCGCCCCGGACGACGCCAACGCCAACGCCGGCGCCAAGGGACTCAAGGGCAAGACCCACAAGCTCAGCAAGAGGGAGGCGGCCATGCTCATCCCGCCGCTGCGCGCCGCGGTGGACGAGGACAAGTACGAGGACGAGGAGCTGCTGGGCTCGCAGCCGTTCGAGACCTTCAATGGAGACGTGGCCTCGGCCAACCGAGAGGTGCTGCGCGCCGTGCTCACGGGTGACATGAAGCTGCTCAAGCAGCTCACGACCAAGCCGGAGGTGTACGCGGAGCTGAGCACCTTTGACGCGCCGCGCAGCCCGGACGTGGCGAGGACAGCGCTGCACTATGCCATTGATAAAGACGATCTGAAGGCGGCGGCGCTGCTGCGCCAGACGGACGAGAAGGTGGATAGGCAGACGTTGGCGGCGGAGCCGGAGGTGGCGCTGCCTTCGCACTCGACAGGCAAGCACACGAGTCGCTTTAGTGATTATAATCGGCGCGCGATCAACGCCAGTCGTGGCGGTAAGGAGGGCAACAACGCACTACTGGAGGATGGGAATTCTGCCGCGGCGGCAAATCTGTCGCTCGACTACCTGTGGAGAAGTCCCAACGCCAGTGTTGAGATGCTGACGTTGTTGTATCCGACCGGCGAGTGGACGAATGGATATGCTGTGGGGAATAATGTGTGTCATGCGGCGCGCTGCGGGAATTATCGACTTGTACGGAAGGTTGTGGAGACACTGGAGAAGAATGGAGGGTGGGGGTTCAACGAGTTGCACCACAAAGTACTGGCTGATGGTTGTGATGGAGACGACGGAGCACCACTGTTGCCGCCGTTCCGCTCCGTGTCAGCGATTAAACAAGCACACCAAACTCGACTTCGTCCGCTCCATTTAGCTGCAATCAACCCGAACACCAAGTACCTGGAGGCTCTATGGGCTGTGGCAGGTGACGAGTTTAGCGCCATAAAGGATGATCAAGGCTATGAGCCCATCCACTACGCAGCTGGATGCGAGTCACCGGCGCCAATCCAATTCCTTCTTGAACGACGTTGTGGTGTGTTTGGGCGCACGAAGACGCGCCTAACTCCGCTGATGTGCGCACTGGAGGCGGGACGCGAAGAAACTGCAATAGCTCTACTGAAATTTGCCGCTACGCCCGGGGAGAGCGGTGGAGGTGGACAAGAAGTCGCCGATAAACTCGTGCGTGAGAAAGGTCCCGGAGGCAAGCAGGCTGTGCACTTCGCCGCTAGACAAGGGTGCGCTAAGGTGCTGGAATATCTTCTGACGGAGTGCGGCGGTGCTGTAGAGGTGAATGCCGTGAGTGGAGGCACCAGCAAAGCCACTCCGTTGACTTTGGCAGCGCAAAACGGTCATCTGGATTGTGTACGCATTTTAATTGCGAACGGTGCGCGCGTGGATCTTGGGGATAAGCTCAAGAAGACACCACTTATCCTGGCGGTGAAGAACGGACATACACGTGTGGCGGCAGTCCTCATCAACGGTGGCGCCAATGTGAACGCCTACGATACGTCGGAGAACAGTGTAGTTCACTATGCAGCCAGCTATGGGTGGCCATCGTGTCTTCAGCTGCTGTGCGATGCGGGTGCCGAGCTGTGGTCGTCGAACGCATGGGGCTTCGTTCCTCTAGCGTGCGCCTTGCTGAAACAACGCCTTGTTTGCGCAGAGCTGATACTAGGTCAAGTCAATGGTGAAGCGCAGCTAAAGTTCCTGAATTTCAGAGACCGACAAGGCCGTACCATGCTCTTCTTACAGTGTCAGCATTCGCACTGCCTCGGACAGTTCAAATACTTGCTGGAGAAAGGCCTTGACCCGAACATTAAAGATTCGGATGGTGAATATCCATTGCAGCGGTTGATCCAGCGTGCTTGTGATGAAGCCCCAACGACTGAAGACGGGCGTGAAAGTAATCAGCAACTCTCAAAGTTCTTCCTCGATGCTGTGGGCCTTCTGCTTGAACACGGTGCACACCCACAATATGAACTTTACTCCGCAGATTTAAAAGTGGAGAAGACGGATACCATATTGCTGCAGCCACTTCAGGTAGCGATGGTTGGGAACAAGAACGAGATCGTTGAGCTATTGCTGAAGCAAAAGGTTGTGCGCCCAGATGCCCAGTCTTCAGATGGATCCGATGCGTGGATGACTGCGGCGGCATTGGGTGCAGGTTTTGGGGACGCCTATTTGTCTATGTTGCTTGAGCATCACGAGAAAACGGCAAACGGTGAACCACTGAAACTGGCAGGTAGAACAAGATCAGAAAAAGAGAACTTCTTCCACGTGGTAGCTAATCATGACGCCGCCAATCTCGCAGCAATGCCGGGTCTGATCCGTCGATGTGCCGCTGAATGCACTACGACTTCTGACATGATGTGCGAGAAAGATGCTAGCGGATACACTCCGGTCATGCGTTTACTTGATCCCAGTCACGAGCGCAGCGCAGCAAGTCAGACCGATCCAGACAAGCTTCAGCAAATGCATGACATTGACACACGGCTCACTGAGTTGCTTGCTATTTATGCTGAGAAAACGATTAAGCGGGAGGCCTACGTTCGCTGTGAGGAAGCGACACGATTGCGGGAACTTACGGACGCCACAGCTGCTACCGAAGATGATCCCAGCCCTAGTGATCCAAGTCAGAGCGATGTGGCTGCAAACGGAACCGGTTTAAAAAGTGGCTCCGCTAGTTCAGACGATTCTGATGACGATTATAGTGACGACAGTGGCAGCGACGGTGGTGGCAATACGCCCCCAGCTCGACCAACATCTAGTACCAACTCGGAGAATCAAGAGAAGCCAAAGGTTATGGTAGAGTACGAAACAGCGCTGCATCTGATTGCGAGAAGGAAGCTCACGAGCGAACCTTCAAATCCATGGATGAAATGGTACGGCTGCGTGGAGCACTCTGCCAAGTGCCTCATGCATCTTCTGCTTGACAAGCGACCCGGACTCTTTTCTTCACGCCCGGAGGACAAAGACAAATCTCTTGTCAACTTTGTACAACTCGGAAACTTCAAAACGGCACTGCAATGTGCTGTAGAGTCTGGTGACGTACCCACAGTCCAGGTATTGCTCACGCACCAAGCCGATGCTAATCTCTCACCCGTGCGATGCACGAACTGCAAGGAATTTGCTATTAACGACGCCATTGCGCGTGCTAGTGGAGGATCCACCATTGACAGAGAAAGCCAACCTGCTTGTACAGGAAACTGCGGCATGAAGGTATTGTTGGAGCCAGCGTTATTTACAGCGGTGAAAAACAAGCGAACTAAGTGCGCACGGCTACTTCTTAAACATGGCGCTCAAGTTAACTGCGTCGCCAAGACTACACAAGAAACGGCACTGCACGTTGCGCTGCGAGCAAACGATGGCGAGGCTGTTAGGGTTCTTCTATCGCATGGAGCTAGTCTCATGGCACGCGATGCGTTTGGTGCCTCACCATTGCACCTAGCGGTCGTCGCACGGCATTCTATTCCGGCAAAGGAGGCTCACGCAGGTGAAGTTGACTACTCGGCGGTGACCATTACGCAATCGTTTCCGACTGGACGCCCAATCCCAACAAATACGAATCCATTTTCTGTCACACTTTCCTCAGAGTCGAGCCGGCGACCTGGACAGTTCGATGTTGTGGAGCCAGCCATACTAGTCGCACTCAAGGACTCGAGCGCCCGCCAAGCTGTCATCGTGGGCGACACTAAGAACAGATCCCCTGTGCACTATGCCGCACGAAATCGAGACCTTGAGCTTCTGCAAGAGCTACTTCGGGCTGCTGGAAAAGATGGAGCTCGTGGTGCTGTGAATCAGCGCGACTGGCTTGGGCGTACACCACTGCACTATGCTGTCAATACCGCCGCCATGAGCGCCGATGCATCTTTTGCTGTCGAACGATTTCTTCTGCAAAGTGGCGCTGACGCGAGCATTCAAGATGATTTTGGCTTTGGAGCGCTACACTTTGCACTGATAAAAGTGCAGCTGGACTGGCAGGAGAAGTATGACGCTACCCACAAGAAAACCCAGGGCCAGAAGGATCGTGAAGGACAAATCCGCGACGCCAGGCGGTACGAGACGGAAAAGCGAGAGACGTTCTTGCGTGACCACTTGGCAGTGATTCCAGGAGGCGAGACAGATCCCGTGGAAACGATATCGAATCTATCGGGTGAACGCGGCCTTAATCTTCTTATGCAAGACGCGCTAGGGCGCTCACCCCTTCACCTTGCAGCTGCCACGGGTGCTTTCGTGTGCGCATCGACGCTTCTTGCCTCCTGTGGTGAGATTTCGAAGCAAAAGGAAGCCATGGCGCTGCAAGATCAGGATGGATTCACGCCACTTGGATTAGCCGTTTTGCACAAACGACAGACAACTATCATGACCTTATTGCGCAGTGGCTCTGCTGTCGACGGGAAGCTTCAGATCACCGCTGGGTGGTCTCAGACTCAAGAAGCGGGCCAGTCAAAGCCAAAACGTGAGCTGAAGGTGAAGACGAGGAGTTACTTCTACCATGCGGTGAGCAACAGTCTCACAGGCATTTGCCACATGCTTCTGAGCGCTAAGTTTTGCCGCCGCCAAGCCATCGAAGATTCGGTCAGGTGTGGTCAGTTTCAACTCGCGAACAATCTCCTCGGAGTGCTGGAGTCGGGGTCGGATGGCGGACTAGAGCTTTTGAAACGCCCAAACGCAAGTGGGGAGACTTTGCTGCATTCATTAGCCACAACACGACAGAAAGGCTTCGACGCACTCGCCAAGAAGTTAGCATGGGCTCTCGTGGATGCTGGTGTCCATGTGGATGCAAAAGACAAAAGAGGAAACTTGGCATTTCACTACGCAGCGAAGCGTGGCAATATTCACTTGCTGGATTTCCTACACCATCAAAGAGGTGGTGCAAATACCGAGAACATGAAAAACCACGCTGGTGAGACCCCAATAATATTTTCTCTGAAGCAGAAGAGCAACCGCAACAGTCTCAGCGACGACGATTTGCTCACTGTGCTATGCTATTTCTTGGAGCATCCGTCGTACTCGCTGGAAGTCCACGAAGTTGACAACTCGGGAATGAACGTGCTCGGCGCATTTGTTGACCGCTTTACCGAAAGCCTTGCTGCATCGAAACCAGTGCTGTTCTTCACGATGTTCGAGACGTTGCTTAAGCGCGGTGTGGACCCCAATCTAAGCTTCCATAGTGCACGCGCAGCAGCGCTAGAACGAAGGAAGTTCCCAAGCAAACCTGATGATAAAGACCAATTGCTACGATCTGGCCGTGACCTCTGTGAGATCACATCCCTCGCAGAAGGGGATAGTGACAAAATGCCAGCACTCGTGCGTGTCGCTCTTACGCCAGAAACGTCCACACGCTTCCATTCAATAGCACTCTTGCTCCGATATGGTGCGAAACTATCCACAACTGATGGCAGGGGGAACACACTGCTAATGCATCTTGCCGCACGAAATTTGGTTGCCGAGACACGTCTCGCACTCGGACTGATTCGCTCAATACCAGAACCGAGAGACGTGTTCACATTCGCGGCTTCGAACCGCGTGTGCTCGCTTCATGTTCCAGAAGCGAGCGTGAAAGAAGCACTCGGGCAGCGTAACACTACTGGGTTAACGGTGTGCCATATCGCTGTAAAACCACTTGACTACGGATCCTACGAGAACACACGCTTGTTGGCAATGCTCGTCCGAGCTGGTGGTGACTTGCGCATCAGAGACGCTTCTGGAAAATCAGTTATCGACTACGCACGGGACCAACGCTCGCACTTCGTGTTGCGGTTCCTCGAGCGCACGTTCCCAGACTTCGTGACGGTTCAAGTGGCAGACTCAGAGCCCAGCACTGTTTTTGCAGCTGCACCGGCCTACTCCGATGATTCTGGCGCGTATCTGGAGGAATGTGAGACGTCGGGCAAGATAACGCGTTCGCTTGTCATACCCAAAGTGAACGCGAGCTGCGATGTCGGTAAGGTGAGTAAGGTTCACCACGACAGCGGGGGTGCAGAATTGGATGCGCTACTCACCAAAGTGGATGTGAAAAACGGGCGTTTCGGGCTCAACGTTTTCTATCGTCTGCAACTAGTGCACGACGAACTGCAGGACATATTTGTGCTCTTCACAAACTGGGGGCGGATTGGTGAGACGGGCAAGTTCCAGAATACGCCGTTCCGAGATGAAGCGGAAGCTGTGACCGAGTTCAAGAAGATATTTCGTAGTAAGACCGGCAATACGTGGGAGTCGCGTACGCCAGACGAATTCGTCAAAAAGCCCAAGAAGTACAACCTGGTCCAGCGTGTCAACCACGAAACGAAGGTGGATGACGAAGTAACCCGATCATTTCGCGAGGACTTGGATGGCGGAGCGAGTAAAGGTTTTGTGTTTCCTGAGCCCCGCGACCCGGACTTGGTGGGGTGCCCTAATGTCATGGCGATGCTAGCGGCAATCACCGACGTGCGTAACCTGCAGCTTGCAGCCCAGACGAGTTGTGGCTTCGCCGGTGGTGATTTACCATTGGCGAAGCAGGAAGAGTTGCATGTGGCGCTCGATAAACTTTACGAAATTCGTGATTTACTGGAAGAAAAAGAGGATTTGGTCAAGGAAATTGGCACTGCCAGTGGAGATCTGTCCGACGAAGGAGCTACAAAGCGTGCATTACTCGCGACACGCCACGAGGCACTGACCGAGAAGGTGAGCGAACGTAGCAGCCGTTACTACGAGATCATGCCATGCCAAGAGGATATGCTGGCGTCTTCGATCAAGGCCTTCGATCAGGTGAGCGATGTGAACGCAGAAATTACGCGGCTGCGGCTGCTGTCAGACATTATGGAGACGTACAAGATGCTGCTCGGAGCCAAACGGGCGCAACAAACAAAAAATCCGTTGGAATACTGCTATCACGCGCTTCAAGTTCGGCTCGCACCATTGCAACCTGCAGACGCTGAGCGGCAGCTCATTCACCGCTATTTCTTCGGTGGGTTGCGTTCGTTTGATCGACAGAGGTATCGCATTAGCAACGTGTTCGAAGTGGAGCGTCGCGGCGAGACCCAGCGATTCAATGACCTCATGGAAGAACGCCCTGATCTGAAGGCTATGCAGACACATTTGCTGTGGCACGGGACGAAGAGAACAAACCTAATGGGTATTCTCTCACAGGGACTGCGTGTGGCTCCCCCTGAGGCGCCGCACCATGGCTACGCCTATGGTAAGGGTCTCTACTTCGCAAACGTGGCTGAAAAGAGCCTCAACTACTGCGATGCACCATACGCACTACCAATTCTGGACAAGGACGGCAAGCCAGACAAAACGACGACGAAGACGCGTGAGGTTCACTATATGTTGTTGTGTGAGGTGTCGCTCGGTAAGCCCGTGGAGTTGACAACTACGGCAGCTTGGGGAAGTGACCCTCTACCACGCGAGGGAATGGATAGTGTGAAGGCACTGGCGATGCACAATCCTGATCCACAGGGAGAGCTCGTCTCACCTAAGTGTGGAGCCAAGCTGCATCTGGGAAAAGTGAAACAGGTGGGGAGAGAGCTACCGTTCGATCGCGTGTGGGCGAAGACAGATCCCAACCCGGCCCCGATGGGGTGGTATGAGCGAAACCCAAAGTTCACGCCTGAGACACAGGACTACTTGTCCAAGCTCTTGGCAGACAATAGTTTTGCAGTCGGTGATACGCACACCGTGAGCATTACTGGCAATGCTCGCGAACACTTCGTCCAGTACCAATACGAACAGCGCACAATTGTGATCGAACTGGTGAATCGCGAGACCCCTGACACAGCCGACGACGACGAAGCGGACGCGAGCGTTACAGGTCCTCAAAACGCTGGCAGTGGTGCGTGGTGTGAGGCTACACTCAAGGTGACGATTCGTCCGGATGACGGCACTGCGTACAGCTACTTCGCAAAGCTGTATCGCAACACACTGACCGACTCACCGATCACTGAAGGTTTCAGTTTAGTCGAGCCGGCGCTGTCGAACTACGCCGAGTTGGTCGTGTACAAGGAAGCACAGGCACGCATCCGTTACGTCGTGGAAGTCGAGTCTGTGTAAGCTTGTAGGTTCTGGTCAATTCATATGATGCATAACCTGACTTTACTATTGCACAAGTTGAAGTTGTTGATATCTTACGTGGCTACTTGTGCTTGCTCCTGCTCCTGGTTACGGCTAGGACTCTGGACTGCTGCTACCTTGGGATGCGGCTTCGTTCTACTGGCCGATAGCACTCGTGCGTGCGCTGTCATGCCCTGCGTCTGCTTGGTAGCGTACATGTTGCGAGCCTTCAGCGTCCCGCGAGCGTGTTCGAAGCGTTGCTGTTCATGACACACAAGTGCTCGCAGCGTTTCGTCTTCTTCGCGATTGCGCCGTCTTGCGTCCTCCTTCGCTCGTGCATATACTTGAGCTCGAGCATGGTTTTCTTCTTGCTTCGCTACACGCTGACGCTCACGGTACTCTGAGTTCATGCGCTTTTCCTGGGCCCGGACGTTTTCCATGGTGATCGACTCGACTTGGTGCGTCTCCTGCCGGTTCCTCGCCTCGCGCTCGAAGCCGCACTTGAGCTGGTCGAAGTGGTTCTCCTCCAGCATGTTCTTGGCTGCTCCCAGGAATCGACGTCGAGTAGCGAGCTCCTCGGCTTCCAAGCGAAGCTTTTCGGTCTGCTGCTGGCGCTCTTCACGTTGACGCTGGAGCTTTTCGGCGAGCTCGAGGTTGTTCTTACGACGAAGTGCTTGCTCTTCCATCTCGCGAGCGATAGCCAAAGCTTTCTTTTTGCTGCGAGCAGCAGCGTTTGCACTTGCCGTGGCGCGTCGCCGACGAGCAGCGTTGGTGGCCTTTTCAAGAAGGTCAGCATTTTTCTCCTGCTTGTCGGTGAGAATCGCTTCACGACGCGATTCTTCCCACCTTTTTTGTTCCTCATGACGTACGCGAAGACGTTCGCGGAGTTCCGCAAGTGACATCTCCTGGAGAAGGCCGAGCTGGGCTGTCTCCGTTGGGTCAAACACAGCGACATACTCGCGATGCACACGATCCAGAGCTCGAATCTGCCGGATCAAGTCTTCGCGTGCTGCTTGTTCCTTCGCATCTTCTTGTGCTTTACGCTCTCTCTCGGCAGCCAAGAACTCCTGCAACGCGTCGCGCTGTTTCGCGTTTTCTTCGCGAACCTGAGCCTCAGCTTCCCGAGGAGCGGTATCTCTAACACGCTTGACTTCTTCGGTCAGCAGGCGGTACTTTTCCACTAAACCGTTCTCTTCTTGCTCTCGCTCAGCGGCTCGACACCTCGCTCGCTCTTTCATTTCCAGTGCCACCTCGCGGTTCTCGAGCTTCGCTTGACGCGCAGCTTCAATAGCGTCATATTGCGCTTGAACCATTTCCAGACGGCGTGTCTCCACTTCGCGACGCCAATTCGCCTCGTCCTGCTGTTGCATGTTGGCTTGCCAGCGGTAAAACTCGAGCGGGTCTCGTAATTCGGACTCGTAGGCACGAATCAAAGCCGCTTCTCGATCTTTCTTGCGCTTATGCAAGGCGTCTTCACGCAAAATGGCGGCTGTTGTGAGCTTCACTTCGGTGGTGTTGGCTGCGGTTGCAGCGGATGTACTCGCATGCGGGACGGGTTTTGCCTTGAAGTCGAACTGCAACGCTGATTCACGCTCACGTTCGACTTCTTCTCGCACTGCCTCCAAGTTGCTACCCCTTGTCGCTGTAGCAAACTGGAACTCGTCGGACGGAGCGTACTTGCTCGCCACTTCAGCCTTAATACGCTGCTTTCGAGCCTCCTGTTGTGTCTGTAGCTCGGCTAACGAGAGTCGGTTGAGTGACGCAGGCACGGGGTTTGCCTTCACTTCTCGAGGAATACGGATAGGTTCGAGTGCCCGCCGAGGTTTCGGTTGAGTGATATTGGGCATCACCGGCACTGTTGGCAGCTTACTCGCTCCAGGGTCTGCGAGTGTGCTTGGCGAGCTGGTACTGTGACCATCACGAGAAGCAGCAGCTCGACCAAATGCCTTAGCATGCAACTGGCCTAGCAATTTGTCGATGTCTGGTTTGAAACTCAGCATCTTGTCGATAATCTGAGTCTCGACGAATTCAGGATCAAGGACGCGCGTCCACTGTGCATGCAGCGTTCCTTGAAGTTCCTCGGGATTGAAGATGTAGGAGATGAAAGCGTGCATACTGGTAGGCTGCAGTGCCAGCGCCAGACCGGAAAACGCTGGCGTACCAAGCTCTTCCAGTCGAAACATGGCCAAATAGCCCATGATGAGGAACTTCGTGTAGTCCGTTCGACTCACTTGGCTCGAATGCGAGTCGAGGAAGAGGGTCAGCATTGGACGCAGTAGCTCGCGATAGCGATAGGACCCGTACAAAACTTGCTGTAGGAACCGCTGGTCGGTAGTAGATGATAACCCTCGAAGCTCTTCCGTTGCATGAGCATCGACCGTAGTCTTAGCTGGGTCGAACGACTTGATCAGCTCTTCACAGGCTGCTAGCAACTCCTTACGCTTCATGGTTTAATGCCGCCGTTGGTACAAGGTTGAAGCTGCTTGCTTGGGGCACTATTCCGAGACAGAAACTACCAGCCTGTGTTGGTGCTACAAACGCCAGAAGTTAATTCTGGACAAGTTGTCTTCAAAATCCCATCACTTAGGCGATTTAGTGCACTTGGCATCTTACCAGTACAGCATGGAGCATTTTTGGGGCTGCGTAGAACGATTAGAGCGAGCATGGATATCTACCCAAGTTGAGCTTCATGGTTTCTTTCGGTGTAAATCGAATTCGTCACCTAGGGAACTACACGGCAACTTCCAGTTACGTTTATTTGCTGCCTTACACCGCTACCTTCTTTGGCGCTAGGTATATTCGACGACATGCCGCACTTAGCAGCACGTGAGTATGGTGTACGCATGATTACTGGAGGACTGGCGGGATGGCCACCGTCGCGGTGGTTTTTGTACTCGCCATGCTGACACATTCCCACTTCCATGTAGCGTGATAGTTTCCTCAGCACACAGTATCGTTGTTTTTATCGTGGCATTTCTGGTATATCGAATGAGTGCTTACAACATGCCAAGTTAAACATGGACCATGTTGCATGCCCCATGTTCATTGCTCACACGTCGCAGATTTTGATGCCCCATCCTCTGGCATATTCCCATCATCCATCACACGCTATGGCCACTCATTGAATAGCAATGCTGCGTCTACTACGCCGAGCTCATGGGGCCACGTCGAGTGCTCGGTTCTCGGCCCCCACGCGTCGGGTGCCAGTTCTGCAACGCCGGCATGTCAGTAGGTCGCCCTGGCTCTCATCGGGTGCAGGTGCGATGTCCGACGACGCCGTAGCCGCCGAGAACGACGCCGCTAAAGTAACGCCCATGGTGGCACAGTACCTCGCCCGGAAGAAGGAGTATCCAGGTAGATTACTACGGTAGTTCTTCTCTTTTTACGAATGATATGGTTAGTATTAATAGTTGGCACAATGATACGAACTGTGTTGTTACCAGACTGCATGCTGCTGTTCCAAGTTGGGGATTTCTACGAGTTTTTCGGAGACGACGCGCGACGAGCAGCGCATGTAAATCACGGGGTTAATTTGTTTCTCAATTTTCACAGGGACTTATTATTTTTGTTTATTTGGCTGGTGGTAGTTGCTGAACTTGGCTCTGACGAGGAAGACCAAGAAGGCGCAAGTGCATGCGCTGAATGAGATGTGCGGGTTCCCAATTGGGTCTGTGGACTCGTTTGTGGAGAAGCTGGTAAGTAGTTTTGGTTAGCAGGGGAGTTTGGGGTGGTTAATCAGACTGTGTGAGGGCAGGTGATGCACCACGGTGTGAAGGTGGCGGTCTGCAATCAAGTCGAGGTGGTGCTTTGGTGTTTTGCCGTGTGTGGGGTTATTATTATACTAATGATGTTGGTGCTGCAGAGCGCGTCGAGTGCGAAGAAGCGGGGATATAATGCTCTGGTTGATCGGCAAGTAGTGCGCATTGTCACGCCGGGGTCCCTCGTTGAAGATACCATGCTCACTCCAAAGGAGAACAACTATTTGGCATCTCTATTTTATGATGAAGATACGTGGGGACTGGCATGGGCTGACTTGTCGACGGGTGAGTTTGTGTCGACCACGTCCTCAAGCGAGAGACTGGCCAGCGCGATTTTGCGGTGTTCGCCGAAGGAAATCCTGTTGCCAAGTCTGCAAACTATTGACGAAACGGGGGATGCAGCAAAATTGAATTTACCCGATGAAGCGATTGCATTATTGGAATCAGTGCTGCCTGATACCTGCATGAAGACCTATCGCCCTGCGGCAAGCTTTATCCTGCGACCTACAATGGCGAATGGGCGTCAAATCCGTGGTGCTTCGATGAAAGCACTTAATGAACCGGAGCAGGCAGCGGTCTCAGCTATCTTGGACTATGTAGATTTTACGCACCGCGGAATGAGTGCGTTGATTCGAGCGCCACTTCACGTTGAGTCGTCTGACCACATGATTATCGACTCTAGTGCGTGGAGGGGACTTGAGCTCTCCAAGTCGCTGAACGGATCCAAGGCGTCAAGTTTGCTTCAAGCCATTGACTCGACGACCACGCCTGGTGGCTCGCGGCTACTTGCAGTAGGTTTTAATTCTGCTGTAGTTTAGGGCTTTAGTGCAAGGACTCACTGACTGTTTTTCGTGCTACAGGCTCATCTTGCGTCGCCGCTGATGAACATTGAGCTTCTCGAACGTCGGCTAGATGCTGTATCTTATTTTTATGACCAGGAGCAATTACTCCAGCGCACTCGAAAACAGCTCGTCGAGGTGTTCGATATGGAACGAAACCTGCAGCGGCTTTCCATTGGTGTTGGCACCCCGAAGGATCTTAAAAATGTGGCTTCTACCATCGAGGAGGCCAAACGGTTAGTGGAACTTATACTCTCACACGAGCGGATGAGGCATAGTCGTCTCCCCAATCTTCCTGGGAAGGATGCGGTAGGCCTCCCGGCGCTACTGAATGACTGCTGCGATAGTCTCCTCACCACTGAGCTACAACGCGTAGACATTGTGAGGGCTGCTGAAGAAATCAACGCAGCTCTCAAGGACGACTATGCGTCGCTCAACTCGAAGAGTGGATTCGTTCGTGCGGGATACTCTTCAGAGCTGGACAAGTGGCAAACTATACTGCACCACGATCCTAAGTCTCCCGAGAGACAGGAACTTCAAGCAAAATATCGCGAGATGATCGGATCCACGAGACTTCGTGTTGTCTTTCAGGCTGAGAAGGGCTATTTCTTTGACATACCACACGACGAGAACGCCAAACTGCTGAAAACTGATCGTGGACGTCGAGAACTTGAGAAGCTAACGCTCTTCCAGTCTCTGAAGAACTCGGTGCGATATCGCAGTGAGGAGCTTCGCCAACTTAACCGTGAATTGACAGAAGCAGCGGTGGAGGTAGAGCGAGTTGAGAATGACATCTTCACGTCTCTTCGCGATCGAGTATTGCTCGTGCGTGACGAATTGCAAGTAATGGCTCATGCCATTTCCCAGATCGATGTCGTCTGCTCTCATGCTCAGGTGGCACTGGACCGCAACTTCACCCGTCCACTTCTGGATGGAAGCTGTGAGCTGCACATCGAAGATGGTCGACATGCTGTGGTGGAAGCTGCACACCTTCGAGGATCGAACTCGCGGGGGATGCGTGCCTTTGTGCCAAATAGTCTGCACTTGGCAGCAGCTCCTGTAGGATCTTGTTGGTTGCTTACTGGTCCCAATATGGGTGGTAAAAGCACATTCCTGCGGCAAAGTGCGCACCTTGTAGTTCTAGCGCAAATGGGAAGCTTCGTACCAGCCAAGTTCGCTCGTGTTGGCCTCGTGGACAAGTTGTTCTGTCGCGTGGGATCGGCGGATGACCTTGCAGCAGACAAGAGCACTTTCATGGTCGAAATGCAAGAGACGTCAACCGTTCTGACGCAAGCAACTAGCCGCTCATTGGTTCTGATGGATGAAGTTGGACGCGGAACTGCTGTAAACGATGGTGTTGCGATTGCTGGTGCTGTCCTTGAAGCTTTGTGCGCGAAACAGACGCGTACGCTGTTTGCCACGCATTTCACAGCGCTAAGCGATCTGGTGGGCGATACGTGCAACGGAGAGCTTCGACCTTATCGCATGGAGGTGCTTGAACATCAAGTGGGAGGTCAGACCAAGCAACTCGTGTTTTCCCATCGAGTTGTTGAAGGTCTAGCTGCTCAATCGTACGGTATCAATACCGCCGCGCTGGCTGGGTGCCCGCCTTCAGTGCTTGCGCGAGCAAGTGAATTACTTGACGAGCTCACCCATGACAGCGACGAAGACCGTCTTGACGAGACTGATGATGCCCTACGTCGACTGCAGCGTGCTCAGGCATTGATGAATTCCCTAAACTCCACTCAGGCACGACTAGTGGCAGGTGGCGATGAGAACGCCAGTAGCCCGATTGATCCTCATCAGGTTTTAGATGAGCTTCGACAGATCCTGAACGACGGAGGTAATCGCGCTTAAAAATTGACAGCTTAAGACCTCTGCCTCGTCCCGTTCATCGGCGTTTCCCAGCTTCTTCTAGACCACTCGGTTCTCACAGCAACGAAGATGGCGCTCCCCATCGATACGCCGTTGATCATGCAATCTGCATCCATCAATGGCTGCAACGACTTGTACCCGACGAAGTCCCCGGTGTTTCTCCGTGACGACGAGTACACGGCCAAGGTGGTTGTGCTGCATCGTGCTGCCGAGGGTGTAGTCGTCATTCGCTCAGCTAGCGATGGAGAGGAGCTGATCGTTGGTGCAAATGGTGGCTGCTTCTTCGAGTCCCCCATGCTGGGCATCGGGGAGCAATTCAAGGTTGAGGCGACCGCAAACGGGTCGATGGTGTTTGTATCATGCCGGACGGGACATGTGCTCGACTCGGACGACACCGGTCTTCCCCGTTGCGTGGATACGGTTCGACGCGGGTGGTTCCTGTTGAAGCATGAAATTCTTAGCAAGCCTAGCGAGAACCCCGTTGTGGAAGCTGCGCCACTCATGGAACCGAAGTGCGGACACTGCAAAGACGACGAAGCCAAGGAGCGTCGGGAGTACATTATGAAGCTGGTTACTCTGGGCAAGTCACTGGATGAAGTCGACGCTATCCTACTGCGCATGTACGCGTGGCCAACCGCTGAAAAGGTCATCGTTGCGGGAGGCGGTGGAGGAGCTGTGACGATGGAAAAGCAAGCGCCGCCAAAAGCCAAGCCTGATGCGTGGCAGTGGATGAAGTCGGAGTAACACAAGAATCGCTCCATGACGGCAGCGTTAGGGAGACAACTGGTATTGGTGACAATGCCGTGGTGTCGAAGTTCATGTTGCTCTTGTATTGGGTTTGCCCGGCGTCAGACTAAAGATCACTTGCTCTGCTTTTGTCAAACGGATACCACCGCTTCCAGGTATTTTCCAGGTATTTTATCAGGAAGACCTGCGATTGGTTTGATCTTTGTTGAGCGTTCCTGCGGCCTTGCGTCGTACTCGTCACTTTTGAATTCTCGATCAAGCCCGTACCTCCTTCCTTTCCTGCTGAGTGACTATGGATTTGTCGGACATCCCATTCGATACGCCCGTGATTCTTCGGTCGCTTTTTGCGCGCAAGAGTCTACAGAATCCGCTCGGATCCAAGAAGGCACGCTGCCTGGAAGACAACCGCGGCGTGTACGAGCAGATGATTCTGCGTCGTGTGCGCGATGACAAAGTTGCTATCGAGTCGGCTCGCAACGGCCGCTTCCTTCAAGTTCGTGCGGCTGGGGAGTGCGTCTTCGACCCGAAGGAACCAGGCGAGTGGGAGCTCTTCACCATGGAGACGGATCAAGACTGCGCCCTCTACTTCGTGTCATGCCACACGGGATTCGTCCTTCAGTGTGACGAGAACGGCGTAGTCAAGTGCGCGAACGAGAATCGCCAGGTGTGCGAAGGCTGGGGCATTATCGAGCCTAATACTTTTGTTGCCTCGAGTCAAGCGAACCCTGTGCCTGATCATCGTATTCCCCTAGCCGGTGCAGAGCGTCAAAGCTTCATTTTGGAGCTGGCAAAGTGCGGAAAGACTCCCGACGACATTGAGCAGATCGTGACGCGCCTGTTTGATGCCCCGTTGTTGGCATCTACATCGTCTCAGGTGACGTCGGTTGCTAAGTCGGAGTTCGCCGTTCTTGTTAGAAAGGAGTAAGATCTCCTTTCACTCCGGATGAAAGATCCGAGTCGATCCCAAAACGTGTCCGAAACCACATCGGGTACATGTAGCGTAACCAAAGATTCGAAAGTACGTTAGCTTGACCAAAACTTTTGCTAGACGGCATTGCTTTGATTCATGTTGTCAATTGGGTGACTGAAATGACTTACACGAGACCAAGCGTTTGTGTCTCGCCACTTGTTAAAGAGCAGTATTTCCACAGGGATTGAAGTTTGTCGGACGCGCGAGAAACTTCAAACCAGAATTGCTAATTGCAAACGCTTGTGCGCCAGTGGAATATGACCAGGGTTTCCAAGCAGTGAACTAGCATGGTGGTGCTAAAACGGATAGCCCAGTGGATCGAATTCACCGTTACTACATCACTGACTACAGAAACCCAAAACACTTATCACAGGCGTATCTGATGAATGTTTTTTAGTCGATTCGGGGTATGAGTGGGGTGGAATATTGACACAAACAAGCAGCTAGAGGTTTACGAAGATGCAAAATCTCTTGGTGGCGGCTTCCATCGCGTTGCACACAACTTTTTGCTTCATAATGCAGTTCGAGGGACATTTGCAAAACGCAAACCCGTCGTGTTGAATCGGAGGAAGGGTCAAAATATGAAAAGATTGAAATACGGGTGCCTCACGTTATTTGTGATGATGAAGATGAGGGAACATGCTACTCGTGCTTGGCCAATCTTGGGAACGGCACTTTTTGGTGTCCTAGCTACCCGTTCTTTCCGTTCATTGAAGGTTCCGAGACTGTTGTGGCTCATATTAGAGTAATGATTAAAATGGAGAAAAAGATCAAGAACGAAAGGCTCCGCTGGATGAACAAAGAGAATGATAAAACGAAACACAGAAGGACGTCAAGCGCCTGTTTGTGATAGTAGGACCTGACTTCAGTGTCTGCAAAAGATTTGAGCCCCACAATGCGCCTGGCCCAAATATGTTTGTAACGATGGTAAGCTGCTTCAACTCGCAACAGCTTTTGCCTGGCATGCATATTGAGGCGTAAAGCTTAACACGTTTGAGATGCCCTGTAGTTCCAATACCAGGTTCATATCCCGATCTTTTAGGTATAGGTAGATGGTGTTGTGAGTATTAACAGGCAATCGGTGAGCCTTTAGGACAAGATCATGTTAGGATCATCGCAAAAGCAAGCTGTTACTCGAGTAGAAGCTTGATGTACTTTCATGACATAGGTGACCGATATAGCATCGCCCTCCAAGGTCTTCCGAAGTCCAAAAAGAGCATTATCCGTCGGATAAACTGTGCTAGCATCAGTGAGAGATGAAATCGAAGACTGCGTGGATAGTGACGGCGCGTCACCTTAATGTGAAGGTTCTTGAAGCTTTACATGTCGAGTTCCAAGGGTACTACTCGCGGGAGCGGCTTCATCAACTGCATTCCTACACAAAATCTGTCGATTCCGTAAGAATGTGGGGCATTTGCTTGCTAACTCCATTGCCATGCCTCATAGTGAGCTTACTTGGTGAAGCGGTGCCGCTGCCTCCACCGAAACTCGGTGTATTTCACAACTGGTTTCTCTTCGTTCGGTCGTGGGTGTTGATTGGTTTGGTCAACACTACGGTACTTGTCCAGATAGGCCAAGGAGCGCCTCGATTGAAAATGAGTGCGAGACAAATCGTATTAACTTCAGTGCTCGCAGCGACCGTATCGATCGTTTTTATCATTGCAGTCTGCAAACTGGTCGTTTTCCCTTTCCTTTTGGATTCCTCGTTGTTGCACCGCCCGATGTTTGCGTGGTTGCGGTATGCTTCGTATACATTTCTGGTCCGTAGTTGCGAGCTGTACCGTCACTTTGGGTCGACATCAAGCAACAATTATCCTTGTTTTATTGTCAAGTAGCACTGACGTTCGTCTATCCGCTCTACGTACATGGACTGGTATCGCTTTCTGGAGTCGCCCAGGCAAGTTTTGTCCTGCTATCTCCAATCATCCAACTCATTGCGAAAAACTGGATCAATCTAGGCCTTACAGTCCATGATGATATAAAGCCGGAGACCGTTGTCTTCGTTGTGGAGATGTTCAATGCACTGTATGCCTCCAATGCTCTTCAGAGCGTTTCGTCGTGGAAGACGACCCTGCTGCTTATCTTGACGGACCAGTTGCAGTTTTGGGTTGCGATGTTTGACATTAGAAAACTTCTAAACGAGGTGAATTTGCTAATGGAAAAAATTCCTCGCGGGCATCCAATGGCAAAAGAAAACTTCGTCCAGATAGCAGAGCGCCTGATAAATATTCAGACAAAGGTATTAGTACCTCATTCACACATCAGCAAGCCTACATACTCTCGGCTAAAACAAACCAAAGCATGGCTCAAACTAACCAGGGTACTGAAGACTAGATCTCTTGGGCGCGTAGCTACCATACGATTGATGAATGACCATTTTACCGGGAGAGAGAGCGACCCAAAAAGGATAACTCACAGACCACGGGTCTTCCCGATTCGCCCACCACAAAACAGCAACTGGACGGCGGAAGGCTTTCTTGGGGTTTCGTCGGGTGCTGATATTGTAGCTCATGCTACGCCTTCACTTGGAATTGAGACACTTTTCTCACGTAAGGACCAAGCGCTGTTTATTCGAAAGGCCTCGCAGGTCTTGTATGTTACTGAACACATCATACTTGTCGAGTACATCGAAGTTGCTATGCCGATTATCTTCAGTGAGTACTTGCATAACGTTGAACTCCAATTCCATCGTACAACTAACATTTTTGCTAGGTATGCATCGATTGGCTTTGTTTCACATGCATAACGGCGTTTACTATCCGTTTATGGCAGAACTCTCGAATACAATGCTATATTCCAGCGTAGCCAACGTCATGGCGTACGCATCTCTCGAGCTCATATCGCTCGTCATGACAATTATGGTATTGAAGCGAAGTTTGGGTTTCTCAACATTTCACCAATTGGCGTTCGTCCTAGACAAACAAACGCACACGATCCAGATCAAATTGATCGCTTATTTTGTATACATTATGCAAGTAACGCTGTTGCATCTCGGTAAGGAAAGCTACAGCAGAAGTTCCTGAAATCGTAGCATCATTCCCACAGCAACTTTTATTTCGTTAGGTGCCGATTTCAGCTTCAAGTTCGCCTGGCTTCATTCGACGAGTGCGTAGATTTCATCAGCAACGCAGAATGTATTACTTCGAAGTAATACATGTACACGTACGTACCTAACTTAACGACATCGAAGGCGTTTTCAAAAAACAAAATGGATTTAGTCTAATCAACGTGCATTGGTTTTCGTTTATCTAAGTGTTCTTCTTGAGGATATGCGTATGACCTAGCAACCGAAGCGTTTCTTGCGCCACGCTCGCTATCTTACATCTGGATCTTGCTGAGGTACTGCACCAGACACAAATTGTTGTGCAAAAGCTTCTGCAAGTGCTGCCACTGCTGCTGCTGCAATGACCCGAGCTCGTCCACCTGGGCAAGCAGCGCCGGGTCCGCCACCAACAGCTCCTCGTGTAGCTTCAGGAACCGGTTGAGGTACGCCTGCAGCACCTGGAAGTCGCGACGCGTACGCATTTCCTCGCGTAAGAAGTCCAGAAACCAACCCAGAAATTTCTTACCCTCCTCATCGAAGTCACCCATGCACAGTGTGCTCATTTCCACGTCGACTGCCGATGCAGATAGCGACTGCATGTAGACTGCCACACTGTGGAAGCGAGATATTGTTTCGTCCTCCTCTTCCTCCTGCTTGATAACCTCCGCCAGTAGTGTTGCCAACTTACAACGCGAGGTCACCATGCCCTCGGTCTTGACGATCCGCGAGCTCGGGATAGCAACTTCAGCATCATCCTCGGGCTCTTCGCCATCATCGTCTCCCCACGCCTCGTCGTCGTCACCAACTCCCCAGCCGTCCATAGCAACATCCTCTTCATCCTTCTTCTCAGCCTCCTTCTTCGCCTCGGGTGCAACAGGTACGAAAGTCGGATGCACATCGTCCTTGCGAGCTGTCTGTAAGAAGAAAGGAGCCTGCTCGGGAGCCTTGGGAGGTTCGATAGGCTTGTTGCGCTTCTTGATAAGTTCCAGATTGAACAGGGACTGCCAGAATGCGCGAGGAGCGGTTGATAATGTGATGAGCGAGGCATCAAGAGGGTCAGAGCTCTCTTCACCTTCCTCTTCCTTGGTAGTTTGCGGCTTGTGCTCGTCCACACTTGAAACTGACAGCTGAGGGTTGCGCTCAGTGCCATATCCAAGCTGGTCACTGTTATCGACCTCGTTCAGTGACACAGGCATGTCCATGAGAACAGGTTCAGTAGGCTCAGAGTCGAGGAAGACCTCCGTGAAAAAGCTGCGGTTTGCCCACAGGAAAATACCAACATGCCCGACGTGGGTCGTGGCCAAGAATTCGCCAGTAGGAGACACCGCCAGACCCGTCACAGGCTTGTGGAAGCGCAGCCAGTCGACGCACTTGCCCGTAGGAATATCCCACACACGCAACGAAGCATCGGCGGACGAGGAGAAAAGCCACCTGGCATCCGAGCTAAACGTCATGTCCGTCACGCGGTGGGAGTGGCCGGCGAAACGACGGACAAGCTTGTGGGTTGTGACATCAAACAGACGAAGTACCTGATCGTCGCAAGCCACACAGAGCAAGTTGCTGTCGCGGTGCAGCTCCATTTGACTGATAGGGGAGCCAACATCAATTTCGTAACGTAGCTCGTGCTTCTTGAAGCCCCAGAACTTGAGCTTGCCATCAATGCCCGCGGACACTAGCGTCTCGTTGAGGGCGTCGATCGCCACAGCACTGACAGGTCCGTTGTGAGCGTCAGCAGCAGTGTTCTCAGCATCCTTGTCTTCCAAAGTCGACATATCCGTTCCCGGCAGCACCAACGAACGGATAATCTTCGCCTTCGGGGTCGCTGCCACTGGGAAGGATCCACGGGCCTCACCCGACTGCATGTTGTAACGGAAGACACAGCCACCCAAGCTGCCCACGAGCGCGTAGTTGCCGCATGAGCTAATCGCGACACTCGTCGCCTGAGTCTTCTTGCGGCGCAGGTCCTCAGCACTGCCCGAAGGCACGCGGTTGCTCGGGTCGAACTGGCGAAGCACCTTTTTGCCGATAGCACGGTTCTCGAAGCGCCAAACGTAGGCCGCAATCTCGTTCTCGTGACACGTGACAACGTTCGCCCAGTCGCGGGCGCGCGTCTCCATAGCAGCAAACTGCGCAATAGGCGGCAGCTTCAGGTCTTCCACGCGCACATTCAACCGGCGAGCCTTCTTGAGAATGGGGCCCTGCGACAGCTCTCTGCTTTGCTGCTCGCGGGCAGTGTGGAACACGCGGAAGGCGCGGTCCTGGCCGGCCGAGAGGATCTGGCAGCACGTGCCATCCGCACCGTCAGCCATCGTAGCGAGAGTGTTGTTACCGTAGTAGCGAATACGCGTGGGCGGGGCGCGGTGGCCCTCGCGAGACTTGAGAAGACGAGCAGTTCCGCCGTTGAGGTGGTCGAAGATCCACAGTTTGATCGAGTTGTCGGAACCCGACGACAGCAGCAGCGGCTCGTTTGTCAGGAACTGCAGCGACACGACAGCGCCATCGTGGGCAGCAGGGATGACCGATTCCAGTCGCTTGGTCTGCAGGTTCCACACTGCAATGTCGCCAGACCTCGATCCGGACACCACTAACGGCGTCGTCGACGCGCCCGCATCCGTGCGGAAGGACATGGCGGTAATCCCGCTCTGCTGTTCCTGCTTGAAGTTCATGACGCTTTGATCCAGCTGCAGGTGGTGCACCATGAGTCGTCCGTCCGCCAGCCCGATACTCACGACGTTTACTGCCGGACTCTGCTCCAGCGCCGTGACGGCGCTGCCCCATCCCTTGAACTCGTAGATGCACTTCATCTTGCGCACGTTCCAGAGCTGCAGCGCGCCCTCCGCCGAGCCCACGAGGATCTTGTTCAGATACGTATCCGGGTGCATCATGGCCGTCGGCGTGAAGCCAATGGGGAAGCTCAGCGTGTCCACCAGCTCCATCGTCTGCAGGTCCCAGATCATGATGCTGCGCTCGTCGTCGAGCGAGAAGAGCACGTTGCCCACCGTGATCATCTGCTTAATAGCTCCCTTGTGGCCCACCAGCGTCTTCCAGCGGTCCGTGCGCCGCCAGACAATGATCTGGCGCCCGCAGGCCGTGAACGTCAGGTGCTTCTTGGGGAACACGGCCAGCGCCGCGATGCGCTTGGGCACTTGGGGCGACACCAGCACAGGCGTGAGCTTGTCGCAGTTGTACACGGCGAAGGACTTGCCCAGAGACGCCGTGGCGAAGCTGGCCTTGCCCATGCCGTACCACACCACGGGCACATCGTCGGCCACCACGCCGATGGCGCGGAAGGCCTGCAGCACGCGCGAGTTCTGGCAGCGCGTCAGTTGGTCGCCTGGCATGACTGTCGGGAATTCCGTTTTCCGCGTAGGGTGTCGGCAATTCGGGGCGGTGGGAGGTGCAACCGGCAGGTTTAGAGACGGCAGACGCTGGGCTTGATGGTGAACCGCGAGTCGCGCCGAGCCGAGAGGAATTGACGTCGGGACGCGCGCCGGAACACCAGGCGCAGTGCAGACACTTGAGTCGTTGGCGAGCAGCTCCGCAAATGACTGGAACCTAGCATTTCGCACTTAAGTGGGAATAGTACCGTGGTAAGTCAGTTTTTGAGGCGGTTTGAATTTAGGACAGAACCAGGCCTGCATACATACCGGTACAGCCATGTTTCTCTGAAGAAGAGTCACCAATCGACCGAAAATTCACGCCTAAATGTAAATTCTGCGTTGTTGCTGACATTTTTAATCGCTCTTGGAATGCACCCGCGAAAATTTGAAGCATCGACGTGCAGGCAAGCGCCACGGGACCTAACGAAAATGGAAGTTGCTGTGAAAAGGATATCACAATTTCGGGGAAATGGGTTCTGGCAGATTGCCTGCATGGTATAAACGAAGTAGGCAATCAACGCAAAATCAGTTTGTGCGCGTTTGCGTGTTTTGGATGAACGCCAGCCGGTGAAATCGCTTCAATATCGTATTGTCATAACGACATATATGAGCTCGAGCGATCCATACGCCGCAACATTAGCAACGCCGGAATCTCGGGAGCTCTGCCATGAAGATGTTCACACTGCTATGCATAGTAATTTCTTATTCACAAATACCTAGTAAAGATTTTAGTTGTGCCATTGAGTCGAAGTTCAAGGTTCTTCACGTACTCACTGAAGACAATCGGCATCGCAACTTCGATGTACTCCACGAGTATGACATACTCAGTGGAAACCAGAACGCTAACATTTTGGACACTTACCACGGATCAACGATGAATCCACCGACCCCGCTTTAGACGTAGTCCGACTAGATTAATGCAGTGTTCGTGAAGTCTACTTGTCTCGATCACCTACCACACTGAAAAGATGGTGTTGAGTGTGCACAAGTGTCATCGTCTTCGGCAACGGCTGTGGAAGTGGTGTCATCGCGTTTTGGAGGCGTGGGCGTCACTTCACGTAGAATTTCAAGGGTATTATTCCAAGCAAAGACTTCAACAGCTGCAAGCCTACTCGGATAGTCTAAGCACCGCTCGATTGGTGCTTGTTTGTCTGATGACACCACTTCCGTGCCTCTGCATGAGTTTACTAGTTGAGGCAGTGCCGCTACCACCACCTGAAGCTGGAATATCCCGAAATTGGTTTGTGTTTGTTCGATCGTGGGCTCTCATAGTATTGATCGGGGCAGGTGAGCTCGTGCAGATAGGTGAAGGAGTCCCTAAACTGAAACTACGTGCATCACAAGTGGCTTTCGTTTCGATATGTGCGGCTACATTCGCCATTTCGTTCGTAGTACTGGTTTGCAGTTTGACAGTTTTCCCGCTACCATTCGGACTCCTTGTAGCTGCACCGCCTACTGTCCTTGCTCTTGGAGCGTGTTTCATTTACATCTCGAGGCTGCGATTGCGAGCTGAGACCTCATTGTGGAGCGAGCTCAAACGTCAGCTCAATGTTTTCCACTGCGAAGTGGCACTGACAATCGTCTACCCACTTTATATCTATGGTTACATTTCCCTTTCTGGGTTCAGCCAGGCATGCTTTGTTCTTCTGTCACCAGCTATCCAGATCACTGCCAAAAACTTTGTTAGCCGAAGTCTTACTGACCACAACGAGATGAAACTTGTGACCATCATTTTTTTCGTGGAGATATTCAATGCTTTGTACTCCTCGAGTGTTCTTCAGGGTACGTCAACGTGGTACGCGATTACACTGATCATGGGCACGGATATCTTGCAGTTTGGACTCGCAATGTTTGATACTACGAAGCTTCTTAACGAAGTCAGAGCGCTCATGGAAAAGATTCCGCGTGGACACCCTGTCGCGCAAGAAAATTTTGTCCAGATAGCAGAGCGCTTGATGAATGTTGAATCCCAAGTAAAGCCTCAACCGAAAGCCCGTACTCGAGCGAGGTCAGTTGCGCTAGGGCAAGATCGAATACTATCGTGGATGAAATCTTCGAACGTGCTATCATCACCGTCGCGTGTAGCGACCTTGAGGTACAGCAGTGGCTTAACAGGAAGAGACAAATATATTCTCTTCCGCCAGGCCCGGATTTTCCCAATCAGCCCACCACAGCGCAATGATGGTGAAAAGCGTAACTTTCAGACCAACCGTGCTACAGACGTCGCTGCGAGGGAGGCTTCAGCTGACAAGACACCAGCACTGGGAATCGAGGCAATTTTCTCTCAGGCGGAACGTCGCCGATTTATTAAAAAGACATCGCAAGTACTCTTCGTCACAGAATTTGTTATGCTCGTGGAGTACATCGAAGTGGCGATGCCAACCATTTTAGGTACATGTACTTGCTTTTGAGGTTATAGTGTTGTAAGAGCACTACTGACGCCGTGTTGATTTTCGCTTTAGGTATCCATCAATTGGTTTTATTTCATATGCCAAACAGCGCATATTACCCACAACTGGCAAACCTCTCCAGTACTCAGTTTTATATGAAGTTCTCCAACGTGATGGCATATGCATCGCTGGAGCTGTTGTCACTCATGTTGGCGACGGTGGTGCTGAATCGAACCGTAGGTTTCTCTGGGTTGCCCCAACTTGCATTTGTTTTAGAAAAACAGGCTGTGCTCATTCAGATGAAGTTGATGGGAGTTTTCATCTACGTTATGCAAGTGAGCTTAAAGCACGTCGGTACGTAGGTCTGGAACCTTTTTCAAGTGTGATACGATTGTACTAACGACTTGTTGTCGGCAGGGTCTGATTTCAGCTTTAAATTCAAGTGGGTACATTCCGCTAGAAATGATTAATCATGCTCGAAACCAATGATCATACGAAGTTTATCAATACCAATACTTCATCGTTAATCACTTTCTGCTATACCCCGATACGGTGCCTGCGGTTGATTTCAAGCACACCATCTCTCAATCGCTACGTACCGAATTTCACGGTTACTACTGTATATGTACTACTGTAGACCGTCGTCTTCGGTGTAGACGGGCGTATTTTCCGAGCTGGTTTCACTTTGATCTTCGCTCCCGTTCGATATCAACGGACTGAGAACGAGTGCGAGGCACGTGGTGTCAATTGCACTACTCAGAGCGGATGTGCCGATTGTTTTAATCATTGCAGTCTGGAGACTTGGCCCTCTTCCGTTTGGTTCCTTTTGCCACACTTCCGTCCTCCAGTTATCCAGAATATTGCCAAGAATTTGATGAGCCGAATACAAACAACAACGATGTGAAGCCTGTGGTAATCATTTTCATCGTGGATACAATCAAAGCATCCTGCTCCTCGGTGGTTATCGTTAGAAGATACGTGGATCTTTGATTGGATTACATCCATTTTGTTTCACAGGATACTACTTAGTAATACCATCGATGTCGTAGAGTTATGTATGTTGGTTGCTGTCGAGTCCTATTCACTGGTGGAATGCGCCCAGGAAAAAGCTGAAGTACTTACCAACACAATGTCATAAGTACATGTAGTAGCCTTACGTACCGAAATGCACCAGCTTCCCGCAACGAGTTTGATGATTGGAGATAGCAGAACAAAACTTGCCGGACCCCCGGATTGCTACTTGACACTACAGGTATCTTGACGCCAACCCAATAGTGACATTTCAGGTCGTAAATTGGCAGATATGTATGAAGGATTCACTACGGTAGGACGTTATTGACAGGATGGGGTCTCTATGCTATGAAGGTTGGGCTGCAAGAGTTCACGAGGAGCACAATAGCGATACCAACGAATACCTATTCGGAGGTTTTGGCCTTCTTGACGGGGCTCCCATCAGCGGCGGGCTTGTCGTCAGCGGCAGCCTTTTCGGCGGCAGCGGCGGCGTCGCCAGGAGCCTCGGCGTCTCCGTACGTCAGAGCGCGCTTCTGGCCGACCTTGCCCAGCACCTTGCGCGCCAGCTCGTTGTCCCAGAAGCGCTGCGCCAGCTGCTTGCCCAGGTCCTCAGCTTCGGTGCGGGGTCCCGAGATCGATTCTGCAGTCGCATACACCACAAATGATTGCAACATTAGTACTTCAACAGTAACAAAAGCTATCGTCCAAGGACTCCAACCGTACCGTGAACACTCTCCTTGCCGTCACGCGACAACACGGTCGAGTTGAGCGTCAGCGTGTCCTCCTCAATCGTCGCGCTCACACCCATAGCGATCTAAGCAGTCCACACAAACGTCAACAGCGTCAGAACCTCGCTCCGAAACCCCACCAAAACCTCCACCCAGCAGCCAGCGGCCCACCAACCTGGCATCCTCCCTCCAAGTGGTAGAGCAGACTGCGCTCGGCCTTGCAGAGCTGCGCCGACTTCTCGTGCGTGATGGTCTTGAGCATCTCGATGGTCTCTTCGTCGTCGGCGCGGCACTCGACGCCGATGCTGCCCTGGCCCACGCCGTAGCCGAACGTGTCCATGGGGAGGATCTCGTCGATGCGGTGGCCCAGCTCTCCGCGCCGGAAGCCGCAGGCCGCCACGATGATGGCGTCGTAGTCGTCGTGCTCGTCCAGCTTGGCCAGCCGCGTCTGGATGTTCCCGCGCAGCGTCTTGATCTCGAAGCTGGGGAACTGCTTCCGCAGCAGCGCCTCGCGCCGCAGCGAGCTGGTGCCGACGACGCTGCCCTCGGGCAGCTGCTGGAGCGTGGCGACGCCCTGCGCCTTGTGCTTGGGGTGGATGATGGCCGCGTCCTCGGGGCTCTCGCGCTCCGTGATGGCGGCCAGCACGAGGCCCTCGGGCAGCGTCGTGGGCATGTCCTTGAGCGAGTGCACGGCGAAGCTGGCGGTCCTGGCCAGCAGCGCCTCCTCCAGGCTCTTGGTGAAGAGCCCCGAGGCCGTGGCCGAGCCCAGCTCGCTCAGGTGGCGGTCCAGCACCTGGTCGCCCACCGTGTCCTGCTGCCCCACGACGAAGCGCAGCGCCGGGAAGCGCGGCTGCAGCATGGCGATCACGGCGTTGGTCTGCGCCATGGCCAGCTGGCTCTTGCGCGACGACACGTAGATGGTGCGCGGCTCGGCCGTCGAGGAGCTGGCGCTGGTGGAGGTGGAGGTGGGGCTGCCGCTCATGGTGATACCGGTGCCGTCGCGCTGACTATTGGAGTCTGCGGCTCTGCTGGACGCCCGCGTGCGTGGCGTGGTGTGGAGATGGTGTGGCGCGAGCACCGGGCCAATGGGAGCGCGGCTGGGTGCACCACCCGAACAGGCTCGTCTCTTGTGGATGGTCGGACAGGAAGCAGGTCACCCATAAGGTTGCTTGAAGTGCGGTTGCAGCGTTGTGTTGTTTGGATAAATTTTTTTTCCATTGTCGTGGTGGTTGTATTGTATACATACAAGTTTTGTGCAAATGCTGACACGATTTCCGCTTGGTAGGACTGTAAGGTGTTCGGGAGGCACGCGCTACCGGCGTGCTCGATACGGAAACTGGTCGGTGGATCTGGACGAATGCCAGTTGGTAGGTAACTAACACTGACCGCATCGCATTATACTTGCTTCTAGAATATCAGCGCCAGAATATGCTTTGTGGTGAGCTACTGCGACTCGTGCCGTTCCCTTTATTGAAGAACATTGAGATTTTACAGACCTACGGGTCTCAACTTTTTGTCGGCTAATTGCCGGCAACACGTGTAGACTATCATACTCCATATAGTATCGTGAAGTTCGACAACTGGTGGGCCAGATTCACGACTCCCAATTTAGACGCAGAACAAAGCGATGCCCACGGGCTTCACAGTCTGTGACTGACAAAATGTCATCGAATACAGACAAGTGGCATCGTCTCCAGCGACGCCTTTGGAAGTGGTGTCATCGCGTTTTGGAGGCGTGGGCGTCACTTCACGTAGAATTTCAAGGGTATTATTCCAAGCAAAGACTTCAACAGCTGCAAGCCTACTCGGATAGTCTAAGCACCGCTCGATTGGTGTTTGTTTGTCTGATGACACCACTTCCGTGCCTCTGCATGAGTTTACTAGTTGAGGCAGTGCCGCTACCACCACCTGAAGCTGGAATATCCCGAAATTGGTTTGTGTTTGTTCGATCGTGGGCTCTCATAGTATTGATCGGGGCAGGCGAGCTCGTACAGATAGGCGAAGGAGTCCCTAAACTGAAACTACGTGCATCACAAGTGGCTTTCGTTTCGATATGTGCGGCTACATTCGCCATTTCGTTCGTAGTACTGGTGTGCAGTTTGACAGTTTTCCCGCTACCATTCGGACTCCTGGTAGCTGCACCGCCTACTGTCCTTGCTCTTGGAGCGTGTTTCATTTACATCTCGCGGCTGCGATTGCGAGCTGAGACCTCATTGTGGAGCGAGCTCAAACGTCAGCTCAATGTTTTCCACTGCGAAGTGGCACTGACAATCGTCTACCCACTTTATATCTATGGTTACATTTCCCTTTCTGGGTTCAGCCAGGCATGCTTTGTTCTTCTGTCACCAGCTATCCAGATCACTGCCAAAAACTTTGTTAGCCGAAGTCTTACTGACCACAACGAGATGAAACTTGTGACCATCATTTTTTTCGTGGAGATATTCAATGCTTTGTACTCCTCGAGTGTTCTTCAGGGTACGTCAACGTGGTACGCGATTACACTGATCATGGGCACGGATATATTGCAGTTTGGACTCGCAATGTTTGATACTACGAAGCTTCTTAACGAAGTCAGAGCGCTCATGGAAAAGATTCCGCGTGGACACCCTGTCGCGCAAGAAAATTTTGTCCAGATAGCAGAGCGCTTGATGAATGTTGAATCCCAAGTAAAGCCTCAACCGAAAGCCCGTACTCGAGCGAGGTCAGTTGCGCTAGGGCAAGATCGAATACTATCGTGGATGAAATCCTCGAACGTGCTATCATCACCGTCGCGTGTAGCGACCTTGAGGTACAGCAGTGGCTTAACAGGAAGAGACAAATATATTCTCTTCCGCCAGGCCCGGATTTTCCCAATCAGCCCACCACAGCGCAATGATGGTGAAAAGCGTAACTTTCAGACCAACCGTGCTACAGACGTCACTGCGAGGGAGGCTTCAGCTGACAAGACACCAGCACTGGGAATCGAGGCAATTTTCTCTCAGGCGGAACGTCGCCGATTTATTAAAAAGACATCGCAAGTACTCTTCGTCACAGAATTTGTTATGCTCGTGGAGTACATCGAAGTGGCGATGCCAACCATTTTAGGTACATGTACTTGCTTTTGAGGTTATAGTGTTGTATGAGCACTACTGACGCCGTGTTGATTTTCGCTTTAGGTATCCATCAATTGGTTTTATTTCATATGCCAAACAGCGCATATTACCCACAACTGGCAAACCTCTCCAGTACTCAGTTTTATATGAAGTTCTCCAACGTGATGGCATATGCATCGCTGGAGCTGTTGTCACTCATGTTGGCGACGGTGGTGCTGAATCGAACCGTAGGTTTCTCTGGGTTGCCCCAACTTGCATTTGTTTTAGAAAAACAGGCTGTGCTCATTCAGATGAAGTTGATGGGAGTTTTCATCTACGTTATGCAAGTGAGCTTAAAGCACGTCGGTACGTAGGCTTGGAAGCTTTGTGACAGTGGGTGACATTCTGATAGGAACGTTTCTTGGTAGGGGCTGACTTCAGCTTTAAATTTGCGTGGGTACATTCCGCTAAAACCGACTGATCAGTGCGCAATAAGTATGAGCAAACGAGGTGCATCTTCGTGAGATTTAAAAATGCACCACTTTCATTAATGATCATGTCGTTGCTGGAAGATGGATATTACTGCGATGTCATACCAGCGGTTAAAATTAAGGATTAAGACACCTCACGTCGAATTCCATGGGTACGAAAAGTGGAACCGGAGTTTACTTCGCGAGGTATACTTACAAAGGTAGCAGATTGTAACCGATTACAATATTTTTCAAGTTTCAGCGCAATATATGACTGCAGAGATTCATGCATAATGCTGCCGATACGCTGTAGAAGCTACTGGAACGCAATTTATTTCCTACTCTTGCAGCCCCAATGATGGCAATTCTTCAGATCTGTGCTGGAACCGGTGAAGTAGTTACCTCTAAGCTGGTTTAGGCTTTCAGTTGTGGTGGATCCATGCAAACTTTTGTTCATTTTCATATCGCCTTACACATAACCTATGTTGACGTTTTCCTAACAATTACGCACTTCAACTATTTTTAGATCGCACTTCATCAGGCAATGACTCTCAATTTGAAGCAATTTGAAGTCGAGATGTGGTTTTGCTGCTGCTGCTGCTGTGTGAAGGCTGGTTATCGTGCGAGGATGTATCGTTATAAGTGCCAAACAAGGCATAGTTGTCAATTTGACTAAATAACTTTTTTTTTTCGGGTTTAATGAGATTTGGCTTGCCTCCAAAATCGGCGGTTTCAGCCCAGTTCTTACAGACTCTCTGTTAAAGATTATTTGTACAGCAGGAAAAATAATGTTCGCGACTTACCGATATGTGCCAGCGGTATTTGCATAATGGAAACGAGAAATATGCTCGGTTTGGCTGATGATACCGCCTTGGATCTCTACACGTTGCCCGTCCAAACTAAGAATAGTTTCAAGCAAAACGATACTGTAATATTTGACCTTTTCGCAAAATTGACACTACTGCTACTAATCGGCAACGAATCAGAGAATACTTGCACACAAACCGAGAGTGCGCCTCCGGTGTTTGAGTTGACCGCGCACTGTACTTGCAGGTTGGCGACCTTCGACGGTGGCAGCACCAACGTAGCTCGCTTGCCCTATTGGCACGACGGCAGCCTCGTTTGCAGGAGACGTTGTAGTTGGTTTCATCAAGTACTGTAGACGACGAAGTCGCCATCTTGCTGGTGCTTCTTCAGCGCCTTCGCAAAGATCTGGCGCTTAGTCCTGTTGACCAGGTTGTTGTATGTCATAGGCTCAATCCGCGTCTGTTTCACCGTGTATGTCATGCGACTTGGAGCCAGTCAGCGCGGCTGGCACGGTGGGCAGCGAGGAAGCGGAACTTCTCTCTCGGCTGGCGAGTGCTTGGGGAGTGAGGCTTGGCGGGACATCTGTGCGCGAGGAGGGGGATCGAGTTGTGAGAGACGCCTGCCTGGGTCGGAGCTCAGGGTTTCTCGCCGCGCCTTCGCGCGCATTTTCGTGCTAGGGCGCGCTCACCACTCATTCTGCGAGCGCGAAAGCGCACAAACACCGGAGGCGCAGTCTCGGTTTGTGTGCAAGTATTCTCCCGATTAGTAGCAGTAGTGTCAATTTTGCGAAAAGGTCAAATATTACAGTATGGTTTTGCTTGAAACTATTCTTAGTTTGGACGGGCAAAGGTGTAGTATGACAGCTAGTTGTTGCCAGGACGAAAATCCAAGTGTACGGCTTTTTTCAGCGTGTGATTTTGTGGTTTCTTAGTTTGGTCATGGTTTGCAGCGTGTGGCTAGGTTTTGTGCGTGTGGCTTGGGAGTTCGCGGCTGCAGGTTCCTCGCGTGTGGCTAGGACATGCTGTATTCCAAGCCCTGGTTTGAGGTTCTGTTGAAGTCGATCCCACTTTTGCACTTGACTTGTCCAGTCTGTAGTTCGTTGATCAATAACTAACAATAGGCATTCAATCGCTACCTCACTTTTTCTGACTCACCCCTTATAGACTTTCTACTAGTCTCCGGTTTCCAGTGAACGACACACGAAGACACCCACAGCAGACACAAGACATAAGAGTAGCGCTTTTTCCGCGTGTGAATTGCGGGTTTTCAGCGTGTGTCTGGGTATTCTGCGTATGCCGTATTTTCAGCGTGTGATTTGCTGGTTTTCAGCGTGTGATGAGATTTTTGGCGTGTGATAACTTGTTACTTCACACATGTTATACCACATGCGGTGAGTCGTGGAGTTGCGTTCCAAGTAACTTCAGCTGTTCGTTACACTTAGTATCCTCAAGTGGAGAAGTTTCAAGCGCTGACTAGCATCTTAGGCGACTATGACAGAAATGCCATAAAAAGTAATCATTTTTTATAGTGATCATAAAGTCATAAAGTTGGACTGAAGAGCTCTGTGCGCTGTTGTGATGCCCACGCTATCTTTGATCGCAAAGGAGCATGTTATGAAAGCGCTTAGAAGAGAAATATTGTGTATTGTTGCAGCGACTTCATTTTGGGTAGTGAGATGATCTCGCTTTTATGGATCGGCTACTGTTCAGTATGCCGAGCACTGCTATTGGTATTGTAAACCCACGCGAATTTGAAGCTGAAATCAGACCCTGTTTCGTCCAAAACGACGACCAGGTGAGTTAATAAATCCCCCCCCCCCCAGCTAATAAGGCGAACACAGCTGAGACTGACCGTGGTGTTCCAACGCCACCTGCATGATATAGACAAATACTACATTTAACTTGGCCTGGATAATCTCAGCTTGCGTTTCAAGCACGAACGCTAGTTGGTGGAGACACGCTAGCTTCAGCTTTCGTTTTAGCACGATGATCACCAGTAATAGTGATATGAACTCGAGAAAACTGTAAATCAGCACACTCGACACCGACGACAGAAGCTGCGCACTCGTTAGTCCAGCTAAAGCTGGATAGTATGCACTATTGTGCATAGAGAACAAAATCAACTGGTGCAATCCTGAGACTCACAATATCAGTTAGTATAAACGCAATTTATTGACAAAGCAAAGATGTGATCCGTACCGTAGGCAATCGGCAAGGCCACTTCGACGTATTCGATCAAGACAAGATATTCTGTCATAAACAATACCCGGGCAGCTTTATGGATAAAGCGAATTCGCTCTTTTCTCGAGAATATAGTGTCGAGACCGGCCTTAACGTTTTTTGCAGCCCCCATCTTTGTCGGTATGTGCGGATTGGTTGTGAATACGCCCTGTTCAGGTAGCGGTCGAAACGGGAGAACTCGTGCGGTATTCGATCGGATCCACGCTTGCGTCCAGCTCCCACCTCTACCCCGTCGCTCAGTTATAGCATAGCCAGCTTTACGTGCTGAGGGATCGCCCTTAGTCTGGTCGTGAGTATAACATACATGTTGCGCTTTTGTCTGCTGCAACGCGCTGTGTAAACTTTTGTCTCTGGCAGCCTCGATATCGAGAAGTCTGATTGCCACTTGCATAAAGTTTGCCGCTCTCATGGGGTGATCCTCCGGGATCTTGTCTACGAGCGTCTTCATCTCATTAAGAATCTCCATAATATCTATCATTGACACCCAAAACTGGATCAGGTCTATCACCATTACCATGGCAGTTGTTGACCAAGAAGAACTGTTGTGAAGAGCGCTTGAGATGTACAACGCGTTAAAAACTTCGACAATAAAAATGACTGATTCTGGTTTCATGTCGTTGTTGTCAGCCAGCGTGCGACTAATCCAGTTCCTGGCACTTAGTTGAATAATCGGCAGCACCATCACAAATAGTGTTTGATATATTCCACTGAGAGACACGAACCCGAGGATGTAGATAGGGTATACGAAAGGGAGCACTACTTGGCAGTTGTACACAACAAGCTGTTGTTTCAGATCGACGAGCAAAGACGGGTTAGCGCGCCATTTCGGTCTCGAGATAACTGTAAACAGCACTGCGATCACACCGACGTCAGGGATTCCGATGACAGGCAAGCCGAATGGCAGTGGGAAGACAGTCTGGGAGCAAATAGCGATCATTATCGCAGTAGCCACAGTGGCAGCAGTAATCGACAAGAAGAGTATTTGCCGCACTGTAAGTTTAAGACGAGGAGCGCCGTGGCCCATCTGCATCAGAGCAGACCCGTTGAAAAAGATTAGCATCCCCCATGCTCGAATGATGAATACCCAATTTTCAAAAAAACCAGCATTTGGTGGCGCGAGGGGAGGCAGCTCTTTTACTAAGCTGAATGCAAGGCCCGGCAGCGGTGTCAGCAAACAAACAAGCAGCATCCTCGCGGAACCGTGGCTGTTGGAATAGTTGTGCAGTTGCTGGAGTCGCTCAACGGAGTAGCGTCCTTGGAACTCGACTTGAAGAGACATCCAGGCCTTCCTAAGGCGCTGGCGAGTGCTCCGAAGCCATTCCGTCATCGATAGACCAACAGCGGCAACACGCTTGGATGCTGGACAATATTATGTTGTGACAGGCTTCAAAATGGGGATTTGTGAAGGACAAGTTCGTACAGTATTTATATCGAGTCCAAAGTGCCAATGTCGAACTCATACCTGAGTAAAGCAAACGCACCAATCTACGTTTAGCTCAAGCGGAAGTAGGGCGGATAATTCTTATGATTTTGTTTGCATTACCAAAATCCTCGAAGGAAACCCGGGGAAGAGACGGATACTACCAGTTTCCACTCTACTTTCTTGGGCAGAAGCTGTAAAACCCATTCATGGAGAGGATACCCTCTCCACCCACGTAACATTTTTTTAACCCATAACCTCTCTAAACACATATCTCATAGGTTTCAAAAAGCTGATTTTTCTGATTTATCCGCCCTTTTTCCCGTACATCCGGGTACTCTTTCGCGTAGTGGCCGTCCCACATAGGTACACTTTCTCCATTTAGCGCCGTACCCCGCGCCCTTCCGCCCGCATCGGCTTCTTCGCGCGGCGCTGCCATGGCCCACGACGGGTCCTCGGACGACGAGTCGGCCTTCCTGGACGCGCAGGAGACGCACGAAGACGACGGCACGCTCGCGGCGCCCAAGCTGGCCGTGGAAGAGGAGTTATCGCCCAGTTCGTCCGCCGCGTCGCCGCTCAAGCCGGGATCTCCCGCTTCAATCGGCCGTAGCAAGGCCGTTTCCGCCGCCGCAGCTCCGGTGTCGTTCGCACTCAATGCACAAGACGCAGGCGGTGCTAATGAGGCCCTGCGCGGCTTCTGGGACACCCGGAGACGCACGCAATCGGCCGGGCACTTGACAGCAGGATCCTCGCCCTTTGGCCCCACTTCCACGCCCCCCGCGGCCTTCCTGGCCAGCCCCGCACACTCCGAGTCGGCTCTGAAGCTGCACAGCGGCCAGGCGCCGCCCCCGCCGCCCATTGCGGTGCGAGGGGCGGGAGATATCAAATCTAACGGGTTTATGGCCCTAGGAGAGAGTTTACTGGCCGGAATGGCCGACTTTGCAGGCATTAAGTCGCCCAGAGGAGCCATACAGAAGGTGCTGGTGGCGTATCCGACCCCGGGGCCGCTGTTCGTGGATTTATTCTCGAAAGACGACGGCACCGGGGCTAAAGTGAAGGGGTTTAGGAGGAAACAGGACGGGTCCATGGCGGATGCGGAAGCTTGTGGTAAAGTTTTCGCCGGGGACATTCTGGTGGCGATTAACGACGTGGACGTGACCAAGATGGTGTTCGCGGACATTATCACGACCGCCAAGGAAGCGTCGTTCCCGTTGACGCTGACGTTCCACTGCTACCAGTCGAACAGGGAGGACGCGGAGAAGCAGAGTCAGCAGAAACAGGTGCCACCGATGGAGAGGAAGCATTCGAGCGGGCCGTTGCCGCCGATATCCCCGTCGAGCAGCGGAGGGTGGAGTGCCAGGCTCAGCCAGATGACGAGGTCCGGATCGTTTGATCAGAGGAACAGCGGAGCGGATCTGGCCAATACGCCGCCCAAGTCGCCGTCGTCGCATCCGACAGGGGATGCGAATACGGGTAAGTTCGGTATATCTCTGGGTAAGGTGAGGAATACCGGAACGGATGGCGTCAAGAGCTTGTTCCGTATCATGGGCAACAAGCCGTCACGGCCGGAGGAAGACATGAATGTCGTGAAGGGATGGATGAATGATTTGGCGCTGAAGCCACACAGCAGCGCCTCCTCGGGCGGACGTCACCGGAAAACGCCGGTGAATACCAATACGGATGTGCTACATTCGACTCCAATCGTGGCAGTGACAACGGGTGGACGCTTTGTTGGCGTGTTGGATGAGGATGTAAATGAGTTCGCACTGACGTGGTTTCGTAAAACTCCACCGGAAATGGATATCCGACCAATTAAAGGCGTGAAGCGCTGTCCGTATTTCGCTTCAGTGGACGACGTTGGAGCCATACTTTCACTGCAGTGCGAATCACTCCGCTTCCCACAGTTGAAGCGAGTGGTGGAGATGCCTCGACCATTGGTTCTTGATCCGGCCGTGGGGAATATGGTTGATGTGCTCCTGGAAGCTGGCGCGGGTTCGTTCTCAGCTACGCTGGCGAGTAATGAGCATGACAGCTTCCAGGTGAAGATTTCGGCGGAGTCCGTCAGTCTTGTCAAGATATCTGAGGACGAGGGTGAGGGTGGCATGGTCGTGAATGCTGACTACACTACGTTCCTTCAGGTGTTACTTGATCCAGCTGATCAGCTGCGATTCACACTCAAGGTGAAAGAATTTGGCGGATTCTTGGGTAATCGTGATGGGGACGTTTGTGACCTTAAGAACCGGCAGTCGCAGCTTGAAACTCTGTCGTGCTTCTTTCTGGTGGCGCAAAATAGACAGCATCGCGACTTCTTGACACTATTGATTCGCAAGTTCCGGGCTCGGGTGCTTACTGCTGAACAAGAAGAGCAAGCACGAAATGATGAAAGAGATTTGTACACGGACCCAGCATTTGCCGTTGCAGTTGCTCCACCTCCACCGTTAACGGCCTCGCAATCTGTTGGGTCTGCTTCGGGGGCATTATCTCCAGCTAGTAACTCAGGCGCCACAGGAGAGACAGTCAGCAGTGCGAGTTCGCCAACAATGGTAAATACTCCAGTTTCAGGGACAGTAGTCTCACCAGTTGCTGGAAAGACTCGTCCTGTTCGACTGCAAAGCGAAGGGTCCATCGGTTCCATTTCAAGTGTTCAGCTTAGTGATTTAGTTGGTCTCGAGCCTGAGGATTCTGTCCTATCATCCAAGGAGCGAGACTCGGACGTGACAACGCCAGCGTCAACACCACCTCGTTCTGCTATTATGTCGAACAAAAATGGCTTTGCAGGGAACAGCAATGGGTTCGCTGTTGATAATTCATTTGTGGAGGGTCGTCTGGCTGCCCAAGACAGAGAGATTGGGATTCTTCGACAAAAACTGGCGTCAATGTCTGTCCTTCTTAAGACGGTAGAACAAGAAACCAAGCAAATTACTGCCTCTTTGGAAGTTAAGGACAACCGAATCGAGCTTCAACAAATGAAAATTCGCCAACTTGAAAAGTTTCCGGGGCAATGCGATTCGCAAGCACGTGAAATACAAACAATGCGTGCGAAGTTGGAAGAAGAAGAGAAACGGCATGCGGCATGCCGAGACGAGCTGCAGCAGCTTTCTAGCACAGTGTTGAAGCGTGCATCGGAGGTACACGATCAAGGAGTCCAAACGGAGACACAGTTCTTGGACGGGGATGCCTCGACAGACACGGCAATCGGTTTCTCACGCTCCGGGTTGGAGCGTGATACTTGGTTCGGTAACGTTGCTACTGTGACTGCAGACGATTTGCAGCAGCAGATTAAGGACCAGCAAAAGGAAATTGCACGCCTCAAGGACGAGCAGGTAAAATTGGTGGCCGAACGGAATACGTTCCGCGCCAAGTCAACCGAGCTGTCTCGAGAGCTTCGCAAGCTCCTTGGGGCAAACAACAACCGATCCCTCGACGATCTTCAGACGCAACTCGCGGAGCGTAGTAGTCTTCAAGCGGAGCTGGCCATGGTCAAAGCTGAGGCGAAACGCTCAGCGGATGAAATCGCGGAAATGAAGGAAATGGTTGACAGAATGAGTGACAAGGACAAGGGTGCTAAGCGCCTTGCCGCTCAGAATCTGGAGTTGCAGCGCACTGTGTACCAGCTGAAAGATTCACTGAGCGAGTCGAAAGAGCAAGTTGATGCTGTCAAGAAAATCAACAGCGCTCTTGCGTCACGTCTTCATCGCCTACAACCTGAAACAAGGGGCAGTGTCGTTGAGGCTGCGCCTACTTCCCCATTGGACAGTATCCCTTCAATCCCTTCCGATGACGAAGATGACGACGATGAAGAAGAGGAGGACGAAGATCTACAGGATGGCATCGCAGCTTTCCGGAGGTCTTTGGTAGGCAAGTAACGCCATTGAAACCACAAATAGTAAGTTAAACTCGAGCTGTTCAAATCTCAGGCCAAATGTCAGCAAAGCTGTCTGCACACATCATCAACTCTTATCACCCAGAGAGGCGTTTTCTCGCGCTAAAATTTGCAGGACCCTGTTGGACAGCATCGCGACGCTGCATGTCGAGAAATGGGAACAATTCAAGACGTACTTGAGCGCCTTCGTGGAGCGTGGATCGCTACACAAGTGGAACTGAATGGGCGCTACTCGGTTGGACGACTGCATCGACTCATGGTTTACATGGACACACTCAAAACGTCGCGAATGCTGGCAATCTGCCTCCTGACGCCGCTACCGTGCATTGTACTGGCCATTTTGTTCGAAACATTCCCACTCGCATCTCCTGGGGATGGTATACGCGCCAACTGGGTATTCGTGATTCGCTTTGGACTGATCACGTGCATCATGGTTGGCACGCTGGTGTTTCAAATGGGGAAAAATATATCTGGCCTTACCGTCAAGCTACGTCACATTGCAGCAGTGTCGATATTGTCCGCCATTGCATCCGTGGGAACACTCTATGCTGTAGCCTTGACAACGGTGTTTCCCGTGCCATTTACTATGCTCCTTGCCTCACCTCCTATCGTTGTCTTTGGAGCATGCTTCGTATATTTTTGGGGAGCCCAAGTGCGTGAAGATCCATCGATCGAACTCGACATGAAAAGGGAGCAGGCTGTGTCGCGTTGTCAGGTAGCGCTCACGTATGTTTATCCGCTGTATATCTCCGGTTTCGTGTCCCTCTCAGGCATCTATCAAACAATGTTTATCACTCTGTTGCGTATCATTAAACAATTCGCCCGAAACTGGGTCGCCCACGGGCTTAAAGGACACAACGACCAGAAACCTCAGGCTGTCAAGTTCATCGTTGAAGTGTTTAGTGCATTGTACGTCTCCAATGCACTGTCAAACTCGTCACCGTGGGAGGCAACGGCGTTCATCATGGCAGTCGATATATTAGTGTTTTGGCTGTCTACGCGTGATATCATGGATGTTCTTACTGACGTGGAGCTACTCATGGAGAAAATTCCTCAAAACCATTCCATTGCTGACGAAAATTTTGTGCAAGTTGCAATCGCTTGGCGGCGATAGAATCCGAGCAACAACCTCAAAATTTGAATGCATCTTCGAATTCCGAAGCTCCAACTAACCTAGGTCAAATTGAGGAATGGATCAGTTCTGCAAGTATCAGCATGAAGCGAGACGCTATTCACGCAAGGGAAAAGTGTTTGGTCGAGTTCCGAAAAGAAGTCAAAGACTCGCTGTCCGGCTGAGTGGTAAGATCTACGCTAGTGCAGCATTCACGGCACAGCAGCTGGGGCCGGAAGCATACGATGGTTCGTTACTTAAAGACATTTTTTCAAGGGAGGAGCGCGCTTTGTTCATCCACCAAACCACGCGAGTGCTTTTCATCACCGAGTTTATCATTTTAGCGGAGTACGTCGAAGTGATCCTGCCCATCGCTTATGGTGCGAAATCTTTATTGTGCGGCTACTGCGCATAGGAACGGTGACTGAGTGTTGTCTTATATGCGTAGGTCTTCACCACATCACCATGTATCGCCTTCCCAACTGCGTGTACTACCCTGCGTTAGTTAGCCTGTCAAGTTCCGAGTTCTCCACACCGATGATGACCTATTGCTTCCTCGAGTTCCTTTCTTTGGTTTTGGAAATCATCGTACTCGGACGAATTCTGGGGTTTTCTACGTTGCGCCAACTTGCTTTCGTTTTGGACAAACAAGCTGGTATCATTCAATCGCAACTGGCCAGCCTCCTCCTGTACATCATGCAGATCTCGTTGACGCACATCGGTAAGCGCAGCTATACAAACTATCGGTTCGAGTGCACCACTCACTTGCTCATATTTTTCCTCCTTAGGTGCCGACTTCACCTTTAAATTCGCCTGGCTTCATGACACTTGAACGGATGATCCGAAGCGTGTTCTTTATCGACTCGTTTACATTTTGCTCGCTTACTTGTTTGCCACTCAAGTACGTGCCACCTCACCTACTCTTCCTGCGCCAGCGCCTTCTGAAGCTGATACAGCGCCTGAGCTGCTGTCGGACGAGCTGTCGGATCCCTTGTTACGCAAGCCATACCGAGCTCCGCGATGATCGAAGGACAGGACTCTGAAAATTCCACTTGAAGCTTCCCCTGCATCACGAACTGAAGAACAACCAGGTCGGAACCCGGGCGACTTTTTCCGGAATTCGCGTAGGGCAGAGCGTTTGAGTCCAGCTCCGACAACACCACACCGAACGAGAACATGTCCGCCTTCTCATTATATTTTTCTCCAGACAGCATCTCGGGGGCCATCCAGAGCGATGTGCCAACTCCAGCCGTCATGGTTCGGTCGATGCGCTCCCGAGACGCCCCGAAGTCTGTCAGCTTCGCATCCAAATCGCTTGACAGCAAAATGTTTTTGGATTTGAGGTCGCGATGCACCATCGGAGGGTCCAGCGAGTGCATGTACGTGAGAGCATGCGCGACGTGCAGAGCGATCTTGACCTTATTGTAGTCGAATCCAATAGGTCGGCCTTCAGTGTGATAACGGCTCAGCAACGCTCTCAGGTCACCTCCTTCCATGAACTCGGACACCACACAAAGATCTGTGAGCGAGTCCCATGCCACACCGATAAACTCCACAATCCGCGGGTGCTCCAACGACGCCATCAGCTTCACTTCCGCCAAAAAGTCGTTCACGCTTTGGATCCGCTTTCTTGTCTCTGGCAGTAGCATCTTGATCGCAATGCGTTGGCCATTGAACGTCCCCACGTAGACCTCCCCATAGCCTCCCCGAGAGATCCTTTCCTGCTGAATCACCTTCTCCCTCGGGATACGCGCCGCCACGATAACTTCGTCGTTCCAGAGCCCCGAATCCAGATTCTGGTCCGAACTCGTGTCAATTCCCTTCTGCGTCGACGCTGTTCTGCCTTGCGAGTCGTGCGCCAACAAGTCTGCGGCGTTGCTGCTCTTCCTACTCACCTTCCTCGCTCGCTTCCTCCACCAAACCCCCGCGACCAAGAGAACCACGACGACACACCCAACGACGATAGCAGCGATCACTCCCCCGCTCACCGACGAGCTCGACGCCGAGCTCTGACTACTCGGAATTGCACTACCCGACGAAGTAGTAGAACCCCCACCGCTACCACCCAACCCAGCCGTGACAATGACGAAATCCGACCCGGAAGTGCTCGCGTTGGCGTCGCTGCCCGTGCTGCTGTACGTCGAGGACGCTGTAGTGTAATACACGAGGCCGTAGGAGCTCGAGTACCCCACGAAGCACGTCCACTGGACGTCGGTACTAGCGACGGTCATGTCGCTCACCGATTCGGTGCAGCTCGTGTCGCTGAACAATTGCAACTCTACCGACAAGTTCTGATGCACTACAGCTATTGCAGCCGCGTAGGTGGTGACGTTGGGTAGAGCACGACACAGCCCGTCGGCGTAGAACGCGAGTCCGCTGGCGAATGTGTCACAGGTGTTGGCGGGCGTGTACTGCTCCAGTAACACGTAAGGTGCGTCGGCACCGGCGAAGAGCGAGGCCGTTTCGGCGCGGTCGTTGCCGTAGCAGTCCACGCGACTGGAATTGGCCGCATCGTCGATGGACAACGTGGTGCAGTCGGAGAACTCGCAGCTGGAGACGTCCTCCTCGTAAATGAATTGCGGCGTCCCGGAGCATGAGTCGTCCTCGAAGTAACTGGTGAACGCGACCGTCCGCGCGTCAAGTGGTGACGCGAATAACGCCAGGAAGAGCGCTATCTGAAGCTGGGTCGGGCTCCTCATAGGTGCGGATGGTCTCGGGTTGGAGCTGGATTCGATACTGTGGCCGTATCGCTGGTAGAGCGTCTATTGACTGTCCCCAGGTGGCTGGCCAGACGAAGTGAGATGCACCGGCTAGCCGCAGTGGAGGCTGTTGCAGCCTCACGACGGTTTGGGCAGGTGGTTTCGGTTGATGGGTATACTGTCCTCCTTCACCTTATCCGGTGGACAACCTTCGTCTCGATGAATGCGCTAGGTGACGAGCTTGGTTGATTGTCAGTCCTGCTAGGTGGATTCAAAATCCTGTACTACGTAGTATCTGCTGTACTCAATGTGATGAGTCCGGTGTTGACGTGCGTTATCCTTTTGTGCGCTCGGTCAGTGTCGTGGACCACGTGCTTGGACCACGAGTCGTAGTTCAAGCAAAATCGCATTCAACCGAGAAAGCAGTTCCAGGCAGCACAATAGAAACCATGACGCATGACTGCGCCAGCAAGTCCATCGTCCGTGAGAGTGAAAGACAAATCGGCTACTTTTCACCTGATCAAGCGGATAACGCCAAGTGACGCAACGATGATAAAATTTGTCCCGAATTGGAGAATAGTGCGCCGAGGCGCTTCCCCCTAAAATTTGCCCGGCAAGCAACAAAGAAACCATTGTCCCACCTCGACTCTTGCCTGCATTTGTGGATTTCAACTGCCGAGACAAGCGTCAGCACCCAGGACCCGACTTGTCGAGTTTCAAGGCCGCTACTCGGTGGTCAGGCTGGGGAAGCTCAAGGACCTCATGGAGAACATGAGCGCAGGTCGAGTGGCGCTCATGTCGTTCTTAGCACCTCGATGCGAAATTCTCACGAGATGAACGCTCACATTTCATTCGTGAAACCGCTCGCGTGCTGTTCATTACAGAACACGTGGAGTATGCTGAGGTGGCCTTACCAATTGTTTACCATATATATTTCCCAGAAGTCCCTGCTTCAACCGTGAATGGGGTGCATTGTCAAATATTCCAGTCGTCACACCCTCCTTCTTGAGTCACCACCGTTGATACTTTCGAGCACTCGACCGCGTCGTAGCCTGTGTGACACGCTCACACGATTCTCGCCGACAGTGAAACGGATATAAGAGCATATCCGTTGTGGTTACACTATATGACTTACAGCAGAAGAGTGAGACTTGAAGAGCACCATACGATGAAAAGCATGCTTACTTTTAACAATCAAGCACAGAGTAAACATTGTCCTTGGCAGGCCACGGCAACGAGAACCAGTAGTTAGGAACGCGACAAGACCGGTGGCTGCACTGGGTTGGGAAATGAGTACTGACCGAAACCCCACTCTGGTGGACGAGTTCTGTCAGCAGGGATTGGCAGTACCGGCACTGTCTCCTTATTACTGCCAGGGGCTACTTTGACAACTACTACTATATTACTTTATAGCTTTAATCATGGAGTCATAACTACTACAGTAGTATTACTTTAGTACTACCGAACTACTGCCGGTCCAGTGTCGAAATATTCACCCCATATCTCTGAAAAGTCTGTCACGCAGCACCAGCCCCACCTCCTGGAAGCCCAGGTACTGCGTCGCGAAGTCGTGCTCATTCACGACCAGCAGCAGGCTGCCTACTGACACGCGGTCGCTGGCCTCCATGGTGCCGCGCTGCCAGACAAGGCCGCGAAGGCCTTGACCACGGGCACGTTCAGATCGCCGCCGTCCAGCAGCACGCCCAGCGGGCTGGCGGGCGCTGCACCTCCGCTGCGGTGTTGCGGCCGCCGAGCAGTTAACGCGCACTCGTCGCCATAGCAGCCTGGAAGGGTCTGTCTGCTTGCACGCCACCTCAACCTGCATGTTTACGCAGCAAGCGGGAGTAGTAATACTTAGATCATTACGCTGGCAGTTTTTTTACTTTCCGTAATTTACCACCGAAAACATTCCTAGAACGTTCTTCAGGCCAGCTGTTATTTCAACGTCGCGACCTCTCGACCACCTGAGAGCGTTAGAAACGTCTTTTACATATTAGGGTAGTTTAATAGCCGCTCGACCACTGAGAGAAAGAGTATCGCTACCTATCGGTTCCTGGGTATGGAACTAGTTCTCAGAACCGTCACTGATGAATCAAATTTGAATTGATCATTTAGTGGAAGACAACATCGGCAACCATGACCGCAGCAAACGGCAAGAAGAACGACCACGAAGACGTGCTTGCGCGACTGGTGCGTGACCTAGAGTCGAAGAAGACTCTGTGCCGTGTCAAGGACTACGCTGGTGTGACCCTCGAGCAGCTAAACCAGCACGTGAAGAAGCACGGTCCGTTGGTCCATCCAACACTTGGCGAGCAGCCTGGCTTCTTCGTCGACGAAGGCCGATTTGTTCCATTTCGGATGGTGGTGTTCGGACGCAGCGTGATCGGACCAGAAATTATCACTGTGCTCAAGGAATGGGCCAAGTGGAGTGGCCATGGTGGAAGAGTGACAATGCGCAAGGTGAATACGTGCTGGATGGCACAACCCTCCGGGTCCCCGATGTGGCGTATGTGCCTCGAAATGATGCAAGGCAGCTGACCGAAGCTCAACGATGGACTCGTGGTGGAGAACCTTTTGCTCCGACGTTCGTGGTGGAAATCGACACTCTCACTGGTCCACATTCCAAGTTTGATGCTCTCGATCACAAGATGCGGCGCGAGTACTTTCCTCACGGTGTGCAATTGGGATGGCTCATTGATCCAAAGAACAAAATCATGTACGAATACAAGCGATACGCCCGAGGAAATCGTCTTGTTCGACGCGTTGCTTGATGGTGGTACCGTTCTTCCTGGCTTCACTCTTAATTGCGAAGATTTGGACGATGTGTTGGACCAGGAATCCGGATCGTCATCGGAAGAAGAAGTTGATTTCACTTGCCCAGCGCATGGATGCACAGAACGATTCAACAGACGCGGTGCGTATGCTGCTCATGCTGAATGGCACCGTGCTGAAAGTGCTAGAGCTCGCCGTAGGGCACACCGTGCGAACCATTAATTCAAGTGAAGTTTTTCACGTTAGTAGACGCAACGCTTTTTGATATCTTGGATGTCATAAGAATAAAAAAATAATAGAACATTATGCCGACATTTTTACTTTATTATTTTTTTCTCAAAAAAATTAAAGGGGTATGTATATAAATACCACTAACAGATCATGTCGTTCGAACTTACTTTTGGAAAATACAAGAACAAACCTATTGAGGAAGTATATTCTTCCGATCCCGGCTATTGTCGATGGATGCATAATCAACCCAGTCTTAACATTAGCGAGGATATCAAGATATTCCTACACTCCAAGTTTCTCAATAGTGATAATTCGTATATGATGCCTTGGGGTAAATACAAGGGTAAGACTTTTAAGCAGATCAGTCGTATGGATCCAAATTACATCGACTGGCTTCGCAAGAGCGAATTTGTAATTGACAAATGTCCTAAGCTTACCAAGGAACTTAACTAAGAGACCATCTTTTTTTTTGTTTCATAAGATCGTACTTCAAGGTATTTAGAACCTATGCAGTGGTAAAATCTAAAATTTCACCCGTTAGTCTATCGAACGTTAGCTCTTGCTCCCTGATCACAAGAACCAATAGATTTACACCTTGACAGCCAGCGTTGGTACCCTGAATCTGAATCGACTGAGGTACATCGCGCTCTGTCAGGCGACTGACATCAGCGATAAGCATGCGGTTAGATAGCGACCAAGTCTGGTAGTCAAGTAGTCCATTAACAAGCTCAGGAGTCGGATCACCGTTAATGGCTCCAATCTTAGCAACCTCATTAGTGAAATGGTGGAAATCATAGTCATGACTGATATCGAGTACCTGCGTCGAACCGATGCGGACGTTGAAGTTGTGAATCGACGAGCCTGGCTGTAGCGTCCAAGGAGCCGAATCGAAGAAGCTTTGGAATTCCTGTACCGCTGCGGTTGCGAAACTACTTGTCTGCTCAGCGAATGGAAGTACAACTACGTATTTGGCATTCTTAACGCTTGCCGAAAGTTGTAAGTCGAAAGAAGCATTGAACTGAGTCGATTGCGTACCGATACCAGCACGCTGGCAGAACCATTGAGCGTAGCAGTCATTGTATCGAACCTTCTTGACAGGCTTCGAAATAATAGCCTGAGGGTTCTCGAGATGTACAAAAGGTACATAGAGGCGAGCAGTCGTGAAAGGCATGTAAGTTCCATCAATAATGGGCTCAAGTGCGTTAACAACCGCTCCCCACGAAACACTGAAACCAGCGGAAGCAGCTAGAGCACTCGCCATAGGATTACCTGTAGCAGCGCTGGCGATCATAATGGGGCAACTATTACCAGAGCCAAGGGTAGTAGAAGTTAGCGACATATTCTTAGAAGCATCCACAGCGACAACAGCAGTACCCTGATTCACACGGAAACGGAGACGGATCTGAGGGTTAGCCATGAGGTCAAGCTCACGGAAGATAGGGTGCAAGTCCGTTAGTTTGATCTTGAGCATGTAGTTCCAAGTACCCATAATCCCATTAGCAGTAGCTACACCCGAAACGAAGGCACCACGAGCGGTTTGATTTGAAATGGTAGTAGAAGTAGAAGTCCCACCAACTGAAGGCCAACTGGTAGAGAAATCGGCACCTGAAGTAGGAGGGTTCGATAGTAATCGCTTAACAAAGCCATCGTTAGGGATAGTTGCCCCACCTTGAGCCTGTACTCCGAGCGAGCTGGTGAATGCGGTGTTGTTGGAGCACGCATCACCAGCTGTAGCAGCAGCTGCGCTGTAAAGTACTGATTGACCGGCATCAGGGAATAGGAAAGACTCAGCTCCATCCTTTTCAACATACTGAGGACTATATCCAGTTTGAGCACGAACATTGTTCCAGAACAGTTTGTAGTCAGCCATAGATACTATGATCTTACCATTTAGCTCGAGCGACAACGAATCAATGACATTCCAATTGCCGCACTTTAGTGTAGTACATAGACGGTTAGCAGTAGTAGTTTGGGCCGTAGAACCATTCTTCATCGAGACCTTGTATGGAAGCATAATGTAAGCACCACGGAGCGAAGCAAAACCTTCGGAGCCGTTAAGCTGAGCCGTAGCATCAATTGTGATAACACCATTCTGATACGAACCCTGATTTAGGTCAATAACAAAAGGCGTACGCTTGCTGGAAGATACCTTGATCTCCGGGTCGCTCTTTAGCGAGCTCTGGTACAAATACTGGTCGGATAGTTGATTTTCACTCATCGTTGATTCTATATGCATCCTAATATACTTTGCGCAAAATAACCATTATGTCTCAACTTATTAAGCCCATTACCAGCGATCATGATCTCATTGAACTCGCAGAGCGGTTGAATGTACATCTGGATGATATATTCGAGTCAAGTGAGATAACAAAGCCACTCCCGAAGAAAGGTTCATATCTGATTTTGTTGCGACAACCTGATATGACTGTAGGACACTGGACGGCTGTTCATGATGGTGAGTACTTTGACAGTATGGGTGAAGCAGCTCCTACAAAGCACGGAGTCGGTAAATACAATCCAAAGCAATTCCAAGGTACGTATGGTGATTATTGCGGTGTATGGTGTATGCTGTGGTTATATTGCAAGCAAAAAAATAAGATGAATCTACTAAATCGATTCAAGGATTTGAACTTAACTATTCTTTAATAAAATGTTTCAAGCTATATAGCAATAATGTATCGCGAACTAACTATTTCAAGCGACGTACCAGCTTCAAAGCTGACCAAAGCTTTCAAGACGGGTAAGCTACGCCTGACAGCTGATCAACTCAAGGGTAGCGGCTCCGTTATCCAGTGTCGGAGCATTGACCATTAATGTCAAATCAACTTCAGGCGGCGTATCAACCGCACTATCAGAGGCAGCTCGCATAACAAGTGATGGATTAGTAGGGATCAATCAGCTATATCCATCAGAGATGCTCGATGTTGGTGGAAACGCTTACATTGCAGGCAATCTATCAATTGCTGGAGGAGCTCTATACACGAATGGTCTCTCCAGGTAATGGACCAATATGGAAATATGACTCCTGCATCGCTAACCACAAGCAGTCTGACCGTAGCTACGATTGTACCAACTACCCGATTCATTCCTTCTACAGCCTCGGCATCGGGTGTCTTATGGTATTTGAGTACTTCTCGATATTTTGGCCAGAGAGTTATAAGCAGCGACGAAATTAGCATCCTCAGCTACTCTGCCGGTGGGACGTACAACGATTACATAAAATGGAACCACAATACGGGAGCTCCCGTGATGACTATTACCGGATTCACTAATTTAAATGCTATTAACTCAAATCCCACAACGATGATATACCTCAACAGTTCCGATCGATGCGGGATCAAGAACACTTCTCCCGATGCTACTCTCCATGTAGGAGGAACGTCGGTTGCCAATAGTGAGATTTATACGAAGTCTAATTCATCGGCGAGCGCTTCACATCGCGGTAATTGGTCCTCTACTAACTACTGGGGATCAGGTACCGATGCTACTACAAGCTCAATCCGATTCGGGACCTGTGATGCAACGGGGGCGTGGCTACGCTACGTTCCAATCAGAGCAGGAAGTTATACGAATGCATCCGATCGGAGGCTTAAGTCGGACATTCTCGACTGTCCATATGGACTGGATACTATAATGAGTGTAACGGGGTTACACACACAAGTGACAACAGTCCCTTGCGCATGACAACGGTCACAAGTGACAACTGTCACTTGTGCATGACATTTGTCACTTATGGTTTAACAGATAAATATCTGTTAAAGGTTTTAGATACTTCCTCACGTTGGTGTAAGGCACACCAATGGATACATTGAAGTGGGCCACCACACATGAGTGGTCCACACCTACCCAAAGATCCTATTGGTAGAGAGCAGCATCTTTCTACCAATTAGAGACGTGCATATTAGCGGGGCTCTGACAGCCAGCCGCTGTCGACCCCTTTCATAGATGATAAACATTTTTAGCAGATTTAGAAGGAAGATCAATTCACAAAACAATACAGTTCTCATTTACCTTAAACTAGCTACTTGGTGTTTTATTTGATTTATATTATACTTGTGGACTCAAGTATAATTAATTCAAATTATTAATAAACTCCTACGCTTCCTCATACACGTAGCGCGACGTGTAAGCTAAAGTAGTGAGCCAAAGTAGACCCACTACACCTGGTAGCACTTTGTAGTCCGTCCAACGACCGACTACGTGACGTTCGTACGAGGTGTACGAACGCGGAGCCGAGAACCCCATGAGCACGGAGGTGCCCATGGAGAGCTCCAATACGCCTGCAACGCATGTTGCACGCGCGGACTGCCCCCACCTGTCGGACCCAGAGTGGGAGGCCCTCCAACGACTGTCAACAGCCATTGGGGAGGCGGCGATAGCTACGATGCTGCGTACGCTATCGCTGACAGAGCAACATGGTGTTGCTCTGGGGTTCATCATGAAGGAGCAGTGCGATGCTGCTTCCTCAGTTACGGCGTCGTCGGGGACGACACCGCGTGCTCAATCATTAAAATTGAGCGTGAGTAATTATGTAGGAAGAGAGGGCGAGCCTCTCCTCCGGTGGCTTGTCGAGCTCGACACAGCCATAGCGGCTCGACGTATCGTCGACCTGTTGTCAAAGGTTGCGTTCGCCATGTCATATCTTGGCGGACGAGCGAGGAGTTGGGCGTATGGACGCCGACTCTCCGATCCTACGTGCTTCAGCACGTACGAAGTGTTCAAAGAGGAGCTCAAACAAGCGTTTGAGCCCCCGCAAAACGAGTTCCGGTCGAGGGCGGAGTTCCTCGACCTGCAACAGGGTAAGCATGACGTCCATGCTTACGCGCAGCGTGCACGGTACTTGGTCTCGAACATCGTGACCAACCCGATAGACGAGGCGACTAAAGTCGTCACGTTCATGAAGGGACTGAGAGATGGGCCTGTGAAGACCTATCTCTTCCGAGAGTACCCGAGTACTCTCGAAGCTGCAATCACTCTTGCCATGCAAGAAGAGTTTAGCCTGCGGCAGGCTAAACTCCATGCAAATGTGCCGAGCCGCAACCGCGCCCGGTAGCGAGGACGGGAGGTCCGGAGCCAATGGACCTCTCGAATGCAACGGTTGCTGGTCACCAGCACCACGGAAGTAATGTGCGATGCTTCCGTTGCGGAAGGATCGGTCACTTTGCCAGAGAGTGCACGGCTCCCGTGCACTACAATGGTGGCCGTCATGGCGATGCTGGGCATCGCCGCGAACAAACAAAAAACGTGAACATCCAGTAGGCGCGGGGCGCCCTACTGGTAATGCAGTCACGCATGCCGACATCGGGCACGCGACACTGAGGACTGCAGCCCCCAGTGATACCAGATCTCGCTGCAAGAAACAAGATGACAGGCCGAACCTAGTCATCTTGAAGGTAACGTCGAAGAGAGCGAGTGACTCTCTTCGAGCTTTGGTAGATTAGGGCGCGTCGAACAACTTTGTTCGACTGCGGAGTTTACCGAGTCTTGACTTCGAGGAGGTAAAGGTACCTCGAAGTCTTCTGGAAGTTCGATTGGCAACAGGTGCCATCGTGAAGACCGAGAAGCGCGTCGTGCACGTGCGCTTCTCGTACAAACAATGGGTGTTTGTCGAACACTTTATCGTCCTGGACCTGGACGATAAGTTCGACGTTGTTATGGGCATGCCATGACTTGCACGGCATGATCCGGTAATAGACTGGAAGAAGCGCACCCTCGTGCGCTTCGGTCGCGACTGCGGAACAGAGAGCGATGGCCCTGTTACCGCAGCGTACGCACCAGCAGGTGCGCGCGACTCGCCAGTCGAGACAGCGCTTTATGCCGTTGTCCCGGAGTGTCAAAGGGGTGCGCGAGGGCGCGCACAAGTGAGACCAACGTCGGCAATGCTGCCGACGTCAGAAGAAAAAGATGTACTGGTTCCAGGAACCAATACCCACGTTCAAGCGTGTAAGGGACTGTCCCTGACCCGAAGAGGTCAGGTCGACGACGGCGCGTCGACTCCGGGAGTCGACGCACCCTCGGTCATGAGGGGCTCCGCCAATGAATGGCGTCGAGGTGACGAAGGCGTGTCAACTCCGGGAGTTGACGCTGCAAACAGTACGGACGGTTGCAAACGTCCCGTACTGACGCAATTTGTATGCTGTCGTGCAGCCGGGCTGCACGACGAAGCGCCATGCGGTCAAGCCGGGCTTGATACCGCGCGCCCGCGGACAGGGTCCGCCGGCGAACAACCCTCCATGGCCGGGCCTGGACCAGAAGAACCACCGGGCGGAGCCGGGCTCCGCACCACAAGAAGACGGTGCATGCGAAGGACGCTGCGCAAGTCTCGGTCCGGGACCGAGACGCAACAAGAACTGTCTGCTGGGCAGACAGAGGCGGTGACGCCGGGCGTCGAGACGCTGAACGTCTTGACGCGCACCGATACTGGATTCCAGTATCAGGAAATGGAACTCGCTAATCCTCCGACGAGGGCGTCGGAGTTGACTTCGCTTCCAGCCATGAGCTGGAAGCGCTTCACACGCGACTTGCACGATGGACGCATCGAGCAAGTCTGCGTTCTTTCGGACAGCGAAAGAACGGCGAGCGAGAGCGAAGAGCTGAGGCAGCTCTTCATGGGAAGTACCACTGAGAGTGAAGACACTCTCAGTGCGAAGACGAAGCGAGAGCGCTTCGAGGAACAAGGTTGGGACTCGCTGAAGTCGAGTCCCTATTACGAATTACTGAGGGAGTACAAAGACGTACTCCCGGAAGAGATTCCTGCGGAGCTTCCGCAGGATAAGGGCATTCAGCACGAGATTGATCTCGTGCCGGGCACGAAGTACTGTGTCACGCGGCAGTGGCCACTGCCGCGAGAGCAAGTAAAAGCGATCGATGACTTCTTTGAAAGTCGTCGTAAAGCAGGACAAGTGCGGGAATCAAAGTTCCCGCACAGTGCTCCGACGTTCTGTGTCAAGAAGCCACAGGGCGGATGGCGCATCGTTCATGCCTACAACAAGCTGAACGATGCGACGGTACCGGCGCAGACGCCGATACCGCGAAAAGATGTTATCATCGATTCGATGGCCGGGAGCACCGTTTACAGTGCTCTCGACTTGCGAGACGGATTTTATCAAATCCCAATGCGTGAGAGCGATATCCCTCTCACGGCAGTGAGCACGCCAAGCGGCATGCTCTGGCAATGGCTAGTAATGCCGCAGGGGCTTAAGAACGCCCCTGCGACTTTCAACAGGTGCGTGACGCACTTGTTGCGCTCGGTGCGCGACTTCGCGCCGAGCTACTTCGATGATGTGTTCATCCACAGCCGAGCTGTGGACGGGAAGACCGACGTAGAGATGCACAGGGTGCATCTCCGGAAGCTACTTGAGCTTATGCGAAAGCATAAGCTCTACGCGAACCTGAAGAAGTGTATCTTCGGGGCGAGCGAGATACCCGTCCTCGGGTGTCTCGTAGGGAAGAATGGTGTTCGCCCTGACCCAGAAAAGGTCAGAGTGGTTAACGAATGGCCAACGCCTTCAAGTGTCAAGGAACTGAGGCAGTTCCTTGGCTTGGTCACGTACTTGTGCAAGTACGTGGAGGATTATGCGGGCAAGATCCGCCCGCTGTCACAACTTCTTAAGAAAGAAGCTGTGTGGAATTGGACACCCGATTGCCAAAAGGCATTCGATGCAGTCAAGCGGGGCTTGACTGAGGCGCCGATCTTGGCAGTGGCTGACCAAGATCGCCCATTTCACGTAGTGTGTGATGCATCCGATTTCGCGATCGGATGCGCGTTGATGCAGCACGATCACGAAGGCCGTGATCGTGTCGTCTACTACCAATCGCGTCAGCTGAAGCCAGCTGAGCGTAATTATCCGGTACATGACAAGGAATTCCTTGCTATGAAATATGCACTCGCAAAGTTCCGAGTGAATCTACTTGGAAGTAGACCATTTGTGGTCTACACCGACCATGCATCACTGCGCACCGCAGTGAAGTCGCCACACATATCACAAAGAATGGCGAGATGGCTCTCATTCTTTGCAGAATATAACTTCCGGATCGAATACAAACCCAGAAGATTGAATGTGGTGGCCGACACGTTATCACGTCGGCCGGATTATGCAGAAGCTGCTGACGTCAATGCCATTGACGCCATGCGAACGAGCACACCCACGTCGTCTCTGTTGGACGACGTGAAGGCCGCGTACGCCCACGACGCGGACGTGAAACTCTTGCTGGCCTATGGCACAGCGCCTTCTGACAAGGCTTGTCAGAAGTTGCCCAAGCACCTTCGAGCGCGTGCACACCGATATCGGGTGCACGACGGACTGCTTCTTTATAATGCAGTCGATGACAACGCGGATCGCGTTGTCGTGCCGAACGATCATGACCTGCGACTCAGGATCATGTACGAATATCATGATGCCCCGACTGCGGGACATCTCGGACGTGAGAAGACATACGTCCTTCTCACGCGTGACTTCTACTGGACCACCAGTATAAGTGGGTGCGCAAGTACATCCGTGCTTGCGAGGTATGCCAACGCGTAAAGCCTGCGCCATTCGCGCAGGCTCCACTGCAATCACTACCGACTCCGTCGGAGTGTTGGAAGTCCATGTCTTTGGACTTCATCTTTGGTCTTCCCCGGATAGCGGAGGGAACACCGGTGTTGTGGTCTTTGTAGACCGTTTCAGCAAGATGGTACATCTTGCTGCGGTGCCAGCAGAGGTGACTGCGAAGCAGACGGCCCGTCTGCTCGTCGACATGGTGTTCAAACACCATGGCATGCCGTCCGACATCGTGTCGGACAGAGACCCGCGCTTCACAGCGCACCTGTGGCAAGAAGTGTTTACACTTCTTGGGAGCCAGCTTTCCATGTCGACTGCGGACCATCCGCAGACGGACGGTCAAACCGAGCGCGTGAATCGCGTGCTCGTCGATATGTTGAAGAGCTACGCTCACTCGTTCCAATACTGGAGCGAGTGCTTATCGATGGCATAGTTTGCCATCAATAACTCAGTGCATGCCTCGACCGGGCATACACCGTTTTATGTGAATGCCATGCGGTATCCCCGTCTGCCGAGTTTACTCGGAGTGATGGCTCCCACTTTAAGTGAGGGGGATCTACGACTGCAACACAGCAGCCGCAAAAAGCCGCTGACACCTGCACAGTGTCAGCCGCGACAACAAGGAACAAGACAACCAGGTCTGCGCGGGGCGCAGACCTTGGCAGGAAGAACCAAGGGTCAGCGCACTGCGCTGACCCCCAGAATAAGGAGAACGCGTCTGTGCAGGGCACAGACTACTCAATGAACTAGGACCACGGGTCTGCGCAGGGCGTAGATACCGCGACGAACCACGCAAAGGCCGAGCCTCTTGTGGATGCGATTGACGTCATCCATCGCAGACAAGCCGTAATTCGGTTTGTCCAGGACACGATTGCAGCTTCTGTGGATAGACAGAAGCTGAACGCCGATAATATTGGCAGGGGCAACACAAATGAATTCAAAGTGGATTCATTGGTTGTGTTATCTACTTAAAACCTGCCTAAACATGCAGTTTCGGATTTCGGAGCAAGCAAGCTTGCTCCGCGCTTCATCGGGCCATTCACGGTGATGGCACGCCACGGTAACGCATACACGCTAGACATACCGTCTAGCATGCGGCTCCACCCGACATTTTATGTCGGGCGGTTAAAGTCATACCTCCAGCACGAGCCAAGTGGCTCGTCTGACCCGAAGAGACAGACTTGACAGGGGAAACCCTCTCCAGCGCGTAGTCGCGCTGGAGCAGTTAATACAGTCGGGCCTACAGCCCGACCGGCACGTTCAAGGCGGTCTGGGAGACCGCCAGAGCCGGGACACGAAGGAACAGAGCGGCAACCGCCGCGCTCTGAAAGTACTCCACGACCGTCACCTGGTCGTGGAGCAACACGAGATGAAGGTCAACACGGCGTTGACCATTGGGGCGTGTTTCCACCACCTCCGCCACCGCTGCGAGACGCACGCGGAGAAATTCGCTGGATCGTCCAGCGAATTGTTGATCATAGGAAAACAATCCGAGGCCCGGATTGTTTTCGCATTCGCTGGAGAGGTTTCCCTCCCCAACACGACACGTGGGAACCACGGAACGTCCTGATGGAAGACGTTCCGGACATGGTGACGGAATACGAAACCCATCACGCACTACCAGCAAGAAGGTAGTGCGAGCGCTGTAGTAATCTACAACGCCTGACGACTCGCGTGCTAGATAATTAGCACAGAGACCACGAAACTGTCAGGTATACATATAGTATACCTGTTGTGGTCGCGGTTGCTAATACGCACCGCCACCTGGACGAACAGTGCGCACGGCGCACGGACACCAGCCTCCACCGCAACAGCGTGGAGTTGCTAATACTTGCCTCACTTCGAGAAGGACTCGAAGTGCTTTGGCGCTTGCATACCCGATCACGGTAAGCAACAGAAATTCCCTTAGAGATGTCGACGCACAGACGCGGTCGACATCGAAGAATCGTACACAGACACTGTGTTGTCTGTCCCCGTGGTAACGGCGCACCCTCGCGCTACCGCGCATGGTACTCAGCAACAGAGTGTTTACACTCTGTTGCAATGACAGTCTTCAGCTTGGTCGTGCTCATTGCGGATGAGCACGGAAACCCCCAGCACAAACAATTGACAAGCAGTCAATATTAATTGACGTGTCGAGACCGACACGTCTAAGCTTAGCGGGGGGATGGTGTAACGGGGTTACACACACAAGTGACAACAGTCACTTGCGCATGATAACGGTCACAAGTGACAACTGTCACTTGTGCATGACATTTGTCACTTATGGTTTAACAGGTAAATATCTGTTAAAGTTTTAGATACTTCCTCACCTTGGTGTAAGGCACACCAATGGATACATTGAAGTGGGCCACCCCAATGAGTGGTCCACACCTACCCAAAGATCCTATTGGTAGAGAGCAGCATCTTTCTACCAGTTAGAGACGTGCATATTGGCGGGGCTCTGACAGCCAGCCGCTGTCGACCCTTTCATAGATGATAAACATTTTTAGCAGATTTAGGAGGAAGATCAATTTACAAACAATACAGTTCTCATTTTACCTCATCTAAGTCACTTGGAGTCTTATCTGATTTAAATTATATTTGTGTATTCAAATATAATTAACCTAAGTAATTAATAAGTACTTACGCTTCCTCATACACGTTGCGCAACGTGTAAGCAAAAGTAGTGAGTCAAGTTAGACCCACTACACTTAGGGCTCTGGAGTGCATGCCATGCAATACAGTGGAAGATGCACTTGTTGTTGGTCTTGGGGAAGTTGGTCACATGCTTGTTTTCGCGAATAATCTTAGGGATGACAGCTTCGCTATCCCTGAGAGCACGGTCGCGATGATAGATGAAGAATCTTGAATGCAGTGATCGCCTTTAGCTGATACCCAGAGCTGGGATAGTTCAGTTTGTCAGCCAACTCAATAGAACGGATTTCCGAAATCACCTTCTTTTCAATATCAGCCTTGCTATTGATAGCGATAGGATTATGGAATACATGAGTATTAGCGAGATTTGGGTAGAAGTAGCGAGTGTCGTCAGGATCGTACTCGAGAGCAATATTTATCTTAAACGCACTCGTTTGAGTCGAATGGACGTTCTCGAACTTGTTGTAGAAATCAGAAGGCTCAACACCCTCGTACAAATGTGATTCCATGTGATTACAATTGTAAAAAGGGTACTTAGGATCAGCCTTGTAGTCGGGCGACAAGTGTTTCTCAAGGGTTTCAATCGAAACATTGTACTGCTTAGCTACTAATCTCTTGTTTATTAGACTCGAAATGTTGCTAACATAAACCATCTTGCCCGTTCTACCACGCACCTTAACACGGTAGACACTACCCCATTTAATAGCGTGAATATTTAATCACTTTAATCCTTCGAGTTCGTATGCAAACATGTTGCCTATATATGCTTGGCTATATTATTCTCCGTAGGTATGACTTTATAATTATTTGACCTTGTATCAGGATCGACTTTATACCTTAGTCATTTACAAAATATTTAGAAATTAATTAATTCAAATATTTGGCTTATACCTTTTTTGGAGGTTTTAAGCCATTGTCATTGACTATACTTGGATTGACTTTTTATTTGAGAAAAAAATTAATCAAGTTCGGTTTCAGAATTAAGTTCGGTTTCAGATCCGTTAAGTTCGGTTTTGGGCTTACGCTTGCGAGCACGGATCTGCTCTCTATTCTTATCGTCGTAGCTCTTTTGGTATGACAAGCGAGCGTCGCGTGTGCGCTGATAGTAGCGCTTTTGTGCGACCATGATTCGTTCTTTGTTAGCAAGGTATTGTTCAGGTGAGTTCGTCATCAGTAGTATATTATTAACTTTGCAGCATTCAATCAGATTAGGGGTCAATGTGGTTCATTTGGTTAAGGTCAACGGCATGAAGATGCCTTGCCTTGCTTGAGAGGTAAGGTGCCGAGTGGCAACCCCTATCAGGGATGGTGGGTGGGTTGAATTCCTACAACTACGCCGATATGGCAGGCATGATGCTGGACGCAACGCTGGCGAAACGCCCACAGCACCTGTACGGCGGCGCGGTCGTGAGGGCTTGATTCCCGCGTCGACGTAACTCCAAATGGACCACGACAGGAAGGGGGCCCAAGATTCCTGGTCCAGGATCGGCATTGGCCAGCCCACCTACCCATTTTCTGCACAACTAGATGTTGGGTCATCAATTTGAGGTCTTGGTCGTAATGTCTTCATTCGGCTTCAAAACATCTTTTCCCCAGCTTCGTCCGCTTGTTCATTCCGCCTTGCTTCAACGCTGCACTCACTTCGCGTGAAAAACTACCTTTATATTTGTCAAGATTAAAAAAAAAAATAATGAATGTAAAACTGTCGGCATAATGTTCTATTCTATTAACCAATGTATTGGATAGGTCGAGCGGTTCTAAAACTACCCTAATATCGAAAAGGCTTTGCGGTCGAGAGGTTGCGTCGTTGAAATGGCACCTCACCCGAAAGATAGGTTTCAGGAATGTTCTCGGTGGTAAATTACGGTAAGGTGAAAAACAGCTGGTGTAATGTTCTAAGTATTACTACTAGCGGGAACATGAAGACTCGAGCAATGTCGAGGTGTTGGTGGGTGAATGTGATCACCAAGAGATCTTTCGTATCGAGTGCGAACGGCAGAACATTCAGGAGTTGATACCGAGACTTCCACACGATGGCTTGGTCGTCATTTTAGCAACGTGACTGGCTCATGCGTAGCTGGCGCGGTAATACCAAGGATATCGACGCAACTGAGGCAACTATTCATCAAGCTCCAAGACACTATACAATACTTAAGTAAAAAATTAGCCGTGAACCGCGAAACAACTCGAATGACTGAGCGTACCCATATCAACCCCCTAACTGTGCAACCTCGGGCGGAAGCTCGAGAGCGTAAGTTGGCTGCCTGTGCGATTGCGAAAAAGATTGAAGAGTGAGCGAGTGAGACTCACATGGGCAGATCACGGCCCAAACGGCTGATGCGGGTGCCCATTCATCCAAGGCTTCCATACTTCCAATCCCCATGATTTTCGGCAGAACAAAATAGCACTGTACCTCCGCCGGGGTGGACTACTAAGTACTATCGTAGCAGATGGTACGAAATTGCGCAAACTACTGATTACAGTAGTAATAGTACTGCTACTGTTTTACAGTTTTGTACTGCCCAGTCGGATTACTGTAAGAGAGTGAGTGCTGCACCCAACTCGTGCACATGGGACAGGACCCCAGTTTTCCCTAACACTTGGAAACCGTATCCGTCCTGCGGGTATACGTCGTATAGCGTATAGCGGTACTCCCCCCACTCATTTTTAAAGCGGGGTAAATCACCAGCTGCCAGGAAGCCATGGCGCCACGCGTCAAAGCGGTGGTGCGACCGCCGCGCCACGGGTGGGCGACTGACAGGGAAGTAGTTGTGAACAGCGACGAGGAGTGGGTTGACTCGTCGGCAGAGTCGCCGGGTACTGGCAGCTCCACGTCCAAGCAACGTTGTTCGGATGATTTCGACCGTCTCCAGTCAATGCAGAGCGACAAACAGCCAGTTGTGATGGCGCCGTCCCCCGAGTGACCGAGTTTGTTTCCTGGGGAGCGTTGGACGAGTATCTAAAAGGATATTCAGCCGAGACGTACCAGGTAACGTTTGCTGTTCTGGATAGGACAACTGCAGCGGTTTCGCATAATCTAACTTGTTATTCATTCAACTGTTTCGTGCAGAGCTTCCGTGTTCGCACAAACAACAAGGTCGAGACGCGAAACAAGAAGATTCAAGATTCTGGGTCCACGAAGCCGCTTGTGCCTGAGGAGTGGGTTCACTACTCGAAGACATTCGTCTGCACCCACGCAGGAAGGTATAATCCGCGAGGCCAAGGAAAGAGAAAGCGACAAGAGTCGCGAGCTCTTGATTGTGGCGTGCAGGTATCACTTGGGCTCGTTTGGGTTCACAAGGGTTCGAATGGTGTACAATTGGGTGCTGGATGGTCGTTCATGGGTTCATGTGGGATTTGTATCGTTTCGTAGATCAATGCATGCGTGCAAGTGGTCGATTCGGCGGCGTCTGTTCCCACGTTCGTGCTGCGAATTACTGGGGCACGTTTGGAGCATAACCATCCGCTCTCTAGACATACATTTGACCATTATCCGCACAACCGGACTTCTTTCGAGCCTGAGCTGGCGAGGACCGTCAGCGAGCTTGTTAAAGCCGGAGCCAAGAAGAAACGCATCCTACAATTCATCCACGAGAATTCCAGCTGCAACCCAACGAGCCAGGACGTACACAATTTGGTGCGCAGGCTGAAGAAGCAGACCTATACAGCTCAAACATCCGCAAAAAGATTGAAGCAATGGATGGCCGAGTTCACGCAAGAGCCAGGGAATGTTGGAGGTGTCGTGTAGGAACACGCGCTAAATTATATATGGCACACCTTCCCCACCAACAACACCCACCGAGTCACCGAACACTCAATGGGCTTGTTAGGGTTAGAACCTGAAGGCCCAGGAACTTTCCCTTGCACCGGGTTGATGTTTCCCCTGTGTACCGAGCTTCCTCTAGTCGACCGACGGAAGACTCAGCGTCACTAGCCACGAGCAAAGGCTAGCACGCTCTCACACACAAAATATACATCGCAGGCCCTCAGAAGGAAGGGTCCCGGCCTTTTACGGCATGATACGAGGGTGCCGGAGCTATACTCCGGCGGGAAGAAATAAATGGAGTGCGCTCTCGCTCCTCCAGTTCCTGGCGACGACTCGTCGCTACCAATACACTGGCCACTAACTCTTGGCCCTGCCAGGGATGAACACACGCTACACTAGTAGATGTGCCCACCGACAGTCATAATCCTACCTACCAGGTTTACCTTGAGCTGCAGGTCGTTCACTGCAGGCACCGGTGTCGCCCTTGCGTGGTTGGGAGGAAAAGATGTTCTGTTATTGTTGCCCGAAGGCTTATATTGTCTTCTCTTAAGTTTCCTATCGATCAATACAAATATCAAATATAAACGCGTCCGTTTTTGGACCGCCAGTTGTAACTCACGACTCTTCGGCGCTTTCTCTGCGACGTGGAGGCGTTACCGACGACTCAAACGGCCGCTGAAACGCCACCGACGACTGGGGACAGGCACCGATGACTCATAAGTTCGGATCTTGCCAGTAGGTTCGCCCCGCACTTAGCGAGCTGCAACCGCCCACGCTTGACTTGGGACCGTCGACGAGTCATCGTCACCGGCCTATTTAGGCCAATCAGCGATCGGGGAGTTTAGTCCAATGACTGACGATGGGTTGTGACTTGCCAGTTAGCGCCGGCCCCTCGAGTCTTCTTCGCCCCTCGTCCCGCCTTTGGGTTTTGGCTTCGGCTTCATTTCCCGATACTACAGAGGCGCCTTCGTCGACACCGTCCATGATAAGGTGCGAATGCTATTGCAACTGCTGCTTGGTTATCCTTCGTTTAACTTGTTCTTACATTGTAGACTATTGCTACCTGTATCACGTTACAGACGAAGCACATGCGGGAGCTCTTCGCCCGCTTCCCAGAGGTCGTGATGATTGACGCCAGGCACGGCACCAACTTGTCGAAGTACAACGTTTTCTCGATCATGGCTCACGACGCATTCGGCAAGGGTCAGTTCGTACAGCATGCAGTCATTCAGAACGAGCGCAATCCCACGCTTTTGACAGCCCTAGAGCAGTTCAAGCGCTACAATCCGGCGTGGAGTCGCATCAAATGCATTTTGATCGACAAGGATTTCGGCGAGATCAGCGTGCTGAAAAAAACTTTCCCGGACGCGACGTTGCTGTTGTGTCAGTTTCACGTGTTGAAATATCTGCGAGAGCAGATAGCGTCAAAGGACTATGGGTTCAACGCATGGCAGAAGCAGCAACTAAACGGATTGATCAACTTGCTGGTGTACGCAAAGACAGAGCGGCAGTACTTGCGACTGCGCGAGTACATGCGCCATATTATCGATGTCGGGACTGGTAGAGTGTCAGTTGTGTCGGCTTGGTCTGGAGGTATTGAGTTGGGCACCAGTCGGGCGGGGTTGGGCATCGTTGGTGACCAGTTGGGCACCCGTCAGACGGAGTTGGGCACCGTTGGTGACCAGTTGGGCACCCGTCAGACGGAGTTGGGCACAGTTGGTGAAGCGCGTGATGACTGCAAGCACCCGTTTGAGGCGTACTTCGTGAAAAACTGGGATAATTGTCGTCATATGTGGTGCGCGTTTGAAAGGCAGAATGCTTGCACCCTGGGCAACAACACAAATAACCGTCTCGAATCTTCGTGGAAACAGCCGAAAGAGCTTGTGGACTCCTTCATGCAAGTGGATGAGTGCATTGTGTCGATAATGGTCTACCAAGCCCAGGCGGAGAGGAAGTTACTGGACGCGGTCTACAAACTATCTGTCGTGCATCATCCGAAGTACCATCACGAGATGAATTTTCTCTCGAAGTTGGTGAGCGAGCACGCGTGTGAGCTTGTGTACGATCAGTACAGCTTTGCGATCACCACGGCAAAGTATAATTTTCACGAGGCGGCCCCTGGAGTATACTTGATCCAGTGCAATACAGACGATGAAGACTCATTGGATGAGCCGCGCAGCGAGTACTCTGTCACGAAATCGAATTGGTCTTGCTCGTGTTTGTTTATGGCTTCGCGTTTGTTGCCATGTCGTCATGTGCTCTTCATTCGGAAGACAATGGACTTTGAGAAAATTATTCCTACTCAGCTTCTGGATTCTCGCTGGCTACTCTCGTCGCTTCGGGTGGAATCCGAATTGCCCCAGCTGTCCGATGAACCGTTTCGTGTGCCAAGAGTGTTGAAGGAGGCCAATACGTCTTGGGATTCCAACCGGAAATTCCGCGAAGCAAACTTCGTGGCAACTTCGATTAGTGAGCACTTGAGTGGATTGGGGATGGTAGAGTACCGGGCAGCAATGAAGGCTTTGCGAGGCGTTGCCACACTTTTCAGGCATGGGGAGTACAGTACCATCACTGAGATAGCTGGTGGTCGCGAACACGAAGACGGCTTGAGTGGTGAGGATATGGACACGACTGGTGGCGTGAGTCAACAGACTACAGACAGCGAATTGGTGTCCGAGGCAACGGAGGTAGTTCAAGATATCCCGTCTAGACAAGTGGATACTGTAATCCAAACTGTGGCGTCTGCTTCTTCGCTGGAGAGCACTCAAGTCTGCGCAGACCCACCGGATTCGGGCACCGGGGACGAGCAGTTGGGCACAGGTGGTGACGAGTTTGGCTCAGTTGGGAACGAGACGTACACGGGTGGTGACGAAATGGAAGAGGATCCGACATCGATTGCTACGGATGCCGAACAGGCCAGCTTTCAAAGCGAGACTCCTCACGAAAAAGACGACCACGGCTCGACACTTACCCTTGCAAACGTGACCGACGATTTCCAGATCATGAGTCCTCCAAAGTCCAAGGGGCGCCCGAAGCAACAGCCACGGACTGTCAAAGCAAAGCGGAATCAGGCTATCGCAATGGTACAGGAAGACTTGGGCATGCACGAGCTCCAAATGAGTCTTCTGACAGTTTACGAACTACTTGATGGTGAACCCAACTACAAATTGACACACGAGAAGCTGCAGCAGTTCAAGGAGTTCGTGTTCGCCAACAAGCTCAAATCCCCCATCGCCCACGAGATAACCAAACTACCCCTCACCAAACCCCTGACGCGACCAGAAGAGGTGGTGCGAATCTTTCCCAAGCAATTAATTAACAAGTGCACATCCAAGGTCACGGCCTACCAAGCAAAAAAAGGAACTTTGGAGATGCAGTTGGCACTTGATGTAACGGGGTTACACGTACAAGTGGCTGCAAGCCACTTGTGAATTTAACAGATAGGTTATCTGTTAAACGTTTTGGATACTTCCTCACATTGGTGTAAGACACACCGATGGATACATTGAAGTGGACCACCACAGTGAGTGGTCCACACATACCCAAAGATCCTATTGGTAGAAAGCAGCATCTTTCTACCAATCAGAGACATGCATATTAGCGGGGCTCTGACAGCCAGCCGCTGCCAACCCTTTCATAGATGATAAACAGTTTTTAGCAGATTTTAGAGGAAGATCAATTTACAAACAATACAGTTCTCATTTTACCTTAAACTAGCTACTTGGAGTCTTGTCTAAGTTAACTTATATTTGTGTATTCAAATATAATTAACCCAAGTAATTACTAAGTACTTACGCTTCCTCATACACGTTGCGCAACGTGTAAGCTAAAGTAGTCGGTCAAGTTAGACCCACTACACCTGGTAGCACTTTGTAGTCCGTCCAACGACCGACTGCTTGACGTTCGTACGCGGTGTACGAACGCGGAGCCGAGAACCACATGAGCACGGAGGTGCCCATGGAGAGCTCCAACACGCCTGCAACGCATGTTGCACGCGCTGACTGCCCCCAGCTGTCTGACCCAGAGTGGGAGGCCCTCCAACGACTGTCAACAGTCATTGGAGAAGCGGACAGCTACAATGCTGCGTACGCTATCGCCGACGGAGCAACATGGTGTTGCTCTGGGGTTCATCATGAAGGAGCAGCGTGACGCTGCTTCCTCAGTGACGGCGTCGTCAGGGACGACACCGCGTGCTCAACCATTAAAGTTGAGCGTAAGCAATTACGTGGGAAAGAGGGCGAGCCTCTCCTCCGATGGCTTGTCGAACTCGACACAGCCATAGCGGCTCGACGCATCGTCGACCCGCTGTCGAAGGTCGCGTTCGCCATGTCCTGCCTTGGCGGACGCGCAAGGAGTTGGGCGTATGGACGCCGACTCTCCGATCCTACGTGCTTCAGCACGTACGAAGTGTTCAAAGAGGAGCTCAAACAAGCGTTTGAGCCCCCGCAAAACGAGTTCCGGTCGAGGGCGGAGTTCCTCGACCTTCAGCAGGGTAAGCATGACGTCCATGCTTACGCGCAGCGCGCACGATATTTGGTATCAAATATCGTGACTAACCCGATTGACGAGGCGACCAAGGTCGTCACGTTCATGAAGGGGCTTAGAGATGGGCCTGTGAAGACCTATCTCTTCCGAGAGTACCCGAGTACTCTCGAAGCTGCGATCACTCTTGCCATGCAAGAAGAGTTTAGCCTGCGGCAGGCTAAACTCCATGTAAACGTACCGAGTCCGCAACCGCGCCCGGTAGCGAAGACGGGAGGTCCGGAGCCAATGGACCTCTCGAACGCAACAACTGCTGGTTACCAGCAGCAGGGAGGTAACGTGCGATGCTTCCGTTGCGGAAGGATCGGTCACTTTGCCCGGGAGTGCACAGCTCCCATGCCCCCTGGGGGTGGCCGTCGTGGCGATGCTAGGCATCGCCGCGGACCAACAAAAAACGCGAACATCCAGTAGGCGCGGGGCGCCCTACTGGTAATGCAGTCGCGCGTGCCGACATCGGGCACGCGACACTGAGGACTGCAGCCCCCAGTGAGACCAGCTCTCACTGCAAGAAACAAGATGACAGGCCGAACCTAGTCATCTTGAAGGTTTACTCGAAGAGAGCGAGTGACTCTCTTCGAGCTTTGGTAGATTCAGGCGCGTCGAACAACTTTGTTCGACTACGAAGCCTGTCGAGACTTGACTTCGAGGAGGTAGATACACCTCGAAGTCTTCTGGAAGTTCGATTGGCAACAGGTGCCATCGTAAAAACCGAGAAGCGCGTCGTGAACGTGCGCTTCTCGTACAAAACAACAAGTGTTTGTCGAACACTTTATCGTCCTGGACCTGGACGATAAGTTCGACGTAGTAATGGGCATGCCGTGGCTTGCACGGCATGATCCGGTAATAGACTGGAAGAAGCGCACGCTCGTGCGCTTCGGACGCGACAGCGGAACAGAGAGCGATGGCCCTGTTACCGCAGCGCACGCACCAGCAGGTGCGCGCGACTCACCAGTCGAGACAGCGCTTTATGCTGCTGTCCCGGAGTGCCCAAGAAGTGCGCGAGGGCGCGCACAAGTGAGACCCACGTCGGCAATGCTGCCGACGTCGGAAGAAAAAGATGTGTTGGTTCCGGGAACCAACACCCACGTTCAAGCGTGTAAGGGACAGTCCCTGACCCGAAGCGGTCAGGTCGACAACGACGCGTCGGCTCCGGGAGCCGACGCACCCTCGGTCATGAGGGGCTCCGCCAATGAATGGCGTCGAGGTGACGAAGGCGTGTCAACTCCGGGAGTTGACGCTGCAAACAGTGCGGACGGTTGCAAACGTACCGCACTGACGCAATTTGCATGCTGTCGTGCAGCCGGGCTGCACGACGAAGCGCCATGCGATCAAGCCGGGCTTGATATCGCGCGCCCGCAGACAGGGTCTGCCGGCGAAGGGACACATTACCGTGCAGCCGGGCTGCACGAAGCGCCATGCGGTCAAGCCGGGCTTGATACCGCGCGCCCGCGGACAGGGTCCGCCGGCGAACAACTGTCCACGGCCGGGCCTGGACCAGAAGAACAACTGTGCGGAGCCGGGCTCCGCACAACAAGAAGACGGCGCAAGCGGAAAACGCTGCGCAAGTCTCCGTCCGGGACCAAGACGCAACAAGAGCAGTCTGCTGGGCAGACTGCGGCGGCGACGCCGAATGTCAAGACGCTAAGCGTCTTGACGCGCACCGATACTGGATTCCAGTATCGTGACATGGAACTCGCTAGTCCTCCGACGACGGCGTCGGAGTTGACTTCGCTTCCAGCCATGAGCTGGAAGCGCTTCACGCGCGACTTGCACGATGGACGCATCGAGCAAGTCTGCGTTCTTTCGGACAGCGAAAGAACGGCGAGCGAGAGCGAAGAGCTGAGGCAGCTCTTCATGGGAAGTACCACTGAGAGTGAAGACACTCTCAGTGCGAAGACGAAGCGAGAGCGCTTCGAGGAACAAGGTTGGGACTCGCTGAAGTCGAGTCCCTATTACGATATTATTGAGGGAGTACAAAGACGTACTCCCGGAAGAGATTCCTGCGGAGCTTCCGCAGGATAAGGGCATTCAGCACGAGATTGATCTCGTGCCGGGCACGAAGTACTGTGTCACGCGGCAGTGTCCACTGCCGCGAGAGCAAGTAAAAGCGATCGATGACTTCTTTGAAAGTCGTCGTAAAGCAGGACAAGTGCGGGAATCAAAGTCCCCGCACAGTGCTCCGACGTTCTGTGTCAAGAAGCCACAGGGCGGATGGCGCATCGTTCATGCCTACAACAAGCTGAACGATGCGACGGTACCGGCGCAGACGCCGATACCACGAAAAGATGTTATCATCGATTCGATGGCCGGGAGCACCGTTTACAGTGCTCTCGACTTGCGAGACGGATTTTATCAAATCCTAATGCGTGAGAGCGATATTCCTCTCACGGCAGTGAGCACGCCAAGCGGCATGCTCTGGGAATGGCTAGTAATGCCACAGGGGCTTAAGAATGCCCCTGCGACTTTTAACAGGTGCGTGACGCACTTGTTGCGCTCGGTGCGCGACTTCGCACCGAGCTACTTCGATGATGTATTCATCCACAGCCGGGCTGTGGACGGAAAGACCGACGTAGAGATGCACAGGGTGCATCTCCGGAAGCTACTTGAGCTTATGCGAAAGCATAAGCTCTACGCGAACCTGAAGAAGTGTATCTTCGGGGCGAGCGAGATACCCGTCCTCGGGTGTCTCGTAGGGAAGAATGGTGTTCGCCCTGACCCGGAAAAGGTCAGAGTGATCAATGAATGGCCAACGCCTTCAAGTGCCAAGGAACTGAGGCAGTTCCTTGGCCACGTACTTGTGCAAGTACGTGGAGGACTATGCGGGCAAGATCCGCCCGCTGTCACAGCTTCTTAAGAAAGAAGCTGTGTGGAATTGGACACCCGATTGCCAAAAGGCATTCGATGCAGTCAAGCGGGGCTTGACTGAGGCGCCGATCTTGGCAGTGGCTGACCAAGATCGCCCATTTCACGTAGTGTGTGACGCATCCGATTTCGCGATCGGATGCGCGTTAATGCAGCACGATCACGAGGGCCGTGATCGTGTCGTCTACTACCAATCGCGTCAGCTGAAGCCAGCTGAGCGCAACTATCCGGTGCATGACAAGGAACTCCTTGCCATGAAGTATGCACTCGCAAAGTTCCGAGTGTATTTGCTTGGGAGTAGACCATTTGTGGTCTACACCGACCATGCATCACTGCGCACCGCAGTGAAGTCGCCACACATTTCACAAAGAATGGCGAGATGGCTCTCATTCTTTGCGGAGTATAACTTCCGGGTCGAATACAAACCCGGAAGATTGAACGTGGTGGCCGACGCGCTATCACGTCGGCCGGACTATGCAGAAGCTGTTGACGTCAATGCCATTGACGCCATGCGAACGAGCACACCCACGTCGTCTCTGTTGGACGACGTGAAGGCCGCGTACGCCCACGACGCGGACGTGAAACTCTTGCTGGCCTATGGCACAGCGCCTTCTGACAAGTCCCGTCAGAAGCTGCCTAAGCACCTTCGAGCGCGTGCACACCGCTTTCGTGTGCACGACGGACTACTGCTTTACAATGCAGTCGACGACAACGCGGATCGCGTTGTCGTGCCAAATGACCATGACCTGCGACTCAGGATCATGTACGAGTATCATGATGCCCCGACTGCGGGACATCTCGGACGTGAGAAGACATACGTCCTTCTCACGCGCGACTTCTACTGGACCACCAGTACAAGTGGGTGCGCAAGTACATCCGTGCTTGCGAGGTATGCCAACGCGTAAAGCCTGCGCCATTCGCGCAGGCTCCACTGCAATCACTACCGACTCCGTCGGAGTGTTGGAAGTCCATGTCTTTGGACTTCATCTTTGGTCTTCCCCCGGATAGCGGAGGGAACACCGGTGTTGTGGTCTTTGTAGACCGTTTCAGCAAGATGGTACATCTTGCTGCGGTGCCAGCAGAGGTGACTGCGAAGCAGACGGCCCGTCTGCTCGTCGACATGGTGTTCAAACACATGGCATGCCGTCCGACATCGTGTCGGACAGAGACCCGCGCTTCACAGCGCACCTGTGGCAAGAAGTGTTTACACTTCTTGGGAGCCAGCTTTCCATGTCGACTGCGGATCATCCGCAGACGGACGGTCAAACCGAGCGCGTGAATCGCGTGCTCGTCGATATGTTGAAGAGCTACGCTTACTCGTTCCAATACTGGAGCGAGTGCTTATCGATGGCAGAGTTTGCCATCAACAACTCAGTGCATGCCTCGACCGGGCATACTCCGTTCTACGTGAATGCCATGCGGCATCCACGTCTACCGAGTTTACTCGGAGTGATGGCTCCCACTTTAAGTGGGGGAGGATCTGCGACTGCAATACAGCAGCCGCAGAAAACCGCTGACACTTGCACAGTGTCAGCTGCAACAATGGACAAACCACATGAGTCTGCGCAGGGCGCAGACTCCGCCAATAACATGGCCAACGACCACGGGTCTGCGCAGGGCGCAGACACCGCAAAGAACCACGCAGAGGCCGGGCCTCTAGCGGAGAGCGAGCTGAATGACTTCAGCTCGGATGCAATCAGTTTCATCACCAAAAGACAAGCCGTGATTCGGTTTGTCCAAGACACAATAGCAGCTTCTGTTGATCAACAGAAGCTGAACGCAGACAATGCGGGCAGAGGCAACACAAATGAATTTAAAGTTGGTTCATTAGTTTTGTTAGCAACACAAAACCTGCCTAGACATGCCGTTTCGGATTTCGGAGCAAGCAAGCTTGCTCCGCGCTTCATCGGGCCGTTCACTGTGTTGGCACGGCACGGCAACGCATACACGCTAGACATACCGTCTAGCATGCGCCTCCATCCGACCTTTTACGTCGGACGGCTGAAGCCATACCTGCAGCACGAGCCATCTAGCTCGGCTGACCCGAAGCCTCGGCAGGAGCCGAGGCAGAAGCGGAGGACTTGGCCTCGGCGACGAGCAACCTCTCCTCCAGCGCGCGGACGCGCTGGAGCAACCCCTTCATCTGGGTCCCCAGCTCGACCTGGATATTCGAGGCGGTCTGCGAGACCGCCGCGACTTGGGCCTTCTGGTTCGCCAGCTCCTTCTTCAGGGCGGCGAACTCAGCGCCCTGCAGACGCTCCACGACGGTCACCCGGTCGTGGAGAGGCGCATACTGATCAGCCCGGGGCTGATCATACCCGGGGCGCGTTCCCACCCCCGCCACCGCCGATCCGTGACGCCCGCGGCTCAACCCGCTGGATTGTTGAGCGGATTGTTGACCATAGTATCCCGAAAACGAACCCTCAAGGGGCTCGTTTTCGTATTCGTTGGAGAGGATTTCCTCCCCATCGAGATACATGGGAGCCGCGGAACGTCTTGCTGGAGGACGTTCCGGAAATGGTGAGGGCGTACGAAGAGCAGCACGCGCTGGCGCAGCGGAAGTAACACGAGCGCTGCGATCATCGCTAGCGCCCGAACCCTCACGTGCTAAGAACTTAGCACGGAGCTCTTTGAGACTCTCGGGCACACGGAACGACGTGTACCCGTTCAGGTCGCGGTCGCTCAAGCGGACCGCGCCTGGAAAGCACTTCGTGCACTGAAAGCCCTCGGGCACAGCGCACGGCACATTTGCCTCCTCAGCAGCAACATGAAGTTGCTCCAGCTTTCCACGTTTCGAGTACGTCTCGAAGCGATCACGCGCTTGCTTAATCCGATCACGGTAAGCACTCGGCCTCTTGTTGAAGTTCTCAACAAAGGCGTTCCAGCTTTGACAAAGTGCCTGCCATTCGGGCACTTTGCTGCGAGAAGAGGTCTTCTTGCTTTGAAACCATCGGAGCTCATGAAAGAGTCCGATGTAGTAATCGCGCCTTTGATGCGTTTCCGCATCAAAGTGCAGCTCAGCAGCCACAGCGTCATCTTTGATGGCGCTGCATACGTACAGCGGCACCTCATTCGGAGGTACCGAGTTCCCAAACCGGTCCGCGATCTCGGACGCGGACGGCATCCATGGATCGCGCGCTGCGCCTGCAGCGCGCGGAGAGCCTTGAGCTTTAACATCACGCGCTGCAGCAGCAGCGCGCGGAGTACTGAGAGCCCCAGCGGAAGCGAGTGGGGTATCGCTCTCAGTACGCGAACGCTTCGAACTCGAAGCGTTCGATTCGTCCCCTTCACGCGGGCGAACGTTCTTGGCGTGAGGGTCGAGCGATTCGCTCGACACTGAGTCTTTACGCTTTGAGGGCGAGTCCTCCTCGCCCTCCATGTCTTCATCGTCGTCGTCGAAGTCGACGACGTCACCGTACTTCGCCTTCTGGCGTTCGAAGTAGTCGTCGATGGAGAGATGACTCCCCATCGACTTTGCGGACTTCTTCTGAGGCGCGCTCATCGTTGAATGAGCGCGGATTTCTTCTCCAAACGCGGAGAATTGACGAATGGTCAATTCCAAAAGATTGACGTGCGGGGACCCCGCGCGTCTAACCTTAAGGGGGGGGGGGGTGTAACGGGGTTACACGTACAAGTGGCTGCAAGCCACTTGTGAATTTAACAGATAGGTTATCTGTTAAAAGTTTTGGATACTTCCTCACATTGGTGTAAGACACACCGATGGATACATTGAAGTGGACCACCACAGTGAGTGGTCCACACATACCCAAAGATCCTATTGGTAGAAAGCAGCATCTTTCTACCAATCAGAGACATGCATATTAGCGGGGCTCTGACAGCCAGCCGCTGCCAACCCTTTCATAGATGATAAACAGTTTTTAGCAGATTTTAGAGGAAGATCAATTTACAAGCAATACAGTTCTCATTTTACCTTAAACTAGCGACTTGGAGTCTTGTCTAAGTTAACTTATATTTGTATATTCAAATATAATTAACCTAAGTAATTACTAAGTACTTACGCTTCCTCATACACGTTGCGCAACGTGTAAGCTAAAGTAGTGAGTCAAGTTAGACCCACTACACTTGAGATCGTTGGCGTTGGAGTGTTCGCGAACTCTACAATAGCGCTCATGCGAAAGTGGCAAACAGCAGTAAAATTCGTCAAGAAGATCAAAGAGCGCTGACCTGGATTGATCGGTTAGACTTCACGCGTCACGGAAACTCTAGTTTCTACGTCGAGGAGGACTCCACTATACCTACGCTGCTAGAAGGTCTGTCAATTCTGTCGAGCGAGTATGTAGACATGGTGGACCTGGCTGCGAAGGAAACCCTTAGCGCCCAAGTCATGCAGATGATCCTACACAAACTATTTGGTGCGGATCCTAGTGTTCGAGTGATCGATCCGTCTAACCTGGGGATTTCAAATGAAGCTATAACGACAGACAGTGTGCATTTTAAACGGGCGTTGGCCGGAACTACGAAGAAGATGAAAGTGCTGTTTCCAATCAACTGCAACAACAACCACTGGTGCGTTGTGCTGATGAATTTGGAGAAAGGCAGAGTGTACGTCTACGACTCGATGACGTCCTCCTACGCTACCACTATCCGTGCTGTGGCACAGCAGATGATCACTATGCTACCAGACGGTGTCAGACCCAGTGCTCGCTTGGTGACCCACGATCCTGGCCTTGGCGTCCAGAGCGACAGCTACAACTGCGGTGTGTGCGTCCTGCTGGCCTTCGAGATGTTCTGCGGGCCAGAGCCGCTCGGCCACCTCGACAAGAAGACTCTGCAATGCATGCGCTACCGCTACTTGCGCATGTGCATGAATGAAGAAAGAAGTAGCAGTAGCTAAGGGCTGTTAGCACGAAATAAGTAGGAGTAGCTGCAGCTAAGTCACTGAAATCGTTGCATTGAACTATGTTTGTAGAGTTATATGGTTGATGTGGGCTTTAGAAATCGAAGGAGAAAACCTGTCCAGCAGAACATTTCTCCTGCCTCGGACTCTGGTTATCAATGCCATGCCGCTCCGGCTCTTTTAAACCTTCCGGATATACGCGTATAGTGTATAACGTTTACGCAGGCTCTCACGAGTTGGGTGCTGTAGTGGGCACAGAATGGGTGCCAAACGGTCACAACTGGGTTGGGCTTGGGTGTCGTAACTCCATCCTGTCCCGTCCCATGTGCACGAGTTGGGTGCAGCAATGAGTGCCTTACTGTAAAACCCTGTTTGTTTGTTAGTGAGGGAGAGGAGACAGTCTCCGCTTGGTAGTCTGCGATGTCTGTGCCACCAAGCCCCGAAACCGCTAACCGGGCTCCCAACACAGGTAGGGAGAGAGGCTATAGCCAAGCGGCTGCAACTTCCCAGCACTAACTGTAGTGCTGATGCGTTTCCCCAGAATGTTCGGTACATCTAACGATTGGCGGCGGTAGTGCGAACTCGTCCAGCGCAGCGCAACACGTGTCCGACGACTTTGCGGAATTTCAGGACGTGGATTTACTGTCGGAGCTGCTCCTGGCGGAAGAAGATGACATCGAGCTGCCGACGTTGCCGCTGAAACGAAGTCGAGGTGCTGAGAGCAAAGCCAGAAGAAGAGAGCAGCAAGCCATAAGCGCTCGTCGGCGACGTCAGTGCAAAAAGGTTTGAAGCTTGAAACACTGCGTGGCGGGAGGGAGCGGCTTATGCTAACACAGCTATGCTATTTCGTGCCATTCAGATTGAGATGGACACGCTACGCGAAGAACAGCGCTACCTAAGCGAGTTTCTCGAGTCTTTGCTGGACAAACACAAGGGTGTTTGCTCTGGATTTTTCCAGTTGACTTGGAAAGAAGCAGCAAAGGCGGAACTCCTCAAGCTTAAAGAAGCCGAAGTGATAAACGACAAGATTCGGCAGGAAATCTATCGACACAACTGGCTTGTGCGGAGCTGTAAGTCGGTGATTCCAAGCACAATGCCATACCACGCTGATTTAAATATGCACAGCTTCCTTCATACGGTGACGGACCTCCCAAATGATCTTCAAGCGCGCGCTCGGTACTTCGATGTGGTTTGTACAGACGCCAAATTGGATCTAGCCAAGGAAATCCTTCTCTATGAGACAAAGAGCACTCGCCCGTTCACCACTCCGAGCTTTTCGTGGGAGACCCTGAATCTGGGCACCTCGGGGTTTGGCATCACTTCGGTTGCGGTATATGCACTTGACACAGCAAACACTTGCGAAATATTTCAAGCTGCTGGGAGCGCCATCGTGAACTGTGGCGTTATTTGGCCGAGCTACTCGCTGATGGGCTCTTCGGTCCAGCAATTGGAGCTGCTGTCGACAAAATTCAAAATCCGTTACAATGTGAGCGAACATCGCTTCCAGAGTGGAACATCAGGGGAACAGGTTTTCCTTGAAAGCCGAGATATTTCTTATGGTCGGGCGAGTGGCATAGACAACGTTTTGCTTTGGGATTGCGTGGACGAAGACGCGTCGTACCCCCTCAAGAAGACGACTGCCGTGACGCGCAGCACCGTCGGAGCGTAAGTGTTTTTTTCTCTCTTCAATCTCGTTCACTGTTGAATCCCTGACACGATATAATGGCTGGTAGGCTTTTGGTAAGAGCCGAAAGATGCGACGATGGTATCGACCGCGTGATTTGTCGGTACATTTGCACCAAGATCCATCGAATGCATTCCGCGGAATTGTCACCGGACATCAAACGATTTTCGCACTCCAGCCAGCTCGGTGCAAAAGTCGCAGATTCGATGGTGTACGAGGCAGTCAAAGGTATAGCATCGTTGAGCACACTCTAGACATAGCAGAATACATGTAAAGCGACACTACAGTACAAATGACGGATATACTATAAATGTTTGCAATACATGTGTACCAAATTCCGTTCTCCGGATTTGATTCTGGATACAGTACCTGTCGACACAAGAGTTCAAACGAAGAGCTAGATGTTATACCAACGTACGTATGTATTATGCTTGTTTATTCTCGTTTCATCGTCGAGTCACTCGTAATATGGCGTCTTCGTCATCATTATCGAAAGATCATTTGTTAGCGTGACACAAGCTTCACGCAATACTGTATGCTATGCGGCGTACCATATACATATATAGGTACAGTACGGTACGCATAGGCACAACAAGGCGATCTGGTAGGCAGCAGAGCGTTACTGCCCTGAATACATGTGTCCCTGTAGTTGGCAAGCAGTGCTGGGAAAGAAGCGTTCTTGAAGCACACTTCCTGCCATTCGTTGTTTCCTTGGCTCACTTTCAATTTTCCCGGGTTCTTCACACGCGATCCGACAAGCGCCTCAACAACTGCAGACCTGCCACGCATAATGAGACCCTTCTTCCTCGCACTCATCACCTTCGTGGTGCTTGTGCTCTCCAATGTCGCCGAGGCTCTCAACGTCAAGTTCCCTGGAGTCAACTATATCCCCCGCAAGGGTCCGGACTGGGACCCTGATAGCACCAAGTGCAAGTCAGCGTCCGAGATGCAAAAAGATTTGTACGCGCTCAAGGCCGTCACGGACAAGGTTCGTATTTACTCTCTGATCGATTGCAACCAGGCTGAGATCATCCTCCCGGCCGCCAAGAAGGCGGGTCTTCAAGTTGACCTTGGCATCTGGACGACGTTCAACCACTCCACACTGGAGAAGGAGAAGACCAAGCTGGCTGGGCTCATTAACTCAGGACTGTACGACGACAATGTAGTCGGCTTCGACGTTGCCATCTACATGTACGAAATTTTCGAAGCCGACACGGCCGTCAGCTACATGAAGGAAATCCGCGACTACATCCGTAGCCGCGGTAAGAACACCCCGATCTCCCTTGCTGACACCAGCGACGTCTACACGGATAACCCCCAGCTTGTGGATGCGGCGGACTACGTCTCCGTGAGCTACTCCTCTTTCAACTATGGCGACGACGTGAGCGAGAGCGTCGCTAACACTTTGAGCGACCTCAAGGACGTGCGTGTACTCGCCGCCAAGAAGGGCAAGAAGTTTGTTTTATCCGAGACGGGGTGGAGCTCGGGCGGCTCGCACCCCAAACTTAGCGTGGCATCCCCCGCCACCCAAGCCAAGTACTTCTCGGACTTGTTCCACGTCGCTCGCTCGCACAACTTCGACTTCTACTGGTACTTCGCTTTCGACACGGATTTCCGCTCGGAAATCCAGAACGACTTTGGTGTGTTCTATGTGAATGGCACGCTCAAGAGTAACTTCCAGCACCTGACCATCCGCCAAATGGACCCTCGCGCCATTCGTAACGTTGGATCGAAGCGCCTTTTGTCCGAGAACGGCGGTAACGTGTCCACGTCGATCAAGTCCAGCGACTGGCTCGTGCAAGAGCAGCAGGTCTGGTTCTTCGACTCGGCCACTCAGCAGGTGCGCTCCAAGAGCAGCGACCGTTGCCTGGACGCGTACCAGGGCTGGGATGGTGGCATCGTTCACGTCTACCGGTGCATGGATAACGAAGCCAACCAGAAGTGGACGTTTGAGAGTGCGACCGGAAAACTCAAGCACGTGAAGCACCGCGGCTTCTGCCTCGATACGGACCCAGCCCAAAACAACAAGGTGCAACTGTACGGATGCTCGCCGAACAACCCGAACCAGCAGTGGAATGTGATCAACCCTGTCAATGTTTAAACGAGGCCGGTGTAAGGTTAATCCTGCGTTCGCGTTTGCACGATTCAATTCAATCAACCCAAATAGACTTGCAAGGAACTATTGCTACCGTGATGTCCTTTACCGTGCAGTACGTGATATTCATTTCATGATGTTGCGTCAAAAAAGTTTTCGTACCAAAATTGAGTTACGCAATAACTTCTAGTAACTCAATTTTGGTACGAAAACTTGTTGATGCTGTTGGTATTCGTACACATCTATATGTAGTCGCTTCGGAACGGATCTTTTGCTGGTCTGGTGTCGGGTATGTGTATTTGGCTGGTTTGCCCACCCAAGTAAATAGTTGGCGAATAGGCATAAAATGATGATGCGATAGCGAAGAAAACTTGAAGTGAAAATAGGGACGAATCTCCCAGTTCTTTAAGTTGCGTCAAGCTTGTTCCATCGAAACATACACTAGGAAAACATCAATTGAGATGATCGCAGCATATTGGAAACCAGACTATTGTAAAACCGCTACTGAAAACACAGCTTCTTCCTAAACGATTGAGGTCAAATATAGTAACTACTCAAGGGAAGCTAGTAGGCGCCATCTAGTACATATTCTTCGATCGTTCCTGGTTACGCGCATACCTACTTTCTATCATCATGGGAAAGTTTCGGGACGGTATTCGGCGTCTGTGGCATGCCTGGGAAGCTGTCCAAGTCGAGACTCAAGGGCGCTATTCTGTCGAGCGCATCGGCCGATTAAACTCCTACATGAAGACCGCATCTGGACTTCGTGTGGCAACGATATGCACATTCGCATTACTCCCGTGCCTCATCCTAGCAATCGTGGTCGAGGCCGTCCCGCTGGCACCACCTGAAGACGGAGTGCGAGCGAACTGGGTCTTCCTCATACGCTTCGGCTTCGTGACCGGTCTCATGGTTGGCTCCATGGTCTTCCAAATGGGCAAGAACGTTCCTGCACTCGTAGTGAAGACCCGTCATGTGCTTACCATAGCTATCCTGACGGCACTGGCAGCCGTGGCCACCCTCTATGCGGTGGCGTCGGCGACGACCTTCCCGGTGCCGTTCTCCATGCTGCTCGCGTCGCCCCCTTCTGTTGTCGTATACGGCATTTGCTTCGCGGTTATCTGGGGAGCTCAATTCAAAGCGGACCCGGTCATACAAAAGGAGATGGAGCAGCAGACGGCCGTGCTGAACTGCCAGATATCCCTCACGCTGATCTACCCCATGTACATCTACGGCTTCACATCGTTCACGGGTGTCTATCAGACGATATTTGTCATCGTTCTACCGATCATCAAGCTGGTCGCCAAGAATTGGGTTAGTCGCGCGCTTACGGGTCACAACGACTTAAAACCGGAGGCCGTGATTTTCAATGTGGAAGTGTTTAATGCCTTGTACATTTCGAACGCACTTCAAATTGCGTCGACGCAAGCGTCGACTATCACCATAATGATTGTTGATGTACTGCACTTATGGATATCGATTTATGACGTCATGGACATTCTTAAAGATGTAAAAGTACTTATGGCAAAGATTCCGATAGATCACCCCCACGCAAAGGATAACTTCGTGCAGATGTCAATGCACTTGCTGGATATCGAGACACGACACATGAGTAGAACGTTTAGCCATTTTGCAGACGCTTCAAAACCAGATTGGCGAGCACAGGTTGAAGAGTGGGTAAATTCCAAAGCACGAGCCACCCCGCGCAATATTATTCCCATATCCGAACTACCGGAAGATGACCCCGATGAGCAACTTCCCAGCCAATCGAGAAAACCATTACGTGGGACCCGAATTTTCCCTATTAGACCACCTCCTCTTATTACCGGGTGGCTAGACAAGAAAAATCCGGCGGCTACGATAGGGCTTGGTTCCTTTGTAGACCTCGAATCAATCTTTACTAGAGATGAACGTGCTACCTTCATTCGGGAGAGCGCTCGAGTATTGTTCATCACTGAGTATCTCGTGCTGGTCGAGTACATCGAAGTAGTGCTACCGGTTGTTTACTGTAAGTACCCGTAGTTTCGCTTTTAAAACAATTTACCAACGCATCTAACGGATACTTACCACCACAGGTGTGCACCATGCGATCGTTTACAACTTACACAATCGTGTGTACTACCCTGCACTTGATATTTTGTCACCGTCAGAGTTCTCGTCGACCATCTCCCACGTTTTGATTTATAGCTTGCTGGAGTTTGCCTCGTTGATCGTGTCGATTGCTATTCTGAAGCGCATGCTTGGGTTCTCGTCCTTGCGCCAACTAGCATTTATACTGGAGAACCAAGCGGGAATCATACAGGGCAAGCTGCTTATTCTGCTGATATACGTCATGCAAATCTCCTTGGTGCACATAGGTAAGTGTCTACGAAGATATGTTGTCGCCAAGCCGTCGCAATTCTAACAAAACGGCCAATGGGTTTTAACGCTCCAGGCGCTGATTTCAGCTTCAAGTTTCCTTGGCTACACGCTCCTCACCCAAGTGAATGAGACGTTTGTATCTTGCTTTGACCTACTTCGAAGTATAAAGCTTCGCAGCAAAAGAAAACGCCACACACACAGACGCTTGAGTTTTCTATCATAGCAACGCGTCTTGTGTTTGCACACAAGACTTGTTCGGGTGGTCCGATCATAATATAATACTTTAAGTATACAATTATTATTATTATTATGTGCTTTGGATGCAGCATTATCAGATGAACGTTCGATCTATTCAACCTATGTACGCATTATGACTTGCGTTAATATATAGCCAGGTGTTATTATTGGGGCACATTCCATTCTTGTCCATATATCAGCGCTCATCTCCACACACAAGAGGTATTATTTTTGGTTGCTACGTCCCAAGGTCCTCGCGTTCACTATTGCTGACGCTGTCAATGCGGAATTTATATCGTGCTTCGATGATAAAGCGACTTCAGAAAACTCGTCAGCGCCTCTGGGCTGCGTGGATGTCAATCCAAGTCGAGCTTCAAGGACGATATTCTGTGGAGCGACTTCAGCAACTTGAAGCCTATTCGAAAAGCCTGGGTAGTGTGAAACTCGCAGCCATTATGTTGCTAACTCCACTACCGAGTCTTGTCATCAGCCTGTTGAAGGAGCTGCCACCTTTGAGCCCTATAGAGGCTGGTACCTTTGGCAACAAAACATTTTTCGTCCGCTCGTGGTTAGTGGTCGCCTTCATAAACGGGAACATCTTGGTCCAAATGGGCCAAAGTGCACCACGGCTCAAACTCACTACTCTCCAAGTTGTGGTCTTAGCCTTATTTGCTGCGGGAATGGCCGTGGCTTTCATTTTTCTGTTGTGCGCATTGACTGTCTTCCCGCTGCCGTTTGGACTGCTCGTGGTATCACCGCCAGATGTCATCATGCTCTGTGTCTGCTTTGTGTACATTTCCGGATCAAGATGGCGAGGGAACTCAGCCCTGTGGAACGATGTCAAGCGGCAATTGTCAGTCTTTTATTGCCAAGTTGCTCTTACCTTCATCTACCCGATCTACATCTACGGATTCGTGTCTCTAACGGGAATTCATCAAGCGATGTTTGTCTTGATTTTGCCGATCATTCAGATAATCGCCAAGAATTGGGTCAGTCGCCAACTCACGGACAACGCTCTCAAACCGGAAAGCGTTATCTTCATTGTTGAGGTTTTCAATGCGCTGTATGTGTCGAACGCTCTTCACAATTCTTCTTCCTGGAAGACAACAGCTATGATTATGACCATCGATTTCGTTCATTTCTGGCTGTCCATGCTGGATGTGGTGGAGATTTTGGACGAAGTAAAAGCTCTCATGGCTAAAATTCCTCGCGACCATCAGTTCGCGAAGGAGAATTTTGTCCACGTAGCAATGCGTCTCATCGAGATAGAATCCATGCTGAAGGTTTCGATCAAAACCAACTCTACAGGTGCATCGAAGGTATCGTGGGTTGCTCAGATGGAGGCATGGGTGAGCTCTAAAAGCGTACTGAGCAAAGAATCATCATCACGTAGAGATGCAAGTCTGGCAATAAAGATAAAAGGTGGTCGCTATCCTGGAAAACGACTAATGACATCTGCTAGAGCGCGACTTTTCCCTGTCCGTCCACCGCTCCGTCGTCAATGGCTAAAAGCAAAATCGCGTGTCAGCCCTGGAGTCACGGAAAACGATTTGAGCACCGTGGCGAACCCTACCTCGTCTCTTGGACTGGAAACCATATTTTCACGGAAAGAGCGCGTTCTGTTCGTTCGTAAAAGTGCACGAGTTCTTTTCATCACCGAGTACATTGTGCTAATTGAGTACGCCGAAGTCGTCCTGCCAATCACCTACTGTAAGGAAGTCATCGAATCAAACTAAGTCATCTATTTGTTAACGGTGCTTACAAATCCTCATTCTCCTACTGATAGGTCTTCACGAGGCGATACTATTCCACATGCACAACCGCGCCTATTACCCGGCGCTCGCGGAGATGTCCGCTGCAGGCCTTCTTTCTAACGTCGTGAACGTACTGATGTACAGCTCACTCGAGTTTCTCTCGTTGGTCATGGCCCTCATTGTGCTGAAGCGCACGGCAGGATTCTCGACACTGCGACAACTCGCGTTCGTTCTGGAGACGCAAGCGTCAATGGTGCAGTCCAAGCTCACCACGCTGTTTGTGTACGTGATGCAAGTGCCGCTAGTGCATCTCGGTACGTACAAAGTACACAGCTCTCCCAACGAAAGCCTCTTTATCTACCCTGCCTTATACTGACTGCGTGACTCTAGGCGGTGACTTCAGCTTCAAATTCGCGTGGATCCACCGAGACTGAAGTTGAAGTTGTAGCCATCACTGCTATGTCCCCTGTTCAAACGAATCAATAACGGTTTTTTCGTCTTCAACGGGTCTGTATCTGAACGATTGCTCCATATCATCCCCACCATACTAAACCCAAGTCAAGTATCCACCAAAGTATCCGAAACGGCTGAGTTCATGCAGGCCACAGCCCCGCCGGACTCGCCGCAGCTCCCCGAAGGCTTGACACTGCTGCTCGGGCTCTCCATCGCGCTGAGCCCCCCGTTTGTGCTGTGCCTCGACTGCCTCGCGTCTGCCCGAGCCTCTCATCGCGCCACCCCGCGCTCTTAACCGTCCAGAACTCGCTGCAAACGACCAAAATATGCGCGTTTTGAAGCTTTTCGTGCTCGTTTGCGGCTTATATGACGCTGCAGCCGCCCCCATGCACGCGGTGGAGCAGTTCGAGCTGCGGCTGTACCGCTCACAGACGCGCACCCAGCGGCGCGCGCTGCTGGGGCCCACCAGAGCCTCAGATGAGACGAGGGCCGAAGCCCTCGCCAACACGGCGCGGGTGGTGGACGAGACCAATGCCGAGCACGACGCGGGCAAGAAGTCATACTTTATGGGCTACAACGAGCTCAGCGACCTGACGGACGAGCAGTACAGGGCCTTCCTGACGTCCAGGCCGGACAGAGACTCGCCCAGGAGGAAGCAGACAAAGAAGAAGCCGACGAGAAGCAGCCCAGGCATCAAGAGGGGCAAACAGGTTACCATCAGCTTCAATTTAGACGCTGGATCAAGTGAAGATGACGATGAGGAGGATGATATTGAGGTGCCGACATCGCTGGACTGGACGACGAAAGACGGAGGGAAGTACATGACGCCGATCAAGAACCAGGGAACGTGCGGTAGCTGCTGGGCCTTTGCAGGAGTGTCGGTGGTCGAATCGAGGTACGCTATTGAGAACGACGTCCAGGCGACGGCACTGAGTGTTGAACAGGTTTTGAGCTGCTCAGCGTCGTTGGATCATATCCGAAGTAAATTCCCCGACAACATGACAAGCTCGTCGGAGGGGTGCTCAGGCGGAATGCCGTTCCTCACGTACTCATACCTGAATTTATCCAAGCCCAATGGACTGTCGTGTGGGAGTGTGATTCCTTACGTTATGGCGACAAATGAGACTGATCCGGCGTGTCCCTCGGAGCTTACCGCCGAGGTGGCTGTGGGGTGGGAGACGGGTGTATCGGACTATGAGGTGGTCGCTCCGAGTGAGAAAGCGCTGCTACGAGCAGTGACACGAGGACCTGTTACAGCTAACATCGATGCGACTGGAGACGGGTTTCGGCATTACGCAGGCGGGATCTACGATGCTCAAGACTGCCTCAGTGATGGAGATGAAATAAACCACGCTGTGGTGGTCGTGGGCTTTGGCGAGACTGACGCTGGTGAGAAATTTTGGATTATCCGGAATACGTGGGGCACCATGTGGGGTGAGGACGGCTTCATGCGCATTGCTCGTGGTGGCAACGTCAGCGACTATGGCCCGTGCAACCTGTACCTGTACGCGGATTATCCGGTGAACCTCACGGTCGGCTCCAACGCGACTAGCGGTGAACCCTCGTGCGCTTTGCCTCCGTCAAAGTTTGAATCCCTTTCAGCCATGAAGCTGATTAGCCTCTCGGGCAACCAGATTATTTTGCTAGTGCTTTGCACCGTCTTCAGTGTTGCAGCTGGTATAGCCCTGTATCATGGAACGGAATTCATCCAAAACCGCAAGGAGGCTGCTGGCGAGCTGCGTTACCAGGACAGCTACGCTCGCTGGATATTGCCGTCACGCGAACAAATTGCCGCGGCGCTCGCCCATCGCAATACTCAACGTCAGCAACGCACCAATGCCGCAGCACAATAGACCGGAGCGTTCATTTTCCTGCTTACATTAAAATATAGTCAACGATGCCAACATAATATTGGCCACCAGCACCCAACGCTGAGAATCCCTATAGAGAAACATCGGGATTGGAGTCTTCCATCGGTCGGGAATCGTAGGGCGATCGCTGATACGGGTCTTGCCCAACGTCGTCGTTTGCCATTAGCGTCAGATCCGACAGACTATCCGCCAAGTCTCCGTTCGATGGAATGTAGTCCTCCTGTATCATTGGCCCAAGCGATGTGGCCGCAGCCTCGTGCTCGTGGAAAGCACCGTTGGTAGCAGCTTCTGAAATGGGACTCATCGAAGCCAGCGGAGACCCGCCGTTCTCCACGTGAATCATCGCAAGCTTCGGGATGACCTGCTGCCACTCGTCCTCCACCTTCTTGCTGTACTCGATCTGCATCTGAATGTAATCCAGGATAATGTGCTTGAAGTCTGCGAGCTTCTCCCGCTTGAACCGCTCCACCTCGCGCAGCACTCTCTCCGTGACAATATCGTCCTCCAGTTTCGCCTCCTCCATGTGCTGCTGGGCCGTGCGCATTTCGCTCTCCGCGAGCTGCACCTTCTCCTCCGACGAGCCTCCCCGAGCGTGTTTGAGCAGCTTGCCCAGCGCCGCTTCCTTCGCTTCAACGTCAGCCACCGCCGCGCCATAGGCACACCTGACCTCGTTCCGCTTCTGCAGCGCCGCCTTCACCGCCCCCACGAGGCGAATGTAGTCAAAGATGGGCTCTTCAAAATGCAGTGCCTCCCGCTCGGCATGCTCCGCCGCCAAGATCGAGAGCTGGTCGGAGCAGTGTCCGATGTGACTCAGCCCTTCCTGCAGCGACGGGTTCTCCTCGGACTTGCCGAGCAGCGTGAAGGACACGCCGAACTCGAAGAGTCCGTCAGCGATCTCCCTGGCGCGCTTCGTGAGTCCGTGCGCGTGCTTGTGCAGCCCCGTCATGATGGGCTCGAGGCCTTCGATGTACGCCATCATGTCCTCCACCTCCAGGTCCGCGGGCGTCTTGGGCAGGTTCGTGGTGGGCGTGATGAGCGTGGACGAGATGGTGCTCACTGTGTCGTCCAGCCACTGGAACAGCACGCCGCGCTGCGCGTTGGGCGCGGCGTGGCGCGGGTCCCTGCGGAAGGCGGCGAGCTGGTCCTCGCTGGCCTCCAGGAAGGTCGTGAGGTGCTCGCTGTGCTGCAGCTCCGGGTGCAGGCAGCAGCGCTGCAGGAAGAGCTGCAGCGCGCGGCGGCGGCTCTCGACGAACTCGGGCGAGAAGCGCCCCACCAGCAGCTTCTCCGGCAGCGGGGGCACCACCACGCCCGGGTACACGGCCGACAGGTGGGCGTGCAGCCACACGAAGTCGCTGTAGCGGCGCACGACCGAGAAGGCGCTCTTGGAGAACTGCGGCCGCGTGGTGGCCGTGCTGAGCTTGTACGAGATGTAGGCGTTCATGCCCTCGCCCTGCTTCACGGGCTCGCTCACGGCCACCTGGATGGAGGGCTGTGCGGCGGGAGAGGAGGCGGAGAAGGACGCCAGGGACGCCGCGTACTGCTGGCCGTCCGAGGCGGGGAGCAGCGGCGTCAGGTCGTCCAGGCCGTGCGCGTTCCCTGCGCTGTTGTTGCTGTTGCTGTTGCTGTTGCTGCTGTTGCCCGCGGGAGGCAGCGCCGCCGACTCCTCCATGATGCGGTTCGTGTAGTCCACGTTCACCCACTTGCCGTTGCGGCCCTCCATCGCCATGCAACAAGGAGACACACGAGCGAGCGAGCACCTTCCTCCTCTTTCGGGGTTACGCTTGGATTCTTCTTCTGCGGTCTGAGAACGTAACCCCACGTACAGTATACTATCCGTTACAACGCACACATGATTTATAATCTTCTCATCCAATCACATGCACGCAGACTAAATACCGGTATCTTCGTGTAACGGTCGCGTGACGACAGACAGCCTACTCGCACAGTCTCCGCAGCCAAGAGGCGCAGCGCAACGGACCGAGCGCTTCCTCCCTGTCCTCATGGCCGCGCGCGCGCTGCCGACCGCCGCCGCGGTGCTGCCGTCTTCCGCTGCGGTCGCCCCACGCAGCAGCTGCGAGCCGGAGTCGTCGTCCGCGTCCTCGTCCGCCTCGTGCCAGGCCGCCAACGGCAAGTACTACAACCCCGTGGTGATGGACATCATCCGCGAGGACTGGATCCAGCAGCAGCTGCAGCAGCGCCAGGCCGCGTACACCGAGCTGCGCCCCACGCGCGTCGTCACCGGCACGTGGAACGTCAACGCCAAGAAGCCGCTGGCGCCCGCGGAGGCCGCCAAGATCGTGCACTGGCTGCAGCCACAGACCCACGCTCAAGCTCTCGAGCCGCCCGACCTCGTGGCGCTCGGCTTCCAGGAGATCGTGGACCTCAACGCCGTCAACGTCGTGGTCAACAGCGCGCTCACGGTGCAGCGCAGCTCGGCGTGGGAGGAGGCGGTGCTCATGGCGCTGAACTGGCACATCGGACCCAGCTCCGGAGGTGAAGGCCCCGCCGTGCAGTACAAGGTGGTGCTGGAGAAGCACCTGGTGGGGATCCTGCTGCTGGTGTTCGTGCGCTTGGATCACTGGGACCATGTGAAGGAGATCAAGGGGGCGACTGCAGGCGTGGGCATCATGGGCGTCATGGGCAACAAAGGCGGAGCCGCCGTCAGGCTCAAGTTCTACAGCAGCACGCTCTGCTTCGTGTGCGCACATTTGGCTGCACACAGGGAGAACGTGGCCGGGCGGAACGCGGACTATCTTAATATTTTGAGCAAGGTCCAGTTCGGAGACAGCGCAGAGGACGGAGCTGCACCGATCCAGGATATCAGGTGAGTTGGGATGTGGGGTTAGCGGGTGGTGTGGAGCTGATTGAGATTTTGTTCTTCTTGTTGTGTGGATAGCGGCAGGTTCTGGACGGGGGAACCGTCGATCCTAAACCACGACTTCGTCTTCTGGATTGGCGATCTGAATTACCGGATCCAGGATACCCTGTCCACGGAAGAAGTTTTCCGGTTGGCGGAAAGCGGCAGATCGCTGGATAAGCTGGTGCAGCATGACCAGCTTACCATTGAGCGGCAACGCGGAAATGTGCTGAAAGGGTTCCAGGAAGGCCCACTGTCCTTCCCACCGACGTACAAGTTCCAGGCTGGAACGTCGGAGTATGAGAAGCGCCCCGAAAAAAAGCTGCGTGCTCCTGCCTGGTGCGATCGCGTGCTTTGGAGGGCGAAGAGCCCGAGCGATGTGAAGCTTCGGAGCTACAATTCTGTTTCTGCCTTGGATCTGTCCGATCATAAACCGGTGCATGCACTATTTGACATTCAAGTGAAATATCAGGTGGAGTCCAAGAAGAACGAAGTGATCCGTGAGATCATGTTGCAACTGGACAAATGGGAGAACGAAAACATGCCAAAAGTTCGACTGCTTCAGGAAGACGGTTCAACGGCGAGTAGTGGTGTCATTGCATTCTCGCAACTGAAGTTTAACGTTGAGCAGAGCAAGAAGGTGGTCATCGAAAACACTGGACTAGTTGTAGCGCACTTCCGTTTCATCCCAAAACTTGAGGATGTCACAGTATGCAAGTCGTGGCTAAATGTTGCACCAATGTTTGGCATGATCCCGCCAAGGGATAAGATGGAGATTCGCATCACAGCACTCGTTGATGAAAGCGTCGCCCATGGTCTCACCAGCGGTGAGGAGACGCTGGATGACACTATGATCTTACGAGTTGAGAACGGGCGTGATTACTTTCTGGTGGTGTCCGGGCAGTATGCAAATTCTTGTTTCGGGAGTTCACTTGAGCAGCTGGTGTCGTGTTCGGAGCCGATCCGACAGGCCAAGTTTACGGCGGCGCGGTCTCCGGCAGCATCCGTGTTTAGTGTTTGGGTCGGCGGGGCAACAGGCGTAGACGCGAACTCGCTTATTTCTCCGCAGACACCAAACCCACCGCCAACTCCAACAACAGCGAGTGACTCACAAAAAGTTCCTAAGGAACTCTGGCGCATGGTAAACGACATCTACGAGAACTATATGCAGGAAAAGAACCTCTTCGTCGAAGCAGGCAGCAAAGCAGAGATTGTCCAGCTACGAGAAGCATTGGACACAGGAATAGCGCTTCCCCCTCACAGCGGATACTCTACGGCAGAACTACTTGTACGCTGGCTGCAAGCTTTGCGGCAAAGCGTTGTGCCAGACGAAGCCCTGGCAACTGCAATCGCAAGTACAAATGGCAACATGGCACAAGGGTGTCGAGCACTGCTGGATGCGTTGCCGCCAGTGCGGTACAACGTGGTCGTCTACTTGGTATCCTTTTTGCGAGAAGTGCTCAAGCACAGCGCCACCAACAAGCTCACGCCCGAAAAGCTAGCGTTTGTCTTTGGTCGATGCCTCGTGTCACCGTGCAGGGTTAACTTTGGCAAAGATTTGGCTCGCACAAGTGTTGGACGCGTGCTGGCGCTAGACGAGCACAGCTCGCCTGCATCTACAGCCTCGACATTGTCAAGTGTCAGCTCCAACCAATCGAACGTGTTGGTTCCTGAAGAGCGCATACGCCGGAATGCGCACGAATTCGAGGTCGCACAAGCGAACGCAGCTCAACGAGCTGAGAAGATGGAAAAGTTCCTTCTTCACCTCCTGTCCGTGCCCACGCCGTGACGGAGAAAAATGTATGATTGCTGGTGCCCAGCATTTTCCTCAAATGAATGACGCGGGCACGATCCTGCAGACTACAAGTACAGACAGCTAGGGCCGTCCCGACAAGCTCGAGTTGTAACATTACCCGTCCCTAAGCTGCACGGAAGCATACATGTATCCACTCTTGAAATATCTAATTCGCTGTTTGATTAACGCAATGTTTTTCTGGCCTGCCCACTTCGATCGCGGATCGGCATAGTGGCTTTCTTGACTAGATCTTTCGTATGAAGTACTTGCCGGCTTATAGAACGCTAATGGTGAACAGAGTAATTGCACCACCGTCAAAGAGAGGTAGGACCTGGTTGCGCAGGAAGATGACGCCCCACGTGAAGGTGGTAAACCACAGGTGCGTGAACTGGTTGATCTGGTACTTCCTGATCACGATCGGGTGCGGCACGGGCAAAAGACCCACCATCGTGGTCGTGCGGAGGAAGTACAACATGGCGTCCTCGTCCAAACTGCCGCCGGCCTTCTTGCAGGCGTCCTCCAGTTGCGGAATGAGATGCTGGAGCAGGCGAAGGCTTGTGGTCAACGGGAGTTTCTTCTTCCAGGCAGACAGCCACTCGACCGTAGGGACGAATTCGCCTTCCGTAGTCTGCTCCTGCTGCTTTCCTTCCTCTGCACCTTCGCCTTCCTTGCTAGCGGGCTTCTTTTCGGACGTCGCAGCTCGGATAGGTGGAAGTTGCAGGTCGTTGAGCAGGTAGAAGACGTTTTTGTTCTGGATCATGGCGTACACAACCTGCTGATTGCCCTCGTACTGGTACTGAATGATGTTGTCGAAGGTCTCAAGCAGGAAGAATACCAGGTGGTGGTTAGCTTCGTTGTCGAACAGGTACCGCGGCTGCGCGAAGAGCTTGAAAAGGCGAAGCAGACGAACGCTGGAGACCATGTTGAGCTTCTTGCAATACGGTGAGATGTTGCAAATGATCGTAAGGAAGCAGTTGTACACCGAGTTGAGCTTCTCGTAGCCACTCACGATGATCTTGTGCAGGCAAACGATCAGCAGGTCCGCGTGGTTGCCCGAAAACGGAGGCAGGTCGAGTGGGAGGTGGTTGTTGAAGGGCTTGTTCAAGTTGACTCCGAAGTCGCGCTCACCGCTCAGCAGCAGCAGGATGAACGTACAAATGTGGATCATGCCCACCTTGGCCGGCTCCTGTCGGCCCTCATACATGAGGAAGAGCAGTGGGACCACAAGCTGGTTCACATCCGCCTTCTTCAGCACATAGTGCAAGAACTCAGTGTTTTCGTCCAGCATCTTCCACAACAGGACGAGCAGCTCCTGGTGGCACTTGATCTGCTTGATGGAGTTCGGCAACAGCGTGCTCATCGATTGATGGTAGTTGTTCAGCAGGCGCGATAGCCCCGTGAAGATGAGCTGGAAGTCCTCCGGTCTCTGCAGCGACGACAGCAAGTTGCGGTACACGTTCGACACGCCGTCGAAAATCGGGTTCGGGGCCCTCGACGTCACCGACGACGAGCGCCGCTTGGCCGCGGGCGTGGAGCTGCCCGGCTGCGGCTTGGACGTCGCGGCCATATTGGTCTCCGTGGTCTGGCCGAAGTCCAGCAGCACCAGCAGCACCTGCAGTGACTGATCCACCAGCAGTTCGCGGTCGTCCGAGACGATGGACCCGGCGTAGGGCACGCCCCAGCCGACTGGATCGTACGACACGACAATGTTCAGCAGCGAGTAGAACAGCGTGGGGGCGAAGGGGCAGTCCGTGGCGGTGGCCACCTCCAGGAACCTGTCCTTCCAGTTGCTGCAGGTCTCGGCCGTCTGGTACAGGATGCTCGAGAAGCACGTGAGCAGCAGCGCCAGCACCTCCTTGCGGTTCTTGTCGTAGTTGGACGAGTTGACGACGCTGGCGTCCGGGTAGCCCACGCCCGAGTGCCACAGCAGCGACGGGAAGACCAGCGAGCCGCTGGTGGTGCTCTGGCCGCTGCGCGAGGCGCTGCGCCGCTCCTCTCCGTAGCCCTTGTAGGCGTGGATGGAGACGGTGAACTCGGGCAGGAAGAGCAGCCCCATGATGGCGTGCAGCATCTGCTTGGCCAGCGGCTCGGCGGTGGGCGCCGCGGCCTCGTCCTCGTCGTCGTCCTTGGTCTCGTCCTCGTCTGCGTCCTGCTTGGGGCCGTCGACGCTCCAGAAGAGCTCCTCGACGAACTCGTCGCCGCCCTCCTCGAGGATGAAGGGCACGAGGCGCGTGAGCACGCGCACGCAGTTGAGCGCCTGCTGGTAGTACTTGGGCACGGGCGTGTCCACGATCTGCACGATCTGCGAGACGGCCTGGCGCAGCATCGTGGCCAGGTTCTCGGGCTGCTGGTGGCGCAGCATGCGCACGTCGTCGGGCTGGATGAGCGTGAAGATCTCCTCGGCCACCGTGGGGATGCGCCAGAGCTTGTCCCAGAACTCCAGGTTCTTGCTGCTGATCACCTCGTTGTTCAGCTTGTACACGCTCTCGCGGAACTTGCTCTTGCTGTCGCTGTTGCCCATGGCTGCTCTGCACTATTAGTCGCTCTTAGTGTCCCCGTTAGCGTCCTGAACTGACTATGACCTAGAAATTTATAATTTGAACTCGTCCGACGTGGCAGCTCTTGAAGCATCACACAGAAAACGACAAGCGGCTCCGTTTATTTCCGATTTTATTTTATATTGAACTATGACGTATGCCAGGTGAAGGCTAGAGGATGGGTCGTTGTACCAAGCACCCATTTGCCGTTACGTCAGTTTGAATCGCGATTTTTCTCCCGGCGTTCAAATTTGTATCAGGACTGCGACAGTATTAGGATGGTGCTGATCCACGAGTTCCGCGTGCCGCTGCACATGACGGTGGAGGAGTTCCAGGTGGCGCAGCTGTACATGGTGGTGAACGCCAGCGAGAAGCTCACGGGCGACGGCGAGGGCGTGGAGATCCTGGTGAACGAGCCCTACGACAACACGGACGGCCACCTGGGCGTGTCCAGCCTCTCCGGCTGGGTCATCCCGCGCAACAAGGGCCAGTACACGCGCAAGCACTACTACTGCAAGTCCAAGATCCCGGGCTTCGTCTCCGCCTTGTGAGTGCGGTGTCCTGCCAGCCCCTTATTAGGAGAAGAGGCGACTGACTTTTGATGTGTCATTCGTTGGCTGTGCTTCCGTAGCTGCCCCGAAGACAGCATGGTGCTGATCGAGGAGGCGTGGAACTCGTACCCGCACTGCGTGACCGTCATCGTCAACGGTTACCTGGCCAAGCACAAGTTCTACATCTCCATCGAGTCGCTGCACAAGGCCGACCGCGGAGACGCGGAGAACGCGCTCGGCATGAGCAACAACGAGCTGAGCCAGCGCAAGGTCGAGGTGTACGTCCAGTAGATGCAGCACTGGTGCGGTGCATTACTTGGAGGGGATCTAATGTGTGGTTGTGGGCAGCCTGGACATTGCGGAGAAGATGGCCAAGCAGACGCTCAAAGAGGACTGCGACCCGGCCACGGTTCGAGACACTGCTTTGTGCGGAGCTGGTGCAGATATCTGCGTGGTTGTTGACGAGTTTTTTTTTTTCTTGTTGTGTGGGTTGGTGCAGTACAAGTCGGTGAAGACGTCGCGTGGCCCGCTGGCCCGGGGCTGGGTTAAGACTGTGGATCCGATCATGACCTGCTACAAGGTGGTGCGCATCAACTTCGACTACTGGGGTGTGCAGGGCAAGGTATGGTATAGATGACTTGTATTTTCGTAGGTCTGTATGCGTACTCATATATTGTTGGCGCGGTTTGCCTGTGCTCGGCTTGTAGGCGGAGAAGATCATTCGCGACCAGCAGAGGCAGCTGTTCCACAACACGCTCCGTCAGGCGCAGTGCCAGACGGACGAGTGGTTCGGCCTCACCATGGAGGACATTCGGCGTCTAGAGGCTGAGGTGGTGGCCAAGCTCGAGGCCAAGCGCCTCACCAACTCCGCCAACCAATAGAAGAGGAGGGTTGGGACCCATACAACGTCGGCGATATAGTCTAGCGACAGCTATCAGGCATAGCAGTTTTGCTGTTTGAGGATAGGCGCGACTTCCTGCTCTCGTTCATACACGTGTGCTTCGCATTGAATTAGCTTTTGCTTTCAATTGGTTCGCTATCTCGATAGAGGCTCCGTCGGTCTCGGTTAGTCGGCATGCGCCCAAGCAAACTTCAAGGAGAGATCAGAGCCGAAGTACACCAACGAGAACGACATCAGATACCCGAACAAGACCACCATCTTGGTTTGAACGTTGCTCGCTTGTTTTTCCAGCACGAACGATAGTTGAGTTGATGAGGAGAAACCAATTTGCGTATAATGTGATGATCAGAGACAGCAACTCCAGCGCGCCGTAGCCTAAGACGTTCAAGATTAAGGATATCATCTCATCCTGGCCAATGGCTTTGTTGAGCATGTTAAACGGGATAACTCGGTACAAGCATGCACAAATAGCAATGGATCCATGTTTGTCAGTTTTTCATTAGGTTAGCAGTTGCGCATACATGTATTAATACATGTCCTTCAGTACTCAAGTACTTTACTTCAGTAGTAGTAGATCTTACAGTAAACAATTGGAAGCATCACTCCACGTATTCCACCAGAACAGTGTATTCCAAAATGAAGAGGAGTCAAGCACTCTTAGAAACGAAAAGAGCCTGCTCCGATTTAGTGAAAAACCAGGAAATCCGTTCAGGGTTCGAACCACATCCGGGGAGCTGAGTGCTGAGAAATGCACACAATTTATTTCCGGAAAACCTAGTTGGTATACGTACATACCATGCTCTGGCACATTGGCTTTTTATGAATATGCAGTGCATCAATGTGGTTGAGTCATACCTATATTTAACTTGCCTTTTCTGGGTGCACTGCATTATTATTAGTCTTTTGTTAAAGATAGGTACAGCAATATTAATGAGTAAATTCTGACAAGTCTTCACACAAGCAAGAGGATCGTCGACAACTAATTCATGAGCATCTTCACGGGTCCAGCGTCGCTGAAAATCATAGCCAAGAACTTGCATCCTCATGGCTGCTATTCTATCCAGAGACTACGCCGATTGCAGACTTTCACGGAAAGGGGTACGCTTTGGCAACTGCTGGCCGTGTGCATTCTCACGGCAATGCCCTGTATTGCACTGGCTGCGTTGATAGAATCTGTCCCTCTTGCGCCGCCAGAAGCAGGACCATACAAGAACTTCGCCTTTTGGATTCGAGGGTGGATCGTCGCGTTCTTTGTGGACTATTCAGCATTGGTACAAATGGGCCAAAGTTTGTCCCGGCTGAAGATGGAGCATCAATACATCGTAACGATTGCCCTGGTGGGAAGCATTTTCTCATTTATCACCGTGTTCGCAGTGGCTGTTTGGGTAGCCTTCCCGGTCCCGTTCAGCATGCTTGTAGCCTCTCCCCCCAGTACTGTTGTCGTTTTGGTGGGATTCAACTATGCATGGGGCCGTCGCTGGAGTGCCGATGCAGGACTGCGCCGCGATCTCACAAGATATATGATGGTATTCGTGTGGCAAGTCATGCTAACCTTCATTTACCCCCTGTACATTTTCGGGTTCACATCACTGACTGGCGTTAGTCAGACGCTATTTGTCATACTACTGCCTACGATTAAAGCTGTCGGAGAAAATTGGATCAGTTACACGCTTGGAGAAGAAAACGATATCAAGCCGGAGGTCATCATCTTCAACGTGGAAGTCTTTAACGCGCTCTATGTTTCCTGTGCTGTGCAGAATTCCACTTCGCCTTCAACTACGGTAGTGCTCATGGTCGTGGATGTGCTTCACTTTTGGTTTTGTATGACTGGGACAATGGAGGTTGCAAGTCAGGTAAAAAAACTCATGGCAAAAATCCCTCCCGATCATCCTCTGTTCAATGCAAATTTCGTGGAGTTAGCATTGCAACTACTGGAAATTGAGGATCGCGCTGACTCAAGCAGCCGAACACGCAGCCACGACAACCAAAAAAAATTAAGCATGGTGCTGCATAAGCCTACAACAAGCTCAAAACGTTTGATAAAAATTGATGAATTCGAAATTCCAACACAGGCGGTGGTCAACCATGGGAATCCGTACGGCAGTCAATTTTTCAAGAAAATAATGCCTACTACGCAAATTTATCCAATACCACCTGATGCAAGCAGCACTGAGAGCGTTCGTCCAGGTCCCGAAATGGACTTGAAACTTGCTGGCCCTCACCAAGGATTGGAAATCATCTTCACCCGCAAGGAACGAGCTGCATTTATTAACACAACAGCGCGCGTGCTATTTATTGCGGAATACCTGATACTTGTGGAATATACGGAAGCCATGCTCCCCATGGTATACGGTATGTAGGTTGTGCAACTTGTCTTCAGGGAATGCAGAGGTAATGCGAGCTGACTAAAGCATTTTTTATGTATATGCTACATATGCAGCGCTGTACTTGTTGATAGCATTCTACTTGCCCAACAGGAATTACATTCAGACTTTCGACGGACTCTCAGACGAGCAGTTTTATACACACATCGGTTATGTCCTGACTTACAGCATACTGGAACTGGTTTCGCTGGTCATAGCAATAGCGGTGCTGAAGCGCACGTTGGGAATATCATCTCTTCACCAGCTTGCCTTCGTGTTGAAAACCCAGGCAAGTATGATTCAATCCAAACTAATGCTCTGGTTCGTGTACGTCATGCAAGTTCCGCTTGTGCACGTTGGTACGTATTGGCTTTATGCGGATTTTCTAGATGGTGGCTGTACTAAGCCGTTTTTGATGGGAAAGGTACTGATTTCAGCTTCAAGTTCAAGTGGGTCCATGCGAATCACTGACAGCGTCACTGCCAGTCCAACACCACAGCAGTATCAACATTACCAGCGGCTATGCTGAGCGGCCATGTGAAAAAGTCTAAAGTGTGACTAAGGTTCATTCCGGACTGCATACACTTCCGGTACGGAATGAAGATTAAACGGGCACGCGATAATCGTGTCTTGGTTGGAGAGCTATACCGGTTCTACAGCAGAGTGAATCTTTCGCTCCCTGAAGTGCTCGCGGGGGCTGGATTAATTTCGTCTCGAGTAAGACCGAAAAGTGCTAGTAGGTGACGAGTGTGAGTGGGGAGATGAATGACTACCGGGTGACAGTAGTGAGTCGATCAATTGGAAATCCTACCCCCAACAATACTTTGATTTGGTGTCGGATGTCGTAGGGCTAGTTTTTATTCTTATGCGGTTATCGCCGATTGCACCCAGAGCGAGCTCTTGCATCAACCCCGCTGACCGGGCCCACTGGGTACCCAGCGGCTACGGCTGTCGTAGGGCTATGTGACTTCGTAGTTGGTGCTGCAAAGTGTTCAACAGTGCCTATAATGGAGCTATCAGGTTATTTTTTGGTTGAAGGCGTCATAGCTAAAAAGCGGTTGTTATCATCCTGATATCGTAGTGCGTTATACTGAGTAATTTGCCAGTTGCTTGGACGGCCCGAGTTGTCGAAAGATGGCGATCGAGCAGATGGCAAATTGGCTCCAAGATAGCCACAGTCGCGTCTGGGCCGCATGAATCTCTGTGCAAAGTGAGCTCTAAGGGTTGTATTCCGTTGACAGAATAGTGCTGGATGGTCGGGTCACTTACTCTGCAAATGGGTCAAATGGCACCCCGCCATGAAATGAAGATTCGACATGCGGCTGTTATGTGCCTGTTGGCTGGAATCGTGATCGCTTTAACGTCTTTCGGAATCGGTGTAGTGTTCGCTTTCCCGGTGCCATTTGTTATGTTAATTGCCTCGCCACCTTGCGTTGGGGGTAATGATCGCGTGCTATGCGTATTTCTGGGGATCACGATGGGGGTCTGATCCCTTGTCGAGGACGGAGGTCAAACTACAAATGTCGGTATCAGACTGCTAGCTATCGCTTACATGTACATGTATCTATCCTGCCTGGATCTACGGGTTTATTTCGCTCATTTATACTTGCACTACCCATTATCAAGTTACTAGCCAAGAATTGGATAAGTCGAGTTCTCGAAAAGCGCAATGGCGAGAAACCGGAAGAGGTCATCTTCAGTGCTGAGATTTTCAATTCGCTCTACGCCGCAAATGCACTTCAAAACGCCTCGTCATGGGGTGTGACTGTTATCATCATACTAATGGACTTGATGCATTTCTGGATATCTATGCTCGACGTTGTGAGATACTCAATGAAGTGGAAAGTCTTATGGGCAAGATTCTAAGAGACCACCCTGCAGCAACTGAGAATTTTGTGGAAGCGGCAACGCGTCTGTTGGATATAGAGACAAATTCGACGACAAGACAAAACTGGGTCAATACTGGTAGAAAATCAAGCTGCTAGGCTCTGGCTGTGCAACGACAACCAATTCGTGCAACACACATAGGACTTGCCTCCAACTTCCAGGACTCATTGAGAGTTTATCGGAAGGTGGCTCCTATAAGTTCACCGGTCACTGATATTTTCGTGGAGCACCGGAAAGTTGTCACCACTTGTTTGAACTTGCCAACCGATATAATGCTGTGGCGGGTGTTGGGGCGTCCGTGAAGCTCGAGGCCATTTTCTCACGCAAGGAACGGGCGTGTTTTATCAACAAAACGGCTCGCTTATTGTTTGTTTTGGAATACATCATGCTTATTGAGTACGTCGAGGTGGTGCTCCCCATGGTCTATCTATAGTAAGCTCCTGAAGTGTGAAGTTTGTGTTGGCTTTATGCAGATATTCGCGTTTGTTTATGTTGTTTTTTCCGTCCGATATATATGTATGGTACAGGTCTGCATCGAGTGAGTTTGTTTCATCTGCACAACCGCGCATACTATCCGTCGCTGGCCAATATTTCAAGCGCGAAGCTACTGACGAGTACCCTAAGTATACTTGGCTATGGGATACTGGAGTTCTTGTCGCTGTACTTGATGGAAGTGTCGTTGGTGCATCTCGGCTCCGACCTGAGCCTCAAGTTTGCCTGGATAAAATCTCACCATAGGGCTTTAAACCACTACCGGGTAGTCTGTATCGATCGATAAATGCAATAACCGGGTAGTCTGTATCGATCGATAAATGCACAAGTCTGACGTTGGACACTGCAGTCGCTGAGCCAGGCCAGTTGAAGTGTTTGACGTACCCAACCAATAGCATCTCCCTCCTCCGTCCCATTGGCCAACGACACGCTATATTCCACAGCTAACCACCCAGTCTGTGTTATATCACTATATAGAATCTACGAACTATTCAATTCCACCATTCCGTCCCACCCATATCACTATTAAGAAAAACCGTCAGCTTCAACTGCTGACCATCCTCACACTCGGATCTGCCGTCATGCTGACCTCCGACACCTCGGCGCTGCTCGCCCCTGCGCCTCCCCCGGCTGCTCTCGATGCACCCACCACATCCCCAAGACGCCGGCGCTTCAGCTGGTCTGTGTTCTGGTCCTACACGGGCCCTGGGTGGCTCATGAGCATGGCCTACCTGGACCCGGGGAACCTCGAGGCGGACCTGCAGAGCGGCGCCTACACGCGCTACCAGCTGCTCTACGTGGTTCTACTCAGCACGTCCTTGGGAGGGCTCTACCAGGTGCTGGCCGCCCGCCTGGGGGTCACCACCGGCCGCCACTTGGCCCAGTTATGCCGCTCCGAGTACCCCGCAGCCGTCACTTTGGGCCTCTGGGTCATGACGGAGCTGGCCATCATCGGCTCCGACATCCAGGAGGTGCTGGGCTCGGCCGTGGCCTTCCAGCTGCTGTTCGGGCTGCCGCTGTGGCTCGGCTGCCTGCTCACGGGGCTCGACACCTTCACCTTCTTGGCGCTGCACCGCGCCGGCGCCCAGGGCGGCCGCTACCTCGAGCTCTTCTTCCTGCTGCTCATCGCCACCATGTGCGTGTGCTTCTTCGCCGACTTCAGCATGAGCGACCCGGACGGGCTCGAGATCGCCAGGGGCGTGGTGGAGCCCAGGCTGGACAAGCAGAACACCATGCAGGCTGTGGGCATGCTGGGCGCCATCATCATGCCGCACAACATCTTCCTGCACTCGGCGCTCGTGCAGGAGCGGCAGGTCGACACCCGGTCGACTAGGAAAGTCAGGGAGGCCAACTTGTACTTCAGCCTCGAGGCGGCCATGGCGCTGTTCGTGAGCTTCTTGATCAACGGCGCCGTCGTCTGCGCCTTCGCCAGCAGCTTTTTCAGCACGCAGTGCTACGAGCTGAGCAGCAACCCCATCTCCAGCTTGTACGGACGGGATATCCAGACGGCGTGTATTCCAGCCAAGGCGGCGCTGAGCTCGGGGAGTGCCATTTACGACGCGTTTTCGGGAGATGTGTGCGTGTTTGGAGGTGGTGAGGGCGTGTTTGGTGGGAACATGACGGCAGAGATCATGGATACGGTGCGGAAATGCACACCGTGCTACGTAGATGGACGTGGGGATAGTGTCGCTGCGATGGCGATTGGCTCTGCACCGACGGCTGGTTATTGCCAGGAAATCGGCCTCGCGGAAGCTGGAGAGGCTGTGCGAGAGGCTTTAGGAGGATATGCCAAGGTGGTTTGGGCCATTGGGCTACTCGCTTCGGGTCAAGCGTCTACGATGACGGGAACTTACGCTGGTCAGTTTGTCATGGAAGGCTTTTTGGACATCCGGATTGCAGCGTGGAAGCGTGTGGCGCTGACACGGGGGGTGGCGTTAGTGCCAGCAGTGATCGTAGCGCTTATCAGCCAGCACAGACAGTTCCAGAGCGATCGCTTTAACGAACTTCTCAACGTGTTGCAGAGCGTTCAGCTGCCATTTGCGCTGCTACCCTTGCTCGCGTTTACTACCAGTAAGCGACTAATGGGTCCGCTCTTCGTAAACACTCGGTGGGTTGCAGCGCTGCTAGTCGTGGGCACGGCACTGCTCTGCAGTGTCAACTACACACTCGTGTACGATATTGTGCTCAAGAATCTCCCGGATAAACTGTCTCCAGTAGCGTGGGTCGGTCTAGTCATCATTGCTGGGCTCTACGTCGCGCTGCTCTTGTACCTGCTTCTCATCTACCCGTCCGAAACTTCAGTTGCAGACTACGCAGTGATACCATCCGAGCTAGATACGCCACCTCCCTCTGTCGGTGACCGAAAACGTACTGGAAGTGCTGAGGAGCCGCTGCTTGAGAACGAGGTAGTCGTGTGAAGAATGAACTGAAGGTGCATTGATCATGTTGAGTAAAAGTGATGTGAATATGGCGAAATGATCATCGTTTTGGAGCGGGTGTGTGCGCTCCTGTTAACCTCTAGTCTCGATCACGGACGAGAGCTAATCCTCGAGCTCGCAGCTCTTGCTCCCATCTGTAGTCATTACACAAGTTATTCAAAGCACTAGAAACCCACCATCACAAATCCTTGACGTACTTCTGGTAGCAGGTGTCGTAGTACTTTTGCAGTCGAGCCTGTCGTATCGCCAACACTTCTTTGTTCAGCAGCTCCCGCTCTTCATCAAGTCTACGCATAACCATTGAACGGCGGGCGAAACATTAGATTCGTACTGCGTCAGCACAAAACACAAAAACTCACGTGCCTTTTGTTTTGCTGGATACGAGCACCACTGCCCGTTTGTCGGTTCTGCTTTTCTTCCCAAACTGCGCGGTTCGCGTTCGTTTCATTGAAATGAGCGTATTTCCTCGCCTGGTGGAGCTCCTCTTCACGCGCGATGAATCGCTCAACGTTCAGCCCCGACTGCTTCTTCACTCCTGCTGCTCGATCGGCAGGTCGAGAAGGAATTCCAGCGGGAAGATCGCGGCTTACCGGCATGATTTCGGTGGCGACTCACTTTAACAAGACGTTTGAGGAGAAGTCGGCTGCAATAAATAGTTGAGGGGTTTCATAGAATTTGAATGAAGCGAATTCCTATTCCTACCGCTTTTAGTGTCAATGGTATCTGCATGATATGCACTATGTGTCCAGTTGAATTTAAATGTAAAATCTGTTCCTGCTCAAATTGTGAGGGTTAGAGAGCAACGCTCACCACTGTAGATTAACTACTTCGTACCGACGTGCTCGAGAGGAACTTGCATGACGTATACGAACCACAACATCAACTTGGACTGGATCATTGTCGCCTGTGTCTCCAAAATAAACCCAAGCTGGTGCACAGACGAAAATCTTAAAGTACGCTTGAGCACCATCATCGCTAGGATCAATGATACCAGCTCTAGCATGCTGTAGGCCAATACTGAGCCGACATTCGCGAAAAGTTCCTGCGTTGAGAGGTTGACGAATGACTGGTTGTAAATCCCATTTGGCAAGTGGAATGCTATCACCGAGTACAACGCTATGATTCAGAAGCAGAAGAAGGCGCGTCAATTGATGGACAAGTTACACACGTTCGCAATATTTACAGGAATACATACATACCGTAGACCACGGGGAGCACAGCTTCCGTATACTCAACGTGCACGAGGTACTCCGTAATGTATAACACTCGAGTAGTCGTACTTATGAACTCTGCACGCTCCTGCCGCGAGAAAATCGCTTCAAGCCGCTGAAAAGACCTGTTGGATTTCAATTCAGCTGCCGGTCCTAAACTGATGGTGCCCGCTTTTGATATGCGTTGCTGTAGAAGACTTGTCGGGAATATTTTGCTAATTTGAGGTATCATCCACTTTGAAGCACCCCGCCGTTTTGACTCCACACGGATGGCGGACAATAGTTCAGTCGGTCTTGCGCTATATGAGGAGTGTTCACATTGTCGCTTATCTCGACGTATGCCAGCGTCAGACCACCAACGCCGACCCCACATATGCCCAAAGCCCACCAAAACAATTAAAACACTTGGAGGCGAAGCCACAAGCATACTGAACGGTACCGGGAAGGTGACCCAGACAGCTACCGCAAACACCGTGAAAAAGGAGATAATACTTCCAACGAGAGCAATTGCCACGATATAACTGTGCTGCATCTTCAGTTGTGCCAAACTTTGACTCATTTGCATCACCATGGAATAATCCACAAACCCGTGACAATCCAAGCTCGAATCCAGAAAACGTAGTTCTTGTACGGCCCTGTATTGGGTGGTGCGAGTGGGGCGGATTCAACCAGCGTGGCCAGTGCTACGCAAGGAAGCGGTGTCAGAATGCACGAAAGCAGAACTCTGAAGCGATTCGAGTTTTCTGCGTAAGGCTTCATCTGGCGTAGTCGCTGCAAAGAATAACAGCCATGAGGCTGCAATTTCTGGGCCACGTTTGAGACTTGCTTCCAGCTTTCCAGAAGCCTCATTTAATACTGAGCAATGCTATGACGAAGGGATCACAGCAGCAAGTGCGGTTCTGCCTTCGAAACTTATTTATACTGGGCGACCAACTTTGGACCATCTTGAGCGCCACTCTCTGAGCCAGAATAAAATTTGTCAACTCCGTGGAATTCCTCCTTTGCTGAGCTGTCCCAAAGAAACCCCAGTCCCCCGAGATACCTCGGTACTCATCTAATGACGGTATTACTAACGTAGATAAGGCTAGTGGTGCTAAATCTATCAGCCCAGCGTGAGCACAAGGTGGTTTACCCACGGGAACAAACTTCAATGTTAGAGAATAATTACTACAAGAGATCAAACGCTAGGGTCTTCCGAAAACTACTGTCAATTGGATCTAAAGTTTACGACTCTTGTCCAGCTTTTATCCAGGCAAACTTGAAGCTCAGGTCGGAGTCGAGATGCACCAACGACACTTCCATCAAGTACACGAACAGGATCGTCAACTTACTCTGGATTTTGTTCGCTTGGTTTTCGAGTAGGAATGTGAGTTGACTCAGCGAAGAGAAGCCCAGAATCAGCTTCAGGATGGTCAACGTCATGACCAACGACAAGAACTCCAGTGTACCATAGTCCAGTATACTTAGGGTACTTGTCAGTAGCTTCGCGCTTGAAATATTGGCCAGCGACGGATAGTATGCGCCGTTGTGCAGATGAAACAAAATCACTCGATGCACCATACAAATTGTTGAATAAAAATCAGCATAAACAAATGTGAATGTTTGCATAAAGCCAGCACAAACTTCACACTACAGGAGCTTCCTATAGACAGTGGGGAGCACCACCTCGACGTACTCAATAAGCACGACGCATTCCAAAACACACAATATGCGAGCCGTTTTGTTGATAAAACACGCCCGTTCCTTGCGTGAGAAAATGGCCTCGAGCTTCACAGACTCTAGTACCCGACACGGCAACTAGCACTGGTGGGTTGCTTATATTTGCTTCGAAAGCGTTGGGATTCTCAATCTCTATACATGTTTGGTTTCGCGCTGGTCTAGGTACCAATTTTGGCGAAGTACTTCACAAACGACCCAGAAGATTCCTACGAAGCGGTTTTTTACCTACATAATAAGTATGTACTTGGAGCATATTATGCTGTTTTTTGTTCCTCAGCAATAGCCTTGCTTAAATTTCTTTCAATATTGACGCAAGGTCCCACTCGCGCTTAGTATATGAAGGTTTCATTTCCATCAAACTAGTCTCCATATCTAGCCCACCGCATCAGAATTTTCACTTCGAAGAGAGCCAATTCGAAATTGCTCCGTCGCCATTCTTGCGATAACCAACTTTCTGGCAAATGAGCTTTTCACTTGTAGCTGACGCTGCGTAGAGCAAATATAACACCGTGTAACACGGTCCGTCTTTAATACACACGTGGCGTAGAATATACGTAGTTTTACTGAAGAATTACTAACCAAAGACGACATTGCATATCACTACGAAAGATGCCAAGCGCAAAGTGGCACCCCAAACTCACAGAAGGTTATTGGGGTAGGATTTCCCAGTTGACCGATTCGTCAGCATCACCCAGCTTCCCGCGGCACCATACGTCACCCCACTCGTCAACCGCCAGGTATTTTCTAGTCTTGCTTGACACGAACGTAATCCAACCCCCGCGAGCGGTCTCGGGGATAAAAGCTTCACCACTGCTACAGCCCCCACCGTCGAAATAACATTCTCCAGATGGACGTACGGCCAAAGTATGCCCGCTGCGCGTCGATCTAATCTTCACTTGTCCATCACTGCGCAGCAACTGCATCGAAACGAACATATCTCTGCGATCGGATGTGCATGCAGCGCGGTGCGAACCGTAAACGTTCTGCAGGGTTTTCTTGTTTGGACTCCTCAGAGTCACGTAGACGCTCGGCAACTCGGCGGCAACGCTCATTGCAGAGCAAAACTAGGAATGACTCTGTCTACGAAGAATATTCTACCCCTGTCTCACATCAACATTTCGGGATGTTGATAGAAAGCTATTATCAGTTGCAGCAGAACATTGTCGCTAATTCTTCTTTCTTGACAAGTTGTGCAGACCACGTACAGTAAATTACGAGCACGTACTTGGCAGCCTGTTCAGTGGCAAGCTATTTGGAAGGAGTTTTTTTTTCAGCTACATGGCCACCATTGGGCATACTAAACGCAGCGTTCAATTTCGACAAGGCGTTGGGTAGGTGTTTCCAACAATTGCTCGATCTGAATCACTTGGGCGATCACACACCCCTCATCAAAGCACGGAGCAACATTTTCGAATCAACACACCGTACGATGGGAGCCAAAGTAACCTTGCAAACACTTCTTGGATGACTATAATACTAGTAGGATTATCGGTTCGTTAGCAGCAAGTCGGCAAGGTCCATGGTGCGACAGCAACTGGAAAAGGACAGGGTATTGCGCATATAATTTTCCTTGTTTTCTCGTCGAACTGACCATAACTGTCCGATTTTACTCTGCGAAGGCCGCAATGCTTATCTGTACTGTGACGGTCAACAATTACCTCGACCCCATGACAACAAGCAGCTAGCATCGGGTTCATGAACAGTATTGCACTTAGATATCGTCCAAAGTTAAGATGCTCTTGATGGAAATACGCGCCAGGATTTGACTGGTCTACTCTCGTTCACTGATAATGTACAACTTTCGCAAATGCAATGACCGAACGTGCCCAGGTGGGAAATCAAAATTCAAGCCTCGCGCCATGCTGCGATCGCAATCCCTTGATCCACTTAAAATCCGATGCTGCTGAAGTTGGTAGCTCCCTGTTCCTTGTCGTAGCCTCCTGGTGTTACTGGAGTTGCTCGCCCCCCCCTGGTGCTGCTTTATCCAACTTGGTTGCGTGGGTGATGATGCCCACAACAGAATTCCCGTTAGACTTGCGAAAAAATCTCCCACGAAACTCGCACCACGAAGCAGCTCCGTGACTAGCAGTCAGGCTACCAGAAGGTCACTCTACTGCAGCCTCAAATCACCGACGGCGATCTCGGTTCAGGCTCCGAGTCTGGGAAGCTGAGTCTCCAGAAGTCGTCAGGCGTTTGGTACGGCTCGAACCGCGCGCGATGACGCGAACACTTATTTTTCTGCGCGGCAGCGTCCGCTGCCCCAAGTCCCCCGAGCGCGTCGTAGTACTTCTTGCACTCGACACAGTCGTGACCGGGCAGAGCCCTCCTCTCCTCCCGATTGCGCACAACTTCAACATAGGCGAAGCCCGTCTTCTGGCCTTTCACCGGCTCGGCCCGCACGTTCTCCTTGTTGGGCCCGGCAGCAGCACTACTAGTAGTGGTATTTAGCTGCAGGTTCTGCTCCCACTTGGGCCTTTTGGGCATGCGGCGCCTCTCCTCGGCCCAAGTCGCAGCCAAGCCGCTACTGCTCCTTTTTTTGACAATTGGCTTGAAAACTTCAGTTTTCTTGTGCTCCTGTTTCTGCATCTTCTGGGCCTCTGTCTTCACTGCGACCGGGTCTGTAGCTTCTGCTATTGTGTCCAAGTCCGACGAGGCTGCCGTCTTCTTCTTCACCCACGTCGAAGCCGCTGTCTGCAGCTTGGCGGCGCTTGATTTGCATACTTCTGTAGACTTCTTATTTTCGACAGTTTCCGTATGAATACTACTGGTTCTGTCAACTAACGGCGTGACGGTCGTCGAAGGCTTGGGCGCGGCCTGCGCGTCCGCCAGCGCGCGCTGGTACCTGTCGAGCAGCTTCTGCTGCTCTTGGAGCGTCTGCTGCAGCAGCTTGAAGCGCCTGGAGAGCGCCGCGGCCTCCTGCTCCTGCCGGCGGATCGTCGCCAGCAGCGCCGCCTTCTCGTCGGCCCACGCCATACTCAGACCAAGTCAAAGTGGACGCGCGCCACAATATCGCACTTACCGGGATAGATGCGCCACACCACCACGAACATAAACATGGTGTACACAATGGAAAATGGCCCGGATGGGGACAACACGTTGACGTTTTGCTCGCACTTTATGTCACATGTAGTGAACAGTTATACAGTTATTAATAATAATACTGTACAGTATCTGTATGCTGCATTATGCAGCCTGCATACGGCCCTGCATAGTGTATGCAGGGCCGTCATCCGCTCCTTATCGCGTACGCCTATACCCGCGCGCGTAATAATCAGCAGCCGGTTGTTTTACACGTTGTAGTCTCAGCCTGTGGTGGCCAGGCGGTCGGACTCCAATACCTAGCTCTGGAATTGGAGGCGGACCTCCGGTTTTTAGGCGCCGTTTACTCGCTGGTCGCGCGTACTTCCGCCCAGTCTCTTTTGCCTGCTCGACGCTACAATCGCCGTTTTACCCGCCCCACGCCCGGATATACATGCCACAACGTCACGACCTAATAAACACAGGCTTCTCGCCGCACAGCTCCAAAATGGGACGTCTCGGACGGAGGAGACCCAGGAATCGGAAGTGGAAAAGTATACCAAGGTTGACACATACGTGTTGGCAAGACACCCTTCCAGGGCGCCTTTACACCTGCTCATCTCCTCTAAATACAACGCACGGTATTCAAGCATTCTCAGCGTGAGTTCCTCGGGAAGACCTATAAGCATCGGCCAGAGTACGCTTCGTACGAGGTGACAGGGCGACTCAAAGGACTCAATTGACTCGAACCTTACCTACTTACCGGTAACGCGGGACTTGAATGATAGATTCCAGCCTGAAATGGGTCGTCATGTAGCGCCTTAACCAGCAATTCCGTCCCGTCTATGCAATCGTCCCCATTCGGAGACCCAATAACGGTCGCCTATCCAGCCAGTCTCCACACTAGTCCAGTATCACTTCAGCGCTTGCGACCGTCGGACGCTCGCCATGCGCTTCGACGGCCTGCGCACGCGCAGCGCCAGCGCGCGGCCCACGCCCACTGGCGGCCGCGGCGTCCTGCCTCGCGGGTCCATGCCCGTCCCTCCGGCCGTGACGACGCGCACGCCCCCCAGGCCGGCGGCGTCTCTGTCCGAGGCGTCCTCGACGTCTCGCGCGGCCGAGCCGCTGCTGCCGCCCGTGGACGAGCTCTTCCCTCGGCCGGACCTGGAGCCGCGCATGAAGAAGCACCTGGTGCGCGTGGCCAACGAGACGTCCAACGCGCTGATCAAGGACACGCTGCTGCAGGACGAGCCCGGCAGCGTGCTGTGGCGCCCCGCGGCGCGTCCGCGCGGCGCGCCGGGCAACATCCACGTGCTGCGCGGCGCCGCACGCGACGTGAGCGACGCCCGGGACGCCACGTGCGTGCGCGCCGTGAGCGACGACGTGCACGCGAGCATCGAGGAGTTCGCGCTGCTCTTCAAGCTCGACTCGAGCCGCGAGGCCGCCGACCACCTGCTGCTGTTCAACGCCGACCTGGTGCAGCACGCCACGCTGTACACGCTCGTGTCGCCCTCGGGCCAGCAGCCGCGCCGCTACGTGGGCGTCAAGTGGGCGCTCGTGGCCTCGCCCTCCAGGTTCTTCCGCAACCGAGACTTCTGCTACTTGGAGTGCCAGAAGGAGTTCACGGACGCCAGGGGCCGCCGCGGCTGGGTGCGGTCGCTGCACTCGCTCAAGATGCCGTGCTGCCCGTCGCTCGAGAAGGAGCACGGCGTCGTGCGCGCCAGCATCTACCGGTCCGGGCTCACGGCGGTCGAGACCGACGAGCCGGGCGTGCTCAGCGTCACGTACACCGTCGAGATGGACCTCAAGGGACGCATGGCGCTCGAGCTGCTGCAGCCAGGCTTCTTGGCGCAGCGCGTGGCGGCGCTCGCCACGGTGGACAAGCTGCTGCAGCAGCAGAGACTGAGCACCAGCCCGCTGCTCGGAGATCTCGACATCCCGGCGAGGAAGCGCACGCGCGGCAGCTGCAACTTGTGTTATCGCGAGTTTGTGAACCCCGGCGGACTGAGGGACACGCTGGCGTCGATCACCAACCTGTCCACGCGGTCGAAGCGGTACGTGTGCCGCAAGTGCGGCGAGGGCGTGTGTCGGCGATGCAGCGACGACTGGTGGCTCGATGTGCCTGTGGTGGGGCGCACCAAGGTGCGTATCTGCACGGTGTGCTCTGCCGAGGCCAAGCAGTCGCACATCACTGCGCACACGACTCGCGCGGGCACGCACCCTATCCTGAGAAATAAGGAGCCGACGACAGAGGTTGAAGGCATCACCCACCCGGGGCTGCTCCCGCAGCCGCAGATGGTCAGACGACGTTCGCTGTCCATGCTGGATCGACCAAGTGATGCCGCATCCTTCTTCGCGCAGCAGGAGGAGATCAAGCGTGACTTGGAGCTGCGTGCCACGGAGCTTAGCCGCCGCGTGCAGATTTGGGACGAGATGCAGGTGTACGAGCGCGACTCCAGCTTGCTTCCGGCAGAGCAAGAGCAAGCGAAACAGCAGTATTTACGCGAACAACGTAGACGTGAGCTGGAACCGCGCGACCAGGACATGGAGCAGCCTCTCAGCCGCATCCCGTCATCTCGACTGGTGGAGCAGGAGGAGGAGAAGGAAGAGCCTGAGGCGGAGTTAGATCCGCAACATCAACCGGCCGGAAGTATTTCCTCAAGCGAGAGTGAGCAGCCAGACCACCAGCTCCTGCACGACCGGTACCCTTCGTTTATGTCATCAGAGCAGAGTAGCAACCAGGAGACCAGCGACATCGAAGGAGATGATGTCATTCGGCTGACGGCCGAGGCTGGAGCACGAGTGTCGTCGGACTACCGGGACAGCGATTTGTCAGACTACGAGGAACACACTATCGATGGTCTAGGTGAGATTCGCACTACCACAGACATCACTCGTTGGTGGCAAGACCAGCAGCGAGTTAGCGAGGCTGGTGACAGCCAGCCGCTTCGATCACAGCCTCAACCGAGTCTGTCTCCAGTTCCATCCCCACGGAAGGATGAGCGTCGCACCAGCGACGGCAAGCACGAAGCACAGGTCAAGGCTAACCAGATGCAGCAGCGTACGCCCAAGGTGGCGGCAGCGGCAGGCAACCGTAACGCGAAGCAGCAGGAGATGGTTGATCTCTTCAACCACTGGAAGCAGGAGTCCACCAACGAGATCCAGGTCCAGCCCAAAAGACCCAACCTCACTCCCGAGATGCGACAGCAGATGCAGGAGTTTGAAGAGCAGGCACAGTATCAGGAGGAACAGGCTCGTCGTCGGCAGCGGTCCGACTTCGAGGAGATGGCTCAGTATCAGGAGGAGCAGGTTCGCCGTCGCAAACAGTCTCTCGGCTCACCGATCCGCGGTTCGGAGTCTGTGAATCAGCGTCAGCCAAACGCGTCGGCCATGCAGCAGATTCAGCAGCGACAGAAAGAGCTGGAACTCCTACGGCGCCATGGCCAGCAGCCGCACGACGACGAGCCACCTGTGGGTAGTGTGACGAGCAGTGACCGGCTTACGGTCGCCACGCAGTCGTCTATGGCTGCCAAGGAGCGGTACCTCCAGCAGCAGCGCCAGCAGCAGCTCGACCACGAGACCGAGCGCAAGGAGGCCCGTCTTCGCGCGAACAAGGCTCTCGACCAAACCGCCGGAGAAGACGTCGAGCTGATGGAATCGTCCCAGGGCGAGTGGGTTCCGGCCAGTGAGCCGCGCGGGTCCACCGTGACGTCCGTTGTGAGCTCACCTCGTCACGGCCCGGGCTTCTGCGACCACTGCGGCTCTCCGGAGTACATGGGTGAGGATGGCACCGTAAAGCCCAGCTGCAAATGCGCAACGACCCCGACCAAGGCTGCCGGCACTGTTCTATTCGACGGTAAATGGATCAGCAGCCCCACGCCGCAGGAATCACCGTAAGGCGTAGATACAGTATCAAGTGTGTATGTCGTCCACCCCACGGCTGCATGTAGAGAGTTCTCAGCTCGGATAGTCTAGTTCCGCTGGAGTAGTAAAATATATGTCGTCCCCAGTGTGGCAACCAGCAATCTCTCGGTGGTCAACTTCAACGTGAACTGTACATGTACCCCCCCCTTCGTTGAGGCGTCACCGGAACTTTCTTTCGGTGTCGCCGACCAGTGCAGCACGCACGCAATTCGCGACGCACAACGCCCCGAAGCCTGCACGTTGTTGGCGCAGAGACTCGACTGGTGATTCGACTTGGCGAGGTGCGCCAACTCCGGGGGCAACCCGGGGCCGCGATTGCATGTGCATCAGCATGCCGGCCTCGTTAGCGGCGACCCCCGCGGTGGCCGGACCATTACAGCACCCTGCGCAGCGCAGGATCACTGCGATGCATGCAGGCAGGCAAAAACTACGGCACAGGCATCCCTGCCTAAGTGGTACTTATGAATACTGAGAAGTTACCAAATTCGCACAGGATGCACGTGTACGTTGATGTACTGAAATATCGTTAAGTGCATCATACACGATCTTCTCGCAATGTGACATTTGACCTTGTAGATCCTAAAGATATAAGCTAAGTCAATACACTATAGAAATTGGCTTGAGCTTGAGCTGCACTTCCTGTGCGAGGAACATCAAGAAATGCAGTGGCAAATTAGGCGGGGATGCCTGTACGGAGCAGAGGCAGGATGAGTCGTCTGCTGTGCCAAATCGCAAGAGTTGTCCATGGGAATGACCATCGGCCTAGGCGAAGAACGCTCACTCTGGCGGCGACGGCCGTGGCTGTGCCTGATGGTTAGCGGTGACGCCAACGCAGGTCAGGCGAGGCTGCCTGACGAGTAATGCTGGCCAAGGACTTCCCGGTGAAGTTATCCGTGCAGTGCACTGGTGACGACGGCAGCTTTTACAGGCAGCGGGAAACGCGGAATTGGGCACCAAAAATGGGCAATAGCAGCGCGCTCGTCTGCATTGCGTCGGCCGAAGTCCCGCTTGCCGCATCGCATTCGACGGCGTGCGCCGTCACACCACAGAACGTTCAGAAGCTGTCGAGGGCTCTCCTCGTTTGCCGAGCAAAGCAAGCACCCAAGAACTGTATTCGCCGAGTGGATGTAATGTACTCGTGCTACATGTACTGTATTTACTATCCAAGACGCTTATCCGTTGTGAAAGTGAATGTGGTTCGGCTTCAAACATCAGAAAGCACTGCGCTAATATGTGCCGTTATGTTGAGCGATCGTCACAACAAGTACTGCGTGTTTGCGTGAGTTCATTATGGCTTGCTGTGACTAGATTACAGCGTCGTCATTATTGGGTAAAATCCAGTTTAGAAAGCGATTCCAGATTTCACTTCAGGGCTGTGCCGACGACGATGCCGCCTCACAACACTGCTGTGTTGAACCCACCTTTTGCTCTTTTCAAAGGAAGACGACCCAGCAGAAATTCCGATTCATTTCACCGAGAAACAGACCGATTCGTCGAACGAAGTGCGCGCGGCAAACGAACACGTGGACGATAAAGTTTCATGGAGTGCAGTCCGTTGTGCGCTTTGAGTGCGACAATCCTTAGCGTATGCACATGTACTCGTGAGCTGTGTGTACAGACCTCTCCACCGTTATGCGCACCTCTTCGTTCACATTCCCTGTTATATCTGCTAACAAGGATTGTGCTAACTGATCAAACTACAGTGTCGTCAAATTCCATCAATAATCCCTTTCTAATTCGATCGTTGTCCCTGTGCGCATAACGAAGAGGAGCACTGTAACGTGTACTCGTACGTTCATCATGAGCGCAGAAATGGGCCCTGTGCCACACAGAATGGGTCCGCAGCCCCATCGCGTGCACGGATGAGCAATTTTTTAGAACGGTATAACAGACGTCCACGATTGGCTGTAATGCGCGCAAAACTCTCCCATTGGCTGGCCGCGGACCCGAAGCGCCGCGCGCTTGACACGGCCAGGGATGGGCCGCCCGACGCCTCTTTCATGGTGCACGCCCGGGCGCCGCCAGAACGCAACGGGAAGAGCGTCCGAGCAGGAGAACGAGGCCGCCGCCGCCGCCGCCTCACGCCCAGGGGTTCCCCGCACTCCGGCTCGGCTCAGCCGCGCCCAGTGTCCGCTCGCCCGCGCCTCCAACGGCAACAGCGACCGCTGTGTGCTGCCTATCAGCAACAAGCCACTGGCTCTATTGCAAGGGGTGCGTGTTAACACAGCGCGTCTCGAACCGAGTTGCCGTTTGTCTAACCGAGGGAGACATGTTCGCCGTTTTGCTGTTTAGGGGGGAGGTGTTAAGGAGAGAGGGGGGGTTAGCACCACCTAAACTTCAGTTTTGCGCTTCACTTAACCTGTCTGGCAACAAACGGGGTAGCCAAGTTGAATTTAACGCCGAGTCTGTAGCCAAGACGAAAAATGGAGCGTCGGCCGTCCGTGCGCTCCACGTCCCGTTCCGGACGGAGCGCAAGCCGCAACGACATGGATTCATCCATGGCCAACTCGAGCAACTGCGCCAACCTGCGACTTGGCTCCAACGGGGCTGCAAATGGCTACACCCCCGGCAAACTGCCCCTGCCCGACGACTACTTCTCGGTGCCGCAGCTCAGCAGCAAGGAGAACAAGTACCTGCTGGGCCTGGCCAAGCACGCGTGCAAGGAGGTGGTGTACTACTCGAGACAAGACGACGGGCCGATGAAATGGCTACATTTGTCGTCCGAGGACGGCGTGGACGTGTTCCAGGGCGTGGACAGCTCCAGCTCCGCCAAGTCCCAGCAGGACACCAAGGCGCTCACTTATCTGCGCGGTTCGTGCAGAATCCGCGCGACGATCGACGAAATCTCCGACTTTTTCAAACTCGACACGGTCGATAAACTCTCAGGGTTCACGCAGACAGTGGGGAAGGACGTGCTGGACCAGAAGACGCTGCTGACGCTGGCGACGCCCACACCGGACAACCCTAAGCACTACGTGGCTGTCAAGTGGACGGCGGTCGAGTCCCCCAGCAAACTCGCTCGGAACCGGGACTTCTGCTACATTGAGTGTCACGACGAGTTCATCGACACCAACACGAAACGGAGAGGGTGGGTGAGGAGCATCCACTCCATCCGACTGCCCTTCTGTCCGCCGCTCAGCAAGAGCCACGGACTCGTGCGCGGCAGCTTGTACCGCTCCGGGTTCATTTTCACGGAATCGGCGGAAAAGGGCTGCGTGGACGCGGTGCACACGCTGCACGTGGACATCAAGGGAAGTGCCCCCAACTGGATGAAGATTCTGGTCATGAAGCGCCGGATCAAGAACATTGCCGAGGTGGACCGACACTTCCAGCTGCAGAGGCTGGCGCACGGGAGGCTGCTCGGAGACTTGGAGCTGCCGGCGAAGGACAGCGCGACCCGTTGCCAGCTTTGTGACGCGAAATTTGGACTTTTCCATCGCCGACGACGCTGTCGGAAGTGCGCCAAGATAGTGTGCACCCCCTGTGCGAACGAGTTTTTGCTGGACTATGCAGGGATGGGGCCCAAGAAGGTTCGGATATGCGTCGAGTGCTCCGAGTCCGAGGTGTATGGAGTTCGTGTGCCGGTGATGGACTCTGCCGGACAAATTATCGCGGATGAGCACACTGGCGCCAAACAGATTCTTGAAAGTGATATCCATCATATGTACGATGACTTTCCGATGGGGGACTCAGTGGCTCTCCTCCAGAGCCGGCAGCTCTCTATTGAAGAGCATGAGTTCTACATGAAGAACGAGGACGAGAACGGAATTGCCGACATGGAAGAAGCGAAACGTATGAATAGGGAGTTTGAGGAGCTGCTGATGAAGACCAGCGACGAAATCCCCGAAGAAGAAACCGAGGAGGAGTCGAGTCGGCGGTTCGACCCTATTGCCAAGTCGCTGCTTGATGCCAACAGCGCGTCAGGCGAGACAATACCTGTTGAAACACCCCTCGGTGGTGAGCTGGCTCCGTGGGAAGAGCGGCGAAAGAGGGAGGCCCAGGACGAGTATGACAATGACGATGAACTAGGTTTACCACCCAGCAAGAGCGAGCAGATGAGGAAGCAATTGCAGTATGAAGACCAAATGCGTCGTGAGCATATCGAGCGTGCTAAGAAGCTGCACCAATACGCTACTGGCGCAAGTCCTCAGTCCTCCAAGTACTTCTCTACAGGATCGACTGAGTTTGGCGAGCATCGAGTTGAACAGCAGCCTCGACCAAAGGGAATTGTGCGAAACGAGTCGGGTGACTCCATTCGGCTGAGCTCGGAATGGGGCGACGAATATTGCGCAGGAAGAGCCGGCATCGGGCGCATTGGGCCCGAAGTGATGACTAGTTTCCGCTCGAATGAATCTGGTAGCTCTGGAAGAGGTGGGGCAGCTAGGTCAGATTTATCTGGGGATGGCTTTCGATCGCGATCGGGATCTCATGGTGCAACATCGGTCGGGTCTAACGAGCGAGACCATCGCTACGGTAATGGGGGCATTCCACGTCACCGCGGCGAGACCGCTCACCGCGTCAGGAACGACAGTGGTGAGGAAGGAAGAGGAGTAGAAGACGAACTTGAGCGTCAGAGGCGCACCCAACAGTATTTCGACATGCGCAATGCACGTCTAACGTTGCTAAGCGGGAAAGGAGCTGGTCACGTCGATTCCTCTCAACTACACCACGCCAGCAACGATGTTCCGAACACATACGATAGTGTTGAGCGATTGTTTGAGTATGAGCGCCCGGTGGCGACAAGATTCCGCTCGTCTGGAGTCGGAACTGGTTCTGACCCACCTGCTCGTCGTCAATTAACGGGAAACGAGTTGGAATCACCCTACACTTCATTAAGTGATTCAAATATCGCGGGGGCCTTCACGACTCGCCGGAGATACCGAAGCGACGATCTGGAAGACCGGAACAACGAGGCTTTCCGCTTGGCGATGTCAGCCATGCGCTTGTATGAAGAAGAACGGGGCCCTCGGCTGCAGGTGTCAGAGGAAACCAGACAAGCGGCGCTGACGAAGATGATGGAAGTGTATGCGCGTGAGATTGAGCGCAGCCACAGCAACGATTCAGGACCTTACAACCGAGGGACAATTGCTGACACTCGTCGTTTGCATCACGACGTAGGAGGCGCGCCTCCGTTGCGGCGAGCTGTCAGTGATGACCGCCCATCGTCATTCTACGGCTCCCCTCTGCAAGTTTTCAGTCATGATGAGTTCGTCCCTCCACCAAGACACCAGCGACGTGCAGCTTCTTCAAAATACAGCCGAAGCTTACCCCGGGCTGCACCTCGAGATGATTCGCACGTATCGAATCTACCTGCAAAGCAGAAGACAAGCGAGGAGACCCACGAATACAGAGACCTCTCCGACCTGACATCTAGTGCCTTCCAGGCCCTCCAGATGAACACTCTTGCGCCAAGAGATGCGCCGAAGTTGCCTATCAAGGAGGTCGAAAGTTCAGAGGATTCAGACAGCAGGAACGAGCTCCAATTCGCTCAAGATCGCGCGCAGTCAAACACAACTTCTGTCCAGTTCCAGCGCGAATCGACCAGCACCACTCGCGTTCAGCTGAAATCTGACACGTCTGGGGATCGTTCGGGTGCAGCTCGCGCAGCCTACGGCAGTGTTGACAGTAGAGAAGCCGCCAACATGGTGTCGCGTCCGAATTCCATGTACGGAGTGGCCGACTCGGACACCTTCAGTGACATGGATCTCATTGACCTCCCGCACTTGATGCGCAAGGATGACGTCGAAACCGGCGCACGGAACTCGTTCGCAGATCTGCAGCAGTGGACCGAGGAAACGCACGACGAAGGCGTCGAGTACGTCCCCGAGCCTCGCTTGAGTGATTTGTTGTCGCCCCTGCACTTGGAAGGTGTGCAGCACGTGGAGGACGACGATAGCGAAAGCCAATCGTCGACCTCATCCTCCCAAATCGACTGGCGGAGATCGTTAACCAACAAGTTCCCGCGCGAACAGGGCAGGGCTGAATCGGACTCCGAGTCTTCCTTCATCCGCGCCTACTCCATCACCCACCAGAACGAGGTCGAGCCGTACTCAGACCTTACCAACTCGGGGCTATTCGCGACAAACGGGCTGTCGGCGAGTATGGTGACGCAAGACGAGCAGCCGCAGCGTCGCTATCGGAAGCCTCCTTCTCTGTCGGAACTTCTGGCGGAGTACAGTGGCAGCGAACGCTCGTCGCTGCCGTCCTACTTGGAGTTCGGGGGATCTCAACCGGAGCTGGAGCCCGAGTACCTGCAGGCCATCGAGAACAGTCGCCTAAATGGAAGCGATCAGAGTTCAATCCCAGTGGAAGGAGGACGGCGAGGTCACGTGAGGAGACGATCAAGTATTCCATCCGAACTGGAGAGTTTGACGTCGCGCGAGCTTTTCTTGTAAGGTGGAGCCCTATGACCAGCAGCGTGTATCCGTTTAATATGCCACCCAAGCAGGCAATTGAGGGATCTTCTCATGGTCCCATGGAAATAACAGTAAGCAAACCTTTGACCCTCGTATGTTGTTTGCGTTTATGGTTATTGTACGCAACATTATCACCTGCAATGCACACTTCATGTTGAAAACAAAGTGGCCCGGTTATATTGGTGAATCAACGCGAGGTGCCCCACTGTTGGTCATTTAACGTGAATTGTACTGCATGGACCGCCGCCCAGAATCACCAATTCCTCCGCAAAGAAAAGGAACTCTTCGGAATAATCGTGGCTTTGGTTGGAGAAGTGTGTCGTTGTGGACATCCCTGCGGGCGTCGGCTTGAACAAACTCTCCCTGATCACCTAAAGACGAAGATCAAAGAGGTGAAGCGATTCAGTGAAACACGGCGTCGAACTCAGGTCGCTATCATAGCTCGATGCTCATGATTAATTTCTTCTCTCAAAGGCATAGATTCTGGTGGTATGATACGTAAAAGATCGCTGGTGCTTGATTGACTTCAGTGCAAGGATAGTATTCACTTAATACTATAGCGACGGGACTTCTGCTCGCGGGATCGATGAAGAAAGAAGCACCTCGCGTCCGTGTCCGAACCAGAAGTCGATACCTTTGCAGGACGTCTCGACCGATGGGGTCTTTTTCGTTAGTGTTCTTCGCCGTTTGCTGTAACCCGCGAACAACACTTTTTAAGTGTCGAAAGGTTATTTCACGCATTCAGCGCTTTAAGCTCTGTACAACTCGAACTCGTCGCTTCCACACGCAGGGCTGCTGTACTTACCGTACATACGCAATCCTTGCTGCACCCCAGAGTACGAGATCGCGTGGCCGCGATCGTAATATTTCGTGAATATGAACTCGCTTGTGACGCCCTAAACAAATCCCCCCTTTATCGTAACGATCCGACAGAATCTTTTCCGCGTCCTTCAATGCGTCCGGAAGGATACACATCTAGCTTCACCGACATCGAGAACTTCATGAAAAACTGTTTGTAGTGTCCAGCCCAGATCGCGCTGTCCACGAGACGCGTGGAAGTATTCGCACGCTCGAACATGAGCACGAACGGACTCGACCCCATGAAACCAGCAGACCAAGACCCGACAAGCATCCCGCTGCCTAGAAGTCGTCCTTGATACTCGATCGTATGCAGACAATACTTCTTTTTGAAGGTGACGTAGTTGCCTCGACGTTCACCTTTGATAATGAATGATCCAATCGAGTCAGTACCCCCTACACTGACTTGGCACTGGTGGATACGAACATCCATTGCCGTAGAGTGACGCTGCGCACTCTCGAGATAGTACCCCGTGCAGTGATACAAGCCGTCTTGAGTGTTGTCGTCAGATGGACGAGGAACGCCGTTGTCCATATTGGCATATCCGCAAGTGGTTTTGGAGATCAGGTATAGTGTCCAGTAATGGTTGGCAGCATGGAATTTGTCGTCATTGTTGGCCATGAGAGTTGACAGGCAGTTTGCGCATAGATCAAAATCTCCACATGTGACACAGTGCGAGACGCACCCACGCGTAATTTGAACTTTACATTCGTTGCAGTATGCGCGGCCGATCTCCCAATACGGAGTTTTGTTTCGAGTAGCGGCAGACTCGGCGGCGCTGCTCGCGAATTCACCCGCTAACCCACCTAATCCAGGAATGATGTTGTCAACGAGATTCTCCGCAACAAATGCAACAAGATGCTTGAACCCGAACAGAAGACAGGTCTCAACGAGCGGCATGTTGCAGTTAGTCGATTAATTTTGTCGATTGCTGGACAACAACCAATTTCTTCACAAGCAGGAAAAATGCAGACTGAGTTACACTCCGAGGTCCTCGTTGCCGTCTTCCTTGAAAGCATTGAAAATGTTTAGTATCGATAGGTTGAATAACCTGAGACTGCTGACAATTTACTAGATTCTTCATCCATTCATAGTCTGAAACGTTGTCTCAGCTGCGGCGAACCCAGTAAAGGTGTTGACACAGTGTCAATGACACTACAAGTTTCTGAAGCAATATCACCCTGCAGGATACATACCTAAAGCTCGTAAGAAATCTAACTTGCTCTACTGCAACCCGGCGAGTCAGAGACCTCGCGGAGGCTTTAGTCGTTCCGCAACGACTGTCAAGTACTGCCAATTTTCTCTTTTTTTCGGTTTGGGAAGAGCCAACGGTCAACATCGCTCCCATCGTTCTCACAAGTGAGACCATCCAGCGCATGGATGAAATGAAGATTGAGTTTGCTAACGCCTGAGGCGGTGAGGTCTCTCGGACAAGCCTACAAGCTGGCTCTGAAGCCTGCGGAGGATGTTCTTGGCCTCGGTCAGCCGATTTTCGGCACCCACCGTGCTTGCGCAGGCAGTGTAGCACCTTGTACACGGGAACACTACGGGCGACACCGTCACGGCACCTGCGCTTGACTCGCTGATTTTCGAGGTCGTGGAAATCGAAGTGCTTCTTGCTTGTCCGCAACTCGTCTACCCCACGGCTTCGTAGTAACGAGCGAGCTTGCGCGTCACCGAGCCAGCAACACTGCGCTTTATCAAACCTTCACCAGCCATTCCACTGTCCCAATACTATGCAGTAGCGTTGCGCGTCGCACCTGAATTCCATGCGGACATCTTCAGTAAGATGGGGCCGTTTAACGTATCGCGCTACTCCAAGCAGATAAACGAATCTTACAAAACACACTAAGCTCGTTATGTAGTTGGCGTTTTACGGTTGCTGTATTTCTGGACCAGTATTATACAACCAATGTCCGACGAAAATGTATGCGAGGGCTCGCTGCCCGAGGACTTGCAGCGATGCCGTCGCCTGGTGGCTGCCATCCGTGGACAGGTCTTGGCACCGTCGCGAATACAGCAAGCGTTGAAGCAACTTGTTGTCGTCGTCTCCCATCGCCACGAAAACCCGCAAAGTCGATGGTGGGCTAACAGTGCGATGCCTTCTCCTCGAGAGCGCTACCTGAGGTGACGTCCACTGTTGACGATCGTATTAAAAACTACCTGAAACGTGATGTGACAGGTGTTATTGATTGTCTACGCAGAGATATACAGGCCCGTCGTATCAAAACAATTCAAAAACGATGGCGGAGGTCAGCACGATATAACTGTTTTGTGTGAGCGAACGAGAAGGCTTCAATTTAAAATGTTCCTCTCCCCTGTTGGGTAGGCACATGCTACAGAAGCGGATTGTGGCGAAGCTGAGGATGGAACAGAAGTGGCGAAGGCGACAAGGTTCTGGATACCCACCAGTACTGGCTCATTTGTTGCGCGTCTAACCTGGGGGTTGTTCCAAAATTGTTCTGTATATTGCAACGTAGGCATCGCCCGTTTCCGAAAGAGTGCTCTTATGATACAACGCATCTTCCGTGGTCACTTCGTACGAAAGCACAAGTGAGTACTAGGTGAACCTTACTGGTCCACAAGTAGAGGTCACTCTGGAAAATAACAATCTGAATGTTACGCGCAGAATCGACATTGCATCGTATCTTGCGGGTCTTGTGTCAAGGGTAGAGCGCCTTAGGAGTGACCGTGAGGTGTATCACTTGAAGTGCGAGAACATCCAGCAGGAGCTGCAGCAGATTCGCCTCGATATCGAGATCATCCGAGATAAAATCTCGGAAGAGGAAAAAGAGGTGACACTGCTGGTAAACAAAGCAGTCGTCGCTGCAGTGGATGGCACTGGCATTCACGAAGACGCGGTCGAGTCGATCGAGTATTACAAAGGTGAAATAGCGGAGCTCGAGGAATTTGCACGGAATCTAGAAACGGAACTGCGAGAGTTGAGGGAACAGGAGCCGGTGGTGCACTTTGCCGCCACACTCATCCAGGCTCTGTTCCGAGGCGTTCGGTGTCGAACGCAGCGTTTGCGAGAGCGTCAGCGCCAACAACATATCTACACCCGGTACCAAACCATCTGTAGCGTAGCGTGGTATAATCCCGTAGTACTAACGAGGCCTGGTTGAGTGTTGAGCAGAATGCTACAGTCCAAGGATCTATGTTACGACCGCATTCACACTTCGTGGGTAATTCGCAATCAGAAGCTATGGGACGCATGTGCAAGAGTTATCGCTGGTTTGTTTCAAATCCAAAGGGCGAAGCAAGAGCGAATTTCCCTTCGTCGAGATCGTGCTGCCCGACGGATTTTGCGATTATATCGTAACGTACAGGCTCGAGCGACGGCAAAACAGAGTCTACAGTGGAAAAGAGTGACGCTTCACGCAAAAGAACTGGCCAAAAGAAAGCTTCGCGCTCTACTTCAACTTGCTTGGTCAGGATGGCTACGATATGTACAAAAGGAAGGGCAACGACGGATGATAATTGCAGCACGTGAAGCAGCAGGTCTATTGACGTGGCAAAATGCGAAGGCGGAGCAATTTTTATCTGCCTATCGAGCGCGGGTGGTGAAACGCAAGCAGCTAGAGCGCGAAATTATGAATCGGCTTGACACCCGTGTTCTGCAATATGTCCGCACTGCCATTCAGACGAGCAACGAGAATCCTTGTACTCGGTCAGTACAGGATATTTCCTCGGCATTTTTACTGCTGATCCGACGCGATATCTGGTCATGGCAAGTACCCGACAAACAGCTCTACTTCTTGGCTCAACGATACAGTCTTCCGCTCGAGTTGCTTCCGCTAAAGCAAATTTACCACTGGTTGGCCGAAGACTCTCCGAACTTCGTGGATCTGTACGCGCCACTTCCTACGCAGACGCTGCTACTCTTCAACCCGTTATCGCAATACTTCGCGCTTCACTCGCGCATATTGATGCAAACACGACGAATTCATGAGGTGTACGAAGCCCACATGCTCATGCGCGAATACCTCGCTCTGATGTACACCGCGAACGTTGTAAGACTGTCGCCATCAACTACCTTCTCGCCCCAGCAACGGCAACGTGCCGTGGATATTTTACGTGAAAAAGATCGAGCTGAGTATCTCCCCGTTTCGAAGGACGATGAGATTGAATCAGGTGTGAGCTTGAACAATCAAGGAGTATTAGTGCGTCGAGGCGCGTTTACATCATTTCACTGTGTGTGGAATCGCCGCCTGTGTGAGCGTTGTTTGGCAATAAGACCTGAAATACGTGAAGTCTCACGCCAGTGCAAGTGCTGCGGTCATCACCTTTACGAAGCGAACACTATGGCTAGAGATTTGCGGCTGGAGGCGCAGGAGTCTCTCGTTGAGAGGGACGCACAGCCACCAACTCCAGCAAGAATGAAGTGGGCCTCCACGAGTGAGAGGTGCGACTTCATGGTCCTAAATGCGTTCTTCCATGCCTTATCTCCGGTGAATCACGACTGCCGTGAAAACGACACTCTCGATACCCTTTGGAAACTCACGATCCGCAGCGCGTACGAACCCATGGTGGAGTTATATAACCGACTACAGACAGGATCACTGAATGATCTCTTGAATGCGTCGCAAGAAGTCGAGACCTGGGCTAAAGTCTGCTGCCCACCAAGTGTGGGAGAACAGCTTCAGCTTTTTATCACGATTTTGAAAGACGAGTGGACTCAATTAGATACTCAGCTAGCATTAGAAGCTCAAGTCGCAGCGACCGCATTTCCACGAGAAGTGTTTTATAATGAAGATCGTCACAACGAGAGGGCCAAGAGGATATCAACGGCGTCATTGGTAAAACGAAAGAAGGTTAAACGACTTGGTCAACCGGTAGGACGCTTGAAGCCGCTAGCAATACGACCCCAACCACGCAGCAATAGCTGAGCCAGCGGGAGTTCCGATCGGCTACTTTCTCACCTTCAGCAGGAGGGTCTTACTACCCTTGATCTTCTTCTGGAGCTGCATCAGGCCGAAGAGAAGCGCCTCGGCCGTGGGCGGGCAGCCTGGTACGTAAATGTCGACGGGGACTATGCGGTTGCAACCGCGCACCACCGCGTACGAGTAGTGATAGTAGCCACCTCCGTTGGCGCAACTACCCATGGACACCACATAGCGTGGTTCGGGCATCTGGTCGTACACTCGGCGCATCGCCGGAGCCATCTTGTTGGTGAGAGTTCCAGCCACGATCATGACGTCGGATTGGCGTGGGGAGCCTCGGTAGACCATTCCCATACGCTCGCAATCGTATCGCGGGGCCGCTGCACTTACGCAAGTGGAACGAAGTTACTTCATATGGCACCATTTCCAAGGTGATTTTTGAGAAAAACGTACCAAAGTGCATCATCTCCACTGCACAGCATGCCAAACCGAAGGATAACGGCCAGATTGAGCTTTTGCGGCCCCAGTTGACAAGATCTTCGAGGCGAGACACAACGTACTCTACGTAGCGTAACCAAACGAAAGGTTTTAAGAGGTGAGGTTGGTTCTAACGCTAGTAATCGGAAAGCGGTTCACTTACCAGCACTGTTTCGAGCCGTCGTATTTCCAGCGATCAAGTCAGCAACGGTAGCACGCTCGGTGACCTGCGAGTTATCAGGGCTCGATACAGAAGAGGTGGTGTGGAGGCACTGAGCGGGACTAGCTCCTACTAGGGGCTGACACAACACATGCGAACGCCGCCACGAGAGGTTTGATCCAACGCGGAACATGGTGTCGAACACTCGAGTGCGTGGAAATAGGAAATCAATTTGTATTGGTAGGATTCAACCACCTGCGAGCACGTGATTTCGCAGCAATGGTGATGGCCACCTCGCCGTCTGGTTCAGGCTGTTAGATTATGCAAGGTGGCTGATGGCCACTACCCCAGTCGGCGCAAAATACGGTGAAGATTAATTTTTCTAAGAGTTCTAAGAAAAAAAAAGTTGTACAGTATGTATACAAACGGTAGCGCGGGTTTACGCGGAAATGTTGGTGGCCACCTCCGCAAGAGTTTACGCGGAGTCGTTGATGGCCGCATGTCCTTATGCCAACCAAATTCATATGGTTCATTTTGGTTTCGCGTGGTTCGAGTACACACAACTCGCGAATTCAATGTGGGCTAGGCTAGGCGCACGCAAACCTGAGGAAGTTGAGGATACGTTGTTCGACCACTTTCATCATTGTTTGGATTGGTATTGAGTTCAAGTTCGGACAACAGCTTAATGATTGCAGTGCTTATCCGCCCACGTGCTAAGCATGTTGTTTACTTTCTCACCTTCAGCAGCAAGGACTTGTTGCCCTTGATCTTCTTCTGCAGCTGCATAAGACCAAACACAAGCGCTTCCGCCGTCGGGGGGCATCCGGGGACGTAAATGTCGACCGGTACGATACGGTCGACACCACGCACCACGGCGTACGAGTAGTGGTAATAGCCTCCGCCGTTGGCGCAACTTCCGAGCGACACCACGTATCGGGGCTCGGGCATCTGGTCGAAAATGCGGCGCAATGCAGGCGCCATTTTGTTGGTCAGCGTTCCAGCGACGATCATCACGTCCGTCTGACGCGGCGACGCACGGAACACCATGCCCATGCGCTCAAAGTCATAACGCGAACCAGCTGGATCCAGGCAACCACAATATCTCTGTTAGCATGGAGCAGGTATTAACAAGTGGTACGAACTCCGTGACGAATTGGCCCAACCGTACCGGCATGCATCATTTCGACGGCGCAGCACGCTAGACCGAACGAAATGGGCCAGAGCGAGCTCTTGCGACCCCAGTTCACGAGGTCATCAAGGCGGGACACCACGTATTCTGTACGAGCAGAGACGAATAGAATAATACTAAGATGCTAAGGTTGTGTAGCGAATGTCGATCACTAGGAAATTCGTCGCTTACCGGCGCTGTCTCGAGCTGCCGCGTTACCGTTCAGAAGGTCGGCGACGTTGCCACGCTGCGAGACCTGCAGTTGCTCCTGGGGCTGCGACTGCGCCCCAGTCACTGCGGAGGTGGTTTGAAGCGTCCTGGAAGAGCTGGCGACCACGGGTCGGATCACGCTGCGCTGCACGAGCTGCGAGCCGAGACGGAACATGGTGACAGTAGTCAATTGAATAGACTTGAGCGCTGGAGACTGCAATCGGGCGAAAGCTCAGACTGTCCGAAGGGGATCGCACCCGAGGAATCTGGGGCCAGGAGCGAGCGATGCGGGGGGGGGGGGGTCCCAGCGCTACGGCAGATTGCGCTGGCACCTGCGCTCGTGCTGACGGCCACCTTGTCTCCGTTGCAAAACGCGGTGCACTCCGTGGCCGAGCACTTGCAGAAAGTAGCGGAGACCGACCACGTGACGTTATCAGGTGGATTGTCGGCACCCGAAGAATTGGGCCATAGTGAAACCAAGTGGTTTGCGATCCATCATCGCGATGATGATGCTGTGCTGATTGTGGCCACCTCGCTGGACGCGTTATGACCGGCGCCGTGCTTCTCTATGTGGTCGCGGCCCTGCCAGAGCACACGTACGGCTTGCAGTCTCAGTTGCGCGGCTTGAGCGGTCTTCGACAGCAGTATCAGGGTGAAAACCAACGTCGGGACTCAGGGATCTCGTCGTTCGCGCAGAGTATATGCGATTCCAGGTAGGCACGGTTGCAGCTAATGGCTACGGCCAGTGGTCCACGGACGGTGAACGGGTTCAGAACCAACCGATCGGCTGACAGACCTTCGGTAGACAAGCAGAACGAGGCGCAACCTTCTTTAGCAAACCAGCGTTGACGCCCGATACTCTCTCCATTTGGCGGCGTTGCTCGAGTCCCTACTGCAAAAGAGGTACGAGTATGTAGCTGTGCTCCCCTCTCCAGCCTTCATGCGTGTCGTTCATCCAAATTCTTTTTTTTTGTCTTCTTCAAAAGATATGCAGGTGCCAAGCTAACCCCAGCTTAACGTAGCCTTCCCTCCAAGCCGCCTACTTCCTCAATTTGAGCAAGAGCGACTTGTTGCCCTTGATCTTCTTCTGGAGCTGCATAATGCCGAACAGCAGAGCCTCAGCCGTGGGAGGACAGCCGGGGACGTAGACATCAACTGGCATGATTCGGTCCACGCCGCGCACCACGGCGTACGAGTAGTGGTAATATCCGCCGCCGTTCGCGCAGCTCCCCATCGAGATGACGTAGCGCGGCTCCGGCATTTGGTCGTAAATTCGACGAAGAGCTGGGGCCATTTTGTTGGTGACCGTGCCCGCCACGATCATCAGGTCCGTTTGGCGCGGGGATGCTCGGAACAGCAGTCCCATCCGCTCAAAGTCGTAGCGAGACCCGGCTAAGAGTGGACAGACAACGAGTTTCAGTGAGTACTTGAAGCTAGAAGAGGTGTCTTCAATCGTTGGGCTACGCACCGGAATGCATCATTTCTACGGCGCAGCAAGCCAACCCGAAGGTTACGGGCCACAGGGAGCTTTTCCGGCTCCAGTCGATCAGATCGTCCAGGCGGGACACGACGTATTCTGCAGACAAGCGTGAGCGAGGCCGACGAGTGGGGAAACAACTGCAGTGCTTCGACTTCACGTACCGGCGCCGTTTCTAGCTGTGGCATTTCCAGCGAGGAGATCGCTTACGTTGCCACGTTGCTGGACTTCGGCTTGGCAAGCCGAACAGGTGGCGTGAACGAGACGACTGCCTCCTCCACCTCTAGCTGCTCGGCTCACCGCCGATCCGCTGTGCTGAAGGAGCCCAGAGGTGAGTCGCCACATCATTTGAATGTTGGGAGATGGATGTGAACCACGACCGGTGACAGGAACAATGGTGGGCTGTAGCTCATTTTCCAGCGGTCTCGAATCGCGCTCGATTACTCTGGTCGAAGTTGATGGCAACCTGTGAGCAACAGACCAATGGACATCAAGATCAACCGACGGCCCAAACGTGCCACAATCGCCGGGCTGGGTCGAACATTGCGCCACGACAAGTCCGATACTTCCACCTGCCACAACAAGAGGTACAGCTGCTGCACATACTCCGCTTGGCGTGTGTTGTGTCATCCAAATTCATTTTCTTTTGTGTGTGTGTGTGTGTGTCTTCTCTCAACCGAGCACAGACGCGCCAAAGTCCAGTAGCTGGCCTACACGACGGAGCGTCCGTCCCGCTAGAGAGGCAGCCACAGCTTACTTCCGCAACTTGAGCAGCAGCGACTTGTTGCCCTTCACCTTCTTCTGCAGCTGCATGAGGCCGAAGAGCAGCGCCTCGGCCGTGGGCGGGCAGCCCGGCACGTAGATGTCCACGGGGATGACGCGGTCCACGCCGCGCACCACGGCGTACGAGTAGTGGTAGTAGCCGCCGCCGTTGGCGCAGCTGCCCATGGACACGACGTAGCGCGGCTCGGGCATCTGGTCGTACACGCGGCGCAGGGCGGGCGCCATCTTGTTGGTGAGCGTGCCAGCGACGATCATCACGTCCGTCTGGCGGGGCGACGCGCGGAACACCATGCCCATGCGCTCGAAGTCGTAGCGGGAGCCGGCTGCAACAGCGCAACAAGGAAGACGGTTAACTCTCCGCAGCGAGGAGCCAAAGCCAGGGACCGAATGGAGGCGGAGACGTACCGGAGTGCATCATCTCCACGGCGCAGCAGGCCAGGCCGAAGGTGATGGGCCAGAGCGAGCTCTTGCGGCCCCAGTTCACCAGGTCGTCCACCTTGGACACGACGAACTCTGCGTATAGAGAGGAGGAGGTCAGGGGGAGCAGCAGGCCAAGGCGCAAGGCGCTGCGGGGGATGACGCACCGACGCCGTTGCGCGCCGTGGCGTTGCCGTTGAGCAGGTCCTGGATGTTGCCGCGCTCGGCGGGCGCCGAGGAGGACGAGGCGGCCGGCACCGCCGACGAGGCGCAGCGGACGGCGGACGTCCGGGCCAGGGCTCCTGAGCGGCGCGCGAGGGTCAGCATGGTCGGCAGGAGGCAGCTGTGTGTGGCGAGCGATTATAGCCGCCCGCTTGGGGGTCGCAACCACCAAAATCCCCGGCAGACGCGATGGATTGGGAATGAAGGGGGAATTCGATGATGGAGGTGGTTGGAGACGTTGGGTTTATTGGCCAGGGGATAAAGTATTGGAGGTTGAGACCGTCGGAATTCTGGAGACTGGTGTGCCGAAATGATGGTACGCAAGTTGAAGGCAAGCATGTTGCTGCTACGGACACAGGCACAAGGCGCAGCGAGGCGAGAAGAGCATGGCCGAGGCCAGACGACCGATACGACTGGTTTCGTTGGAGTGACTTGCATATTGCTCGTCTTCTGGGTTGTCGGCTCGAGATTTGGCTTCGGCGCCGTCACCGTTCAAGCCCAGCACCAAGTAGGCGGCAGAGTTGGCGGATACGTAGGCTTGCAAGCTCTCCGCGATGATACTCGTGCGCTCAATAGGCTGAATGTCCACTTCACCATTGATCTGCGGCGCAAGGAAGTCTTAGGATTGCAAAATGCAACCGGGTACTGGTGCTAACCGACGTACCTGAGCGCCTTCGATAACGTTGCGGTACCATTCAAACGGCTGGGCATCGTACTCGCCGACAATCGGTTTCTCGTGGAAGTGGACAACTCGTAACGTATCGACGGGGCGCATGAGCTTGAGAGTGGCGTTGAGACAGCGGGTTCCAGCCGCTGACTTGTCCACCGCCACCACGAACACGTACTGCTTGCTAATCACCGAATTGAGTGGGGCCGGAGGGACGACCAGCGTAGGTATTGACGTCGTACAGCGCAAAACTTCCCATGGGACATGGTGAACTTGGTCAATTGCTGGCCCTCCTTTGCCGTGGGCCCCCAGCACGAGAAAGTCAACTCGCTCTCGCTCAGCTACGAGTAAAAGTTGCTGGGCGACTGAGCTCGTGCCAGCACTCTCCTCGCAAGTTATTGTGACACGATTGGTTGGTAGTTGCAGCCGAGCACAATGCGCCTTGTACTCTGGAGGCAGCAGCGTTGTTAGATCTCGAGCTGCTCGAAAAGTGAGTCCTGGGTTTAACGATACGAACCTTCCGCGATGAACTCGCCGGAAATGTGCGGTAGCTGACGGCTGGCTGCAAGCTCTTCATTAATATTAACAACCGCAAGCTGGCCTTGCCTCCGTAGACGCGCTGCCAACTCGAATGCTAAATAGGATTGACCTGGCATCATTAGACGTGAAAGGCATCAGGTCTCTGTACAAATCCTTGACTGGTACAATTTCGAGGGCGCGCGTACGGCTGCCATCAACTGCAACCATGTACTTGGCCGTTGGGGAGAGGCACTTGTTGTCCTGGTGTTCTGTCACCACGCAATTTCCTCCCGTAAACTCATCGGTACAACGCGCAAATTTCACATGTCGCCCACTCACCTTGTTCCATTCTGCTGCGCAACTTCGTCAGCGTTGAATGCAGGTCCAAGAACAGCCCCGACTCGCTCTCACGCGCGGCCGCCGCCGGATCGTAGTCAGCGTCGTCCATCAGACAGCAAAGCTGCTCATGGCTCCACTCAGAAATGTCTTCAGGTGCCAGTGCCTTGACCTGTTCCAGCACGTCATCGGGCCGATCCAGCAAGTGGCTCCGGAACGTCTCGTCCGTCAGCTCAGGCTGCACAACCGCAACAATTAAAAAAAAGCTTCATCAACTCCAGCCCACACCGCCACCGCTTCAATTCTCAACCCCACCGAACCTCTCTAATGCTCAAAACCAGCCGCGTGCTCTGTATACACAGCCGCAGCGCCGGCGACGCCTTCTTGAGCGCCAACACGTCCCGCATCTTCAACTCTCGGCCGCACCCTTTCAGTCTCATGTCACTCACACGGGGGAGTACAAGTCACTCAAATGCTGTTCATGAAGTGGCACACACAACGTATAATACCAAGGTACACTGTACCCACTCCATCACTAAAGCAAGCCAAGCCAAGCCCGAGGTGAGCGCGTCCAGGGCCGTGGCCGCCATGCAGGAGAACGGCGAGCTGCACCCCGCGCAGGTGCTCAAGAGCGGGCACGACGTGGGTTCGAGCCACTACGCGGGCGGCGTGCCGCCGCACAAGCGCATGCGCAAGCCCATCGTGCGCAAGAGCGTGGACCCGAACGCCACCTTCATCAACTACGTGACGCAGCGCCGCTTCGTGCTGGCGCGCAGCGTGCGGTCGCACGCGCTGCCGCCGCACTCGTTCTACAAGAAGCAGATGCTGCCGCCCATGGCCTTCGCCGGGGACGACGACCTGGCCTCGTGCGTGTGCACCAAGTTCTGCCGCTGCTCCACCAACAAGCAGCGCTGCCCCGTCAACTGCCTCACGTGGACGCCCGAGGGCCGCCGCCTCATCACGGGCAACTCGGTGGGCGAGTTCACGCTCTGGAACGGGCTGGCCTTCAACTTCGAGACCATCCTGCAGGCCCACGACGACGCCGTGCGCGCCATGGTCTGGTCGCACAACGACAACTGGCTGGTCACGGCCGACCACGGCGGCGTCATCAAGTACTGGCAGTCCAGCATGACCAACGTGCAGCTGCTGCAGGGCCACCGCGAGGCGGTGCGCTCGCTCAGCTTCTCGCCCACGGACTTCAAGTTCGTGTCGTGCTCGGACGACGCCACGGTCAAGATCTGGGACTTCGAGAGCGGGCGCGAGGAGCGCGTGCTCACCGGGCACGGCTGGGACGTCAAGTGCGTGGCCTACCACCCGCAGAAGTGTCTGCTGGCCAGCGGCAGTAAGGATAACCTGGTCAAGATCTGGGACCCCAAGTCGGGCAACAGTCTCAACACGCTGCACGGACACAAGAACACCGTCTTCAAGGTGGCCTGGAACTCGAACGGCAACTGGCTGCTCACGGCGAGTCGCGACCAGCTGATCAAGATCTACGACATCCGGATGCTCAAGGAGTTCGCCACGCTCAAGGGCCATGCGCGCGAGGTTACGTCAATTGCGTGGCACCCGTGGTATGAGCGCCTCTTTGTCAGTGGCTCGTACGACGGATCGCTCATGTACTGGGAAGTCGGGTATGTCAATCTGCGGGGCTTTGTATTGGGCGTGTGTATTTGCGTTCCTGTTTCGCTTTACTAACGACAAATTTTGTTATTGTCTGCTTAACAGCAAGGAGAACGCGCTGGCATCCATTCCTCAGGCACACGATACCGCTGTGTGGGATATTCAATGGCACCCGGTCGGCCACGTTGTCGCCACTGGAAGGTATGCTTGCTTTTTGACCTACGTTTTCTTCTTGTCAACGCAGCTAATTTGTTGTTATTGTTTGACGGCGTAGTAACGACCACAGTACAAAGTTCTGGTGCCGCAATCGTCCTGGAGACCCGATGGATGACAAGTACAATGGCGGTCAGACCGTGCTGAACGAACACGAAGCTGGAGAGGGAATGATGCACATGCGCGGAGGCCCGGATAGCGTGGAAGTGCTTCCTGGTATGGCGGACGGCGCCAGTAGCCTCCGCTCCAGCGCGATCAACGCCGCGAACTTCCAGACATTCAACAAGTCGGCCACAGACAACCGCGGGAATGGTGGCCGCCGCCCTCCGCCCGAGTCGTACACGTGCAACCGCTGCGGGACCAAGGGCCACTGGATCGAGGACTGCCCCACAAAGGACCAGCACAACCCGAGCGGCCAGATGCAGCGCAAGGTTCCGCCTGAAGGCTACTTGTGTAAGCGCTGCAACATTCCCGGTCACTATATCTCGGACTGCACAGAGCCCAAGGTGCCGCCGCCGTCGTACACGTGCCACAAATGCCGCCAGAAGGGCCACTGGAAGCAGGACTGCCCGATGGACGGCAACGGCGCGATCAGCGCGCTGCTGAGCCAGATCCGTCCTCCTGGCGGTGTGGGGGCCGGCGCACCGATGAGCACCGGTGGCGTGGGGCCCGTCCCGCCACCGCCGCCGTCCGCTCGAGGGTTCCCGCCGCGGGGCATGATGCCCCCCCCTCCGCCTGCCGCAGGAGCAGGACTGCTGGTGCCACCCCCGCCTCCGCCCCATATCCTTGCTGGTATGAAGCGCGCCCGCGACGACGAAGGCGGCAATGGCGTGGGGATGCCACCTCCGCCCATGAACGGCTGGCCGCCGATGGCAGGCGCCTCGGGTCGCTCAGGGCCTCCCCCTGGTCCACCAGGAGGTGGTATGCCGCCGCCGGGGCTCCTGAGCACACCAGGCCAGCCCGACCTGAAGAAGATGAGCCGGGACCCGAGACGGAGGTAGACGAAGTGAACAGCAGCCCGGCTGATCGTCATCACGACGGCCGTCTCCGAGAGGAGTCTACAGTAGTGACGATAGTAGCAGCATTACCCGACAGTCTCAATAGTGAAATGCAAGCAGCGGCCATGCCCCATGTCAAACGTGCGGCGGCGATTTGGCCGCCGCGACCACCGCGAGCTGCTTGGTGGTTGACGCCGGCATGTTTGCGCGGCAGTTGAAGTTCGGTTCAACTTGACCCTGTGCTCTGGCAGATGTGAAAAAAATCCACGCGTCTACTGTAGCAACGACGCCCCAAGCAGCACCGAGGAATGCAGGACGATCGCCATGCGTTGCACGGTAAATGAACATCGGAGCAGGCAGCTCTGGGGAGGAAGGCCGCCCGCCCTCGAGGCCTCGGTGGCGGCACCCCGACCGACAGGCGTGACCGGAATCAGTCAGCGGAGGGACAAAGAGCCGCGGAGCGGGCCGTCGATCTCGAGGTTGAAGCTGGGGCAAGCGGCGCATGCGCGGCGAGAGGTGCGGCTCGCTGCGTGCCTCGGCGCTGCCCACGCCATCTGCGCCAAGCTGGCTGCCTGGGTGTGACCATGCGGGCGAACAGGCTGTGCGAACAGCGCCTCGCCCAGCAGGCAGGCCTGCTGTCATACGGCGAAATGGCCCCGCGATGTTCAGGGCGCTAGCCAGCAGACAGTCTCAGCTAGCCAGAACCGCCTGCTTTTCTTTCCGCCCAAGATCATCGTGGGGTGATACTATAGAGCTCGAATACTACTTCGGAAGGTATTAGCTGATATGAAAAAGTACCACTGATAAATTAGACATCGACTACTACTACCGACTTGTGCTCGCCCGATGTTGGTATCGGCGCGGACGAACCTGTCGACGGCGTGAGTCATAACAACGCCGTTGCGTACCTCTGCCACACGGTTGCAGTTGGCTAGAGGTGCTGACCTGGGGTATTTCGGAGTTTAGGAAGTATAGTAACACTGTCAGTACCACTACCAATAGTGATGCATTCTGCCTCTACTATATTTACACGAACATACAATACTACTACATTATTTTAGCACTAACGGTAGCAGTGCTATTCTCACTACAGTACTATCAGCTGCACTTCGCATAGCCAGCCTCGCATAATCCGGTCCTGGCAGTGTATCGACTCTCGCGGCCTCTCCGCCTCCGAAAACGGGTCACGCCGCCTGCTCCCGTCGCATCAAGTCTCGCAGGCCGCGACACCCCGGCGGGCTCGAGCTGTCAACCGCCATTTCCATACTTTTCCCAGAAGCCCCAGCCCAGCATGAAGACGCAGCGGGAGTCGCCGCCCACGGCGCTGCTGCTGCAGCAGTCGCGCGCGCCCGTGCCCATGGCGCGGCGCAAGCAGCCCTCGGACCGTCTGCGCAGCCCGGACGGCCGCCGCCGCCACCACGCGGCGCCGCCGGCGCCCGCGCCGTCCTACCAGCACCTGGGCGCCATCGAGAGCGTGCGCACGGCGCTCAGCAGCACGGGCGGCGTGAGCGCGGGCGCCGTGGGCGGCCACGAGGTGATCCTCAGCGGCTCCCTCAGCAAGCGCGGCCAGTTCTTCAAGGCGTGGATGCCGCGCCACCTCGTGCTGTCGCGCGGCGCGCTGCAGGTGTACCGCAAGAACCCGTACGCGGCCAGCATGCAGCAGCAGGAGAAGGACGTGGCGCAGCTGGAGAAGAAGCTGCTGAAGATGGAGGTGGCGCGCGCCGACGCCGTGCGCGTCGAGGCGTCCGACGCCTTCAAGCACCGCCCCTTCTGCTTCGTGCTGGTGGCGCGCAAGCGCTCGCGGCGGCTCGGGCTGCTGGGCGGCGGCGGCGGCGACTCCACCACGCGCAGCGCCATCACCTTCAACAGCGCCGGCGGCAACTGCCTGCAGCACCGCAAGGAGAGCAACCTGGACGCCAGACGCATCGACGACGGCCCCGTCGTGCTCTACTACCTGCAGGCCAGCAAGGAGGCCGAGAGGCAGCGCTGGATGCGCGCGCTGCAGCGCTGGATCGAGGGGGAGAGCCCCGCCAAGCTCGGACGCGGCATCCTCAACTACATTGTCAACAACGAGTACAGCAACTACCGCTACGGACAGAAGGTGGTGGGCGGCAATTCCTCCTCCCGCTCGGTGGGGCTGGCGGCCGCCGACTGTGGATCGGCCGTGAGTGGACCCGCGGCCCTGTCGCCGGCGTCCCAGGCAGGGCGCACCGTCGAGCAGGAGTTCCCCGTGCTGGCCAACTTGATCCGGGACATGCACGACTGCAAGAAGGAGGACGAGATGGTGTACATTCTGGACCAGATTCTGGGCGAGGTGCAGGACGGCGCCAACAGCGGCTACATCAAGAAGCTCATCGCCACGGTCGGAGAAGTCAAGCTCGAGGAGGCGCAGCACGTGTGGACGACCCACGTCAAGACGGCGTACGCGAGTGTCATGAAGGCGCTGCAGACTGCGTCGTCGGGACAGGAGCCCAGCAGCCAGGCACCCACGCTTCGAGCCCCGACCACCTACGCGATGCGTCAAAACTCGGCGGGCAGTGTCGAGTCGAGCGAGAGCAACCGCTCGCTGAACAACGTGGACCTCATGTCGTTCCACCGATTCTACAAGCTCGGACGGAAGCTTGGATCGGGTGCCTTCTCGGTGGTACACATTGCAACTCACCGTGAGACGCGGAAGCAAGTTGCGGTGAAGTGCATCGCTAAGGCGAGTTTGGGCATCCAGGACGTGCACTCGCTGAAACAAGAAGTGGAGGTCATGTCGAGTCTGAACCACCCGAACATCGTGCCTCTCCTGGACTACTTCGAGGAGGACAGATACTACTACATTGTGACCCCGCTGTGTACCGGCGGGGAGCTGTTTGATGACCTGGTGAAGCGCAAGAGCTACACGGAGGAGGATGCCCGTGTGCTCATGCGGAAGCTCGCGAGTGCCATTGACTATCTCCACTCGCGTGGCATCGTTCACCGTGACCTGAAGCCGGAAAACATTTTGCTGAAAACATCGGCGCCTGACGCTGAGGTGATGATCGCTGATTTCGGCTTCGCTAGACCCATGAACGGTTCGCGCCGCGGTACTGCGTGCGGCACCCCGGGATATGTTGCCCCGGAGGTTGTACAGGGCGAGCCGTACGGAGCCGAGGTAGACTGCTGGAGCCTCGGTGTGATTTTGTTCATTCTACTGTGTGGATACCCGCCGTTCCCTGGCTCCAACCACGCTACGGTGTTGAACAAGGTCGTGAAGGCCGAGTACAAGTTCGAGTCCCCGTACTGGGACGACGTGTCGGACGAGGCCAAGGACTTGGTGTCGGAGCTGCTGACTGTGGATCGCACCAAGCGCCTCGACGCGTCGGGCATCCTGGCTCACCCGTGGATGGACGAAACGCGCGCGTCAGTCATTAGCATGACGGACGACAGCGAGTTGCGGAAGCGCATCACGCGCAAGTGCTCGGACCTGTTGCCGGCGCTGCACCAGATGCGGAAGCACAGCCTGACGCACGGCAGCCCGAAGATTCGTCCGTCTGACATGAACGTGGACGACATCGAGCTAGACGAGCTGACCATGAACAGCGACAAGGAAATGCTTGATCGCGAGCTCGCGGACATGGACGGCTTCTAGAGCGAGGGCTATCATTGGAAATAGCCTCGCCACAGTGAGCAGAGCATCCGACTGTCCCCCGGACAGCACGCTCGCCGCCCGCTGGTGAGATGGGAAATACTGTCTCAATGTGTGTGTTTGTACATGTATGTAGCTTTGCTTGCCGCAGGTGCTAACGCAGAGCACCAGGCTAAAAAACTAATTGGGTATAATATCAATGCAGACTTGTATTTGCACAAGGTCGAGTGTCATCAGAGCCCCATGTCCTCCGCAGCTTTGAGCGCCTGCTGCGCCTGGATCGCCTCCTCGGTCATGAGCTCGCAAAACGCCTCAAAGTCCAGTGCACACAGCAGAAGTTGCAGGTTCACCGTTGCGTCTTCGTGCTTGGGACTGCGTTGCAGCGCCCTACAGTGCGCAAAGAACTCGTCGGGCGTAAGCTGATTGCACCATCGTACAACAACTTCGTCAGCACCGAGTTGTTGCGTTGCGAAGTGAATGACGCACCTCACCTGCTCTTGGCGGAGGAAGGTCGCCACGACGTCTTCAAACAATTCCTCGTAGCGCTGCTCGACGACACCAAAGAAAAAAGAAAAACGCTATAAGCGCCATCATCAATCGAGCACCATCAACCCCCCGCACGCACGCGAAAGAGCTCGTGCACTTCATGACCGTGCTCTCCATCAGCGTCCACCCCTCGAAACTCAGCAGCATGACTGCAAAACCTCATCATACACATGCACCCACCGTAAGTATTCATTACGCTTCAACATCTAAAAGAGCTCTTCGCCTAGTATACCGTCGAACGAACCGCGCCAGTTTGCCCTCCACTTCCTCTAGACACCACACCCCACTCAATTACCACTACATTCTGCCCCACTAACCCCTCAGCGCCGTCCAACCTTGGCCGCAAAAGACCATCAGCCTCGCCACCACGGGGTCCGAGCTTTCCACCGCTACCAGCACTTCGTCCATAGCTAATTGCGTCGCTTCAAGTGTCTCTCGCCTCCTCACTTGCTGTTTGTATGCGCGACGGAAAAGTAGGCCTTTTGCCAATCGACCGCCAGTAGTGATGGACGCACGCGATGCCATCGTGTCGTGGCTGGAGCAGGGCGACAACTTCCTGCGCGTGACGGCGGCGGCCCCGTTCTCCCCGCGGCGCGACTCGGCGCTCGAGCAGCTCGCGGCCTTCGTGAACCGCAGCCTGCCGCGCGCCAACTGGAACGTCCGACACGCCAAGCAGATGCTCAAGCACTACCTGCTGGAGTTCCGCTGCACGGCGGAGGCGGCGCAACGCGCACAGCTCTCACTGGACGAGAGGGACGCGTTGCGTGGGCTCAAGACGGTGCAGGACAAGCTGGAGCACATGTGTCGCCACTTCCACAGACTGCAGCGGCTGCACGAGCTCGTGACACCCAGGAGCAGGCAGCAGGACAAACAGCAGCCAACGTACGTGAAGCTGCCCTTCGCCGTGACGGAGGCGCAGCGCAGAGAGAGGGAGCAGGAGGTCGTGCCCGAGAGCGACCTGAGCAATTCGTGTGAGAACAGTGAGGCGGACAGGAGCGCTGCTGCATGTAGTAATGAGGCAACGGTAGTGCAGCTGACGGTGAGTGGTGGGGAGGAGGGGGAGAAGGTTGAGCCGGAGACTCTGTGTGCGCAGGGGAGCACGGAGGTAGTAGCTAGTCGGTCGACGGGGAAGGAGAGAGGCGCGAGTGTTAAGGTGGTGACAGCCAAGCAGCAGGAGAAGAAGGAGGTGGCAGTGCCGAAGAAGCAGGGTGTGGTGCCAACGCCCCGCGTAGTTATGCTGGCGTCGGACGAGGAAGAGGTGGACGAAGAGCTGCCGACAGTGAGGAGATCTACGCGCACTAAGAGGCAGTATGCACGGAAGGCGGCTCTAGATGGAGCTGCATCGACGAGGAAGAGGGCGAGGCGAGAGCCTACGGCTAAGAAAGCTGAAGCTGCCCGAGGGGAGATGGCGGACGTGACACCCACGCAAACCACTCAGGATGCCAATTCTGCCTCGGACGAGCCTCAAAACTCCCCGGCAAACGACGAAAACACCCCAAGCCTCAATACTCAGAACTGTGATAACCCTCAACAGTGGAGAGCTGTTCGCAAGGTTGCTGCGACCTCAGAACCACTGCAGGCAAGCGGCCCGCTGCTAGGTGCGAAGGTAGACATTCACACGGATTCACCTCCACAACACAAAGAGAAGCTCCCTCAACAGCCTTCCTCGCCTACGCCTTCCAGCCATGATCGCACCCGAAAATCGACGCCAGGCTCTGCCGTCCCGGAAGCCTATCGGTCGGCCATTGCGGAAGTTATTTCGCAGCGGAAGCAGTTGATGTCTCGTATGGGCGATGCTGGTACCTCTCAAGCTTTGCCGACCCAAGAGAAACGCCAGCGCAGTCTCAGCGAAAGCGATTACGGATTAAGCGATATCGATCTCCCTGCTGCGGACCAAAAGCCAAGCACACCTCGCAATAGCTCGCGTAGCTCCAAGTCTACGGGCGCACCTCGTAGTCGACAAGTCGAATCGGGGCCTACGGCTGGTCTCCTTCCGCCTCTCATTGACGCATTCCGCACCGCAAGCGGTAAGTCGAATGTGGAACGCAAACGCGTATTTCACCGCGCTAAGGAGCTGGCGTTCGAGCAGCTCAAGTGGCACCGCGAAAACGCGCTGCAGCAGAGTGAGCTAGATTTGCTGCGTCGTGAAATGGAGGCCCGCGAGTCCTTCGCGCTACAGGAGTTGCAGCTGAAGAGGATGCGCATTCGAGCGGACATCATCCAGCACATGGTTTCTGCTGGCGCTAGTATCACCGCCATCTCTGAGCGTCTGAGTCTACTCTAGGGATGGAGCAACGTCAAGGTCGCGTCAAGAAGCTTGAACACTGTGCTCACCTAGCAATCAACCGTTTGGCATGTCATTTGCTAGTGAACCATTTTCGTTCATTCATCTCTGATAATGATGAGGAAGATGAGGAGATTTCATTCCTACAGAATTAATATGTTGCTGTCAAGGTGTGTGTGTGTGGGGGGGGGGGGGGGGGGGGGGGGGGGCGGTTGAGGAGAGCTGGATCTGGGTCGAAGTCCGCTCACAGAGATGAAGACAATTCTCCCTGGCTCAAACGCAAGATCAAGCGCGTGGAGGCTAGCTCTGTAATTATCGCTCGAGCTCACCTAACTCCACCTCGAGTCACGAGGAGTTCGTCTAATACACCCCTTCGCACGAGCCGGAGTACTACAAACAAGAATACGCCAGGCAGAGGAAAGAACACGCCAACCAATACCAAAAGCACACTGAAACGGGCCACTAAATCCCCTCCGAGCGAATGCAAACCTGCACGGAAGGTTGTTAAAGCACCCAAGTCGACAAAACCTTCCAGTAAGCCTTCAAGAACTAGCACGCCATCTAGTAAAGTACCAGACCAGTGGTTCTGATGAACCGGAGCCCGTGGAGAAGTCACATCACCAGGAAGTGGGCAGGAATCTGTTAAAAGCATCTCGCCGGCCTCGGAACCAGCCCCAAATTCAACCGCGAAGGCCCTGGAATTGACGAAACAGAGCACTGATGCGCCTCCAAACGTGGTGCAAGTCATTCCACCAACTTGAACTGCAACACAAGAACCGGATCTGCCTCAAACAGCGGTACCTCAACCCGAAGTGCAAGCAGTCTGATCAGCCCGCACAAGTCGTGAAGAATACCCCTGTCCAACCCGAGTGCAAGTTCCAGATGCGTTGCGTTCGGCCATTGCTCAATGCGTTACTCAGTGGCAGGAGCTGCTTAATTCTCGGTGGGGTCGTCGTCAGATAAGCCAACCCAGCTTCGGCGACAGTGACTATGATCCTAGTGGCGACGACGATGGAGAAGTAGAAGGGGAGGATTTCTAGTATTTTTCTAAGTGGACTCCGACACTGAAAACACGGCCAGCAGAAATCCCCTACCTCCCGCCAAGAACAGTGCCCCCACTTCCCATAGCACCTCCAGACCAAGGTCTCCCCGCCCAAGTCAAATGGTTGCACAGGCTTTGGCCAACGGCTGTATGCACCATCAGTCCACAACTCGCCAAGTATGTTGAGCGTTCCTCGCAGTGGCAGTCGTCAGCATCCAATCCTCATGACTGGCTACATCCCTGCGCTACTCAACCCTTCGCGCACCATCGGCGGATTTGGAGGGCAAACGCGCGTTCTTCCAAGCGAAGGAGCTCGCGTTCGAGCAGTTCAGGTGGGTCCGCGAGGGCGAGCTGCAACAGCTCGAGGTGGAGCTGCTGCAGACGCGCGAGTCCTTCGCGCAGATGGAGATCCAGCTGTGACAGATGAGCATCCGAGCCGAGGTCATCCAGGGCATGGTGTTTGCAGACGCCAGCGTCGACGATGCCACTACACTACACGCTGCTATCCGTATCCAAGTAACTTCAACATACCGGGCGTTACAAATCGACAAATGACGTTATATTCCGTCAGACCGACTCTATTTTCCGTCGCATTATTCTTAAATTACCAAAGTTCACGGCATGCACGTAAAGAAGAACTGCGTGCGCCAGTCGAAGCCGCGCAGCAGCTCGAGTGACTCGGACGCGGGGCCCACGGAGGAATTAGGCAACGAGGAGACCTCCGTGAGCTCCGTCACGGCCGGCGCGAAGCGCAAGAGCGACGCCCCGGAGAGGCCGACGCCAAGCAAGAAAAGACTCTTAACAAACGCTCCCCTAATTGAGCACGACGAGGCGGAGCTGGAGCTGCAGCTGCTGGCTGTCGAGGCGCGCCGCCTGGACTTCGAGGTGGCCAAGTGGAAGCAGCAGCAGACGCTGCGCCGCGAGACGCTGCGGCTCAAGGCCGACGAGATCAGCCTCAAGGAGGCCGCCACCAGGCAGGCGCAGCAGACGCAGGTCATGGAGCTGCGCGCCAAGCTGCTCAAGGCGCTGGACGAGGTCGGCACCGCCCCGGCTCAGGCAAGGAAGTACCTGGCGCTGTTGGACGGATGAGGACACTTGGAGGACAAGTTTACACCAGTAATTATAGATTACCATAGCAAGACAATTTCAATACTATTTCAGCAGAATACTGGACAAATGGGCAACAACACTGGAACTTATAGTTAACAGTTGTATTAATAGCCGTAGTTGTGCTTCTTGTGGCCGTGGTGGCGGTTCTTGCCGTGATCGTTGTTGCAGCCGACGCCATAGTTGTCGCCGTCCGGTCGTAGAAGTCACCACATCCGTAGCCGCCATAGCCATAGCTGTAGGGCTGGTCGGCGTAGACTTGTAGCCGTAGTAGCCTCCGCCATCGAAATCGTTGCCGTACTGGGGTTGTACCCGCCTTATCCATATCCATACCCTTAGTCATCGTAGCCCTCGCCGTAGTCATCGCCATGGTCACCGCAGCTCTCATCCTTCTTGTCGTGGCGCTCTTGGTTCTTGTATCCTTCGTGCGCGTCGGTAGACTCCGTGCTGCTTTCGACGGGCTTCGACGGGCTTCGACTCGGTCGAAGCTGGCGTCGCCTTTAGGTCGTTGGCCTTTATCATATCTTCAAGGCCACGATCACGCACGCAGGCGATTTCAACGAAATCAAGGGCATTGCAGCGATCTTGGACGTTGTGGGCTTCACTGGTTCCAAATTTTACGCCTGGAAAAAGACTGAAGATTTTTTCCGAAGGACTTTTGCTGAGAACTGACTATTCGCTGATTTTGGAGAATTCCGGCACTGACAAGGTTTGCGTGTTGTCAGCAGTCCGAAAAAGATGTGTGGCGAAGTTATAGTGGTGGTTTTGAGACATCATCCACACGTTTGTTCTCCAAAAGCAGGTATTACGAGCGAGTCGACGTGACCGGCGACGCATTCGTATTCATATAGGAAGCATAGCGTGAAAGGAGGAGATGGATGGGTGTCATACGATCGCTATTTTGTGTGAGGAGGGGATATTCGCTACTTGTTGAAAGATGCAAGGACAGCCAGGGGATGCAGAAGCTTTGTCTACTAAAGACCACATCAAGCACATCGAACAGATTCGCACGTCGGGTATATATTTATGTTAGTACGTCTTCCCTCTTATGGAGTCACCAAACAAATTCCTCCCCAACCAGTGAATGCTAGTCAATCGCTGTAACGAGTGCTCACTGTGGTTGTAGTTTCGGAACGTTTTGCTCATGCTGAAAGCCCACGAAAGGAGTATTATCTCATTCCGCTTGCCGTACGAATGATCCAGCGACCAGACCTGTTCGCCAACAAGGAAACAGTTCGATTGCAGTAGCGAATGACGCTTCGCGATCGGGGAGGCACAATCGCTTCAACTCTTTGGCAACAAGACGCCTCGATTTCGATACCAGTGGAAAAAAAGAGTTGCCAGCTGATACGCTAGGTAGTCCATCCAAGGACTCTCTGTACTCCGAGTTGTAGAGACGTACACTTGGTTGATTCGTTCTCCCGGCCGCCAATGACACGCGACGTGCCATCTGCAAAGCAAAACTACATGCGGCCAACGCAGCCTCCACACGACAATATGCGTCAGTTCCCCACCTGCATCCACGCGAAAATTTCCATCGCCTGCTCCACCAACGACAGTGTGGCGCAAACCATCGGCCGAGTTAGGTGGTGCTTTATCGTGTGGATATCACTTTTCACCAAAGTTGATAGCAAAAAGCTGATCGATTGAGAATTGCAAGGCGCAATGTAATTCGGATGTGTCAGACGCGCTCGATACACTAAAGGAGCAACTTGTGCACACGATACATGGGTTTTTCACTAGAGAGCGAAAGAGAGAATGAGCACTTGGATCCCGCTACATCTCAACACCTCACAGTGCGAGTCTCACCTGCGAAGTAGGAAGTTCCTACACCGCTTTTGAACGCAGGCTGCGATACAGTAGCTGACACATCATTAACACGCCGGGTTCGTTTGGGTTCATACTTCAGTAGTATGACGGCATCGTTCGGGTGAGGATGGATTTTGAGGGATGCAAGTAACCAAGATGCAAAAAGGCTGTCCCGCACTGAGGCTGTAACAAAGGGACGTATGCGCGGTCCGGCCGAGGAAATTAATTCTTCGGTGGGTTGGCTGATGTTTTCGATCCCGACTTGAACGTGGAGGCAGCTGCGTTTGTTTGAAAGTCGGCACAGTTCCCTACAATAATGTACGTTTGGCTTCTTGAACAGTATGAGCAATGGACAACCTGCGTCGTTGCGCAATAGCTCAAGCGGTCAAAGCACTGCTACTGTGGACGTCTCGGCTCGTACAAGTGCAACATCAAGTCAAGAGTTGGTGCAGCTACGCCAGGAAGTTCTTGAGCTTCAACAATCATCTATTGCAGCTATTCAATCTGAGACTGCCGTTCAGCTTCGTGAAATGGACGAATCTCACGATGAGCAGCTTAAGGCGATGCAAACGGCATGTGTGTGTGACACTGAGACTAAGAAAGGGACTTTCACATCAGAGGCCGCACCCGTGATCACCCCGTGGACAACTGAATGGGATCGTGGGATTCACTTCGGCCGACCGAAAAAAAAAAATCAGGGGTGGCCAAGGGCAACCGAGTTCTCCGTCAAAATCTAAACGTCCTCATTTTCACTAACCTCCGCCGCCAAGAATATATGTTTTTGCCGTTATACCCCAACGTAAACCATTGCTCGTAAGAACGAACAAATAATTCTTAACCTCCGACGAAGTCGTCAAGCCAGGCCAGCATTATAGTATCGTTGGCTCTTGACGATTTTGACGCAGAATCGCGGTTAACCGTAACAAAATCTACGGCCAGCCACAGTTGTCCGAAGTGACACCACCAGGGCTATGGTCCGCCGGGTACGATCATCCATCTCTCGGAAATTGCGACCTCTGTTTCACATTAACGAGCGGTTGTTGGTATTGTCGAAGCTACTGACTTGATGGTCTGCTTTGATCCAATCGTAAAGCGCACTGTTTACAGTTGTTCTTCTCGCAACTTTTGTGAAAGAACACATTCCGCTCGTGGACAATACCCCTCGCATAGGTTTCATTTGCCTGCTAAAGCTGAATAGCTGACTCATCCTTAGTTACAATGCTCTTCGAAGCTCTTCGACTTGTGCACGCAACTGTATCTCCGACACTGGCAACATCATCCAGCTTCACCTTGGTAACTTGCTCCGGATATGAGTCGAAAGCTCGTAAGAACTTCGTTTTGAAGGACGCCCACCACGAATAAATCTCGACGCGCCATTCTGCCTTAAGCAGATAAACAATCAGACGAGTCCACGCGGCCCTGTTGGGGGCCGATTGTCTTTTGTTTCCGATCACCAAGACTTTGCAGTAGCTGTATTCGTCGATGACAGTGCTTCCTCCAGCACGCTGTCGCCATCGTACTTACTCGATGTGTGTTTTTTCGTCTCCCTTGCAACTGCTGGACCAGAATCGACTTGGTTGTTGCGTCGGCACCAACACAGCGACAGCTTTCTGCATGATCATTTTGCAGGCACGTGTCGTTAAAAAATGTTAAAATTGAGTCGTATACCCCACCGCCTTCGCACCAGGAAATGTCTTAAACAACGCCCAGCTTCTGACGATCGTTCGAGCGAAGGCATCAAGGCCCATGAACACCAAACGCACTTGGGGGGGGGGACTTCTGCGGTGGTAGTATTTGACTGAACAACCAGGAGGGGTGGAGTCTGATGCTCTACGTCTTTCTACAAATTGCTGACAAAGCGATCAAAGAAGACGCTCTAGAAGCAGGACGAGCATTGAGTTCGCAAGCGGTCCGACGCCGTCTTTCCTTTCGCTCGAAAGCAGTACAGCTGCACACACCAGCCAGCCTCGACGTACTTCTTCAGTTAATTGAGTCTAGTGCTTGCCAGCTCTCCCTCCATGAGTACCATCGTCTTGGCTTCGTTCTCTTCACTGTCGTTATCAGCAAGGACTCGCGCAAGTAAAGCCTCTAGAGTAGAATCGCCATTCGCATCTTTGCTCGCAAGTCCCATCCAGCATCCTGGAAGGCGTCGACATCACCCTCCATCAGCCCGTGGTAAACACCACGAAGTAGCTTAAGTTCTCCTTCCGACACTGACAGGAACCTCGTCGACTTATGGGGGTCTAACGGGCTAGAAGAATTCACTCTTGCGCTTCCTCATGCAGTCGCGCGCATTTTGGTTCAGAGCATCCAGACGCATCGATTCCGCGACATTAGGCTGTTGCAGACAAGAAAGCGAAGTCGATGGGGAAGAGGACAGTGGGGGAGATTTGACGCGGCGTTCAGCTTGCTACGCCGCGGTTTAGCGTCTGGTCTCGACGATGCTGCTCAGCCACTGTAGGGCAATGATAACGGTGCCGCTTTCTTTGCCGGTTGGAGCGGTGGACGGTGCCACAATGGTATCCATAGAGCTTCCACGGAGGGACTGGGCTGGCTTCTGCCTAGTATATCGTGGTGGTTGGCTGCCTCGTCGGTATGGGATCTTGATTCCGATGGCCATCTGGATCGCCGGACACAGCAAGTAGTAGTGCAGGTTTTTGGGGTAAGTGCTCGCCTTTGAATAGGCAACTTTCAACCCGAGAGTAGGGAAGGAATGTTGTTGACCGGTGGGCATCAGCGACCCATTCTGCTCATCGTACCGATAGTGCTCAAACTTCAGCGTACGGCGGGAATCAGTGAATATCAAAGCCGAAGGTGAAGTTCGCGGCCGAACTTGCCACGAATTTTCTTTGGCCGCCTGACAAGTACCCCGTGAAAATGCAAGTTTCCATCCACCCTATTTAATTCGTAAAACGGGTCAACTAACGAGGTTGTTTTCACGTTCGACTCACTTTCCCGCGCTACCTAGCAACTTGTCCGCTATCTTGATGCTGCCCACGACGGCACCAGACACCACACCAAGACTCACCAAAACCGCAAGAGCTTTCGCCCATTTTGGCAGCGGTATCTTCTCCCGCACCGCGTGCGAAATGGTCGATGATTGCGTGCTGAGAGTCGAGTCCGCTCGATTAAGGTGAACAGCACCCCAGAACGCACCGACAGGCGCAACCATCATCATTCTATCTTCATCCAGCTTGTGACTTCCTCTCAGAAGACGAACTTTGTTGGCAGCCACCGGCGCAGCGACCTCGGCTGTGCCTTCAGCCCAAGTGAAGTCAATGACGCTGGTAATAAAAGTAGACACGATGAGATTCACGACGAAGAGACGCATTGATGTGATGTAAGGCCTTTGTTGTGCTTGCTGGTTGTGACGTAAATTGGAAACTGGATTGATCGGTCTTACAGTATAGTTTGGTTTAGCTGTCAACCTAATTTAGACAGTCAGAAACTGGCTTTTTCGATTGTACCGTACTGACTTTGACAGACTAAAAACATGTGGAGTGTGTTACCCATTAACTAGGGTAAATTTATTTATCTTCGTTTCTTGTGCGAAGATACACATCACTATGATTAAAGCTTTTTAAAAAGGACGAATTTGGGAATTGTGGGACCTGGGCGTTTTGGAGGCCCCGAAATATGTACTTGTACTGTGTAATTTTGGTAGATGATTTTTTTTTCAAAATGACCAAAGACCTAAGGTACAAAACAATTGTACACCAATAGAAGCCAAAAAAAAGTATTGAAAGTTGAAGTTAGCCTCCTCCATTGACAGCTGCGATATTCCACCGCATTGATAGCCATCTATACAATGAAGCTATCGCCTTGTATAGATAGCGCATTCGAAGGTAAGGCACCAGCCGGTAGATGCAGTCGTCCAGATCGCGTTGTTGATCAACATCTAGAGAACGGTCAGACACCAAATTCGACACGAGGTGGAGTCCTGCTGCTTGTACCAACTCATCTTCCATTATAACAGCTTGTTTCCCAAATCCAAAAGCTCTACAATCGCTTGCCGCACATTTATCTCAATGATCTTGTAGTCTTGTATCGGACTGCATCGGATCGAACATGTAGAATTAGATATGTGTTTGGTACAAATTTGGTGAGTCCAGTTTAACTTTGTGATGGTGCTGGTGTCTAGGAACGACTCGCGAAGGTTATTGACTCCCCACTCCACAGACCCCGGCCACTTCAAAGTTCGCATCACCAACTTGAAGTTGTCATCATATCGCACCTCATAGATACTAGCCATGGCATCCAACAGGTCGAACGTGGCGCAAAAGTAGTCCGGCCAGTACACCAGCAATTCAATATTACCGGCCGTTTTAATGGCATCGATGCCTTCCTCCGCTTTGTCTCGAATCAGCACTTTCAAGATTGTTGGTACGTCTTGACCTACGTTGTATGGTCTCACAAATACAGCGCTGCTCACTTCAGCCGTCAGCATGACGATATCACCCCCCATCGCTTTCGCATGGAACATGCTGTATGGTCCAGGATGCGGCAATGACATCAAACTTCACCAGGTTGAGATCTTGCCATCGCGGTATTTTGTGCGAGAGTTCGATCCGCTTTACCTTCTTCTTTTCCCGTTTCTCGTTTCAGCGGAGCATCACTCATGCCCTTTATCACTGGACAAGGTGCGAATGTCCACACCATTGTCAGCTTGGCTTGTTCCTCTGTAACTTTAGTGGTATTTGAGTTTTCTTCGATTCTTTTTGGCAGAGCGAGCGATCCCAGTGTCGCCATCAGTCGAAGCCGCTGCGGCGTTCGGCACAAAAGCGTCGCTTGGTACAAGGGTGTCGAGGGAATCGTACTCGTTGTGGGCTTCATCCCCAACTTTGATGGTAATATTTGCATCGACGCCATCTCCATCCTAGCCCGTTGCTGTAGTTTCAATTTGTGTACTACATAGCGCCACGTCGTCAGCAAACAGCATCTGGGAGTGCCGTACCGCGCCGACTGAAGAGACCGGTAGGAGCCTTAGGAAGGAAGGCACATCCAGTTGCGAGAAGTTCACCACGAGTTCAGCGCCCCACAGAAGTCTTTGAGCCATCTGAGCGCGACCTGGTACGTCGGTGTCGAGTGCAGCGACTTCCTGTCGACGATCTTTTCAGCTAACGCCTTCGTCTCAATGTACGTCCCTGAGCAGGACACTGACGCAGGTTTTGACAGCAGGGGGCACGTTGTCTGCTTCAACCCTCCGGAGCAGACGTCGCCTTCAGCACTGTTATTCACTGGACAGTGGACAATCCACCTCGTGGGAAATGACCGCATTGGTGGTACCACCGTTTCATAGTTGCAATTGTTGTGGACATACACATCATGCTGACACGGATGTAAACACGTGTTCATGCAAGTGCATTGACTTCGACGTAACACATCATGTACAACGGTATTCGAGAGTTTGAATTCACACCAAAGAGATCAAATTGCGCCAAAAGTACACCAAACATACCATGGTGCTGACTTTATACACGTTTCCTGTCCTTGGACTCTTCATCGATGCATTGTCAGGTGTCCCAAGATCCATGGTATAATCGGCACTTGCGCCTGTTGCCAGTGCGTACTGTGCTGCAACCAAAATGAAGGCAAACTTGCTAAGCTGAAGCGACAGTGACGCAAGTCCACATCTTCACACAAATCACTTGGTCGCCCACCAACGCGATAATATTCGGCTATGCATTTCTCCTCAGTTTACTCCTGCAACGTGATCAGCGTCGAAACCAGTTGACCAAACGTAAACGTATCCATAATCACATCTTTAATCTTTCCCCACTTCGATTTAATGCTGGGGGTCCACACTTGAAAGAAACCCACTCGAATTGCGTGTTGTCCCGAGTCTTCATCAACGTGGGTGTATATCGGACCCGCCCAGCTTTTCCAGGGAATTGTGAGACGTGCTGCCTTCTTCCTCAGCCATGTGACGACATGTCACTGGCAGAAACGTTGAGTAGCATCTGGGAACTCCTCACGCATCACATATTTTTCATGCACCGCTTTGCCGTCATGAAGATGCGAATTTGACTCCATCCCGGGTTATTCTGCTTGAAAAATTCAATCATCCGTCGTGGTTCAATTTGTGTTTGCGTTCGACGAGAGCGTGGTGACTATCCTGGCCCTATAGGTTGGAAGCATAAGTATTTATTGAAACTCACTCGAACCCACAACTTAACAACTACATACATACCTTTACGGACATGTCGTACCCTTGAAGGTGAACAGCTTGTAAAGGTTGGCGTTAGTGTTGTGGGTAGATTCTACTAACGCCACTTCGGGGGAAAACCTTGAACAACCGCTTCGTCTTAGCATTCTGAAAAGTCACGAAGTGAGCTACATTCGTGTCGCTATCGACAAGCACATTAGCAGCGTTTCCGCCGTTCTGGCTGCAAAACTCATCCAGCTCGGATATTGCGAGTTCCGCTTCCGCGAGACCTGCCTCCCCGTTGCTTTGAATTCCTGCACCATGTTGTGCGCGTCTCGAAGCTTTGTCTTCTTGACTACATCACCAAAATCACACACAAAACTGAGATTCCACCGAAAATACACACAAACAGAACAATTTCCCGTCGATAATGTAGTATCACCTTCGCAGCACTGCCACATCGCTCTTCAGCTGAGGTTCCTGAGAGTCCTGTTTTCAGCGTAGTTCTTCCAACGATGCTCGTTCAAGTCGTAGTTGTGGTTTCCGGAGTCAGGCACTCTCAGCTCCCAAATGCCACTGGAGGTGATCGACACTCGGACGTTCACGGTGGCACTACACTTCAGTGAACGCACGGCCAAAAATTCAAGCCGCGATGTACGGGGAAGCGCAAGCACGCCACGAGGACCTTGGCGTGCTTGCGCTTCCCCGTACATCGCGGCTTGAATTTTTGGCCGTGCGTTCACTTCAACGTCTTCGAATAGAAAACGCAATGCTCTGGCACTAGCTTCTTTGGTTTCCTCGACCTATTGTCAGCGTTTTTTTAGCCTCTTGTTGCATAGGGCTACCGAAGTGCTGGTGCGCTTGGAGAACTGCTGAAAGCTCTCGCGTAGGAAGTGGTCAAACGCTTCGTGAAACGCATCGCAGGAATCAAAAGTAGACGGGAAGTCGCAGAAGAAAACCGACACGGAGGGTTTTGTGCGTCGCTTGGTCTTTTGGTGCACTTTCTGGTGAACGTTTGGGGCACCACGATAAGAAGCTTCAGCGGTAACGCTCTTATTTCTTCATCTTCTCTCTTCCCCGTCCTCACTTCCGTCCTCCTCCTCATTCACACTGCTGTCTTCGTGTCGCTATCTTCCGCTCGGTCGTCATCAGACTTGGCTGATTTTCCCGTGGCTTCCATGGCCGGGCTGGCAGAACTTACTTCCTTCTCTTGACTCGAATCCTTGCCTTCGCTGCCTGCAGGCGAGGACTCTGCGTCTGCCTCGTCGAAAGCCGAAATAAATTCGCAGAGCGCGCTGTATTCTCTATCGCCACCCCCCCCCCTTTTTACCAAACATATGGGTCAATGCGCAGCCATCCCATCGATCCGTATGTCACCCCCGCCCGATTATTCCTCAAACCCTTTTTGCAGAATAGCGGCAGCTGTGCGAGTCAGCCGATGCTTCCCAAATGTAGCTAGTCGAAGGCTTTTCTCTTCCTTGTAAGCTTGGTCAACCTTCTGAGTGCAATGGGTTTCCGGAAAAGCAGTATTCTGTACTTCTGAGACCGGGAGTGTCTCGAGAGCAGCGCATGTGTCGTTGTGAATCCATCGTTGGCTCCCGCGGATGCGAATCAGAGTCACCCCGGCGTTGTCTCACTACGTATGCGTGATTTATCGTGACCAGAGTACACAGACAGCACATTCGTGTCCACCTGGAAAGCTGTCGGCTGTTAATTGTGCCGCAAGCCATGACTAAGTAGAATGCGAGTCAAACGTACTAGCTCGAGCAGCGGCTCTAAGGGAAGGATCGATGAATGCCAGTCAGTTCGAAACTGTGCGCTCACTAAAATTTGGAAAACTCAGGCACCTCCCCTTCGCTAAGGTACTTTATTCTTCCATGCCTAAACGCCAACCCAACACACTCAAACTGACTCTATGCGGATCACCAAATATTCACATAATTGGACCGTACATACACTGAAGGTCAGGCCTAAATTCGGTAGCTCACTGAAACTAGTTTTCTTTTGTTCCATGTATGATTGTTTCTGTGGGACAGGCGCACATTACTCTAAATAGACCGGTGATGATGACTCCTCGACAGTCTACGTCAAGCACGTGGCGTCTCAGTACACTAATTGCGGGTGCCAACTCGCCAGCGACACGATACTTACCTGTTAACGGCGCCTGTTCCCAGCCTTCGGTGGGATCTCGGCGGCAATTGGAATCGTCGGAGCTCTTCTGAGTCGCCGGAAGAGGGTTGGAGAGTTTACCTTGAGCTGCAAGACGTCACTGCAAGCACTGGTCTCGCCCTTGCGTGATTACCCGACCCAATATTTTCCATCCCACCAACTGCTGCAACAAGATTGTCGTCAAACCGAAGCTCTAACGGCACGGGTAGCTCCACGTCGAGCTCAGTGAAGTCGTCCTCAGGTGCATCATTCTAATCATCCATATCATCATTCTCTGCATTGTACTCGAACGTCCCGTAAGTTCGTAGATCTACGGGCGCGTCGACGTGATTAGCATCTGCAAAATGTCAAAAGCCGTACATACAAGTTAGATGCCTTCTCAATCTTGTATGTACTTCTTTGACTAACCTCTAGTCTGAACGTTGATTATTGATATTCTTTCGACTCCTTCACCACGTCTACTGCTGATGTAGTGTCATCATCGTCTGAGTATTGGGTGTCTTCATCCGGGTTGTTAGACGACTCGCACTGCGTTACATACACTACTGGTTTCGTAATTATTACGGAGCACGTAATTTATAATTGCGTGGTAATTTACGATGCCTACAGTACCGAATGATACCCCAGGAACATTGAAGTTGTCGCGTTGCATTTGTACACGAGATGTACAGGTACACTGCACAAGAACAGTCCTATTAATATAATGAATGCACGTGTACTCATGTAGTTAGGCTTCTTCCTCGTTGTGTATCGATGTCGCAGTCAACCGATACGTTTGCAAGCACTGTCACTCCCTTCGCTACGTAGAGTTGGTCCAGCGGACGAGATGTTTCCCAGCCTCCGGCATGTAGCTCTCGCCCTCATTGTACGAGCATTAAAATGGGAGGCTGTCCCCGACTACTTTGCTTTGCTATGAAGTCACGCTGCATAAACCACGAGTAAATCTGCTACTTTTTCGGAGGATCTCGGCATTCTGCTCGCTCTTTGCAAAATAGCTGGCTGTTTTGGCTCGGTTCTGTTGCATTACATGCTGTCATTTAGGAGATCTCGAGTGGTGAGGTGGACGCACCGCTGAACATGATTGGCTAGTGAGGGGTGTGCTTTAGGAGTTATGTCTGCTGTAGGAAATCTCAAATTCGGTATTACGGGACGACTTACGGGACGGCTAGCGGACGACTTACGAGACGACCCGTCGACGGGTTTGGCATTGACACAGGAGATTAGACGTGGCTTGCTCTCACTCAAAGTTGAGAGGAATGCGATCTGAAATATCCAGTGTGGGCAACCAAGCCGTTCTCATTGTGTACAATTCGTACTCGCAGCCCGCCAGTAGTGTTGTCATAACGAGGGAGCGCAAGGACGCGCAGGCATGCCATTATGATCGTGTGGTGAATTTGGCGACAAAGTCCGCTATTAGTTACACACCAAAACTACGGGTACTACATGTACTCGAGCTGGGACATCAGTGGGTAGCTGTCTTCGTACACAGCGACAGCACTCATTGGCGGCTTTGGCCCCTTGTACACGTATCTTGTTGCGTTGTTGATACATGCTCTGTCGTATGAATCTCCGTGCATTCGCCTCGCTCACCACGTTTTCACAATTCGGATCACTGTCCTCGTTGATCGTGAGGAAGCGCCCAAGCGTGATCTTCGTGCTCGCGGCGCCGTCTTTACACTTCTCGTCAAGTAGGTACGCACTGACATTTAGCACGCCATTGCCGTCTACGCACTATCAGGCGCTTGGATCGCATTCCTCCACGATGAGTTAAGGTCGGTCTCCAAAATCTTCGCTGACCTCGTGCTCCCAGTGACCCGTGAAACTTACCATGGAACAAGGCTTTGTGTGTGCGGCTGATCAAGACTAATCGAGCCAAAACTGCCGGTCTGACGGCAGTTCACACTACTCTGTGTCGAGCCGTACGAGAGAGTACAACGCACTCGCAATCTCTGTATTTGGTGACGACACACCGTATGTACAGTAGTGGTGGAAGAGTTTTTGAACGACTACTGCGGCAGCACCCCAGACACGGCAACCGCGTACGTCATGGATAATATCTGCCATACAAACCCAGACGACACAGCGCGCTTTCTTGCAGTATTAACGCGCGATCATCACGACGTATGCTGACGCGAATTGCGAATCGGTTCAGAGCAGTATGGATTTCACAATACGCTCGGCGACGTGTCTTCCGCAGCGGAAATGTGGTGATGGGTATATCAATGGTTGTGCGAAGCGGTTCTCCGTTGGTGGGTTGAAGGGATCGGCATCGTCAGGGCTAGTGGTAGTTTAACGTTCTTGTACGGGTGTTCCATTGCAGATTATCGCGTTCCGCGACTCAGTCTGCGAGGCTACTGCGATGGATATCAAAGGGTGTAATGATTGCTCAGACAATTGGTTTTACTACAGAGGCCATTGTTTGCAGCATCGAAGTTCGGCGATGCGCCCTATTTGCTCATGGAAATATACGTCGAAGGAACGAATTGCGGTACTCATGATTACTATCGATGCCCTCAATGATTCGGCACATACATGAATGGTTGGAGGTACTGATAGCGCGGCCAAATTTGCGTAAAATCTGAAGATTCCGTTGTAACACGCACCGGTGTTGACGTAGGAACTTCCAACCGTGGTGTTGGTCCGAGAGTCAGAGTCACGACACCAGCCATTTGAAATTCTGGCAAGCGTCACGGAGTTGTCCTCACTCAGCCAAACTTTGTAGTAGCCGTCGTCGATAGCACAAGGGTGACAACTATTGTCGGATCTGTACGCAACGATATAGTGGCGACAGCTTGATAATGCTCGCGTAGTGAATACATCTTCTCCATTTTCATTGAAACACTTGTTTCAATTTGTGTAAGCAGCTACGTGCAGACAACGCTATACAACAGAAACATCATCTCACTTTAATTCGTGCTTCCACAGCACAGAAGCCTGCTTACATCTCCTTCGCCATGTACTCCTCGTAGCTCAGACCGAACAACCGCTGCACGTCGCGCTGGATGTCGCTCTTCGACACCTTCCAGCCCGTCACGAACAGCTTCTCGTACATGTCCACCAGCACCTCGCCAATGATGTCGCGCGAATGGCTCCACTTGTAGATGAGCTGGTCCAGCACGCGCGCGTCCGAGTGCTGGCTCGTGAACGCCGTGCCCAGGATCTCGATGCGCATGCGCGTCAGCTCCTCGATGATCGACGGGTTGTTGCAGTACCACCAGCAGCCGTACAGGTGTAGGTTGCGGAACTTGTTGGCCGTCACCGTCACCTCGTGCTGGTTCACGCGCGACAGGAACGTGGCCAGGAACTTCACCTTGGGGAAGTTGCGGCACAGCTTGATCAGGATGTCCACGTCGCTCGGCTTCACGCCGTCGCCGGCCACGCCCAGGCGAGCATTGATGGGACGCACGCTGTCGAACTTGAGCGCGATCGGCAGCTTCTTCTCCTCGGCCAGAGGCAGAAGCACCTGCAGCAGCAGCTCCGCGCCGTTCGGCAGCTCGCCGGCGCTAGACGCAGGCGCGTTCTCGTCCGGGTACTCAAACGAAATGGGCACGCTCGACATGAAGTACTCGGGCTTCATGATGTCGATCCACTTCTCCAGCAGCGTGCGCACGCCCGCCAAAGTATGCGGCAGCTTGAACACATCCAGCGTGGGGGCGATGGACGCCCAGTCGCCCAGCAAGATCTGGTCCACGCGCAGCGCCGAGCGGAAGTACTTGCGCGACCACGCGGGCGGCGGCGTGTTGGTGGCCGGGTCGCCCAGCCAGTGGCGGGCCTCCTCGGGCTCGAACGGGATGTTGGTCATCACGGCGTACTTGAGCCCCGACAGGCGGAACACCGTGTCCACGTACTCCTCGGGGTCCTGCTGCTTGAACCACTCCTGGATGGCGCGCAGGTCGCGCTTCGCCACGAGGTGGTCCAGGCCCAGCAAGTGCAGCGTCGTCAGCACGCCGCGGCACGCCTCCGACACCGGAGACCGGTCCACGAACAGGTGCTGCCAGATGAGCCCGGCCTGCTGCTCCTTCGGGTACGTGTTGAACTCCTCCACCTGCATGGGCGCCGTCTGCAGGAACTCGGCCACCAGGTAGTGATACGTCAGCAGCTCGTTCACGCCCCACAGCATCAGCTTGCCGTGGCTCGGGGGGAACAGGTGCGTGTGCACGTCGATGATCTGCACGCTGCCGACGGTCTCTCGCACGAACGTCGCCACCTCTTCCTTGGTGCCGAGGTACTCGCTGGTCTGGTGGTTGCGCAGCACGTCCTCCAGCGTCTCGAGCGCGGTCTGTTTGCCGGACACGAGGCGTTGGTAGAGTGCGGCGACATCGGCGGCGAACGAGGCGTAGGCGTCGTTGGTGAGGTCGAAGCCCTTGACGGAGCTGAGCACGCTGGCAACGGCCACGCCGACACCGCTAGAGACCTCGGACGAGGACTCGGCGCGAGCAGATTTGGGGAAGTCGTAGCTGCTGCTCTTGCTCGCACCAAAAACATTTTGGCAGGTCTGCCAAAGAAGCTTGGTGGTTTTACCCTGCTCCCCGTCCAGGAACTCGTACTTGCCAGTGGAAAGATTTGCGGTCAAGCCGTTGGCGTAGACCCATGTCTTTTCCTTTGTCGAGTAAATCGGTGTGCGGTCTTTGATCGAGTCCAGGGCACCAACGAAAATGTCGGAGCCACTGCCGGATTCCTTCCGGGAGTCCGCTTGCGTCGGCGTCAAGTAGCGCAGGATGACAGCTGTAGCGAACGCCATGAACACGCTAGGACGGTAGGTTGCATCGTGGGTCACGTTGGCCTCGACACTGCTGAAGAGCCTGACACCATACTTGAGCATCGCGTTCTGGCCGACCCAGAAGTTGTCCAGCCCGAAGTGCTTGTGCTCCACGCGTGCCATCCACTCGTCATACGAGCGCTGCGCCTCCTCATTGCTGACTCCGCGCGCCACCAGCGACGGAGCGATGTCCTTAGCGAAGAGCAGATCAAGAAACTGGCGGATCTCCGGGAACTTCAACACTTCGCACGTGGTCTTGGCACGCGTGAGCGCCAGCAGATACACCATGGCGGTGTGCACCGCGTTGGCGATGCTGAGCTTGAGCAGGTGATCTTGCTCCAGCTGGCCCGCCGTCGTGCGGATGTGCACGCCGGGCAGCGCGCCCAGCACCTTGGCATCCAGCACTCCGTGAAGGTCCTCAATCACCAGCGTCTTGGAGGGCCAGGGCTCGGTCAGCGGCACCAGCGCGTCGCCCGCGCGGTGCGACGTGAGGCGATCCACCATGGTGTTGTGGAAGTGAACCTTGCTCTCCACGTAGGCGTGGAACGGGGCCAAATCGGCCGGTTGGCCTCCCCACTGGGTCTCCAGCACCAGCTCCTTGATGGCGTCTCCGTTCCTGGGCAAGTTGTCCGTGTTGACGACCGAGATGACGGCGTCGGGCCGCGCCTGGAAGCTGTGGAACAGCAGCTCCGTGAGGTCCACGATGGCGGGGCCGCCGCTGACGATGCCGCTCTCCGTGACGCCGAAGCCAATGAACTTGAGCTTGGGCAGCTTGGCGGGCAGCTGCATGAAGGCCTTGCGTCCCTCGGCGTCGCCCAGAGACCCCACGGCGTCCACCTGGACGCTCTCCGTCTGCACGCCGCCGTCCGGCTGGATGGTGTCCACCTCGTACGTGCCCTCGGCCCGCGCACAGGCGGCCGCGAAGCTCGTGCCGCGCGTCTGGGCCACGACCACGGCGCTGCCGGCTGCACGCAGCGTCGGCACCAACACGCAGCGCTGGCGATGGAGAGAAAGAGACAGAAAGGAGGCGTTAGAAGGGAGGAACAGGGGCGTTAGGACGGAGCGAGGCGCACCAGGAAGCGGCCGCTGCCGATGCAGATGGCGTCCGCGTTGTCCGGGAAGGAGGCCTGGCTCCGCAGCGGCTGGAACATCGTAGAGAGCTGTGCGTGTGTGTGTGTGTGTGTCTTCTCGAGGTCTGCGGTCTAGCGCGCAAAATGCGGAATGACGGCGAGCTTCAACCACGAGCAAGGATCGTTTTGTGCCGTGTTTTAATTAAGGTACGTTTGACGGTCAGATTGGATACCCTGATAAATCTGATGCGAAGGATATGGAATTAGATAGAACTACTCTTGGAAACCTTGAATTTCTTATTCGTTTGAAGTTGGCTAGAATGAGGGGTATGAGTGTATGTACATACTCCTCGTATGGCGCTGACGTACTTGGCCGGGTGTTAAACTAAGATGCTGCGCGATTTGCTTGCGTCCGCGCGCACAGAGCGCCGGCTGCAGGGTGGGCTTCAACCTTAGATGCTGATGAGTGATGGAAGTTGGGCGAGCGTCTCGCCATCGCTGGCTGCGGGGCGAGTTAATGCACCTGCAGTGACGGATGCTCCATTCTGTCGCCGACTGCAGTGCAACCACCGCGCGGCGGTCTCTCGCTTTTGCGTCGAGCGCCCACCTCTCGCGTGCAGAAGCGGCGAATCAAAGGATACGAAGCACCCCATCCACAACACGTTCACACCTGCTTGCGCGGCGATCATCTGCTTCAAACTGCAGCCAGCGCTTTGACACTCGTCACACGTCGCAGACGGCGATCATGTTTGCAGGGGCTCCGCAGCGTACGTGGCGTCCCCACGTTCGCGATCACTTCCGGATCGTCACCGTAGATCGCATCCGCAGCAGAGAGCGACAGTATGTTCACGCCGCTCCAGGGCCCGACCTTCGCCAGCAACACGCGCGCCGTCTGCATCGGCAGCGGCCGCTTCATGGTACGCGGAACCACAATGACAACATCCCAGAGACCCTCGTGGTGCTGACGGCTGCGTATTGATTGTGTCTTGGTCTTCGCTTTAGCGCGCCGTGCTGGTGCCAGTGCTCCGCGCTCTTGACTCGGGCGTCGTGGTGGCGCAGACCCGCGGCACGAGCTTCGCCTCGGCCTGTTCGGCTGCGAAGGGCAAGTACGAGGTGGACACCATCGACGCGGAGGGACGCGTGAACACGACCGTCCTCGAGCTGGAAGGTACGCAGTGCACCATGCACGTTGCAGTTGATGAAGTTATGGGACTGACTGTGCTGCTGTGGTTGTGTGCGTTGTGACGAGCAGCGGTGGGGTCTCTGGGCGTGTCGGAGGGCCGCGCGGCCTTCCTGGAGCTGCCGGCCAAGCTGCCGCAGCTCAAGTACGTGGGCTTCGGCGTCACGGAAGCGGGGCTGCAGTCGGACACCCAAGTGATCAAGGACCTGGCGGAGTTCTTGCAGCACGCCTTCCAGGCTATCCCAGGTATCTAGCTGGCTAGCTGCTCACTACACTTCAATGTGCACGATCTGACGTTACCCTTTGGCCTGTAGACAACGAGCTCTCCATCATCAACACGGACAACTTCCCCAACAACGGCGACCACATCAAGAAGCTCGTGCTCGAGCTGGACTGGGTTAAGGAAGGAGACGCCGCCGCGTTCCGGGCCTACCTGGACGCCAAGGTGCACTTCCACAATACAATGGTGGACCGCATCACGAACCACCGCGCTGGAAACTCGCTGGTGCCTCTCACGGAGCCCCTGCCGGCCAAGGCCATCGCGATCGAGGACCTTCGTGGAGCTCTGGACGCCGACAGGCTGCGTAAAATCCCTGGTGTCCACGTGCGCACGGACAAGTCGGAGATCGCCAAGGACTACCTGCTCAAGTTCTCCCTGGGCAACGCGGTAAACTCGGCCATGGTGTACTTGCTGGCGCTGTCGCGTCAGCGCACGGCGAACCAGTTCCAGAAGTTCCCGATCATCAGCGAATACCTGGACGCGCTGTTCGAAAAGGACATCCTGCCAGCTCTGGTTGCTGGCGGCGTGGCTGAGGCGGAGGCTCGCACGTTCTACGCCGAGTGGCTGGTGCGCATGAAGCACCCGCACTTCGGCCTCGACAACTTCTGGGTCTCTCAGAACGCGCTCCTGCGGGTCTACGTGCGCCTCCTGAACTCGGTGAACACCAACATCGCCAACGACAAGAACTACTACCCGAGCAAGTTCATGGCCTTCGCTACTGCTGTTGCACTGCGATTCCTCACACCGTGGCAGGCCGACTCGAAGCGCGACGCCCCGACGATTTTCGTTGGTCAGATGGACCCCATCAAGATCGACGCGCCGATCTACTCGCTCACGGAGAAGACATGGAGCTACGACACCGGACTGACCGCCAACCTCTCCACGGGCAAGTACGAGTTCGACGACGGCGAGAATGGTCGTGTGTCTCGACTGCTCTGGCGCGCCAGCCAGCAGGTGCTTGAAGCGACCAAGAGCAGCAGCTACGACTTCCCCAAATCTGCTCGCGCCGAGTCCTCGTCCGAGGTCTCTAGCGGTGTCGGCGTGGCCGTTGCCAGCGTGCTCAGCTCCGTCAAGGGCTTCGACCTCACCAACGACGCCTACGCCTCGTTCGCCGCCGATGTCGCCGCACTCTACCAACGCCTCGTGTCCGGCAAACAGACCGCGCTCGAGACGCTGGAGGACGTGCTGCGCAACCACCAGACCAGCGAGTACCTCGGCACCAAGGAAGAGGTGGCGACGTTCGTGCGAGAGACCGTCGGCAGCGTGCAGATCATCGACGTGCACACGCACCTGTTCCCCCCGAGCCACGGCAAGCTGATGCTGTGGGGCGTGAACGAGCTGCTGACGTATCACTACCTGGTGGCCGAGTTCCTGCAGACGGCGCCCATGCAGGTGGAGGAGTTCAACACGTACCCGAAGGAGCAGCAGGCCGGGCTCATCTGGCAGCACCTGTTCGTGGACCGGTCTCCGGTGTCGGAGGCGTGCCGCGGCGTGCTGACGACGCTGCACTTGCTGGGCCTGGACCACCTCGTGGCGAAGCGCGACCTGCGCGCCATCCAGGAGTGGTTCAAGCAGCAGGACCCCGAGGAGTACGTGGACACGGTGTTCCGCCTGTCGGGGCTCAAGTACGCCGTGATGACCAACATCCCGTTCGAGCCCGAGGAGGCCCGCCACTGGCTGGGCGACCCGGCCACCAACACGCCGCCGCCCGCGTGGTCGCGCAAGTACTTCCGCTCGGCGCTGCGCGTGGACCAGATCTTGCTGGGCGACTGGGCGTCCATCGCCCCCACGCTGGATGTGTTCAAGCTGCCGCATACTTTGGCGGGCGTGCGCACGCTGCTGGAGAAGTGGATCGACATCATGAAGCCCGAGTACTTCATGTCGAGCGTGCCCATTTCGTTTGAGTACCCGGACGAGAACGCGCCTGCGTCTAGCGCCGGCGAGCTGCCGAACGGCGCGGAGCTGCTGCTGCAGGTGCTTCTGCCTCTGGCCGAGGAGAAGAAGCTGCCGATCGCGCTCAAGTTCGACAGCGTGCGTCCCATCAATGCTCGCCTGGGCGTGGCCGGCGACGGCGTGAAGCCGAGCGACGTGGACATCCTGATCAAGCTGTGCCGCAACTTCCCCAAGGTGAAGTTCCTGGCCACGTTCCTGTCGCGCGTGAACCAGCACGAGGTGACGGTGACGGCCAACAAGTTCCGCAACCTACACCTGTACGGCTGCTGGTGGTACTGCAACAACCCGTCAATCATCGAGGAGCTGACGCGCATGCGCATCGAGATCCTGGGCACGGCGTTCACGAGCCAGCACTCGGACGCGCGCGTGCTGGACCAGCTCATCTACAAGTGGAGCCATTCGCGCGACATCATTGGCGAGGTGCTGGTGGACATGTACGAGAAGCTGTTCGTGACGGGCTGGAAGGTGTCGAAGAGCGACATCCAGCGCGACGTGCAGCGGTTGTTCGGTCTGAGCTACGAGGAGTACATGGCGAAGGAGATGTAAGCAGGCTTCTGTGCTGTGGAAGCACGAATTAAAGTGAGATGATGTTTCTGTTGTATAGCGTTGTCTGCATGTAGCTGCTTACACAAATTGAAACAAGTGTTTCAATGAAAATGGAGAAGATGTATTCACTACGCGAGCATTATCAAGCTGTCGTGATGACTACCGATGCCCTCAATGATTCAGCACATGCATGAATGGATGGAGGTACTGATAGCGCGGCCAAATTTGCGTAAAATCTGAAGATTCCGTTGTAACACGCACCGGTGTTGACGTAGGAACTTCCAACCGTGGTGTTGGTCCGAGAGTCAGAGTCACGACACCAGCCATTTGAAAATCTGGCAAGCGTCACGGAGTTGCCCTCACTCAGCCAAACTTTGTAGTAGCCGTCGTCGATAACACAAGGGTGACAACTATTGTCGGATCTGTACGCAACGATAGTGGCGAGTCCCGCAATTCGTTCCTTCGACGTATATTTCCATGAGCAAATGGGCTCATCGCCGAACTTCGATGTCCCAAACCCTGTGTAGTCGATAACACAAGGGCCTCTGAAGTAAAACCAATTGCCTGAGCAATCATTACACCCTTTGATATCCATCGCAGTAGCCTCGCAGACTCAGTCGCGGAACGCGATAATCTGCAATGGAACACCCGTCAAAGTGCATAAGCTGTCATTAGCCCTGACGATGCCGATCCCTTCAACCCACCAACGGAGAACCGCTTCGCACAACCATTGATATACCCATCACCACATTTCCGCTGCGGAAGACACGTCGCCGAGCGTATTGTGAAATCCATACTGCTCTGAACCGATTCGCAATTCGCGTCAGCATACGTCGTGATGATCGCGCGTTAATACTGTATGAAAGCGCGCTGTGTCGTCTGGGTTTGTATGGCAGATATTATCCATGACGTACGCGGTTGCCGTGTCTGGGGTGCTGCCGCAGTAGTCGTTCAAAAACTCTTCCACCACTACTGTACATACGGTGTGTCGTCACCAATTACAGAGGCTGCGAGTGCGTTGTACTCTCTCGTACGGCTCGACACAGGGTAGTGTGAACTGCCGTCAGACCGGCAGTTTTGGCTCGATTAGTCTTGATCAGCCGCACACACGAAGCCTTGTTCCACGGTAAGTTCCACGGGGCGTAGGGAGCACGAGCTGTCTTCGTACACAGTGACAGCACTCATTGGCAGCTTTGGCCCCTTGTACACGTATCTTGTTGCGTTGTTGGCAAATGCTCTGTCGTATGAATCTCCGTAGGGTACATCCGCCTCGCTCACCACGTTTTCACAATTCGGATCACTGTACTGGTGCCTAAAAACCGAACAAGGTTCTGGTGCGAAGTGACGGCACCGACGTTGACATCTTTCTTTCATTCTACGCTACACGACATTTCAACCAACGCTTGACGTTTCAGATCGCATTCCTCTCAACTTTGAGTGAGAGCAAGCCACTTCCAATCTTCTGTGTCAATGCCAAGTCAGAAGCCATGAAAAAAAAAACGCCATGGTGAAGCTACGTGTACTTGGGCTTTCCCATTCCCCAATAATCCAGCAACCAAGCAAGTCGTTTGCAACACAACCTTCTCAACCAATAGCTCCAGTCATGAAGATGTCGAAGTTCGGTGTTGCTGTGTGCGTGGTCGCGGCCTTGACCCAAACTGTCGTGAAGGCTGACGACCCAAAGCTGACGCCAGCTCCGGCCGAGTCGAAGCCCGTCGAAAGCAGCACGGAGTCTACCGACGCGCACGAAGGATACGAAAACCAAGAGCGCCACGATAAGAAGGATGAGGGCTGCGGTGACCACGACGATGACTACGGCGAGGGCTACGATGACTATGGCTATGGATATGGGTATGGCGGGTGGTACCCGAGCTATGGCAACGACTTCAACGTGTACGGCTACGGCAAGTATGGCAACGATTTCGGCTACGGCTATAGCGGAGGCTACTACGGCTATAACCCCAGCGCCTACAACTATGCCTACGCGTACGGGTCCGACCAGCCCTACAGCTATAGCTATGGCGGCCAGCCCTATGGCTACGGCGACAACTATGGCTTTGTCGGCTGCAAGCACGATCGCGGTAAGATTCGCCACTGCGGCCACAAGAAACACGGCAACAACTATTACTGAGCTTTACGAAAAAGTAAAGGTCGCCAGCAAGCAAGAAATCACCCCAGTCCAGTCAATCAGTGAGCTTTGTCCAGTATAAGCCCCAACACCAGTAATGAATGTGATCGTGCGCATCTCGTCAACCATAGTTAAGTTGTATAACTTCACTCCGTAGCTGCACTTTGCACTTGGCCCTCTGCAACCGGTAACTTCGCCCACAGCGCGAAACTCTGCAAAATGATGGAGGCCGCAACCGTCACGTTGAGCGAGGCGGTACCGCCGCCGTACTGCGGGATGTACACAAAGTCGTCGCAGATCGCCACCTGCGCCGAGTTCATGCCGCTGCCCTGCACCACTCAACACTCCATCAGTTAATCAGTAGGACCTCTCTTTCCTGCCAGTCAATAAATAGTCTACCCACCTCGTTGCCCATAATGAAGGCCGTGTCGCCCGTGAACGGCTGATCGGCGATGCTCTTGGCGTCGTGCATGATCTCCACGCCCACGACGCGGATGCCGCGCTCCACGCAGTGCGCGCGGCAGTCCTTGAGCGTGGCCAGGCGCGTGACCCGGCAGCGCAGCGAGCGCAGGAACGGTTCCTGCTCCTGCAGGTCGAACTTCTTCTGCCCCACCACGAACACCTCCTGCACGCCGAAGGCCGAGGCGCTCACCAGCATGTTCTTGATGTTCTTGTTCTTCTGCACATTGTTCAGGATCAGGAAGTGGCGCGGCGGCGCTCGGTCGGCCATGCTAACTAACGTCCCCGGTACGCTGTACAGTGTACACTGCTGGTCGTGCTCGGAAGTCGAAATTCGAGTATTCCTTCTCGTAGTATCCCAAATTAATATTCTATATTGCAGGTAGTTTGAAATGTACCGTGGCTTTGGTACATGTACACTGAGACGACCTGAGTGTAGCCATATCAGGGAGTTGCCTTTTTTGCAGTCAACAGCTCCTGAAGCAGAGTGCAAGATCCCCAAGAGGACGCGCAGCCACTTGCCTGCCCACAATGGCGATGGCTTCGCCCTTGGGCAGCGGCAGCTCCGGCAGCAGGCGCAGCTCGAGCGACAGCAGCGTCGCGTCGCCCCCGGGCGGCTCGCTGCGCTTGGCGCTGGACAAGAAGCGCAAGCTGGCGACGGTTGGGGTGGCGCACGGCCACGAGCACGAGCTGCAGCTGCAGCTGCAGCGCAAGCGGCGCAGCATCCTCAACGAGGACGTGGAGGGCGACAGCAGCGGCGTGGAGGACGCGGCCTGGGCCGTGCGCGCGCCCAGCAAGCAGATGAGCATCGCCAACCTCATCAGCTCGCCGCCCACGCCCACGGCCAGCGACGACAGCTTCTGGGCCGCCACCTCGGCGATGGCCGACGTGACCATAAAACCGGAGAAGATCGAGGTCGACGTGGAGATGCAGGAGCCGCCAAAGGTTGTCGCGCCGCCGTCGTCCTCGAACATTCCGGCAGCGTTCCTGGCCACGCAGGCTTTCGCCAGCCCGCGGGACTTTTTTGTGGCGCCGCTGGTGGCGGCGTCGAGCCCTGGAGCGGCAACAGGGACTACAAATGCAGGTGCTGGTGCTGGTGCTACGACGGAGAAGGCGCACGTGGTGTGCACGCTGTGCCAGGTGACCATGGGCAACAGGGTGTATAGTCTCAAGAGGCACCTGTTCCGCCACCACCCGCAGGTCTTCCGCGTGGACAGCCCCGTCATGGGCAACAGGAAGTCGGAGTCCCCACCGGCGATGAAGAGCCAAGCCATGAAGAACGACCCGGAGATCGCGAGCTGGACGACGACGACCAGCGACCAGCCCGTGGTACGGCTCAAGGAAACGTATGTCCCTCATGGACCGTCTGGCGGGGCCATGAAGCGTTGCAAGATGTCGTCGGAAGGTGTGGACAATGGCAGCAGCAATGCGGCGGCGTCCTCGCTGCCGGCCGAGTCGAGGCACAATGACGCCTTCGTGGGCTGGCTTCGCTCCGATGTGATCCCGATGAAGGCACTGCAGAGCCAACTCTTTCTCGAGTTCTTGGCGCTCGTGAACCCCAAGTTCAAAATGCCCCAAGTGACTGTACAGCCGCAGCAGCTCCACAAGCTCAGTATGTTGGGGTCAAATCTTGGGAAAGCAGATAACTCGACAACCAGTCGTTCCATTGATTTGGGTGCCGGTGGGTCTGGTGCTGCCGAGCCGCGCTTTATGAAGGGTCTGTGTCTGCAAGGCAACGGCCTCGCTCCGCAGCTGATGAACGATCTCGCGGTGCCGACGCCAGCACCAGATGAGGCCCTGATTGAGGTGCTACGAGCAGGTATTTGCGGGACGGACCTCCAGATGATCGACAATTACAAGCCGGGTTTCAAGGGTGCGCTCGGGCACGAGTTCGTGGGCATTGTTCGAAAGCTCGGAGCGCAGTACGCAAACGATGAGCAGACACAGCGGATATGGATTGGCAAGCGCGTCGTGGGCGAGATTAACATTCCTTGTGATGCATCAAATTGTGCTACCTGCGCGCGCTGCAGCCTAAAGCGCAATCACAGCGGCGACTCATTGACTCGAGAGGAGGTCATGCGTCGCAATCACTGTCCGAACCGGTCTTGCCTCGGCATCGTGCGGAAAGATGGGGCCTTTGCGGAGTTCATTACGCTGCCACTGGCGAATCTCTACGAGGTCCCTGACGGAGTTGTGGATTCGCACGCCGTCTTTGCTGAGCCACTGGCTGCCGCGTGCCGCATTCTCGAACAGCAGGTCATTGAGCCGTCGGATCACGTCGTCGTGCTCGGAGATGGCAAGCTCGGTCTCATGGTAGCCGAGGTGCTGCATGCCACTGGCGCTGCCAAGTCCGTCACTCTCGTGGGAAAGCACCGCGAGAAGTTGGCGCTGGCCAAACACTTTGTGAACACCGTCTACACGCTCGACAGTGGAGAGGACGCCGAGATGGCAGCGCTCGCGGACCGGATCGTGAGTGAGACAGCACCGTTCGACGTGTGCGTCGAGAGCACAGGAACTCCCGGCGGCATTGCGTTGGCACTCAAACTGGTGCGCGAGAGAGGCACCGTGGTTATGAAGTCGACGTGCTCGGCGAAGAGGTCGTCAGTGGACATTCAAGCGGTGCAGAGCAAGCGACTACGAGTGGTTGGCTCCCGGTGCGGGCCTATACCATGGGCACTGCGATTGCTACGCGACCGCAAGATCGACGTGCAGAAGTATATTCATGGCGTGTACCCGCTGGAGCGAGCCGAGGCAGCATTGGCTCATGCAGCACAGCGCGGGACACTCAAAATCCAGCTCGTCATTAGGTGACGTATTATTCCACTGCGAGCTGGTGTTGCAGCGCAGACGAACGGAAGCAGCGCGCGACGACGACAGCAATCGGCCACAAGAAGTACAGCGCGCACGGTTGAAGTGCGGCACCGTGGTGGCCAGAATACATTTGTGAATTTGTGTCATCTCTAGCCTGGTCGGTCGGAATCGCTTCAACGCACGTCTGCCGCGCAAGTCGAGCCTTGCACGGCTGATGGTGAGACGCGAGGACGAGATGGATACAAGGCTGACCAAGAAGTTTCCCCAAGAAGTGTCGGAAAGTTCCCACAGAGATGGCAAGGATCCAAGGTACACAAGTGTCCTCCAAAAGGTGCGGTTGAGCTCGACTCGAGCGGGATGGCAATGGTCCGGCCACCCACGAACAATATCCTGAGCCAAGATGATAAACGCGCCATGTGACTGCTGACAAGATACAGGAAGGTCCTCAGTCTGCGCCACACAAGGTTGGTTTCCGCGGGAACATTGCCGAACTGCTCCATGGTTGGCGACGAATCAGTGTGAAGTTCAGTCTCACACGCCGAAGCTCTTGCAACATTGCCGGGATAATTCGCCCCAGAATTAGTTGTGTGCTGGTGGTGTGATGACGGCTCGATGGTTTGATAGAGCTTTGAGTCGAGGCACGCGAACAAGCGCTACTGGACGTCGAGGACCGAGCTCCACCGTCGAGAGCAAACGGTTATTAACTAAGCGCTGTCATCGATAGGTAGGTGGCCGAACACGTAAGGTAGACGTACTTGCATTATGCATGCAACAGTTCAGATTGTCCGAAACACGGCCTGCTACTTTTCGTCAAGAGGAAAATATGGGGCCATTAGTCATTTGAGTCCCAACGCGGAGGCATCTTATTCCGGTAATAATGCAAACAAACCGAGCGAGCGCCCGCGAGCTATGATCTGCGGCTGCACGCCTCCTGCTACTACATGTACGTCCTTGCCGACCGACGCTGGTCTTTCGGAACCGCTGGCGCGAGAGCTTTGCTGGCTGCAGCTGTCGATGGCGTGCTGGCTGAGGCTTGCCTGGCGCGAGCCTTCCTCGCCTAAGTATACAGCACCGCCGCGGTGCAGCGGAGACTGTCTCCGAGACACGCCGTGGCTCCGGCGCCCCGTCTGTGGTCGCCGGCTCTATGCTCGAAAGGGAACCTTGAAGCGTGGGATGCGCTGGAGGCGCCAAAACTGGGCCAGAGGACACAATCTTGTTGCCCAAATTCGCGGGCGAAGGAGTGCTGGAAGGATGCAATGAGCTTGTTGGAAGCGCCAGCCATCGGAGCCTTTGCCGGCCGCCTCGACGGCGTGCTCGACGCAATCTTCGTTGTGGCACCAAAGCGTTTCACCAAGTGGCGTACTTTGGGTGGCTTCAACAAACTTCCGGTGTTTACCAACTTGGAGCAAGTGGCCGACTGCTGGCGTGCTTACTGGTTGTGGGCGGATGCTGACCCTTGTTTGAGGCCAATGGTGCTTTTGATGCAGGTCTGCGAAGTGAGATTGGCCGATTTGAGGCGAGATCTTGCTGGCAGTACACACACTGATGCTATGGATGCAGTAGTGACGACGACAGCGGCGGCGGCGACGTCGGCGCCGGTTGTGTTTGGTGCTTTGCAATGTGCAGGAGCTCTGCGCCGTCACCAACGTGCCCAATTCGCGCGTTTGGGTGTCTCGGAAATAGTAATCTGCGCGCGCGCGGATTGGCCGAGAAGACTACCATCCTGTGCTCGCTCCCGCACTGCTGCTGAAACGGCGATCGTCTAGCGGGCTTACTGCTCGGGTCCGTTGCTGCTGCTGCATACTACTACTGCTGTTGCTGGCGCTACGAGCTCCACGAACGCCGACACCGGCCACGCTGGCCAGCCTTCGGTGTGGTCAGCCGACTGTCCCATGAGGATGCGGCGCTGACAGCATCCAAAGTGTCGATATCACCTGCCGCGTTAATCCAACCGAAAACAGCTGGCCCTCGAAACCGAGCGCCGCGCGTTCTCACGGAGACGGGCGCGGCGAGCTTATTCCTGGCGCGGCCGCCGCGTGGCGAACGTGTGTCGAGGCTCGGCGCCGCCGCTGTGCTCCGGGTGCGAGCGAGCGCGGCCCAGTCAAGGTTGCTGGCAGCAGACCTCCTGGCCGCCATGACCCTGCATTGCTGACTCCGCGCTGCGCGGAGAGCGCGGGCACTGCGCGACGAACGTGCAGAGGTCCGAGGAAAAAGTATGACCGAGGCGGGACGAATCGGAAAGATACGCGATCTTGGACGGTACCTACTCTACACTCGCCGCTTGTATGGCGGTCGTTACATAGCCGCCGAAACCGCCAGCCGGGAGCCACAGGCGTGCGCGCGGAGCCGGGCCACATGGGTTAGCTCTCGCAATTTTTGCAGCGCCGTCGGCAAATCGCCGCTCCGCTCCGAAGAGAGACCAAGCGCGGCTCCGGCGCCCGGCCTCTGCCGCGCGCAGTGTCTGCCTGCCCGGGGGTTTCGTCCCCCCTCGCGGCTGCGCGCGCTTCCTCAAGACCTCCAGACCTCAAGAGTCTTGAGTCAAGACAGGACCCCCCCCCTCTCCTCCGGTTAGCACGCGGCGCCGCGCGCTCGCCGTGTCTAGGCCGTGCGGCCCGCCCGCAACTGATCCCCGCGCAACGATTTGCCACCACCGCCGCAGGCAGCACGAGGCTCGAGGCTCGCGAAGCGTCCGTGCGCGCGTCCAGTGTGAGAGAGCTGGTGTCAGTTATGGCGGCCCTGGCCTGCACCGGGCTCGAAATTCGGTCCGTGCTGCTGTGCCACGCCGCACTCGGAGTCGGCGTCCGTGAGTACATGTACGTTGGTAAGTAGCGCCTCCTCGCTGACACGCGCGTGTCAACATGTTCCATCGATTCAGAAACTTCTGCCGAAGGTTAGCCGTGTCTGTCGAAATGTCTCGACGATCCAACAGCAGCAGCCACGCCCGATGGAAATCGAGCGCTCGACACGCGGCAACACGAGCGCTCCCGGTCCGGGGCGCTACGCCCGTTGCGATGCACGCGCTGCAGTGTACGTGTGCATGTACTGCCCGCGTGGCGGACGGTCCTTGACGCGCTGGCTGCAATGGCGGCGTCTGTGACCCCCCCCCCCCTCCCAAGTTGAAGTGCTTGTGCAAATCGACCGGCAAGCATGACATGACACGAGTCTGCCCACTGCTCACTCCCCCGCGCCCTCGCTTTACTGTACTTCGGTCGAGCGCTGCACCGCCATGGCTGTGGACCGTCCGTGCCAGTGCTGCTGTCTGCTACTTGCTGCTGCTGCTGCTGGACAGGAAAGCCCCCCTTCGCCTAGAAGTCGTCAAGCAGATCCTGCCGTTCGTCACGCTACGACCGTAGACAAATCAACACCCACAGAGTGCTTGGGTCGCGTCCAGTGCTCTCAGCCATCGCGGCAGGCTTGTCCGCTGATGCGCTGGGCCTCGTTCTGACGAGGGTTGTGAGTACTTCCTCAGCCTAAGCAGGTTCGTTGCGGTGGGCCGACTCGGGGAACAACTCGGGTTTCACTGGCGAGTGGCTCGAATTTCGTTTGGTTCGGATTGGTTTGTTTACAGCAATCTTCGTCTCTGTGCAAAGTGACCCGGACCGATAGAACCACGCTGCTGTTGGTCAAATTTATTGTTTTGAAAGCGAGCACATGCACCTTTACTCGTTGTGGATCATTCTACCTCAAACTAGTTTTTATATTGTTATAAGTGGCGAATACTTCCACCCAGTAGATCCAATTTGGGCGAAGCGATTAGGCATAGCTCCACACTTCTGAACTAACACATCGGATGCGAAATTATTCTGCAGGATAACGCTCATATTTGTATTAATAAGTGTTCGGCACGGAGTTAAAGTGGAATAACGAAATGCTGCAATATCAAGTTTGCAAAACAATGCTGCACGACAGCTTACATATATGGGAGAACACACAGGTATGAAGACTTTGCACCCCACTTGTACCGCTGCAAGTTACTCGAGGCCACGAAAGGAAAATAGGATTGCGGTAACTAAAATTGTCTCTTCCGCAACCAAACAAAGGCGCAGCCGCAGCCATCCAACCTCATCATACTTAATAACGCAAAAAACGCCCCCTGCTCTCTTTCTACTATATCGTTGATGCCATGTCGTTGGCCACTATAAAAACCGTAGCTGGATCCTGTACAAAAGTTGCATGATTCCTCAAGTTCAGAATGAAAAAATGGTTTTTTACCAACTGCTACGCCGTGGGATAACTTGTCGACTTGCTGTTGCAGTGCAAAAAGCATGACTCGACCCTGGTGTTCCTAGAGTCGTGGCGCATGGTCGAATTAACTCATCTACCCGAGAACAAGGCAACAAGCGCTACCGAACGATGCAGCATCAAGCATCAGTCGAGAGGCGTTGATAAATGCCTCGATAAATTTCAATCTCCACGACTGCTAACGCGATTGTAGCGACACACATCGTGTCACAACACTCCATCGTACTTAGAAGCTAGTATAGATGCTACGGTATTTAAGGACAATCACAGTAAGTTGAGCTCATGATCAGCATCTTCGACATTTTGGACATTGCGCTTAATGCTACTGTACGAGAGCGTGCACCACTGTCAAGTGTGGTTTTAGAACGACGAACAACTAAGGGAGGAACAATTTAGTTTTTGCGAAGAGCAACTAAAGTTATATACCTTATAACAGCGGTGCCTGATTGTGGTGCTGTCCTTGGAGATGAACACAGGATGAAGGGTTCTGGTGAATACAGCTCTATTATACTTACATGCAATACACACATATTTGCTTCCTTTATCCCACGAAGTGCACTTTACGTGCTCCCGAGAGGACCAAGCGCATTCAGTTGCCAGCTCCAATTCAAACCATTGTCAATAGTAGCCATGCGCGACTGGGTCGAGGACGAGAAATTGAGGGCACATGTCCAGCACCGTGGTCCAGACTGACTGCGGGTCTCCAGGAGCGTGAGTGTCCATGGGCACTGAGTACGCATGATCAAGCTCTGACATCTTCATCCGCAAACTAGGCTCAAAATTCTTGCTGAGGTCGATAGTGCCCTCAATGTTGTTCTCTTGATGCTTCACTTGGGCGTTACCGTACCGGTGGCCATATTCTGCAGCACTTTCGCTTCCGCCACCGAGGCTGCTGCCTTGGTCGACGGGTAGCCCAACTTCCGGCGACATTGTGCGTACTACTACAGGTGGGAGTGGAAGCTGAGGTTGAAACCGAGGCTGCGCTTCAGTATGCGTTGGCACGCGGTTCCAGCATTCTTGAGGGTGCTTGAGCAACGTGCGTTGTCCTGCTTTGAGACGGTGATACGGTTTAAGTTGCTGCCGTTGCTTCTTGATCCGGGACGAAGGCGGGCGAGGTAGAGCCGGAGGAAGCGATGGTGCTGGCGGTGTCGGAGCAAGCATAGACAGCGGCAGGAGAGGAATCGAAGTCAGGGGCACCGGTGGCGGGCCTCGGGTCATGGGTGGGCCGACGAAGAGGTACAAGTTGTTGAAGTCCATTGTCTTGAACGAGGTAAATGCTGTAATGACGGACAAGTCCTGACGGTCTGCGGCTCGAATGCTGCACAATATTTTTTCCTGGTAACCACTTCAACTCTGCACGACCTCCCCAGCGTAAATCAAGCAGCATGGATCACCTGAGCAGGCCCCGCCGCGATTCGAGTCTCGCATACACCGAGACAGATCCAATTTTTGTCTTGAATATTTTTGGCAGACGAGGCGAACCTAATCGGATCTAGGCCTCGGATGATCCACGATTCTTGAGCCAAGACTTGACTTACCCTACCAAAGTTGGGATCGAGTGCTGCCGTGCACATCGGCCTATCCGCTAACAAACTTTGCGCTGCGATGGGGACAACGCCGTTGTATATGCCAGCCGAGTGGCGCGAGAACATTACTTTGGAGGCTTGAACATTTTAATGTAGTGACCCAACCTGGAGCCCTTAATGTTGAAGTGAGCTGCTAGCACATTGCTGTACTTGTCGCATTCAGCCACTACATAATGCACATCCGTCCAGACTACAAAACTCTTCGCAGTCCGTTGGGACACTCGCCAGTGAAACCCGAGTTGTTCCCCGAGTCGGCCCACCGCAACGAACCTGCTTAGGCTGAGGAAGTACTCACAACCCTCGTCAGAACGAGGCCCAGCGCATCAGCGGACAAGCCTGCCGCGATGGCTGAGAGCACTGGACGCGACCCAAGCACTCTGTGGGTGTTGATTTGTCTACGGCGTGACGAACGACAGGATCTGCTTGACGACTTCTAGGCGAAGGGGGGGCTTCCCTGTCCAGCAGCAGCAGCAGCAGCAGCAGCAGCAGCAGCAGCAGCAGCAGCAGCACTGGCACGGACGGTCCACAGCCATGGCGGTGCAGCGCTCGACCGAAGTACAGTAAAGCGAGGGCGCGGGGGAGTGAGCAGTGGGCAGACTGGTGCGTCCAGACTCGTGTCATGTCATGCTTGCCGGTCGATTTGCACAAGCACTTCAACTTGGGGGGGGGAGGGGGGGTCACAGACGCCGCCATTGCAGCCAGCGCGTCAAGGACCGTCCGCCACGCGGGCAGTACATGCACACGTACACTGCAGCGCGTGCATCGCAACGGGCGTAGCGCCCCGGACCGGGAGCGCTCGTGTTGCCGCGTGTCGAGCACTCGATTTCCATCGGGCTTGGCTGCTGCTGTTGGATCGTCGAGACATTTCGACAGACACGGCCAACCTTCGGCAGAAGTTTCTGAATCGATGGAACATGTTGACACGCGCGTGTCAGCGAGGAGGCGCTACTTACCAACGTACATGTACTCACGGACGCCGACTCCGAGTGCGGCGTGGCACAGCAGCACGGACCGAATTTCGAGCCCGGTGCAGGCCAGGGCCGCCATAACTGACACCAGCTCTCTCACACTGGACGCGCGCACGGACGCTTCGCGAGCCTCGAGCCTCGTGCTGCCTGCGGCGGTGGTGGCAAATCGTTGCGCGGGGATCAGTTGCGGGCGGGCCGCACGGCCTAGACACGGCGAGCGCGCGGCGCCGCGTGCTAACCGGAGGAGAGGGGGGGTCCTGTCTTGACTCAAGACTCTTGAGGTCTGGAGGTCTTGAGGAAGCGCGCGCAGCCGCGAGGGGGGACGAAACCCCCGGGCAGGCAGACACTGCGCGCGGCAGAGGCCGGGCGCCGGAGCCGCGCTTGGTCTCTCTTCGGAGCGGAGCGGCGATTTGCCGACGGCGCTGCAAAAATTGCGAGAGCTAACCCATGTGGCCCGGCTCCGCGCGCACGCCTGTGGCTCCCGGCTGGCGGTTTCGGCGGCTATGTAACGACCGCCATACAAGCGGCGAGTGTAGAGTAGGTACCGTCCAAGATCGCGTATCTTTCCGATTCGTCCCGCCTCGGTCATACTTTTTCCTCGGACCTCTGCACGTTCGTCGCGCAGTGCCCGCGCTCTCCGCGCAGCGCGGAGTCAGCAATGCAGGGTCATGGCGGCCAGGAGGTCTGCTGCCAGCAACCTTGACTGGGCCGCGCTCGCTCGCACCCGGAGCACAGCGGCGGCGCCGAGCCTCGACACACGTTCGCCACGCGGCGGCCGCGCCAGGAATAAGCTCGCCGCGCCCGTCTCCGTGAGAACGCGCGGCGCTCGGTTTCGAGGGCCAGCTGTTTTCGGTTGGATTAACGCGGCAGGTGATATCGACACTTTGGATGCTGTCAGCGCCGCATCCTCATGGGACAGTCGGCTGACCACACCGAAGGCTGGCCAGCGTGGCCGGTGTCGGCGTTCGTGGAGCTCGTAGCGCCAGCAACAGCAGTAGTAGTATGCAGCAGCAGCAACGGACCCGAGCAGTAAGCCCGCTAGACGATCGCCGTTTCAGCAGCAGTGCGGGAGCGAGCACAGGATGGTAGTCTTCTCGGCCAATCCGCGCGCGCGCAGATTACTATTTCCGAGACACCCAAACGCGCGAATTGGGCACGTTGGTGACGGCGCAGAGCTCCTGCACATTGCAAAGCACCAAACACAACCGGCGCCGACGTCGCCGCCGCCGCTGTCGTCGTCACTACTGCATCCATAGCATCAGTGTGTGTACTGCCAGCAAGATCTCGCCTCAAATCGGCCAATCTCACTTCGCAGACCTGCATCAAAAGCACCATTGGCCTCAAACAAGGGTCAGCATCCGCCCACAACCAGTAAGCACGCCAGCAGTCGGCCACTTGCTCCAAGTTGGTAAACACCGGAAGTTTGTTGAAGCCACCCAAAGTACGCCACTTGGTGAAACGCTTTGGTGCCACAACGAAGATTGCGTCGAGCACGCCGTCGAGGCGGCCGGCAAAGGCTCCGATGGCTGGCGCTTCCAACAAGCTCATTGCATCCTTCCAGCACTCCTTCGCCCGCGAATTTGGGCAACAAGATTGTGTCCTCTGGCCCAGTTTTGGCGCCTCCAGCGCATCCCACGCTTCAAGGTTCCCTTTCGAGCATAGAGCCGGCGACCACAGACGGGGCGCCGGAGCCTCGGCGTGTCTCGGAGACAGTCTCCGCTGCACCGCGGCGGTGCTGTATACTTAGGCGAGGAAGGCTCGCGCCAGGCAAGCCTCAGCCAGCACGCCATCGACAGCTGCAGCCAGCAAAGCTCTCGCGCCAGCGGTTCCGAAAGACCAGCGTCGGTCGGCAAGGACGTACATGTAGTAGCAGGAGGCGTGCAGCCGCAGATCATAGCTCGCGGGCGCTCGCTCGGTTTGTTTGCATTATTACCGGAATAAGATGCCTCCGCGTTGGGACTCAAATGACTCATGGCCCCACATTTTCCTCTTGACGAAAAACAGCAACGCCGAATCCGTGTTTCGGACAATTTGAACTGTGTTGTAAAAGCGAGTGTAACATGAAGAGTGTGCTTAGAGCACAAGCCTTCGTGTTCGTGAAGTACACGCAGCTAGCAAAGCACACGCTCAAAGGGCCAAGTGGTCGATCATACCTGACAGGCATACACGCCGTGCTTCCTGAAAGACGAGTCCGATACTGCCCTGTGTGGTGGTCTGCTTGGGGGCTACTTAATCGGTGACGATCTGCGTACTTAGCCGCCCATCTCTGGGCACGGCGGTGATGATACGGGAACCTTCGCGGCTTGCACCGGTGCGCGAACGCGCGGCTCCGGCACCAAACGCGGCAGCTGCGTCAAAATTCGCCGGCATCACTTCTCCCGCCTATGGCAGTCCACTGGCCTCGGGCGCCTGTTACTGTGTGCCAAGTTGTCGCTCCTGGCACTGGAGCCATTTGTGATTTTGCGGCCGAGCCGAAACCCCAGCCAGCGCCATGGTCTCCACGACGACGTACTCGAGCGGCGAGCTGCTGTCCTCGTTCGCGCGGCACGCGCCCCCCGCGGGCATGCTGCAGCCGCTGCCGCCGCACGTGTCGCACCTGGCCATGCAGCCGCCGGCGCTGCTGGACCCGCAGCAGAAGCGCTCGCCGCTGCTGTGCGGTTACCCGAGCAAGAAGTGCTGGAGCTGGCGCGTGGAGAAGCGCAACGGCGAGCTGCACAAGTTCTGCGAGTACCACCGCCAGAAGGCCAACACGAACCAGCGCCGCATGGAGCAGCGCCGCAAGCAGGGCCGCTCGGCCTCGCCGCGCGCCAAGAGCAGCGGCGGCGCGCGCCGCTCGCACAAGGTGGCGGCCGACGCCAAACGCGACGTGGTGGTCAAGCTCGAGCGCCCCGCCCCCGTGCCCAAGGCAATCTCGCACCCCAAGGCCGCGGTCGTGCCCGCGCCCAACGCCGGCAGCCCGCGCGGCATCGACTGCTTCGGCAGCGCCGCCGTCATGGACGACGCCGCGATGTTCTCGTGGATGGACGCCGAGCTGGACATCGGCATCGGCATGGACGCCGCCGTGGACTACATGATGGTGGACACGCCCGTGATCGACATGGAGCCGTCCGACACGCCCGTGGACCTGTTCGAGGAGGACCTCTTCTTCCTCGAGCACTTCATCGACGAGATCTCGCACAGCGCCGTGTGAGTGTTGCGCGCGTGTCACGCCACCCACCAACTAAGTTAATGAGCGCCGACCGAGAGAGAGAGAGAGAGAGACAATTCCCCCCCCCCACCATTCCGGCCGCACGCGTCGCCCTACTCCACGCGCGGTCTGCACACCAAGTTCGTATTTTGAAACAAGTAGTAGAAGTAGAATTGAAAAAAGTAACGTAGACGCTGTAGCAAATTGAAATGCATCGAGTACTGTGCATTCGACTCCCGAGTGCCCGAGCACGCAGCACACCAGCAGCAGTAGTATTTATTTAGGACGACAGAGCGAATAGACTGAGCGTTGGGTATGGATGTCAGTCGCTGAGGTTCCTTGTGTTCGCGTGCGACTCAACGTTTGACGGCATCGACGCTGGTGACATTCGGTCCAGCACTGGAGCTAGTCACGGACGACTTGGCCGTTGGGGAGCGTTACGATACCCTCAGCAGAAGCGGTGACGGCGAGATTGTCGGGGAAGCTTGCCATCGCCATCGGATGAAATGGCCAGAACTGACTGCGTCGGTGGTCGGCTATGGCAGGGCATTTTGCCAGGCGAGGAGGAAGCTTCAGCTTTCCGCGCGGTAATGGGCGCGTTATGAGACAGCGTGCGCTGCCCCATCGATTGCACACGGTGTGCGATCGCGGTTGAGTTATCTGATCGTTTTCGCCGGCTGTGGATGGCCACGCACTCCTCGACGCACACAGCGTCGAGGTCGGTAGCGGTGGCTTCATTACCCCGCGGCGGCGGAAGGCAAGGTATCCGGGATAGGCTCACAGACTGCATCCATGCACAGGGCAACGGACGACACACGGCATAATGGGCTCGCGATGGACGATCAGGTTCAGCCGTTTACACGAGGGGGAGGGTTTGACAAGGTCATCCACTTCAACTTGGACCATACAATTCCCAAGACAAACTGGAGAAGGTCACCAGGCACAAGCGATAGTGTTGGCCACTATCATGGATACTCTCGTCGCCCTCCTCGGTGTCGCAATGTTCTGCACGGCCAACATGCGCTCTCAGTCATCACGCAGATACCTTGCTCGCCAAAGGCAGCGCGGCATTCTACCAGCCTCCGTTTAACCACCCGCCCCAGCCCGCCTCAGCGAACACGCCGAGCTGCCCCCATCTCGGGCTTGTGTAGGGAGGAACTGCTACAAAGCCTGCTGCTCACCGACACAGCAAGCACTGCACTGCTGCCTCGACAACCCGCTGGGGTCTTGCTCCAGCCACGATATCCTTTCAAGATCGCATCAAATCCATCGTTCCACGAAGCAGCCTCGACAATCAGCCATCTCACGGGAGGGGCGTCACGGCCGCTTCCTCGCATATTCACCACCCAAACGCGGCCTTATCCCATGCCATCCGTCCCGGATATTAAATCGAACGCTGCTTGTGACAATCGCGCTCACGGAGAGCACGTCACGGCCTACGTGCGTGCTGCATTCACCTGAGCCCGAGCCTAATGCATGCACCCGAGCTCGAGGTACCTCGCACCTCCGCTTGGATTCCTTCTCCGTCACTCTGCAATTTGCTGCACACCTCTCCCATCTGAATTTCGAACCACGACCACGATCACCATGGAGACCCAGCACCCGAACACGCAGTGGACCGCGTGCGGGCGCAAGCTGCTCAAGGACGGGCGCAACTTCTTCGTGCGCGGCGTCAACTACGCGCCCACGCCCATCGGGCGCCCCGGGCGGCTGGACATGCTGGGCGAGCCCGCCATCTTCCTGCGCGACCTGCAGAACCTGCGGCTCATGAACGCCAACGCCGTCAAGACGTACGACTTCTACAGCTACGTGCAGCACAAGGCGTACCTGGACGCCGCCTTCAACGACGACGTGGACCCGGTCTACACCATCTTCTCCATCTGGATCGACCAGAGCGTCATGGAGCCGGCGCTGCGCGAGAGCAGCCCCGAGTTCCAGCACCTCGTGCGCGAGTACTACCTCATGGCCAAGGAGACGGGCGGCCACCCGGGCGTCATGGGCTACTCCATCGGCGGCGAGATGAACAGCATCACCGTGATCCAGGACAAGACCTTCTGGAGCAAGTTCTCCGCGCTCACGAGCGCCGTGCGCCGCGGCCTCAAGGAGAACGGCGACGCCCAGAAGATCATCACCACCACCTTCGTGGACGACGGGGGCGAGAGCTTCCTGGCCGGCGAGAAGTTCAAGGCCGACGTCGACATGTGGGGCTCCAACGTCTACCAGTCGGACTACGCCGGCGCTGTGATCCCCAAGTTCCAGGCAGTGCCTGGCAACAAGCCATTATTGGTGTCTGAATACGGCCTCTGCTACTCAAGCAATAAGGGGATTGGAACCTTTATGCAGCTCAACTACGTCGCTGACATGCTCACGCAGCAGACGCTGGCCATGCAGAACAATTTCCAAGGCACAGACGGCGTTGGCGAGCAAGTTATTGTCGGTGGATTCGTGTTCGAGTACAGCGACGAGTGGTGGAAGGCCGGCAACCCTGACGAACACAACCTGGGGCTCGTCAAGAACAACCAGTTCCCGCTGGGATACCTGTCGGAAGAGTACTTCGGTCTCTTCAGCGCCTCGCGTGCCACGCCCGACGACGCGGAGGTCAATGCGTCGGCGTTGCCCAATGTGCTCAAGGCGAGACCGACGGTGTCGCTGCTCACGAAGATGTGGGGGAACGGATCTCTGGCGACGGAGGGACAACTCGTCAAGGATTGCAAGGCCCACATTGAACCAGTGACTATTGCCGCCCCCTCGAACAATGTGGTACCCAATGTTGAGACTGCATCCTCGACCTCGTTCGGCGACTTCATGGTGCTGGGTTTGCTCGGTGGCGTGTTCTTCTTCCTGCTGGTTGCCATCCGCACGCGTATGCGTCGCATGAAGTACCAGAAGCTGTCCCCGCCTTCGTCAACCCGCACGGTCTGGGGCTCGCCGCGCTACCAGGCTGAACCTGCGACGGAGTCGTCGCTGCTGGCTCATGACATTGACCACCAAGTGGTTTAAGTATTTTGAGATTTTGGTGCCTTTTGTAGGCTGTCGATATGTATAACAGCGAGCATGGGCGACGCAGGATTGGCGTGCATTTCACTAGTGACGGTAGCTAGTGTTGGTACTGCTAGTCTGAAGGCGTCTTGAAGTACATTTGATAATATATGGAGCTGCAAGCAAGACGGCGTGAAAAGTTAGTTCATTGAGAGCAAGAACGAGCATCACCAACACTTTGTGGCGGCGTGTTACTACATTCTACGAACTTTGAGAGTACCACCAATAACGAAGATCAACTTCGAGCCATCCAGCGTCGATGACCTAGGGCGTCTAAAATATATTAAACCAACCGGCAACAGGTCAATACGTCATCAGCCAGCAGCGTCGACCCCGTAACAGGTCTAGCAAAGCGGGGTCAGCTTTTGGTACTTCATGTGACGCACACACGTGCGGATGGCAACCAGCAGGAAGAAGAACACGAGCAGTCGCCAAACGATTGTTCATTGCAACTCTAACCAATGGTACATGTATCAATTGATGAAGTTGCTACTTAACTCGTTAGTCGATGCTGTTAACTCAGCACGAAGTTGACGGCAAGGGGGTTCCCGCGAAGCGCGACAGCAGCTGAAAAGCCTCTGCGTTTGGTGTGCGCCAGTCTGCACGCAGTAATCCATCGGTATCACCACCGTTCGGGTTCACGCACCAAAACACCACACCACTGACGCCAATCTGCTGCGTGTACTCAGCGAACCGCGTCTGCCAGGCCCAATCTTTCGGGTTTTCGTGGCGACCACCCCACTCTCCAATGACCAACGGAACGTTCGACTGCTGCTTCAGAAACCCAAAGTGAGTATCCCACACGATCGGCATGTTGTTTGGGAAGTCCTCCGCATTAAAGTACGGCTGCCACGACACTGCGGGGCCGTACGTGTGCGGACAGTACACAAGTCGATGGTCCACACTCAGCGTCACAGGGTGCTTCCCCGCCGCTTGCAGGTTCTCCCCCCAGAAGCACGGCATTTCGTGCCCCGCATCACAGCTCGTGGTCTGCACTCCTTCCACGAAAATCAGCCACCGTGGACACACTGCCAGCACTGCGTCCGCCAGACTCATGGCCGCCAATCTCCAGTCCGTCCTGACATCACCTGAGCCCCACGTAGCTTCTCCATGAGGCTCATTGTTCAAGTCTGCGCCTAGCACGTTCCACTGGTCGGCGTATCTCGTCGCCAGTGTCGTCCACATCTGTGCGACCACAGTCTCCGGACAGCCCTGTGCGTCGTCGTACCACAGCGGGGTGATGGCCCCCGCCGGCTGCATCACGTGGGCGTCCAGCAGCACCAGCAGCTCGTGGCGCGCCAGCTCGTGCACCACGTAGTCCAGCACGTCCAAGTAGCGCAGCTCTCTGCCCTCGAACGCCCTCAGCAGCGCTGTCTCGTTGCCCATTTTGTAGCGGTCCACCGGGATGTTGTTGGCCGCGGCAGCCACCGCCAGCGGCACGCGTACGAGGTTGAAGCCGTTCGAGCGCAGCAGCTGCGCCACCGCCGCCAGCGTCGTCGAGTCGGCGCCGCCCCACAGCCCGTGCGGCACGCAGATGTCGCTCTCCATGCCGAAGAAGCTCGCGCCCTTGAGGAAGAACGGCTTCCCGTCAAGCCACACGCCCCCGCGCGCGGCTTCGAAGCGCAGCGGCATCGTGTGTCAATCTTCAAATCTGATAATGAGTGGCTATCTCCTTAGGGCTAGGTGTGACTACATTCGAGCGCTCTATAGTATGGAGGACGCGTCCCTCCGTGGTTGGACTGGATCGTAGATAGCATTTTGTCAAAAAGTCAGTCAATATTTTGCAGCAGCCATGGAGTCACCATATCTACTAGTGGAACTGGAGGAAAGCGCGAACACAACTCTAGATCGCTGTCGAGCTGCCCGTCCGGCAAATACTACTCGCGCGTACGCGCCGAAACAAAGGGAGTTCAAGGCTTGGTGCGACCGCAAAGGCTTCCATGAAACCACACGTTACCAGGTCACAGCATCCAAGATGCATCTTTTTCTTCAAGAGGAAGTTGTAGATCGCCAAGTTCGTGTCAAAAAGTCTACTCGCAGAGTCAGCGTAGCTACAGTTGAAATGTATGTAAACGCTCTGTCGGATTTGTACAACGACCAGCACAGCAGGGGGGCAAACGCACCCCCGCACCCCCGCAGCAGCCTCATTAAGGCTCTCGTGACTTCGTTGAAGCGCGAGAAACACGAAAAGAACAAGCGTGAGTACATTGATCGCGGTATTGGGTCTCTATTAGATGGTTACTGCACTACTAACGATCTCGTGGCAATCTCTCGCTATTACATGAACTTGAATACTGGCGGAGACTTACGAAATCGCCTCAGTCATTTCTTGTGTCATGCCTGCCTTCTGCGAGGCGAGTCTGCGCGTAACATGGAATTACCTGATCTTTTCAGTGTGGAGTTGGAGCACGAGGGCTTCACAGAATGCAGAACGCTCGTGATGATTATGGAGCAAGGTAAAACGAATCAATTTGGCCGCCGCAAATTTGGCTCTTGCATTCGACACAACAATGTCGAGATTTGTCCTATCGGAGCTCTCGCTTTGTATTTTTTCTATCGATGGTGTGTGCAAATGGAAGCGATAGCAGACGTTCTGATCCCACAAAATCGGTATGATATTAAGGTGCTCAAGTCAGGAAAAGAATCAAACAAAGCGCTGTCTTACCGGGCTCATTACGACGCAACAGTGAAGGCTTTCACCGCTCTGGGCTTGCACTCTAAAGCAAAGACCCATGCGGCGCGAGGGTCTGGGTCCAGAATGGTTGAGCTGGCAGGGGCGACAGAATCTCAAATTAGACGTTTAGGCAGATGGAATGCAACAGCGATGGAGGGATGTTACCTGACTGCACTGCCTCGAGAAGCAATGCGTTCGTTGGCTGGGTTTTCGCCTGATCGCCGCGCATTTTTCTTGGAGCGGGCGGCACTCACTCCGCCCGATAGCCTTCAGCGCGATGTATTTCCTTTTGTGGAATAATACATGACAGCCTACAACCAACAATCAGCACCGCACGTTGCCACAGGGGGGTTGCTTAACTTGTTACTGTACCTTCGGGTTGTCCTCTTGCAAGACTCTGTGCTACTGCGCGAGCTTCATCCCGCTCACAAAGTCTCGTCGCACTCTCTGTTCAGCTCCGGCGGCTTTAAAGAATTCGCCGAGGAATTGAAAACCAAAATGCTAAACGATCAGTCGCCGCAAGTGAAGCAATTACACGAAGTGGTACCGGACTTGATGGATCATCTGAAACAACAGCAGCAGCAAGTGATATCACACATCGATAAAAAGGTCAGTGAACTTCAAACGTCAGTGGTGCATGTTAAAGAAATGTTCACCCAAATTACCTCCGGCTCTGCGTCTGTCCGTCTGAGCGTCGACTGGGAGCTTCTAGCAGTGCACAAGATCGTTCTGGCTGTACAGCGGATTCAACAGAAACCCATCCGCGTCGCACACCACTTCCAGCTTCGTACAAGCTCCTCAGATCCATCAAGACTGTGCACCAAGTGTGGCAGGAATGGGAGGTCGGAATAAATGGGAGCCCGCCGTGCGTAAACTTGAAGAGCAACTTGGATCGAGCTGGCGCAGCAACGCAGCCGAAAAGCGATTTTTCTTCCGCAGAAAACGTATAATTGACCGAGTTATCCTGATGGCACAACAACAACAAGTCACTTATGAGCAAGCAGTATGCATGCTGGAGAATCAAAGAACGCAATCGCACCTAACGTTGAACGGATTGAGCGAGAGTCTAAAAGGTAGAGAGACCTAGGCCACACATACACTGTAGCGTTAGTACACTTGTCGCCGAACTATATTCACGCTCAATGGAGACTTACATGCTCATCTGCACCGCCGCGCGCGAGGCCATCATCTCCTCGTCGCCGCAGCCTCTCCTCCTGGCCCGCTGGTGCCGGCCTGCACTGCCGCGCGCGGGGCTCTTCGTCGCCTCCCGTCTTTTTCGCGAATGACAATATTGGGGTTAAAATGGGCTAAATTTTATGATAGCAGCTGTTATTAAGAGGGTGACACTTCTGATAACTGAGTTATCAGAGAGACGGCATGGCGACGGGACGGGGACGAGGAGGGGGACGGAGCGCTCTTTCACTTCCGATAATGTCGCATGTCGTTCAAACTTCTATAAACTCCAGCATCTCTCACCCCTCTATATGGAAATTGTCCTTGTTATAACGCATTCTCCAAATCTAGTATTGTAGGTCTACATGTAATACTCCAAATTCTCATCTATGCTTTCACATAAAATTTTGTCAACCGTACATTATTTTTGGTAGGGGTTGGGGTGATGCCCTCCCCCAGGAACGCGTGGCCAGCATGATGCTAGCCGCGGGCTTCCGGCAGGTGCTCTCGGGCATCTGCAAGTCCTTTGAGAGTCTCCACCTCCGCACAACCGCAGTCACCGCAGTCAGACCCCCCTCTCCCCTCCGTCCTAACCAGTCTAACCGCGTCCGTATAGGCTCGTTCAATGCCTGGTCGCTAAACACCTCTTACAGGCAAAACAGCACGCTGCCGGACGACCTCAGCCGCTACAAAATTGATGTCCTCAGCCTCCAAGAAACAAAACTGTACGACGACGACAAGAAACTCATCGGGGACAAGGACTACACGCTACCCACCCTTACGACCCAGAGAAACGATACGGGATCGATTTTGCCGTCTCCCCGAGACTGCAGGAGCTTCTGAGCGACCAGTGCTCGCATCGGCGTTCTCCACCTCCACCTCTCGTACACGGGTCGCGTCAACACCATCGCGGCGTACGCGCCGCACAGCGGACGCCCGTTAAAAGAAGTGGTCACGTTCTACGACGACCTTCGCTCGACACTGGACTCGCTCGCCCGGAGGTACACTACAGTCATCGCAGGGGAGTTTAACGGGAAGCTCGGGTGCCGCATGAGCGGCGAAATCTTCCTTGGTGCCCACGCGCGCGGTTATCCCAACCGCAACGGATACGCCCTCGCTAAATTTAGTGACTCATACCGTTTATATGCTACTAGCACATCCTTCCAAAAACGCGCGGCGCACAAGACCACATGGACCCAACGTAGGACGGACTACTGCATCCACAACCAAATCCTCGGTCCCAGCGCTGCCGCAGGTTCTGCATGGACGCCAGGTCCTGCGGAGGAACGACCACCAATTCAGACCACAAGCTCGTAACGGCAGACTTCGTGCTCACGCACGCTGTCAGACTCCGTTTTCGCCCGAAACCACGTCAGAGCCAGCACCTTCGAATCGCTCGAGAACGCCTCATCCACGATGAGGACATTCAAGACAAGTTCACGAAGTCCTAGCACACGCATTACCACCGCCCAACGGTACCGATGAGCGCCCGATCCGACAACAACGGGATGAAACATTTAAGACGATACGCAGCACAACTGAAACTATAGTGGGTCTCAGCATGCCCCCCCCTGCTCCAAGAAAGACGACGACGACATGCTCAAAGAACTTTCAACATGCCAACGCAACCTCCAGCTTCGGATCTACAACGACTATACCACCAATACAGCTGCTCTCCGCAGTGAACGCAACGCCATCCTTCACCAAATCCAGCTCGGATGCTGCGATCTAGCCAACATAGCTCTCGACGACAAGATCAAAAACATAGAGAGCTGCAGCCACACCGACACCGCCCGGTTCTACGAAGCGGTCCGTACCGTCACACCCCGACGAGCGAGACCGCTACTTCTCTACGACGAAAAAGGTAGGTACATCCTGCATCAACCGACAGCTAACAATCTCGTTCGTTCCCATTGCCAGGCACAGTTCTCTATCCCGGAGAGACCTTCAGTCGCACCGGACCTCGAACCACGAGAGCTCTCCTGCCCAATCACACCTGGGGAGTTTCGCCAAGCACTTCGCCGTCTCAACAACCGGCGCTCTTCCGGTCCCGATGACATCCCCGGTGAACTACTCAAGTATGCGGCAGATGCGCTTGCACCTCGTCTCGCTGAGATCGTCGACAGCAGCTTCGCCCGCGGAGAACCACTCGGCCTTGGAGCAGGCACATTACTCTGCCTACCCAAGCCGAACAAGCCCCAAGGCAAATGCTCAAGTCTCTGCCCAATTGCCCTTCTAAACACTATCCACAAAGCAATCTCGGTCGTTGTACTGAACAGCATCGCCGCAGCCGTCGACACATTCCAGTCGCCGCACCAGAGCGGCTACCGGAGAAACCGCAACACAGCCGATGCTGTATGGACCCATCACTGGATGTGCGCCTATGCGCAATGCTACAGTGACACCATCCACTTTTCGACATCGACCTATCCAGAGCATTCGACACCATCGATAGACACAGGCTGCTCAGGGTCCTCGCAACTTTCCTGCCCGACGACGAGGTCCACCTCATTCGACGCCTACTCACAACACGACTCTATCACTGCGTGCCGGACGCACCACGCTCGGCCCTTTCGAGAGCAACACTGACACCCCGCAAGGAGCCACCCATTTCTCTGCCCGGTGTTCGAGCTCATCCTTCTTCAAGCACGGGGAAGTCTCCCCGCCGGTATCTCAGCGGCGGTGTACCTACCTCGACATAGAAACCGGCATGTGTTTCGTCCGGCTCTTTGCGGCGGAGTCGAATTCAAGACCGAGCACGCGTTGGCGGGTGTTCCTGCCCGTAAACTTCTTGTCGTTAATAGCATCAGTTTCCTGTACAGCTACCATAGCAAAAACAAAGAGACTGGTCGATGTCGCCGCACGAGGACTCAACGTCCACAGCCACACTTATGCGATCGTCTACACAATGGTAATTGGAGAAGCCGTCTGGGTACGCGGCGTTGGTGTGGTTGCCGTGAATATGAGATATAGCGCCGCCGACAATCTCATTGGAACCCGGCGAGCCAGTCCACCGAAAGGTGCCAATAGCTCGATTACCAGCACGTTCTCTTCCTCGATCAATCCGGCGAAGATGTACATTTTTTTTGCTATGAATGCTGATGTTGCGGAAAGCCGATGCTACATCTCCGGCCACGATGTTAACTGCAATACCGGGGAGGGGTTGCTTCGCACATATTATCTCGGTTGCGATGGCATCACAGTGAACGTAGTCAGGCCTTGTGATACTCTCTTGGTCTGTGCAGTCGTTAATGGAGGTGCCTTCCGGGTACGAGAGATCGTGGATAGTGCGGCCAGACACGCTCGAATCTTCGCCACCTTTGTCGACTACCCCGAAGGGAGCAATGGTGATCTCGGGCCACAGTTCCTGTATATCCATGTCCAGAACTAGGCAGCGCCAGGCATCCTGCTCCTTGCGAATGCTTTTGCGCAGTACATTGATACAGTCCCGCGCTGATCCATGATTTGGCAGACACTGCAGCTGTCTTGGTGGCGATTTCTTGAGTCGTACTTGCACACCTTCGCGCTCAATCTGTTGGAGTTGATCAAGGCGCCGGTAGCCTTTGCAGAGCTCATCGAGCAATGCTGGCACTAAGTTCTTGTTGGGCGATAGTCCTCCGCTTCTTGGCCTCTAAATATCTGGCAGCGAGGCATCGGACCGACGGGCAAAATCGGAGCGCGCGTGTTTCAGCGGTAAATCCAACAGGTAGTCTTCTGCAGCAGCAATTCCGCGAGACTTGGGGTAGGTATCGTGCGGTAGTGTTACGCTAACTCTCGCTATTGGCTTGGCCAGTACAGCCCTACGACCCTGGTGAATAAGATCACGCCGCACACTCGCATTCGTGTGTATCATCGTGGCAGTTGTATTGCTAATGACGGAACGCAGAGGTCGCCTGGGCTCAACACCTGAAAGGTGGCGCATTGACTCAGCGCACAGCGACTCGCCTGGTAACACGGTAGGCTCTGGTCAGCGCTTCGATGATGTAGCCAGATGTTTGGCAGTACATGCGGTTATTATTACATTGATTCGCAGGGCGCGAGTTGTTCGCGCCAGCTGGCCCATATGACTGGGTTGCGGAAGTGTATGCGCTGGCTGTATAGCCGCCATAGTCTGTATAGCCGAAGGTGACTGTATAGGGTGAGGTCAAGACTGGCTGTATGGCCGTGGCCTGCAAGGGCCTTCCGATGGCTACACCCGAACCGGATGGGTCCGCCTGATGGGCTGTGCCGACCGAGGTTTTGTTGCCCGGAGGTGCTGACCAAAGGGCAAGACGGCTGTGCTCACGGAAAATTTCGCGCGACTAGATGTGAAGTAAGCTTCCTCATGTGGTCATACCACACTTCCTGTTCCAGCGCGCTCAGGCTGTGGACAGTGTCCAGGATGTCTTCGTACGCCGTACATCGAATGGCCACTGCCGGCAGTGGGGCCGTCGCGCTAAAGTCGCTCGAGTAGTTGGAGATCGCAGATTCGTGTTTCAAGTTTCCATCTCACTTGACTCCTTGAAATGCATCACGGTCAACCTACATGAGCCCAGTCGGCCGCTGAAGATGACCGTCAGCACTGCAGGCGTAACCGGGAACTTGACGCACTCGAGCTCCCGCAACTGTAGGACAAATGACATAGCAGACAGGGCTTACCTGTTCCGGTCTGGGAGGTACGGAACATGCGACTCGCCTCCAGCAGGAGCCCCTGTGGCGGGTTGTAGTCACCCTTGGCCATTTTCGTCCCTTCGGGGAAGCTCGCAGTCGTGAGCTACCGAAGCTCCAGTCGTGGCAGCTCGCCTCGCGTGTTCGGCTCCGTGATGGCTCCTGGACTCACGGAGCCCCTGGTCGTCAGGACTTGAGCTGCGCCGAGCCCGCGCAGGTGACGAACCCCATCTCTGAGTGCCTACAACTCCGCGGTCATATCAGGGCCAGACGATGCTGTTGGCGTATCGCGCTCGGGTATTGAGGGCGCGTCTGCCACACCACTGCGCCCGGGCTGGAAGGACGCCATGAACACCGTCAGGTAGAAGCTTTATTCGGACCGAAGTGCGGCAAGAAGCTTGGGCTCCGAGTTAGATGAAGCACTTGGAGCGGCGGCCTTCTTCACCTTCTTCGAGGGCGGAGGCGCAGCCTTCTCCTCAAGCTCGGTGTCGCGCGTAGCGGGCTTCGCAGCTGGAGAGGCAGTCGGTCGCTTGACCGCCTTCTTTTTACACTTGCGGGCTTCGGCCATTTTCGTGTCCGCCGCGCTACGCGTCAACGCTCGTTCTTGACCTTAACGGGGGAGGGTCAGACATGCGCCTCGCGGAGATAGCTGTCCAGGGCTCTTCCCCGCCGCTGACGTCGTCGACAACAACAGCGGCGTCGGCCGGTGGCTTACTGTCCGAAGGAGCCGCTGCGGCACGGGATGAAGGCGAGGGAGGGGCGCTGGCGGACTCAGGCGTTCCACGGGTGGTCATGATGCGGGTTGGTGGAGTAGAGACCCCTTCTTTCTTGGTCGGTTTGTTGCTTGTTCTTCTGTAAGCGAAGGGAGGGGGGAGAACTCGCGACGCGTGGCCCGGGCGGTCTAACGAGCGATGTGTAACCGATACAAGTACCGGTATATCGGTACTGGTATTTCATGTGGAACAAACATAATTCCCTTGGCTTCGCCCCAGGAATACACCTAAGATAAGCGGTAACACTCTCTTAAGAGCGACCTAAATACTGTCCATTACTGGTCATCCGACGGCCGCTTCCACAGGATGCTAGTGCAATTCAAATTGCCGCAAGTTGAGGCGCTGGGTGTGTGGAGTCTAGGTTGGCTGGGCAACCAGACAGCGGAATATCCCCCATTTCGAATTTTGCACGCCTGTGACTTCTCTGTGGCAAGACGCACAATTTTTCCGAGTGGTTTGTTCTTGTGCGCACATCACCACCGGCATTGAAGTTTTCAGGGTATTCCATCCGAGTTGGGAATATAATGTCGACATGGGAAAAGCTCGAAGAGTTTTGGTCGGGATACGAAGAAGCGAATTTGGTGTGTTATCGCGTTGGTGATTCCAACTCGCGCGATAAGTGGAATTCGATGTTCAAGACTAGGACGGTGTCTACGCAATGTTAAATTGTGTTTCGCAAACACATGTGTACACTGGAATGCAAGCAGCCTTCGCGAGGAAAGGGGAAGCGGAACACTCGTACATCGAGATATTGAGAATAGAAAGCCTGTTTCAGAGCAAAGCTTTGCCGCCCGACGCTTAATGACCCCCACTCAAACGTTGCGCCTACATGGGTTGTTGACAACACAAATGAGGTATATATATCCCTTTCAATTAATGTCTTCGAATATGAAGCTACATTCGACTCACGCCGTGTTACGCATGATTTCGCGGGTTTGCTGCCGTAACTACAACTTCACTGAGCCGCTATTCGTAGTTCTGAAAATTAGCAAAGGGATCCTGTCCGACAAGATACTGGAACAGCTTGATGCGTTTGTCGAAACCAACACAGACACGAAACAAATGACAAATTGCATCTCGAGAAAACAGGTTAGATAGATGGCCATAATGTCGCGAGAGCTTGGGGAATGTTTTAACTAATGGATTTACAGTTTTTTGCTACGAAAGATCTACCATTAGCGCCACAGCAGATTCGGAACTTAGTTAACAGCAGACCGGGATCCTGAATACCGTCTCAAAACTATGATCGCGAAATTCGTTCAGCACGAAGGCAACCAAAGTCTTCTCATCCTTGAAGAATGGAATCATGCGGTCGGAATTGTTGTTCAGAGCGGTAAACAGATAGCAATTTTTGCGCGATGGGGAGATACGCCGGTTCTTGACTGGACACACAACACTATCCGTGCAGGCTTTTATGGTGGGGTAGAGAAAAAACTACGTGGAGATCGTGGAAAGCGTAGGATTCGCCAGCAATAAAACATGGTGCTTCTTACTGTAAGTAACTCGAACAACCGCAAATGAGTCGAACACTGAGCGTACATTCATTTTTTGAAATATCTACCGGAAATACACGGAGATCGTCCGGAGCATGTACGCAGTGCGTGGCATTACCGACGTCAATGAGCAAGACACGGTATGGATACAGAAAACTTGGCCAAGTACAAAGGGTCTCGCTGGCAATAAAGCTGGAACAGTAGGGAACACAGCAAATGAAGTTGTAAGAATTGTAACGGAATCTTGACTGAATCGAAAGTTCAATATAACAACTAGAAAAACGGGAACGGTAAATTTGATCTATGTGGAGTCCTAGGGTTTCTTGCTGGTCCAGCCTGGCTAAGCGACGTTGTGATATACTGCACTTTGCAATACTTGTGCGCGAAATTCGATAAATGTTTTGCGGTGGACTCAGTGAATGTTCACAAGAAGGAATTCAAGCTTCCTAACCAGCCTCTTTCGAGATACAGCAATATCATCCTACCAATTTATCAGCCTTAGTTGAAGTATTGGATGCTCGACATCATCGAGTTGGCTTCAGCACATAAACCTGTCCATGTACCCCCTAGACACGTGAAAGTGTTGCTGTACGATCCTCTCGAAAACACAGACAACATAAGTCTGTTAGTAGACGCTTGATGTCGCTATGAGCCGCTGTTACTCCAGCACTAGGTCACTCGAAATTGGATGCGCAATCAAACCGCTGGCGTAGCTGGAGACATTGCGGTCGGTAAGCCGTCTTTCTGTAACCTTTGTGGTGTTGCAGAACACACAAATACCGTCAGATGTGGATTCCTTGGCACAAACCACAACAATCGCCGAGTTAGATCGGCGTTTGTTGGCCTGCGCAGGGGTTGTCCCTTCGCGGTTCGGCCCAACCAGGACAGCGGGTGTCTCGACTCTCGCCGACACCTGCCAACCCAGGTCCACTCTTCCGGAGATCCGCCGAGCTAGCGGACTCCGTTCACAAACTCCTGTGCTATCCACCAAAGGATGGACGGCGGCGCACTAGCGCTTTTACAGGCCGCCGGGGCAGAAGCAACCCGACTTGAAGAGTAACCGCACCCGGGCTGTCCGGTGTACCGGCTCGCTGAGTTAGCGAGACTTTTCCTTCGCGCTTGGCGAGTACCCAACCCCCATTCCCGTGCCGACCTAATCTCTTGGCGCTGCCAGTCGAGTACCCTACAAGCTATGCCTCTCGGGTATCGACGGCAGGCATAATCCGACCCCGTGCAGGGACTTACCGGAAAGTGTCCACGTGTTGTGGGCCTAGAAAATTCTGCTCTGTTTGTTCATAAGTCTTCTGGGCACCCTGAAAGGGCGCCTCCACTATTCCTAAGGTCCTATACAAATATCAAGTGAAATGGAGTGGTTTCGGATCTCGGTCGACCCTTCACCCTCGCTACAACGCCTCGAACTCGGCGGAGCCGGATAAGCTGTCCGAATAACCCGGCGAGCTCCACGGGGAGGTCTCACCGACTCGGCTGAGTGCTGCTGGGCTCGCCGGGCTCACGCTTGGTCTTCCTGAGTAGCCTCTTACCGTGCCTCGCTTCGTCTGGGCTGCCCGTGCCCCTGTTTAGCCGAGCTCGAGGCTTGAAACTTGACTTGGACTCGACTGAGCGCCTCCTAGCGCTCCCCGCGCTCCTACCGCCGTACGTGTGTCTCCCCACTGCGTGGCGCCACCCGTCCTAGGCTCCACAAAACTGATGTTTTCTACACCACACCTTGCTGACGAACACAAAATCCCTGAATCAATGTTCTCACCAGCGGTGAGTATGGAGTGACTGAAATACTCAATCCAGAGTGATGGTTCTAGTTGTGGTGCCTTCTGCTTTGCCCAGGCACACAATTTCCTGACTGGAGGTAGCCTCTTAGAAGGCAAATGCAAACTCCTTGGTAAAGACGCGGAAGTTATGCGACTAATTATTATGGGAGATTTCCTGCAATTGTTGACGATATCCAACAAACTGGAGATGATCCCTTACTCTGCATCAAGCTGGGAGATATCAGCAAACTACTGAGTGCTTACTTTACAGCGACATTTCAAACCGAAGCAACAGTTTGAAAGAAAACAAATAGTGGGGCAAGAACCTAACATAAATCCTTCATTAAACATACGAAATAATATTTAGCTGATCACAAATATTATTTAACGCTAGCTATAATATCGGCCTAGCTCGGTAAAACTTCATTACATTGTTGAAGATGTACGCCAATTTTGTCACCGCGCTGATGAACCCTCGTTGCTACTTTGATGATAAACCACGTGCGGGGGTTATTGCTGTTTGGCGCAATAACGGATACCATTGCCCTTGGCAATGGCTAAGGCGCGTAAAGTGTCATTGGGTGCTACATCCGGTTCGATTGCCACTTTACCAAGAGGCTCGCGCAACACTCTAATGTCGATATAATCAGTAAGAATTTCGAACATGTTGTAGCCGACACAATTCTGCAAGCTTTTGTCATGTTTGTTTTGTTTCGCTCATCATAGTTGTCAATCTACGATTTGTCGCACCTGTAGTTTGACCGTATGTTATCAACTGAAGAGATGCACCGGCATCGGGTTGTCCCGATGGCTGCCTCTACTCTATCCATTTCATCATTAGGCAGATAGATTCTGAGATTTGTAGCTCCTTTCGTCTGATTGGATAGTACTTTACCAAAAATGTATAATTAACGAATGACTGACTTATATGTTGCTTTGATTAGCTAATTGTATGCTTCAACACAATTATACGTTTTACACGTACATTCTAGGTCATCCTTGTGCTTAAGTGGAGAAAGTGAAAGCGTTTTTGAATTTTAGAGAAATGATCCCCTACTTTACGCTCAAAATACGATGTAATCACCCAGGGAAGAGGGGTACCAAGCAAATGCGTCTAAATGGGCATGGACTTGTGAAAATAATGACTAGGTTGCGCAAGTTCCGGACTTTTTGTGTCAGACCGCGAACTGGACAGTAATCGATCGGTCCATGATCTAGTCGAAGGCGATGAATTAGTAAACCACGTTGCGCTATATTTTGCCTCCATACACACATGATATGCGTTCGCGGGTACACAGGGGGAAACGTCAATCTTAATTCAGTGACGGCTCTGTGAGCCGATTGCGGCAGGTCATTTGGTGCTGGCGGTGCAGCGGAAAAGTAACCGATCCCCCAACAAACGGTTTGTGGCATCACTGGAGGGTTGTTGGCGAATTCGACCCACAGACCACCCTGTGAACGGGAACACTGATACTGCGCAGAGGTGAGGGTAGATTTTGAAGTGATTGGACATTCATTGCCCGTGGAACTGAATCATTAGCGCGTCGATGCCATATCAGTACATGTTTGTTGCCCCGTCTGAGCGTTACGTTCTGTGGTAGAAGTGTTGCACCCTCGTGTTATGTGCAAACCCTGAGATCAGGAGAAGATAATCCCAGTTGCCTTGGTGCGGGTTCACGAAGTGACGTAAATATTCGCTGACGAGCGCGATTATCACCTATGATTGCCCGTCCATGGAGTGCTTGCACGCCATACTGAGGTGTAAGCGAGTACCCTGATAGAATACCTCATGTTGCCGTAAATTTTGGATCCCGATCGGAGATGATTGAACACGGCAGCTAATGTAAACGCTACCAAAACGTGCAGAACAGTTGATCACTGGAGTCTGCCGTTGCTGTCACATGTGTAGCTAAAAATATGCGGGCGGTCCCCAATAACGCGCGCTGCATTATACCCAATAGCTGTGGTGGGAAGCATTATTAGGAAATCCGTGCTGATATCCAGCCGTATTTAGAGGACGGGAAGCAAATGTTTTGCGCGTACTGGGGGCCGCGGGTAGAAACGAATTGTCCCTCGAAAAGGACACATCTGCAGAGGTCTAGAACATCGACAAGGCAAAGGCGTCGAACCGAAGTCGATTTTAAATGAAAACATAGCAAGCTGTCCTCGAGGATGGATAGCCGACAGTGACGACTTGATGTCGCGATATCGACAAACCTATCGCTCACACTTGGACCAAAATACTTGTTCATAGTATAACCCTGGCGACATTCACGCTCAATATCCATTCCTCGTGCCGTCTGATTACGCAATACTTCATATACGTCAGGAGCTCCATTGGCGGTTGTAGATCTGATCAAAGCGATAGACTGATAGTTCTAGCAGTCCGCCATACCAATCTGACCGCCTTGACATCGCATCAGTGACTATATTGGTGCTCCCTGACGCCCATTTGAAGTGCGTCTGGAACACTGCAACCCCATCAAGCCACCGCGCTAAGCGCCAGGACTATGCATGCTGCTATAGGAAGGTCTCGTTTGTGTGACGATCCGTATTCAGGAAAAAGACCGATTCAGCTGGTAAACCTTCCAGGCCTCATCGCATGCAAAGCCGCCAACAGTTCTTGCACGGATGTTGTATAAGCATACTTTGGTTTCGTCAACTGGCGGGCGTGAAAAGCAATCACCTGCTCACCCCATTTTCATCTAGTTGAAAGAGACAACCACGCTCTGCGAAGTCCGACGCATCGACGTTAACGTGGAAAGGCTTGGTGAAGTCCGGATGGGCAAGGACTGGAGGTGAGGCCAGCTCGTCCTTAAGTGTCAATAATGCTTCAAGCTGCTGGGGGCTAAGTGTGATAGGGCCGTCTGAACGCTTGTAGCGGGTTACCTCCGTTAACAACGCCCATTCCTCTGCGAATTCATACCAAAAAATCATCACGTAGGTATAACGCTTGCGTCTCACGCCTTGTCTTGGATAGTGACCGGTGACTGATGCTTTCGAGCTTCTTATGACTCCGCTCTTCCCGACTTAATCGCCTAGACATCAAAGCACGGGCTGACAGAAGACGCAATTTTGATCGTGGTGTAGAAATTCTCCTGTCCAAAACTTTGTCGAGGGCTAGGAGAATGTCCTCTTCCGACTCGGTTTCGGTAAACGGGAAGAGGTCGTCGAAGTAGGCTTGGCAAAAGCGGTGAAAGTCCGAGCCAATTGCTTCAATTAGTCGATAGAAACACGACAGACTATTGTAGATCCCCTTCGACGTAATGGGGTATGCGAGCAACCCGGCCGTGGTTGCGAATGCTGTGTACGGGATAGAATTCTCGTTTACTTTCACCAGATAAAACCCCCATAAGCGGTCCATTACAGAAATTAAATTTCTGTGAGTCATCGCGCGTCCTATTTCGTCTTTGCGCGGGATTGGATTCTCTAGAATCTTGACTTTGGAGTTCAATTCTCAGGGGTCAAGTGCTATTATCATTTGTCAGAGTTATTACCTACGCAGTACGTGGATGAACAGCAGGGTCAAGAGGATGATCAGATGATTCCTGTAGGCAACACCTCGCGAAACCACGCCGGTATTGCTGCCTTCTACTCCGGAGAGATCAGTAACTGTTTTCAGTGGATAGACGTCGCATCTACAACTGCAAAGGTGGCGTCTATACATCCGTGTGGAGTAAGAGGAACGCTAGGCGGCGTGGAGCAAACCACTGGATCGCGATGTCTGCTGATGACGAGATAAAGAGGAGAGTTTTCCAAGCCATCCACACGTCTTCTTCAGTTATTCAGTTTGCGGTAACCGGGGATATGAAGACGTAGCACTCGTTCTCCTTCGGGTCCAGCAGCTTGATGATGTCACGACGCCATCGAACAATTCGCGTTCGGTCCTGTGTGACGTCATGGTCATGCTGTTGAAGGGGCGCAAAATCCTCGCTGACTGGTGAATGGCTTCGAATTCGTGAGGGGTGATAGGAGGCATCGCGACGAGCGTTCGGTCGAGGTTCACACGACTTAAATGGTAGCACCGGGGCCTCTGAAGCAAACTCTGGTGTTGACGTTGGTGTAATTACTCGCTTGGACCGGTCGATTAGATGATTGACCTGGACTAACCAATGCATACACAGAAATACATTTTGAGACTCGAGAACTATCCGGACAAACACAGTGAAGTGATAGCGAGGTATTTCCGCGAGCTATACTGAAAGCGATTAAGTGCGTCGCGGGACGTACGAGACGCGATCTACTCCCAGCTTTAACAGTAGCAGTGGGTTGCTCCTGGGACTTGATATAGAGCCTTTCGGCTAGTGCGGGGATGGTAACGGAGATGGGCGTGACAGTGGTGCTAAGATTGCTCAAGGTAACCATGAATATTTTTTCTGCACTGCCTTATCGCACTCATAGGTGAAATCGTGGTGAGTTCCAGAGGCTGGCTGCGGTACTACCGTGTGGTTCTTCATTGTGTATCATTTCTCGGCGGGGTGCTAGCCCGACGACAGGCCTAGTTTTGTGTGTGCCAGTGCCGTTCGTCGCACCGTCTGGCGACTTGTGATCCTTGCCGCCACAAGTGAAACACTTCACTTCCTGTGTTTCTGCGACCGGGCCCTAGATCACTGGCAATGCCGGTCGGGAATGTGGAGATCCCCAGCATTGCGACCACGCCCGCGGTTGATGACGACCTTCGTATTGGCCAGTCAACGGACAAATTCGACGTGGCTTACTGGCGTCCTCGTTCCGCTGTGCGTGTCTTATAAGCTCGTAGGAATGTTCTTGGAGATGTTTGATCTTGTATCCGCTGCGCATACTGATCAGCCCGGGGCTGATCATACCCGAGGCGTGTTCCCACCCCCCGCCACCGCCGATCCGTGACGCCCGCGGCTCAACCCGCTGGATTGTTGAGCGGATTGTTGACCATGGTATCCCGAAAAGAACCCTCAAGGGCTCGTTTTCGTATTCGTTGGAGAGGATTTCCTCCCCATCAAGATACATGGGAGCCGCGGAACGTCTTGCTGGAGGACGTTCCGGAAATGGTGAGGGCGTACGAGGAACAGTACGCGCTGGTGCAGCGGAAGTAGTACGAGCGCTGCGATCATCGCTAGCGCCCGAACCCTCACGTGCTAAGAATTTAGCACGGAGCTCTTTGAGACCCTCGGGCACATGGAATGACGTGTACCCATTCAGGTCGCGGTCGCTCAAGCAGACCGCGCCTGGGAAGCACTTCGCGCACTGAAAGCCCTCGGGCACAGTGCACGGAACATTAGCCTCCTCCGCAGCAACGTGGAGTTGTCCCAACTTTCCACGCTTCGAGTACGTCTCGAAGCGATCACGCGCTTGCTTAATCCGATCACGGTAAGCACTCGGCCCCTTGTTGAAGTTTTCAACAAAGGCGTTCCAACTTAGACAAAGTGTCTGCCATTCGGGCACTTTGCTGCGAGAAGATGTCTTCTTGCTTTGAAACCATCGGAGCTCATGAAAGAGTCCGATGTAATAATCGCGCCTTTGATGCGTTTCCGCATCAAAGTGCAGCTCGGCAGTCACAGCGTCATCTTCGATGGCGCTGCATACGTACAGCGGCACCTCATTCGGAGGTACCGAGTTCCCATACCGGTCCGCGATCTCAGACACGGACGGCATCCATGGATCGCGCGCTGCGCCTGCAGCGCGCGGAGAGCCTTGAGCTTTGGAATCACGCGCTGCAACAGCAGCGCGCGCAGTACTGAGAGCCCCAGCGGAAGCGAGTGGGGTATCGCTCTCAGTTCGCGAACGCTTCGAGCTCGAAGCGTCCGATTCGTCCCCTTCACGCGGGCGAATGTTCTTGGCATGAGGGTCGAGCGATTCGCTCGACACTGAGTCTGTGCGCTTTGAGGGCGAGTCCTCCTCGCCCTCCATATCTTCATCGTCGTCGTCGAAGTCGACGACGTCGCCATACTTCGCCCTCTGGCGTTCGAAGTAGTCATCGATGGAGAGATGACTCTCCACCGACTTCGGAGTCTTCTTTTCTTGAGGCGCGCTCATCGTTGAATGAGCGCGGATTTCGTCTCCAAACGCGGAGAATTGACGAATGGTCAATTCCGAGAGATTGACGTGCGGAGACCCCGCGCGTCTAACCTTAAGGGGGGGGGGGTGTAACGGGGTTACACATACAAGTGGCTGCAAGCCACTTGTGAATTTAACAGATAGGTTATCTGTAAAATGGTTTGGATACTTCCTCACCTTGGTGTAAGACACACCAATGGATACATTGAAGTGGACCACCACAATGAGTGGTCCACACCTACCCAAAGATCCTATTGGTAGAAAGCAGCATCTTTCTACCAATTAGAGACGTGCATATTGGTCGGGCTCTGAGAGCCAGCCGCTGTCAATACCTTTCATAGATGATAAACAGTTTTAGCAGGTTTAGGAGGAAGATCAATTTACAAGCAAATACAGTTCTCATTTTACCTAATCTAAGTCACTTGGAGTCTTATCTGATTTAAATTATATTTGTGTATTCAAATATAATTAACTCAAGTACTTACAAGGTACTTACGCTTCCTCATACACGTGGCGCAACGTGTAAGCTAAAGTAGTGAGTCAAGTTGGACCCACTACAATAGGTGAATAGTGTGCAAACTCGTCATGGAAATGCACAAATCACCCAACAGCTCTACGAGAGTTGTGGTGGTACGGACCAGCCTAAGCACAAAGAGGAATATGCAGCACAGACGTTCAGTAAGCTCGGTTGGTCGTTCCAACCCCTACAGTACAACAAAAACACGAGAAGATAAAGTGACCACCAAAGCAAAAACTTCACTTGCAAATTTCGGACAAGCAAAAACCTTGCTATTAAATGCCGGCGAGCTGCCCTCACTCCACACAGCAGCATACCGACCATTCGTGTCAAACAGCGCCACGCGCCCGGAGCAGTGCAGCAGTGTAGCACTACCAGGGCGAAGAGTTGAAGTGAACTTAACCTGTAATACCAGCGCGCTCATTCGCCGAACAGCGCCCGTCTCCTCCAGCCAATGGCGTCCGTCCGCGCTATAGCGCCAGACCGCCGCAACTCTCGCTCCGCTTCCTGCTCCTTACCCACCATGGGCGAAGTGACCACTACGTCGCTGGTCGTAGCGCTCTCGGCCGCTGCCTTCATCGTGCAGCACCAGCAGAAGAAGAGCAAGAAGGCTCGAAGCCCAGCAAGCCGCTGCCCTTCCCCATGACGTGCACACCGCTTGAGCGCGTGCCGCTGGGCCAGCCGCCCAAGCTCAAGAAGACCTGCTGCTGTGTGGCGACCGAACTGAGCGCGTGTCCGTGTGGTGCATGCGTCAGGCCGGAAGGTGAGCAGATCCGCTTCCCTTGAGCTGCCTGTGGCCCAACGGACAGTGAACCTTACCGTTATGCTCTCTTTGTATGCACAGCCACCTGCCAGAGTTCTGCGAGCGGTGCGTCATGGGCTACGACTTGTGCTGCGTGCCTGAGCTGGCGGTGGAAGTGAGTCTGCAGCCGCTGCACCACTACCGCATGGACGTCGTGAGCATCGTCTTGAACATGTTGGTGATCCCTCAAGCCATGGGCATGAGAGTCGTGGTAGTGCCCAAGGTGGGCCTCGTGCTGCAGCAACCCCCCTGCACGCCCATGGACATCGCCAAGCCCGACACGACATCGAGGACTCGTTGGACTACATGCTGGACTAAATGCTGGACTGCATGCTGGACAAGCTCAATCTGGCGCGCCAGAAGATCACCGGCGAGGTGCTGCTCGTCGGCTTCGTGGGCGCCCCCCTCACGCTCATATGCTACACGATCGAGGGCAGCTGCACCAATACCAAGGCGCTGTTCAAGACCTTCCTCTACCAGCAGCCGAGGGCGACCCAAAAACTACTACAGGGTATCACCAACGCGTGCGTCATGTTCCTCCTGGCACAGCAGCGTGCCGGTGCTCAGGCGCTGCAGCCCTTTGAGAGCGTGGGCGTGGCGACAAAGTTTCAACGGAGCAACGACACTGGAGCGGCCACTTGCTACCATACCGCAGCAAGCGGTGCCAGTCAGCAGGTGGCTGCGGCAGGGATGAACTCAGCTGTAGTAAGTAGGTAGATCTATACCAACTAGAGCACAGCATTATCAAGTTCATTATTCAATTCATCATCATCAACAACAACAATGCTTGCACTACTACCCCAACTCCTGCTCGCTCCTCGAAGCCCGTCCACGCCTCTGCCTCACGCCTCGACAACCCAGAAGACCTCCACCCCGTCAACCAACAACACCAGCGCCACTGAGTTCTCAAGCTGCAGCGCAATGAGCCCGCGGCCGCCCCAATGTTCTCATATCGGGCAGGCTGGGGTCCAAGCGCAGCAGCAGGAGGCCTCGGTGGATGCTACCACCACTCCAGTAGCGGTGTGTGCTCGGTGGTCGGAGCGCCTCCGCGCCACGCCCGCGGTGTCATACGCGGGCATGCTAGGGCCTCCCGCCACACGCGCGCGCAGGACTGCTCCTCGGTACGAGGCCAACATGCTCATCGACCACGGTACCGAGGAAGGCACGGAGCAGTTCTAGGTGGCGTGGAGGCACTACGCGGAGACCACCTAGGATCCAGTGTCCATGCTCAAGGACAACGGCATCCCCCACTGGTACTTCCAGGCCGTGCTGACCTGGAAGTCCGGTGGTGCAACCGAGCCGTTCATGGGATGGGCGAGAGCGCATGCCCAGTTCGCCCGTCTCATGCAAGCACGCCCGAGCAGTCAAAGTGATTGCGCGCAGCATGCTGTTGACATGGCACTGTGGCTCCTTGGCCATGACGGCGCAGTCACCCAAGCGATGAAGGACGGCGACATAGCCGCCGCGAGGAAGAAAGGCATCAATTTGTCTAAAGGCATGAAGTTGAAAGAGTTAGTTTTTTTTTTACTTAGAGAGAGTAGTTAGAGGCCAAGCCAATGTTGCGTTGGACTTGGACACTTTTTCTAATACTAATCTTTGTAAGGGGGGTAGGGTAGGGGTGGAGCGTCTCAACGAGCTCAATCTTCCTACGGGGATCTATCTTGTGTCCTACTACTCCAAGCGCTTGTTATGACAAAGTTTTCCGCGGCGTCCGCATATGTATGCTTTGTTCGGAGCTTTCCGATAGTTGCTTCGACTGCACTAGGAATCCATTTCTCCCTCGGGCGCCCTCCTCCTCCGTGGTCACCATCTCAACTATGTATCTCCTCCATGGCGAACTCTACGACACCTGTATCGTTTATTTCTGCTGATTCGGTATCACTAACCGCGCAACTACACGACGGGCATCTGGTGCTCATCGTGCAACAGGCGCGTGGTCTTCTTTTGCAGCGGCCGTGGCCGCTGGTTTGGTTGCTGTCTGATGTAGTGTGGCGCGCGGTGCCGTGGCGGATCTGTCACTCAGAGTCTGTTCGTGGTCTCGGCAGCACCATAGCTGTGAGAGGTAACCACCATTTGCAAGTGTTGTTTGTATAAGGTTTTCATAATAGGATAGATCATTTGGTTGATACATTTCGCGCCATGTTTTATTGCTGTATCGTCGGGCATGTGTCTGGACGTGGTAGCGGACAATGGTGGCGACGACCCTCTACCTGATAATAGCCAAGTGGAGTGTCGAGCGCAAGCGTTACCACTTCAACTTCCAAGTGGACGCCCCATCTCTCGAGCGCACGCACTGATCCACGTGGGGTCCCACACGCTCTAGCAGCTGGAAGAGCTGTCAACGCGGCGGAAGCTGGTGCTTGTGGACATGAAGCTATGCTTCGGTTCCTTCGTGAAGCCGGAACAGTGCTTTGGGACGTGGTAGCTGCGGCACGGCGACCAGATCGCCTTCGGGACGAGAATGATAGTGCTGTGTGTGCGCTACCTAGCATTCGTACTCGCAGCCTCGCGCTCCCAAAGGGTCTGCCGAGCGCAAGTGAACGACGCGTGTCAACGCATCAGCATTCCCTTGAGAGCAACTACGCAACGCATTTTATCATGGACGCCGGATACATTGTGGCCTCGGTGGAGGTGCTTTGGGAGCTCGTGAACACCCAGCACGCCGTCGATCTACGTCATTTTGAACCGCACGAGTCTGTCGGAGCCGTTGTCATGCTGTGAAAATCCTACCATCAAAACCAATCGATTCCATCGGTGGAGTTCAACCACTTGCCGAATCCACTACGGAACACGCTGTTTCAAGGATATGAGGTGGTTTTCCTGACGCTGTCGTCGATGTAGGAACTGATTGCTGCCATGGGCGAAATCGTGCTCGCTGCTACTAAGGCTTTCGAGGAGAAGGACGCAATGCCAATGCGTGAATTGGACTCACTTGCGTCAAGCAAACGACCCCCACCTTGCGCTTGGGCGGGGCCTCGACCACGGCCTTGCACGCCGCCACCAGCTGCACCGTCGCCAGCGTCTCCGCCGCACGATCCCACATATCAATCGTCGCTTGTGAGTAAAGGGAGTTGGCCACGCCACGCTCAACCACTGCTATCACATCTAGCGATCGCTGGGGGCGATAGGAGAGTGAAACTTACGGACAGAAATTGCATATACATCAGGAGCTTCTAAAAGCAAAGTCGTTGGCTGGCCTAACTTTGCTATTGGAACACATTAGTCCGATGTACGTTCGGTCGAATTGGTATTATGATTCATAGCTTATTCCGAGGAAATTGCACCTACTCGAGCACAACGTTAGTTAGTTTGTGAGCCCGTGATTTTCGATCACGTCGGGTCTAGCTGAATTCACTATTGTCTGGGAAATCGTTTGTCCGGTCTGATGTCGGCGCTTTTTCCCGGTTGGCCTTCGGTATTGAATCCGTTTGTCGACATGAACCGGGAGGCGTTTTCCACAGTCCCAGTCCTCATGCCATATTGAAAAACATGATTTCTTGACTCCAACGGACTCGTGGCGGATGAGTTGACACAAATAAACGCTTCAACAAGCCAAACGGTTAGGTTATTATTCTAAAACCGAAATCGCATCAATTCCACGGCCACTTACTCCCCAGTCCGACCTTCAAAACAGGCCTCGCAGAGCCATTTCGTATTCTTGCCCCGTTTTCCAGGAGCAGCGAGTATACTGCAGACTTTGCATGCCCTATGCATACGTTTTCTATCTGGACCACCGACTTCGCAATGAAAATCTTGCGTTTCCGAAGGTACATGATCCGACCGATTGATGTAGCGTCGTGCTAGTGGCTGCTGAAATGGTGTGGGATCGTCTTGCTCCTCAACCTTATTCCTGGTTAGAAGGAGCGGGAAATATGTTTGCTTACCAAGATTGTAGAAATTACCTCCGTATCGGTCGGTTTCACTGCGAGAAGTTGCGCATGAAGCATGGTTAGAAAACCGGAGTGTGACATTCCCATTTTCCCCATTCGGGAATAATGCGTCCGGTGTACAAGATATGCGTTCACTATAGCAAGGTCCAAAAGACCTAGGAATAGTCTGCACTCAAAAAAACAATATATAGATAGTTTCGGTGTGTCCGATCTTGAAAAGCTGCATCACGTACGCTTTGTAGTATTTCTTATACCGAAACGCATTTTGTACTGAGAAGCGTTGTAGCCTAAGCTGGTCATGAACATCCGCACACCCCATGTTGTGGTGATAATCCTTGACTAGTTTAGGGCATGGAATCCCGGATGGTTCTCCTTCCACCCAGGTATTGCGCCCTAAATCACGTAGACAATCTTTCCGTACACCACCACCATACACTAGTGCTACATTTTTCATACGAACAGTCAGTTCTTGTAGACTTGCGGTAGTTGCAAGCAAATGCACTGGTTTGGAGTCCCAGCAGCAGCAAGCTGACATCTGTGGCACTGCTTTGAACCGCGCCACTTTCTATGATCCCCGTGAAATTTCGGTTGGTCGCTTCTTTCGTTTCTCTTTCAACGCCGAGGGAAACCCGATTCGCCGTTGTTGAATCGTTCCAACAATATATATCTTGTTAGCTAATAGATCAAGCGCTAACGCAACCGACGTATAAAACCTGTCAACGACGACAACGTGGTACGATTGGCGATCTTTAGGTAGCCCCATATCCAAGTTACGGAGTACGGCTGCTGGGCCCGACTTGTCATCAATCGTTTGTGGGCCACCAAGATGCGCCTTCTTCTCGCAGTAGACTTCCAGCCTGGTAGTAGTGCATGTAAACCTGCTTAATACTAAACCTCCCACATTTATACTGAGCCAGCGTACCTGAGACAGTACAATGTTTTTGGACAACATGTGAGGAACAGCTTCGCTCCCGATTTGTGTGGCTTATCGCGCATATACAGCCGCGTGCCATTGTATTTTGAATGAGAAGGAAACATACCTTCGTCAAACGATAGGAAACCCCCTAGCTTGTACACACTCAAAAATGTTGAGTGTAACGTGTCGATAATTGGCCTGATTTTCCATGCTCGATCAAATTTTCCATCTCGCTCTGATTATCCGAAAAATGGAGGTGTTGCATAACTATATGCATTTCCAAACACGAATCAGGGGGAGGAATCTAGTTGTATAACGATTCCAATGCTACGTTTCGATTACGGGGCATCCATGCTCCGAATGTCCCGATTGGCAGAGCTCCAACACTCGATGTGTTCCAATGTGTAGATAGACGCCGCTTTTGCGGACACAACATGCGAGCAATCAACAACCCAAAGGTTACCACATACTCGTGCGGCTGAAACATCCTCATCTGCCGAAGTCGATGTCGTATTTGCGCCAATCATTCTACCTCCTTTGTCCTGTACCCGCGGCGTTGGCTGGAAATATGCCGGTCTCTAATTCTACGAGCGCGGGTTACCACAGTTTGGGCTGCATAGCGATTGCTTTCGTCAGCAATTTGTCGAAGCAAACGCTTTGGGAAAAAAAATAAAAAAAAATCGATTGAGGAATCTGCTTGGCATAGCACATTCGGGGTTGACCCCTATTCGCCTATGTAGATCCCACGATACTCTGGTTGAGGTTCAACGCTGCCAGATACAGTCAAAAAACAGAAGATGGTAAGTAAGTTTTTCCGTTAAAAATCGATCTTCACGCAATGAACGCATTACCTTCTTCCCATCCTGCTTCCTCCCAATCCTTGATCTCGTTCCTGTTTTTGGCCAGTTTTAAGAGTGTATCGTCGTCATTCATATCGTCACCTAACGTTTCCATGTACGCAGCAACAGCTCACTCCACTCTGCTTTGTAGTTCACATGCGATAGATCCTCATCTTCAGATTTCGATCCTTCGTCAAACTCTGACGAACAGTCCGATGTCAGCTCTTCATAATCATCCAGTTCATCTTCTAGTCTGACGTTCACATCCCTGTGAGTAGCTAAATCGGCTTCCCGATGGCGCACCCCGTTTTCTTCATGGGCTCGTACCTCGTCCTCTCTGTGCCTTTGCTCTTCATTATATTCACCCGCCACCAAATCAGCTTCTTCGGAAGCACTGCGATCATCCAAAGAGGTCAGTAGAGCGGATATCGCCTCCAACAATTGCTGATTCGTCGCTCCCATACCCACTGGAACGTCCCTGCTTAAACAATTCAGCCAGGCTTGCAGCGATACTCCACGCTGGCCAGTCGTGTCCCCTTCCATCAATTCTCGCGATATTGTACTTGTTACACACGTCTTCTTTCGCCGGTCTGATCTAATGGTTTTGGCAGCGCTGGTGGTCAGTCGTCGTTTGCGTCTGGGTGGCGATGGGGACCTCCCAAGCTCCGCTGAGAGCATATCGCACGCTCCTATCGCCTCCATCGCACTTTCTTCGTCGCTAGAGCTGGGGGCATCGGCTATCGCCACTGCGTTGCCCCCACCGCTGAGCGTGGCTACACGTCGTCTGGAAGTCCGTTTTGGTGACTCCGTGGCCGGTGCGCCGCCCGCTCCCAGAGCCTGCATGGCGTTTCCGATGGCGCACGAGCTGGGTCTGTTTGACGGGGACACGTCCGTGTTAGCAGTTTGTGCGTTGCTGCTGTTGCCTGCATGACATCATCGCACGACGTCACTCAAGGTTTTTACAAGCAAATGGGTAAGGTGTGAACGTAATTACTAAATAGGTCCTCGTACCCAATTTGTAATAATTGTTCGCGCCATATCGTTGGGATTACGTCGCCCACCCTGATTTTATGAAGTTATTGTATCGCGCCAGGCACGTCAACCTCAGCAATGTCGCCCTTCCTCGTTTCATACAGTGATCAAAAGTGCAAGTTATGTCATCTCTTTCCTCCCTCAGCTGTACAATTCCAACCACCATCGACAGGCCTCATTTGGGAACTCGCAATGGAACCCAAGCATGGATCGAGCAACGAAAGAAAGACGGAAAGCGACGACGACGCCTACACCCCGAGGCCGGATCCGGAGATCCCGCTTTCGACCCAACCGATCGACCCCGTTCGCCAGAAAGAACCCGCCTTCTACGTCGGCGGCGTAAGCCCGCACGCCTCAGTCGTCACCTCGGACAAAGACGACAAGATGGGGAATGGTGACGCGTTGAATACTACTGATGTTATCACCGGCGGTAATTCAAGTCACGGTGAGAGTGGCGTTGGCTCTGCTAGTGTGATCACTGGTGGAGCCGAACCTCTTGGCCTCCGTTTGACGAACGCTCACTATCCCTGGCTGGCCGACTTCATGCCGTTGATGGGTGAGCATCGGAAGAACGGTCGCGATAGGGCATTGTTCGACTGCAAGGAGTTGTCCCACGTCATCCTTCCTGATGGCTGGGATTCGCGTGTTTATTTGATTGACCTGTTCTTCCAGAAGCGTTTCTACGCCAAGTCCAAGGGCATGAGGTACGATCCTCTCTCCCGCTCGAGCCCCGACGCGCTCTCGGAAGCATGGGGTACGTATGTGCAGAGTTTGATCAACGATGAAGCCAATTGGATGCAGACATTCTTGTCGTTGAAGAAAACGTTCATGATGTACAATATAGAAGGTGAGAATGTCCGCGTCTATCTACAGTCCGTTGGCGAAGGAATCCCGTGCTGCGTCGTGAGGGAGGAAGAGTGCCCAATGTGCTACACCGACTCGATCAACGCGGTAGATTCTATCAGGAAGGGTGCGGTAGGGGCAAGCTCCGAGCGTCTCTCACGGTACGTCAAGCAGCTCGACAAGCGTTGGGCACGTCATGCTATCCGTCGGGGTGAAGATCGCGAACGAGAGCGCGCTGCACAAGAGGGTGTGCTGGACGGAATTTCCCTCGCGCAAAGTGGAACCGGGTAAACGAACCAGCGGATCCGCGACATCGAGTCTGATGTCTATTTACAAAGTCTGGATAGCCACCAAGTTCGCCTTGCGGTGACGACGCTAATCAAAGATGGCGAAGATAGTAGAAGCAGGATCAAGACATTACAGCACCAGCTAGGACTACTGGAAAAGAGTCGAAGCCAGATCAAGGCTTTGGAGAATCAGCTAGCACAAATGCAAAATCAAATGTACCAGGACGGTTCCTTTCAGCGACCGAGACACAAATAACAATATCAATAAAGTTGCCTCATGAAGTGCTTATAATTAGTACAGTACCGCAAACTAATTCCGCAGTTCAGAGACGCATCCACTTCTTCTTTCCGTTAGGTGGATTCTTGTAGGAGCGGCTGTATTTCACGCGTCGTTGTGTCAATGGATGGTAAGTATCGCGAAGTGCGGGTAAGTATGCCCAAGAACTTTACAGAATAATGATTGCGGCTTATGGTTTTCGCGCTCGCCTTCCAGGATGTGTACCAGAAGTCGTTTTACATATCCTGTCTCTGCGAGAGTACATGAGCCAAGGGCTTGATCCGTCACTGCTTTATTACTATGCTTCTATAATGACTTTGAACGCATTTGTCGCCATGTACGATATTCAATTCTGGTGGAACGCTTGAAAGACTCCATGTGAGGTGAAGTCTCTATTTTTACAGAAATGTTCACAGAGAATGACGTTGCCGTTTGCTGCTACGGTGCCTACATGCGGTCTGTGCCGTCTTCTTTCCAGCTCTCATCCTGTTCTCCTCGCTTTTCGATTTCCAAGACGATCTCAAAGCTGTAACGATCCGCCAGAGGTTTTCCCACATAGCATATTCGAGCGTAAAGCTCGCAACAACGTCAGTTGAACATGTTCAGCACAGACTCCGAGAGCCCACTAATCCGCAGCACCTGGGACGCTTTCGTGAAGTTGAGCTTCAGCTTACATGTGTGCTTTCGCTAGGGGAAATCACGATGCGATCAGACGATTTTCTGAAGAGAACCCAACCTCTGCATAAAAACCATCTAGAAACTGAAGCAGTGACGCCAATAGAAAGCCCAGACAAGGTGTTAACCCATCCAAAGCCCATGTGCAGAATATATTGCGTAGACTTCGGACGACTGCCGACCTCTTTTTCCTGATCTACGGGGTGAGGTGCATTGTGTACACGCCTATTGCTGTGCATATATCGCAATCGTGGTGCTCGTCATATCCCCAGTGTGTTCAACGTGTGTTTTTTGTTGACACCTGGCTCTTCGAATGAAGTGTGCAAGTGTCTAGCATACGTCGATCTCGACTTGGCGCCCGCCGATTCCGACAATCTGACGGTTGTGACCCAGGCATTATCAGAATTAGCCGCTGCTGGTCAGCTTCAGACCGTGAAGCTCGTGACTCGGTCGATAAACGGATCGCTCTCCAATGAGCATCTAACGTGCCAATGACTTCGAAACCTGTAAGTTTTCAAATTTACTTGATTTTCATGGTTGTAGCCGGATTAATATGGTGTGCTTACTACAGAGTGCTCATTCACATCAGTGTAGAAGTGTTTCCACCGTGGCCATCAACCTCGTTAACCAAAATGGAGTACCTGTACGTAACTCTAGAGTCTTACATGCCCACTTTATATCGTACTAACAACCCTGATTCCACCGCCACCGTTAGCCATATCGAAGGCAACACTAGTGTCCCCTGTCGTTTTACGCTACAGCGTGCGTTCGATTGCAAAAGCCCCAGGGTTCGTCTCGAAGCTCATGCCAACGCTCACAAGTAGCCCGCGGTAGCCTTCATCGCCAAAACATCAAAGGTTAGAGGCTAATACCACCAGACGAAATATGCAGCACTCACCAAAGCTGTCCTGCATTCGCTTCTTCGGGTCGCCCGACGAGTAGCCGAGCACGTAGACGATAAACCTGAGAACGCGCACCATTCCGGCGGTCGCGGCAATCGGGGGACGGTAGGCTCTGCAGGGCAACAGAAGTACAACAACGTCAGCCTTTTATCGAGTCTCATTTCAACTACCAGTGCAGCAATAACGTACGCTAAGGTGAACAACAGAGCCAGGAAAAGCGGGATTTTCTTCGTAGCCGTGCTGCACGCAGTTAAGGTCTTGGTACTGGCGCCGCTGGCGCAGCAGGCTGTACTCATCAAATCGATGAAATCGTACACGTACACCTTGTTTGACATGGCCTTGGTCATCTGACGCTTCTTGTCGAATAGGAACACAACCGGGTACGGCGCCGTACTTTGTGTACTCATACACTACATAGGTACGACAAACCACACAGTGTGAGGCACACGACGGGGGTCAGGGGCCTCCTACTGGCGCGGAGGCACTCCGACCGCCGAGCACACACCACTACTGGTGTGGTGGCAGCATCCACCGAGGCCTCCTGCTGCTGCGCTTGGACCCCAGCCTGCCCGATATGAGAACATTGGGGCGGCCGCGGGCTCATTGCGCTGCAGCTTGAGAACTCAGTGGCGCTGGTGTTGTTGGTTGACGGGGTGGAGGTCTTCTGGGTTGTCGAGGCGTGAGGCAGAGGCGTGGACGGGCTTCGAGGAGCGAGCAGGAGTTGGGGTAGTAGTGCAAGCATTGTTGTTGATGATGATGATGAATTGAATAATGAACTTGATAATGCTGTGCTCTAGTTGGTATAGATCTACCTACTTACTACAGCTGAGTTCATCCCTGCCGCAGCCACCTGCTGACTGGCACCGCTTGCTGCGGTATGGTAGCAAGTGGCCGCTCCAGTGTCGTTGCTCCGTTGAAACTTTGTCGCCACGCCCACGCTCTCAAAGGGCTGCAGCGCCTGAGCACCGGCACGCTGCTGTGCCAGGACGAACATGACGCACGCGTTGGTGATACCCTGTAGTAGTTTTTGGGTCGCCCTCGGCTGCTGGTAGAGGAAGGTCTTGAACAGCGCCTTGGTATTGGTGCAGCTGCCCTCGATCGTGTAGCATATGCGTGAGCGGGGCGCCACCCAGGACTTCTTCTTTCAGCCTGTAATATCTATTAATGTTGTCGGCGTAATGCATCTGAACAATACCATCCAAGACGGCTCAACGGTCCTTCAGTTGCAAATGTCAGGTGCGTTTGCGAGCATTATAAAGCACATGAAAGAAACACATCACATACGTTGCGGAATCAAATAGTGTGACTTGCTGAAACCCGTTGAGTTGTGCATCATCTGCATTACCGCATCAATATGTAGCGTAGTTGACGGCCTCACTTGTTTTATCATCCGAACAATGGAACTCAGACACACAGCGTATTCATTTGCTATTCAACGGCTCACCACAAATATAGCCGAAAGTTGGTAGGATCTTGAGGCATCTAAGAAGCCGCATGTGATGACAGGATATCCGAGGTCGCTCAGATTGAACGTGTCATCAGCGTGGAATAGTGTGAAACTGCTAGGAGAAGCGAACTCAATTGAAGCTCTGACCAACGCGAGACTGGTGACACCAACGACAAATGAGTCCTCATCGGTCCCTTTACCGATGTACGAATGGCCGCCTTCGTCATCACGAGCCCCAAAGCAAAAGACACGATCCATTTCGCCGGTGGGATTAAATGCGTGTTGTCGAATAAGCTGTCGAACAGCAGATTTGTTATTCGTAGTGCCTTGGAGTCGACGAAAGTATTTGGCACAGTTCGACACTTGTGAGAGGGAGGGTTATCCTCGTGTTGGTTGCCGAATTTCAGTAGAACGACCTCCCCCGACGGCTTGGAAGCCTACAACTCCACTTTCGGTGACGGAGCGCTGAGCAAGATCCAACGCGGATTTCCTGGCCACGTGGAGGTGGCTACAGGGGTGTTGACGGAAATTCAGACGGTGATTCACAACGGATCGCGTACTTTATCCAACACGGAGCTGGAAGCTTACACTGCCGAGGGTTCAGAGAGTCGTGCGAAAGGCGAGTTTATCAAAGCGACCAAGGATATCTTCACGCGAATGATTGGATTGGCGCTCGGCGTCTTCCGTTTAAGACCATCGCGAACATTGGCGGGTTGTCGGAGGGGACGCTGACAACGTATGCGTCGCACCTCTATACGATATTGAAGAGGATGGCGGAAGAAACAAGCGCGAGGGCGATGGCAACGGAAGGGGCGAATGGAGCGAGTGAGATGGCGGGAAACGGCGACTGAGTGAGCGACTGCTGGTGGGTCTCGGCGACTCGAGTTGCTAGGAGAGCGAATGTACGTGCATGAATGAACTAAGTAATTCGACACTATCCCCAACGGTGAAGCCGTCATTAATGACACGTTTTGCTTTGGTCTACATTCTGAAAATTATGTGTGTGTGATTTTGAACGAAAATAGTACGAAGACCCCGTTGTCTACTGTCCTCAGACAAGACACGCGTTGGTCATCGACTTTCCCGATGCTAAAAGAAATATTTTGGACTTCGTGAGTTCATTTCGGCTGCCGGCAAGATCATCCTCCCCCGTCACTTTTAACGCATGCCAAGCTTGACTCCCTCTCGGTAAGTCTCAGAGATACCAAGTCCGTGTCGGAACATCTGCTAGGCAAGGTCTTCGCTCACGAACACTCTTGCACTGTTCAATTCCCTCGCCAACTACCATCCGCGATTCGCAAATCATTACGGTAAAAACTGAGAATGGCGTTTCCGGAAACGTTTAGTAACTACTTGGTTTTGATTACTTCTGGCATTTGTGATATAGTTACCGAAGCGGAAATCGACCACCATTCTGCTGAAGTCGGTTTCGTGCACTACGCCACACGTCATAGCAGCATCAAGACGGAGGTAAACGTTGTGATTGTTGATGTGGTGGACGATGTTGTCAAGGCCCTCGATGTATACCGCAACCATTTTGCAGGCAAGACCATTGTCATCATCATAGACAGAGCTCCCGCACACCGCCAGTTGGAGGACATGATAAAGGATAAAGCGGACTTGGAGTTGATACAATTGTGATCATACTCTCCCATGTGGAACCCGATTGACAGTAGGTTTTCACTTATATTTTGTATTGCAAATTAAGTTACTAACTCGTTTTTATGTCGCTTATTTTGCAGGTTGCTTTAGCGTCTTGAAAGAACGGATTAAGGCATATCTATCCTTGAGCCATAAGGAGATGATCAACATGTCATACGGCGAGAAGACAGAGTGGCGGATGCAGCTGCTTAAAAAACCCGCCGAAGATTGCATATCCTGTATTGACATGCGCCTCTTTAACAACACGGCTCGCCGCGGTGCGTTAGCTGTTGTGATCGCTATTCCTAGCAAACCCATGTAGTAGGAGACATAGGTGTTAGCTATGGATCCACGGGATTAAATCTTGACTTTCTAGTTTTTGAAAAAAAATATATCTCCTAACTACGGGCCATGGGTTGTTCATTTCCATTTTCGCTTGGTGATGAAGCAGCTACCCTATCAAGCCCCCCCCCCGTCTCCCAAGACCACCGCGTTGAGAGCCATCTCAACATATGACGTTGCTATATTTAGCTTTTCCTAAGCTCTTAAGTGTTGCCAATACTGAAAAACCCATTTTTTTAGATTAATGTGATTTAGTGCGAAAGAATTGACGATTATTTATGTCGTCAAGAAACTCGGCTCTAAAAAGTCTAGAACAAGGAGCAGCACATATCGCTGCTGATAGGGATATGGATAAATTAATGGTACAATAAGTCGACCGAACAAGAAAACGTTCAAGAGGGACAAAAACAAAGGCACGAACAAGATCAAGTGTAAGAAGAAGACGAAACTGAAGAATACCCGCCGGGCCATGCCGAAGCAACAGGGACATGCCAAGCAGCTAATGACCACGAAAGGCGGCTCTCGAGGAAGCGGAAGATCGACAATATGGAAAAAGTCCGGCAGTGGACTTCTGCACTTGTCGAGCTACATGAAGCGGGCTTCGGCGAAGGTGCTGCTGCAGTGAAAAAGCTGATCCTAAACTTTATTAAAGACGAACAGGACTTGAACTCCTGTTCCCAGAGACGCCGAGTCCGTGATGGAGCATCGGCACGACGAAACCTTCGCTCACGAACACTCTTGCACTGACCAAGCTGCTTGCTAAGTACAGGCTATGTTTCGCAAAGTACTATGGCAAGAACGCTGGCAATGATGTTTCCAAAAACGTTTAGAAACTACTTGTATTATTTTACTGTTGTTATTTAGGTGTATAGCTTCCGATGCGGAAATTGTCCACTTCTTTGTGTTCGAGCAAGCGGTCTTCAAGGTGCTGGATGGCCAGGCGGGCAGGCTGACTAATAATGAAGCCGCTGTGCTGGATCCTTTCAAGCGAAGGTTCTCTACTACGGAGAGTTTTGGAGCAGTCGCGGGTAGACAAGGAAGGTTTTAGAGAGCGCACGCTAAGGTAGCACAAGGTAGGGACTCCACCAGCTGAGTATGGCTTGCTCCTACCTCCAACATCGTTGAGCGGCTTTTCAGCCTCGCGCGCGCCATACTGCGCCACGAACGCCGCCGCCTCTCTCCCCTCCTGATCGAGATGATCTTCATCCTCAAGATCAACACCTCGTACTGGGATGTGGCGACAGAGGAGCAGTGCCAGTATGTAGCCATCAGAGTGCCATTAGTGGTTATATCTGATGTACAACTTCAACAATTCGCAGTCTTCCGTTATTTATTTATCCACTACTCGGTATGCGAATCGATACGTATTTCTAAATCGTATTTTCGGGATCGAACACTATGTTACATAGATGCCAATCCTTCTATACAGCATACACTATGAATTCGAATCCTTTCAAACTGCATAACTAGAACCCACCCTATTTCATATTTTGCCTGAAAGCTGTTGGCTGAAAAGCAGAGGGAGAGAGATCAGAAGAGTTGGCTTCATTATCCGACAGAGCAAGTAGCAATGAGCGAGACGGAGGCCAAGACGGAGGAGGTGGCGGCGCCCACGCCCGCGCCGGAGGCTGCGGCCCCGGAGGCGGAGAAGAAGGAGGAGGAGGCCGTGGAGGAGGTCACGCAGTCGCTGGAGGAGATCCTGGCGCTGGGCCAGGGCCTGGACGACGAGGACTACAAGGCCGAGCTGGAGGTGCTGCAGAACGACCCCAACTCGAACCTCTACTCGGCCGTCACCTTCGAGGAGCTCAACCTGTGCGGGCAACGCAGCTACTATACTATACTGTTATAATCCTAGTCCTAACGCCGCTGCTGCTGATACTGCTGGCGTCGCAGGCCGGCGCCCCTGCTCAAGGGCGTGTACAACATGAAGTTCGCCAAGCCGTCCAAGATCCAGTCGGTGGCGCTGCCGCTCATCCTCGCCGAGTAGGTGCTGGGTATTCGGTGGTGTTACTACTGCTTATTACTGTACTAACTGGTTGCTCCTGTTCTTTGGTGCAGTCCGCCTGAGAACCTGATCGGCCAGGCGCAGAGCGGCAGCGGCAAGACTGCCACCTTCGCGCTGGGCATGCTGTACCGCGTGGACGTGAACGTGAAGGCCCCGCAGGCTGTGTGTGTCGGCCCCACGCGTGAGCTGGTGCGCCAGATCATGGCCGTGGTGAACGCCATGGGCAAGTTCATCGGCGTGGACACGTTCCTGGCCATCCCCGGCAACGACCTGGCCCGCGGTGAGACGCTCAAGGCGCAGGTGGTGGTGGGCACCCCCGGCAAGGTCGAGGGCATGATCAAGAAGAAGCAGCTGGACACCCGCAGCGTCAAGATCTTCGTGCTGGACGAGGCCGACGTCATGGTGGCCGAGGACGGCATGCGCGAGCGCTCGGTGGCGATCAAGCGTCTGATCAAGAACCGCGCGTGCCAGTACCTGCTGTTCTCGGCCACGTACGCTGACGACGTGCGCGACTTCGCCCAGAAAATGGTGCCCGACCACAACATTATCACGGTGAAGAAGGAGAAACTCACCCTCGACGGCATCAAGCAGTTCTGGATCGACTGCAAGACGCGCGAGAACAAGTTCCAGGTGCTGTCGGACATTTTCGCCATCCTGACCATCGGCAAGTGCGTCATCTTCGTGCAGCAGCGTGAGACCGCCAAGGAGCTGACCCGTGCCATGCGTGAGAAGGGCCACTCGGTTGGCATCCTGCACGGTGCCGACATGGCGAAGGAGGTGCGCGACCAGGTCATCGACGAGTTCCGCGCCGGCACGACCAACGTGCTGATTACCACCAACGTGTTGGCGCGTGGTATCGATGTGGCGGGTGTGTCGCTTGTGGTGAACTTTGACATCCCTCTTACGCGAGACCACCGCCCCGACCCGGAGACGTACCTGCACCGTATCGGTCGTACGGGTCGATTCGGCCGCAAGGGTTGCGCTATCAACTTTGTGTACGACAACAAGAGCAAACAGGACCTCGCCGAGATTGAGGAATACTACGCGCGGCCGATCACCCAGGCCCCCGCTGACGACATCGAGGAGCTCGAGAAGCTGCTGGCTTGGGAGTAAGCACTTGCTGCCCCATGCCAGTCATTTAGCAGAACCAAAGTAGAATGCCAGCGGAATCCATTTGATCGAGCCTTGAATGAACTTGCCTTGCAATAGACCAGAACGCGTAGGAAGTAAGGAAACCAGACGAGGTCGAAACAAGCAAAAAATGTCAGTCTTTTTCTATCTGCCTTACACGCTGAAGAAGTTCAGCTTTTTGTCTTCGCCACCCGTGACGAAAGCCACATTGTCCTGGTTCCGCCAGGACAGATCCAGCAGCTTGCCTTCGTGTGCGTTGACAGTGTGCAGTGGAATCGTGCTGCGAGCATCCCACACCTTGGCGGTGCCGTCGTAGCCGCCCGACACGAACAAGTGCTCATTGGTCGTGCTGTCCGGGTGCCAGGCCACCGAGCTCACCCACTCCTTGTGCGAGCGGAACGTGCGCTGTACGATACTTTCACCGCTCTGTTGTGCGCGCGGGTCCCACAAACGAACGCAGTGGTCCGGGTGCGCCGTCAGCACAAGTCCGTTCGCGTTCACGCTCAGGTCCGACACGGCGCGGTTGCCCACCAGCGACTGCGAGCACGACTGGGTCACCAGATCCCAGAGACGCACAGTGCGGTCGCTGCCGGCCGACACGACCACATCTTCGTCGTGCTCCGAGTTCTTGGGGCGGAAGGCCACACCCGTCACGTAGCTCGTGTGTCCGACCAGCACAATCTCCGCCTCGAGCTGCTGGAAGCTGACGGCACCAGCGCCATCCTGCGTCTTCTTGTGCTTCTTGGCCGAGCGCTGTTCACCTGCTTCCTCCGAGGCGCTGGGCGGCTGCCACACGCGCACCGTGTTGTCCCAGCTGCCGGTCACCACACGCTTGCCGGACGCGTGCATCTGCACGCTGTCGACACTGTTGAGATGGCCCGTGAGCGCCGCCACGGGCGTCAACTTCGCCGTCTTGGTGGAGTACCGCCACAGCTGCGCGAGCTGGTCCTTGCCGCTGCTGGCAATGACGAACTCGCCGTTCTTGTCGGCGCTGGGGGACACGCTCACCGCCTTGACCGCGCCCTGGTGGGCCTTGAGCGTGGCCTTGCAGTCGCCCTGCGCGTCATACACGCGCAGCACGCCGTCGTAGCAGCCGGTGACCACCAGGTCGCCGTCCAGCGCGGCCACGGCGCTCACCCAGTCCGGGTGGTCGCTGCCGCTCTGCCTCTGCGGCTCGGGCAGCGCCTCCACGTACTCGAGCGTGAGCAGCGCCTCCTCCGACACGCCGCTGGTCTGCAGATACTTGTCCAGCGACGAGCGCAGGAACAGGCCGTCCACGAGGAAGTCGAAGGGCCGCGGCTTGTCGCCCGTGGCCAGCAGGTGGTTCACCACCTGCGACAGCCCGCGGCGGTTGAGGCGCGTGGGCACCGCGAACGGCGTCTCCGTCACGCGGATGGCCGCGTCCTTGGTCACGAACTTGACGCGAACCTGGGCAGATTGCAGGAATTGCAGGTAAGTATAAAGCTTTTAGTGAGTAGATGACTGTATGAGGACGGAGGTGGGGAGACGGTGGACGCACCTGGGGGCCTTCCTCGTCCATGGTTGTCTGCGGGCGGAAGGAGCTGCGAGGCGATGTCGCGCACAATTGCCACTCTGCAATGCCTCTTCGCGCTGGTTGGTGGCTTTGACTGGAGGCGCTGTAGCTCGATGATGAGCGTCGTGATTGGACGATATTGGGAGCGCTGTCGCACGGGATTGGTGGAAAAGTTTGCTGGTGTGACGCACATCAACTTATTGGCATTTCGGGAAGCGAATATTGGGTGTTGCAACGACTTCGATCCCAAAGCGACAAAGCGATGGAATATCGACTTGTACACTCGCAAGTGGAATATCGACTTGTACACTCGCAAGTGTTATTGGGCCTCGGAATTCACAGAGATTATCCAGACACACCCGCATCAAATTTCTTGGCGAACATTTTGTGACCTCCCCATAGATTTCTTGTGAAAAAAAACATAAAATAAGATTATCTGTGCCTCGAGCAATGGTCAACCTGCATCTTTGCGCAATATCTAAAGCGGTCAAAACGCAGCTACTGCGGACATCGCGGCTCGTACAAGTGCTGCACAAAGTCAAAAGTTGGTGCAGCTACGCCAAGAAGTTCTTGAGCTTCAAAAAATTTTTGCTGCTATTAAATTTGAGACTCCTGTTCAGCTTCGTCAAATGGACGCATCTCACGATGATCGGCGATGCATACGGCATGTGTGTGTGACACTGAGAAGTAAGCAAGGGACTTTCACATCAGATGTCGCCCGTACCCGTGGTCACCCGTGGACAACCGAATGGGATCGTGGGATTCCCTTCTGCCGGAAAAAATTCCAGTGGGTGGCTAAGGGCAACCGAGTTCTCCGGTCAAAATCAAAAAGTGCTCATTTTCACTAACTTCCGCCGCCAAGAATATATGTTTTGCCGTTATACCCCAACGTGAAGCCATTGCTCGTTAGTAACTTGGGGGGGGGGGGGGGGGGCACTTGATGAAGGCAGCGCATCGGTACGGGCCGTACCGATGCGTGCCAGTGAACATTTGTATCTGAACCAGACAGAGCTCTTTGTCTGGTTCAGATACAAATGTTCACTGGCATCATCATCCAGCTTCATCATGGTGACTTGCTCCGGATACGAGTTGAAAGCTCGTAAGAACTTCGTTTGAAGGACTCCCGCCACGGATAGCGCCATCCTGCCATAAGCAGATCAACAATCAGACAAGCCCACATGACTCCGTTGGGAGCCGATTGTCCTTTGTTTCCGACTAGAAATCGAAGTCGGAACAGTGGGGGAAATAACGCTAAAGACAGGGACCAACGTGTCCGTAACAAACCGAGCGGGTAGCTCCTTCCATTGAAACCTGTACTCGGCGAAGTATTCCATGATAAACAAGTACAGACACTTGCAATAGGGCCACAAGTCTGTTGCAAGGCGGAAAATAAGTAAGCGCAGCAAGTCGCTGTCGAGCTAACCGTCCGTCTACTTGGGGCGTACGTCTGCTGAGGATCGGATCTCTGCCGCGGAGTTCGGCGATCTTAAATCAAGATTTGGTGTTGACGCGGCTACACCGGGGTTTTGCGTCTGGTCTCGACGATGCTGCTCAGCCACTGTAGGTCAATGATAACGGTGCAGCTTTCTTTGCCGGTGAGAGCGGTGGACAAACTGCCACCATCGTCTCCCACGAAGGGACTGGATTGACATTTGCCTAGTAAATCGTGCTGGTTGGCAGCCTCGTCGGTATGAGATCTTGATTTCAGTGACCATCTGGATCCCCGGACATTGAAAGTAGTAGCGCGGGTTTTGGCGTAAGTATCCGATGCCTCCGAGTAGGCAACTTTATACCCGAGATTCGGGAAGGAATGTTGTTGACCGGTGGGCATCAGCGACCGATTCGGCTCGTCGTACCGATAGTGCTCAAACTTCACGGTGGGAATCAGTGAATATTAATTATAGTCGAAGGTGAAGGTGAATTGTCCTCACTGCTGAGCTTGCCACGAATTTGGATTCTTTGACCGCCTGTACAAGTGGCCCCGTCAAAAATGCAAGTTTACTTCCGCTCTATTGAATTCGTAATGGGTCAACTGACTACGTTGTTTTCACTTTCGACTTACTTTTCCACGCTATCTGGTATCGTGCTCGATCATGATGCTACCACGACAGCACCAGACACCACGCCAAAACCCACCAAAACCAGGAATGCTTTCGCCCACTTTGGCAGTGGTTTATTCTCCCGTATCGCTTGGAAAATGGTCTGCGATGATTGCGAGCTGAGCTTCGAAGTAGTCGGGTTCGCTCGATTAATCGCAGCAAGCCAGAACGCGCTAACTGGCGCAACTCTCTCTTCACCCAGTTTGTTGCTTCCTCTCAGAAGACGAACTTGATTGGCAGGCACCGGCGCAGAGACCTCGGCTGTATCTTCAGCCGAAGTGAAGTCAATGGCGCTGGCAATGAAAGTAGACACGATGAGATTCACGACGAAGATGACGCGCATCGTTGTCGTGCGATGAAATTTTGTTGTGAAGTGTGCTGAAAGACTCCCTACGTTAATGGTTTACTACCACAAAATGACCCGGTAAAATCGTAAACCTGTGCTTGTCAGGGTGCTTCAAGCGTTACCGGTATGCGAGCAATCACAATGTGATTGCTCGCACTCCTTCTTTGTGGTGATCGCCTTTTACATGTGAGCATGTCGTTTCCCCGCATCAAATCTCCGACCGCACTTCTAACAAGCACCATACAAATCTCGATTTGTACAGTGTGGTGCTTGTGATTCAACTTCTGTCGTTTTCCCTGAAATGTTGATGTACCACCTATGGACCATAGGTGGTGCATCAACATTGATCAGCCGCCAAAACTACATGTATTGTACATGTACCACCAAAAGCATTGGTACAGACAACGACGGATAAATCCGGACTCACTGAATGGCATCCTCCATACTATAGGGCAATCTCCGCTCCCGACACAAAAATCCGGGGAGTAAAAATTCTGCGATTGGATTGGTTGATAAAATAACCTATGGTACAGAAAACGAAGTGGAAACCGTATGGATGAATAACATCATCTCTCCGACCTCACTGATCTTTTGTATGGCGTTTTTTCGTGAATATTGACCAATGATTTGCATTGATTCTGTTTCTACCAATCCACTCGAGACATAGCTCGTATTTTTTACCAATAAAAGCTCAGTATCAGACAGAGGTCGGAACCACCTTAACTCCGACGTATCGGGTCGGAAGCAAGCTTCAGATATGTATATCTGTATAGAGAAGGCCGCCCAGCCACATATCATTTAGATATCACCTCCCTCTCCGACCCATTACGATGAGCCTCAACGATCTCAAGCCCGCCAACACCAAGCGCGCGCGCTCGACCGCTCTAAAGGCGTTCGAGCGATTCCTCTCGAGCGAAGGGACCAGCCTCGAGCACGTTGGCGCCATGATCTTTGCCGAACCGAGCCGCGCAAGCGCCATCATCCTGACGATAATGGACGAGTTTGGCGTTTATCTTGCTTTCCACGCTGGCTCGAAGGGGCAGTATCTGTCACGGCACTCCGTGGCACAGTACTACCGACAGGTGAAGTGCTGGCTGCTCGATGAATATCCCGTCCCAGGTGGTGCTGTTGCAAGGCAGCTGCTAAGTATGGGTCGCACTCTGGAGCAGCACTGTATTAAGCGCGAAAGCGGTGGTTTCGTGAAGAAGGCGGTGGCATGCACCAAGACCGACTTGCAAAAGATGGTGGGATACCTGTATTCAACAGCTAGCTGCGCAGAGGACTACCAAGATGCTGCATTGCTATGCTTGCTCTGGTACCTGTTTGGCCGCGCTTCGGACTTGACCTTCGTCCGCAAACAGCAGCTCTCCATCGGTGCTGGAGGGGTTTTCTTCATCCGCTTCATTCGGATGAAGACGTCTGATGAGCAAGCGCTGTCGCTTTTCCCCTACGCTGACTCCCGGTCGTGTCCGTTGCTGGCTCTTGCGCTTGCGCTGGCATCTCAGGAAGCTCCATCGACTGTGCTGTTGAGCGACGACAGTAAAAAAGACGATATAATCGCACGACGATGTGAGCAAGGATCGAAGCGACTGAGAGAAGAAGAATCAAACGTACCCCAGAAGCGCAGACGCCGTTCGAAGCTGCAACCGCTAACCGACACCTGGTTTGCGTGGTATGCAGGAGATCCGCGCGGCTGGAGATGCAACGACAAGCACAAAAAATCAGACGCCAAGCAACTTGTAGCCTTCTTGAAGCTCTTTATCGAAGATGGATACGTGCTCGACGAATCGTCACCCAGCTACAAGGACGATGTTCGTCAGCTTGGGGAGTTAGCATCAGGCAAGGTCATGGCGTTCTTGCGGTTGCGAAACGTACCCTCATCAGGATCCTGCGCTGTGTTGAAAGCGCTTCGGCAGCTGCATCGAGAAGGAAGTCTGAACGTTCTCATCGGAGACTATCGGAAGCGCCTTGCCATCAGAAGAGTTGTAGATCCTGCACCAGTACACCATCAAACACACTCAAATAAGTCCCATAGTCCAACACAATAGCACAGTCATTGTTCCTCGTGTTTGTTGTTCTTGCTTCCGATGCCGCTTGCGTGGAGGTCTGCATCGTTCATTCAATCATAGAAATTTTACCGATGGGTGGAATCGAACCACCTTCATCCCTTTCGGGGGCTCTTCCATTGAGCTACATCGGTAGGGGTTAGACAACAACATCGCAGGATACTTTACACTGGAGTGCTCGACGGGGAATTAACGACCACAGTTCTTCGTGGAAGCGACAACCCTCTTAGGTGCACCGATGCGCGGCACAACCCCCTCAATTCACCCTCCCGGGTGGTCAATCGAGCACTGAGTGCGCAGGGCAAACGGCGCAGTCAAACTTACGCGTGCACCACTCATTTGTTAGGTTATTTACGCGCGTAATTACCTGCTCTCATCCTATTTACGAAAACCTTCCCAAATTAGTTCGATATAAAGTTCTGTGATATGGTCGGATTCTGGTCGGAGTTGCATTCACGGTCGGAGACGTGATGATATGGAGTAATATCCACTTGGTTCCAACCACTACTCGTTTTTGCAATTCTAAGCAGATCGAATAACACCGATTTTATCCAATGAACAACATGATTTCGATCAATTATAGCCAATGGCATTCCCCTTAAATGGGATACACTTTTCCAACCATTCCAACCATATTTGGCTGGAATTTTGACAGAATATTTTTAATGTCATACAAATATCTATATAAATACATATTCCAAAAATATCCTTCAGTTTCCAACCCAGGTGGTCGGTACAGAGTTTGGTGTTAGAGCGACAACAGGAAGCAAACGGGCATGTCGATTGCATCCCTCGCTCCTGCTAACAGCAAGAAGGCCAGGGCGACGGCGATAAACTCGTTCACGACGTTCCTGGCCGCGGAGAGCATGACACTTGACGCCGCCCACCAACTTATTGACGAGGATAAGACAGGTAAGGTGTTGCGTGTTATGCTCGACAAGTATGCATATTCGTTAGCCACTTCAGTCAATAAGGTAAGGGTGACGAATACTAGTCTAGCATACTATGGAAACGTAAAGAACTGGCTAGTCGACAAATACCCATTGCAGGGAGCGTTAGTTAAATCTCAGCCCCAACAAAATCTATCTGGGCTGGGTAAGTATTGCAGCAACTGAGAGGAGGCTGGGGACGAGAAAAAAGCACCACCGTGCTCGAAACAAGACTTAGCAGCTATGGTGCATCTACTGTACCCGACGGCTTCTACGGAGAGTGAATATCTCGACGCGGCACTTGTCGTCATGATGTGGTACCTATATGGCCGCAGCTCCGGTGCAGAGACGGTGGAGAAACGGCAATTATCCATTTTACCTGGCAAGTATAGTTTGGCTTTGATGTCACAGTGACTGAGACTAACACTGCATTCACGTATATTAGGTGGTGTTTTATTTCTCCGATTTAAAAGGGTTAAGACAGCCTTGCTACAAGGAATATCCTTGTTCAAGGATCCCACCAATTTCTTGACATGCCCGCTCAACGCTTTAGCTGCGGCACTGGTAATGCAGAAGTCGCCAAGTCAACGCATGTTTCCCCAATTCATCAAAAGAAACATAGTTCAGATGATATTCAAGATGTACAGGAACTCACACTTATTGAACTTTTAGAAGTTGACGACGATCTATCTTCTGTGGAGGACACTCAAGCACCTTCGTCAAAACGTGTCCCTGGTGCACAAGCATACGTGAACAGATTGCTGGTTAGAGTTAAAGAGATAGCGGATTTACGAAGGATTAGAATGACCCCTGATCTTACCTCGCATTCGTTCCGGCGTGGAGGAGCTATGCACGCCAATGACGGCAGTCTGGCAGAGAACTGGATAATTGAGCGCGGCGGCTGGCAGCTGGACCGCGTGAACAAGGCGTTCGGTTACATGCTCGGCACGACTCAGGCGGACCAGAAGGTCTCCCGCGTCTTAAGCGGGTGGAAGCCGAAAGACGGTGCGCGGCTACCACCGCTAACAGCCTTAGACGCGCCAGTGCTTGCTCGCGCTCGCAAGTTACAGCAGTTGTTGTTCTTGAACACCCTGGCTTTTGCAGACACAAACCTCAACCTCGATGCAGATGTCGCGGATGTTCTTACTGCAACGCTCTTGATGCACTACCCCGACATGCTGCGACTCTGTGACAGCAGCCCATTCATCACAAAGATACGGGAAATATTAGCAACACTGGGTATTGGCGAGTCGGAGTTGCTTGCTTGGAGTCTTACGATTAGCCGGGCCTTCCAAGCCCCTCCCGTTGCTGTACCTGTCATGGCTGACAACGAAGAGAAGCCTTCGCCTGCGCTAATGGACCTCCTCAAACGCCAGTCCGAGCAGATAGATGTCTTGATTCTACAAAACAAACGGCTCGACGAGAGGATGTTAGCAGTAGAAGCGCAGCTACATATCCTTACCAATGGCACAGCATCATCTGAAACGGCGTGCGATGGGGTGACGGACGCAGTAACCGAGCAACAGTCTGCTCTTGAAGCCAAGGCCCCACGTTCGAAGAAGAAAGGTGCTCAGTCGCTGTCTGCAATCTGGTTTGAATGGTTCACGGCAGAACCTCGCGTGTATGCTTCGCGATCTGTTAAAAAGACAGCTTTTTACGAGTACCGACATATTACCGGGTACCTGATGCTTTTCTTACCTTTGGGCTTCAAGCTTGACACTTCGTCACCTGCTTACAAAAGCAAGGTGTTAGAGCTTGGGGACACAGCGCAGCAGAACACTCTTGCCTTCTTGAAGGCACACGGCTCCTCAGCGGTCGCAGCAGGCACAGCACTGAAGGCGCTCCGGCAGATGCAGAAACTTGGAAAGCTGGACAGCCATGTCGCACAGTTCCACGAGCGTGCTGAGCGTGGCGATGTAGTCGATCCTACGCCACCTGCAGCTCTACCAGCATTCATTCGACTGAAGCCCGCGCGAGGTTAACCTGAAACTACAGTACACAACATAACATACTGCCACAGACACAGTTAAAGCAACCTTATAGCATAACGCACTTCGCTCATCAAGGGACACCAGCATAAAGTATATCACAACACCACAGTCTGCAATGAAGCTCTTCGTATATTGACTTGCACTTGATAGCTACTATATTACAAATAACACTGCCACAACCATGAAGTTAGAAGAGGAAATTCGCCAGTTAATTGAGCATAATATTTACCAGCATCTCGCGTCCACGCTAGGATCAGTGCAACCTACGCCATCTTCAGCATAATCTTTGCGTCTTCATCGTATCGCGCGAAGCCGTGGCGCTACATGCTATAGCCATCTTCTCTTGCCCGACGCGTCGCCAGCACCTCCTTGCAATTGCCTCGTCGGACATCAACGCTCGTTGAGGGCTTGAAGACCAGCAGCTGCATCACGGTAGGCACGGCATGGTAGGCATCACCATGACGAGCGCCAGTATCCCGCAAATACCCTTCTCCTATGAGCGAGTGCCGCTAACACGGAAGCACTACCGATACAGTAGACGTCGGGCTTCACCGTCCAGGACACTTGGCGACGCCATGTGGCCGCGGACGACAAGCCGCTGTCGCGCCGCCTCCGAGGCCTCCACCCTTGTCGCTGCTGCCTTGCTATCGCCGCCCTCCTTGTCTTTCACCGCCACGGGGTCGTTGTCCGTCACGGCTGCCGTCTTCGCCGCCGCTGTCGTCTGAAGGGGGATTTCTTTGTCGCCCCACCAGCCGTCGCAACCCACTCTGTACCAGTGTTTTGGTACACAAAGTACCGGTTCGGGTTGGACGCTGGTCAGACCCGTTGGAATTTTGACGGTATGGAAAAGCAAAAAAAGTCCGTCGTTTTAGACAGTTACCGTACGGTACCTTGGAATTGTTTTTTTGATGCTGCGAATTATCGCCTTTGTCGGTATGGCGTTCCACACAGAATAGTGGCATGAATAGCACGAAGGCGTTTCTCTTTTGCCGTGCCTCCAGTAGCTTTAGCACTATTTCTTAGCTTCGCTTTTTAGTGGCCCCATGACACCAGCACTAAGCGGTTGGCACAACGGTGAGCTGTTCGGTGGCAACCTCACACCTGGATATGCGTCATGCTGACCACCCAACCTCGGCGCTGCTCGCTCCCCCCCCCCCGCATGCTCCAGATGTCCCCACCACGTCCCCAAGACGGAGGCGCTTCAGCTGGTCCGTGCTCTAGTCCTACACGGGAACTGGGTGGCTCATGAGCATGGCCTTCCTGGACACGGGGAACCTCGAGGCGGACCTGCAAAGCGGCGCCTACACGCGCTACCAGCTGCTCTACTTGGTTCTAGTCAGCACGTACTTGGGAGGGTGCTGGCCGCCCGCCTGGGGGCCACCACCGGCCGCCACTAGGCCCAGTTGTGCCGCTCCGTAACCTATAGCAATCACGTGCTCGACGCGCTTCATTGCACAACTGACCTCAAATTACTGTGTCGGCAAAGCAGTTTAGCTTCACACCACTCATTATCTTTAACTTTCTGATTGGCTCTAAAATAATTCATTTAAGCATTTCATTGGATAAAAAAGGGGTTAGATTTTGTATGGGGATCGAATGGGGATCTGTCTCACCAGGATTTTAGTGTCGCCCGGATTTATCCGTCGTTGTCTGTACCACAAAATAGCATTAATGCGTCCTACTGCACTTATTAAAGAAGATATGATGTTTGTATGAGTCATCGTATGTGACTTCCCTAAGGCCGGTTCTCAACCGAGGCGGACGCATGCGTTTTCGGACACTTTGTGATCTGATTGGTTAACAGGACGTTACAAAAATGATACTGCACAACTCATGCGTTGGCAAGCGTTAACTACTTTTGGCCAATCAGTGCACTGCATTATTTGCATTCCCCCTCAAAGCACTCCCCTCCTCTGACATGGCGTCGGTCCGGCTTCAACGTGCTTCTCCCCCGCGCTTCACCCCCACCGCAAGGTAACGGCGTCGCTGGAAAGCTGAAGACGAGCTGTGCGGCCTTCTGGTTTGTTTGGTAGCCATCAAGCGACACCAAGTAGCACGAAAAAAAAAATTCAACAGTTCGAGAGCGGATTCGTGGCGACTGCGTGCTTCTACGCTACTTAGAGATTCAGCTTTCAAGAGATACTACAGGGGCTTGGTAGGTTGGACCAGCTTCGCTCCCCATTGCCGGACGGGGGAGTCTTGGTCAGCGCTTCAGATATTGTTGAGTCGTGCGTGAACCACACGTAGATCACACAGAGTAACAGTACAATGATTGGATAATATTGATCAAACACTGGGCCAATCAAATTTGGTTAGTTTCATTCTCAACCGAGCATACGGGGTAGGGCACGCATGTAACGCACGCGTCGAGAAAAACGCTTCGGTTGAGAACCAGCCTAAATTGAGCAAAATTTGGAAACTGATGTCTCCGCTTAGAAAAAGCCAACCCAAAGATCTCTCCCCTGCCTTACTTCGGCTTACTCGACAATTCGACAGCGCTATCTGCAAACTTAGCGCGATGGTGAACGCTGCTGTAATAGCATCACTGTGCGGCATCGTTGACACGCCAGCGAATGACTACAACTCTGCATGGGGAAACTCCACGACGAGTACATCCGCGATGAACGCGACAGCTTGCTGCGGATGCGGCACTACCTTACCGTGGGCTGCCTTTCGCTTCCTGTCGCGGCCTCCTAGATGGATTTGTGGTGCGGAGGAAATGATATCCACGTAATCGACATGATCAGATCCCGCAGGAGGGAGGGGGGGGGCATCGACGGATAAAATTCATGCAAGTTGATTCATACTACGATTAAGATATCATGGACGTTGTTTAGTTAACACGGTTGTTGTACGCTACTCATGTAAGTCTTGCAGCCATCTATCTAACCCCGACATACAGGACGCCCACTACGACGGATGGCTGTATCGGGACCGGAACGATCAGCTTTTCTGCGGACGGGCTAATTGTTTGGGCCAAGCATAACAATCCTGGCTGAGAATGATGGTTGCCTCTAAGACAGCTTTTGATATCAATAAATATTGATGTATTCATTGTTAACATGCACTGTAGTGTGTGCAAATCGAAATGGATGACCGAGGTTGCACCGTTGTCACCACCCAGCTCTACGGTTTCTGCATCTTCGCTACCATCGTCTTTGTGTGGCGTTCTCGAGCCTTGGCGCGTTCCAATCTTATGTTTTCCTGGAAGAGGCGCCGATCCTCCTCCTTTTCACTCTGCCACTTGACTTCACGAGCCACACGTTCCGCCTCCTCAATTTTCCAACATTTTGTAAAAGTGGAAGTAGGTTGTTCGGGTGTACTGAACGGTAAGCAGAACTTCATAACTAATGCACATCTACATGTATCCTCCATTTATTTCCACCCCCTTGGGGGTGGGAGAATAAATGCAAATTCTGGGGGGTTGCTGGTTGCTGGCATTTTATCCCCACAGACCGACGGAGAAACCAGGGCCTCATGAATCTTATACATGCAACGAGTTACATGTGCTTCGTTCAGCGTCCGACGAATGTTAACGACGACTTCTTTTCCTAAATACGTACCTCCAGTACGCACGCGGTAGTTATACAGTCGAAACGCATTATCCAAGCCCGTCGAACGCTCCTTCTTGTTGCTAGGAAGAGGTAGTAGCAAGCCCATTCCCCACTCGACCGCCTGGCGCGTGAAGGTTATGGCTTTCGACAGTCGGCGTGCTACCGGACGCACCGACGGCAGCAGCTTTGCAAGATCTCCCTGCTTCAGCGGTGTAAGCATCTGTCCTGGCCCAGAGCCACTGAATGGAAATGCACTGTCGGATAGTTCTCCATGTCTTGGATCCGGGTACAGTCTCAGATTGAGCAAGCACCCCGAAAAGCAAGACTCACATCGAACTTCTGGCGGTCTTTCCTCGACCCGCCCAACTTGCTCGAGTACTGGCGAACGCGGTCCCTGCAGTGCAGCATTGTAAGTAAAAAATAATGCACCGGCAACAATGCACTATAGCTGCACGACGTACGTGATGATGCTCGTGTCGGCCTCGTTTAGCTTGAAGGACGTCTTGCGCATGGCCATGCTGAGCTAGAAGTGTAGTTCGAATCCGATTTACTGGTTTTTATAATAAATTAGTTTATTTCAAGTTTTGCATCACTGTTGACCGCGTCATCGTAACGGATCGTCCAAAGCCGATTTCGACTAAATTAAGTTTTTCATCACTGCTGCCACCGCGCAGTACGAAGGATTGAAATGCTTAAGAGGTTCTCATGTAGTCTCCGGCGCGTATGGCAGGCCTGGATGTCACTCCAAGTCGAGTATCAAGGGAGCTACTCCGATCAGAGACTTCAACAACTCGGACGCTATATGCGTGAAGTGAGTACACGTCGGCTGTTGTTTGTTTGCGTGCTGACACCCCTGCCATGCCTTGCACTGAGTTTGGTCAAGGAAATACCTCCTTTGGCTCCACCTGAAGCTGGCGTCTACGGGAACAGCGTCTTTTTCGCTCGATCATGGGCGGTCATGTGTTTCATGGGAGTGGCAGCGCTACTGCAGATGGGCCACGGAGCGCCAAAGCTCAGGTTGTCCAATATGCAAATTGCCTTCATCTCATTGCTGGCTGCCACGGTCTCCATCCTATTCATCTTCGGGCTTTGCGCGCTGACTGTGTTCCCACTTCCGTTCGGATTGCTCATCGTGGGACCTCCGTTTGTGTTAACGATTGGTATCGGCTTCACTTACATTTCGGGGCCACGGTGGCGAGCGGATCCGTCCTTGTTCGTGGAGGTCCAGCGCCAACTCGTCGTGTACCAGTGCCAAACGACGCTCCCATTCGTCTACCCGCTGTATATTCTCGGGTTCGTGTCTCTCACAGGCTGGAACCAAGTGATTTTCGTCGCGGTGTTGCCAATCATCCAAATTATCGCAAAGAACTGGATCAGTCGTGCTCTCGGCGATGATGATGATCAGAAACCGCAGTGTGTTATCTTCGTTGTTGAAGTGTACAACGCTCTCTACGTGTCAAACGTTCTCCAAACTGCATCATCGTGGGCGTCGACTGCTGCGGTTATGGTCGTCGATTTGGTCCAGTTTTGGGTATCTATGGTTGACATTGTGGAGATTTTTGAGAGTGTAAACGTGCTTATGGCAAAAATCCCGCGTGATCACCCGCTGGCTCAGGAGAATTTTGTGCAGGTGGCAATTCGCCTACTGGTACTGGAGGCACAATCAAAAACAGTTAAAGAACAGCACAAAGGTGTTCTAGTTGCCTCTCTGAAATGTAAACCAGTGGATAGGCTGGAAGGAGCTGTGCTACTTCGAACAGCGGACTACGCGTCGAAAGTGAAAGACGATTTATTGTGTAGATCAAACGGGCATCGATGGATGTTATCTGAGAGATCCCGCGTGATTCCGGTTACTCGCCAAACTCGCCACCAAAGCACCGCTTCGAGTCACGATCTTGAGCTCGAGACCATATTCTCAAGGAAAGAGCGTGTCCAGTTTATTCGGAAGACCAAGCGCGTGCTGTTTATTGCCGAGTACTTGGTATTGGTAGAGTATGTCGAAGTTGTCCTGCCTTTCGTTTACTGTACGTATTTTGATGTTAACTAGCCTAGTTCATGAACTAACTGCTAGCGGTTTACTTGTTCTACAGGTCTACACCAACTGGTTTTGTTTCACATGCATAACGGCGCTTACTACCCTGCATTAGCCAATGTTTCGAGAGTGCAGTTCACGACTAGATTGTCGAGCACTCTATGGTACAGCGTGCTGCAGTTCGCCTCATTTGTTTTGCTGGTGCTCGTACTGAAGCGAAAGCTGGGGTACTCGTCACTACAGCAGCTGGCATTCGTACTGGACGTGCATGCAGGCGTTGTCCAGACAAAGCTCAATTTGATATTCGTCTACATTATGCAGGTCTCGCTAGGCCACCTTGGTAAGTCAAACCATGATTTTTGCGTCTTTGAAAAAGAAATCGAACGAATGGATTTGCTCTGTCGTTGCTTAAATAGGTGCTGATTTCAGCTTCAAGTTTTCGTGGTTAAAAAGCCCACCCACGGATAGCAATTAGTAACAGAAGTCCTGAGCCAAAAAGTAGTATATTCAGATTGCTGGGGTTTGATGGATCAAGTTATGGAGCGCGTTTAGTGAGACAACAACAGTAGCAAGGAACCGTAGTCAACAACGGCATACGATGAGCTGTATTTGTCAAGCACTTCAGCTTCAAGTATTCATTGCATCTTTGGTGCCCAGCCAGAACAATCTTCGGTAAAAGAAAACACAAGAGGGGTCAGTGCCCGAGTACACGTTCGTGAAATCGATTCATAGGGGTGCAGAACAAGGTCAAAATACGACCGGTGATCTGTAAAAGAAGTGATAGGCGTTTTGAAAAAGTCGCTTTGTGGAGAAATTTTGTAGAGGAATACCATGTCATGTACTTTACTTGTAGCTGAACCAGTGCATGTTTAGGTGAAACTGGTGGATGATAGCTGCCAGCAAGGGCTTCAACATGTCTTGGTTACAGAATAATCCAAGGAGCCTCACGGACACGGATCATCCAAAAAGATCGTTCAATTGATGTTGTAAATGTATTTATGTGGGTGATCAAAAAGTAAGTCGGGGTTCTCGTGATCTCCATTCTCGATGCATCAGTCCTTATGTGACTTAACCATGAAAACTTGAAGGTAAAATCAGCGCCTAACACAAACGTCAATTAGTGTCATCATGTGTATAAACCTTTAATATCGACCAACGATTCAATAAGTAGTTCACTTACCAAGGTGAGCCTACGAGACCTGAATAATGTAGACGAATATCAAATTGAGTTTTGTCTGGACAGCGCTTGCATGTATGTCCAGTACGAATGCCAGCTGCTGGAGCGATGAATACCCCAGCTTTCGCCTTAGTACCAACGTGATAAACGATACGAACTGCAGCATGCTATACAGGAGGGTGCTTTGCAATCTGGACGAGAACTTTTCGTTCGATATACCGGCTAATGCAGGGTAGTAAGCGCCGTTGTGCATGTGATACAGGATCAGTTCATGTAGACCTGCCATGGAAAAAGAATAAGTATCAATCATAAGTCACCTTGGGGTACAGAGCTGCTACCAAGGAAAAAAATCAAGGTCGTACAGTAAACGAACGGCAGCACTGTCTCAATATACTCCACCAACACCAGATACTCTGCTATAAAGAGCACGTGCTTCGTCTTTCTAACAAAAATGCTTCGTTCTGCTTCCGAGAAAATGACCTCAAGGCTAAGATCATTGCCAGCATTTGTTTGGTTATTCCGATAACGATTCAGTGGGTAGGACGGAAATACACGCGATGTTTGCGACAATACCCACTGTCGCGCCAGGTACGCGTCCTTCATCTTCAAAACGTAGGGTCCTACCGGTGGTTTAGCCTTTGGGGTAGATAAATCCAAATCCGAGTCATTAGCTTCATCAAGCTCGCTCCCAGCTTTTTCCTGCTCCTGATCGGCCATCAACCATGCTGCCACCTGCACGAAATTCTCCTGAGCCAGCGGGTGATCACGCGAGATTTTTGCCATAAGCACGTTTACACTCTCAAAAATCTCCACAATGTCAACCATAGATACCCAAAACTGGACCAAATCGACGACCATAACCGCAGCAGTCGACGCCCACGATGATGCAGTTTGGAGAACGTTTGACACGTAGAGAGCGTTGTACACTTCAACAACGAAGATAACACACTGCGGTTTCTGATCATCATCATCGCCGAGAGCACGACTGATCCAGTTCTTTGCGATAATTTGGATGATTGGCAACACCGCGACGAAAATCACTTGGTTCCAGCCTGTGAGAGACACGAACCCGAGAATATACAGCGGGTAGACGAATGGGAGCGTCGTTTGGCACTGGTACACGACGAGTTGGCGCTGGACCTCCACGAACAAGGACGGATCCGCTCGCCACCGTGGCCCCGAAATGTAAGTGAAGCCGATACCAATCGTTAACACAAACGGAGGTCCCACGATGAGCAATCCGAACGGAAGTGGGAACACAGTCAGCGCGCAAAGCCCGAAGATGAATAGGATGGAGACCGTGGCAGCCAGCAATGAGATGAAGGCAATTTGCATATTGGACAACCTGAGCTTTGGCGCTCCGTGGCCCATCTGCAGTAGCGCTGCCACTCCCATGAAACACATGACCGCCCATGATCGAGCGAAAAAGACGCTGTTCCCGTAGACGCCAGCTTCAGGTGGAGCCAAAGGAGGTATCTCCTTGACCAAACTCAGTGCAAGGCATGGCAGGGGTGTCAGCACGCAAACAAGCAACAGCCGACGTGTACTCACTTCACGCATATAGCGTCCGAGTTGCTGAAGTCTCTGATCGGAGTAGCTCCCTTGATACTCGACTTGGAGTGACATCCAGGCCTGCCATACGCGTTGGCGGGCGCTGAAAAGCTGTTCCGCCATCTTAATAACTGGTCATTACACACTGGCAGTAGGGAGAAAATAGCCGAGTGCCAAGTGTGAAGCCGTCGGTTGTTCACATTTTTAAAGTTTAGCGGTATCGCCGCGTTTGGATTCTTCCGGAAAAGTGACCATGCTGGCCCCTGCAAAATTGAGCCTGTCTTCCACCTCTGCTCCATCCTCGGGAACAGGTATTTCTCGAGGCTCCTCATGTTGCGATTGGCATTGTCATAGTTCGTGACCACACACACAGTCTGAGTTGCATTCCAAATTCGTAATCTCGGCAGCATCCTCGACGTCGACAAGACGTTCAATTTACTCGTTCTTGTTAGCACGGGCTGGCTAGTAACTGTAGGGGGGTCTAGCAGTTCATTTCTGATTCTGTATCCAACCACCCCGATCTCGATACACTGTCCACCAAATGCCCCGGAAGCACCTCGCTATATTAGTCGTGGCCTCATTCGTTGCATGCTGCGAGCCTTGCTCGTACCGTACGGCATGGTGTGCAACCCGGCACAGTGCGGGGATCAAATCGACCGTAAGTACCTATACTATCCGATATTGACGCGTCGATGTATGTAAAGTTTTCTCTGGAGCTTGCCAATCCACACCGTTTGGTAGCTACTTCGACCACAGACAACAGCTTGGGATGGGGTCTTTGCACAAACCAAGTACGAATTAAATGTTGAGACTGATTCGTCTGTGGCTTCTTGACGTATCATTACTCAGCCATGAGCCATCACACAATTCTGCATTGTCGAACTGCGTTGAGCGAATCGCATATACTGCGTCGTATGTCTGCTTGATCAACCGTACTTAAGTACTTGATCATCAACGAGGGTCACACGAGTCGCGTGCCTCAGATCCGAAGTAATGGTAAAATGGCCACGTGAACTTCCCTTAAAGAAGCCTTTTAAACATAGCAATAAAAATTGCGGAGATGGCAAACTGCTGCAGCGCCTTAAGATTTTGGTATGCTTATGGTCTTGTGACCGCCCAACACGATTCATGCTCCCCCCACAGAGGCGGCGATTGTTATTCATATATGATCTTCTTGGTCGCCCCTTGCACAGCTGTGAACCTCTTACGTTGTCTCCTTCTAGAACGGCGATTCTCCGATCGTTAGCCTTGATTAGCGTTTGTTGTTTTTCTACAACAACTGAAAGGCTGTTCACGATGTCTTTGAGCTCATCTGCTTTCACCGACGACACTTGATTCGTTGTCTTTGGAGATACTGTATTTTGTGTCACCACCAACGCTGGCTCAGTTCTCCTCTCCGTCGTCCGATCACTGCTGCTAAGTTTTATTGGGATGACTACCTGAGGAAACACCCCCTGTTCAGCCGCTTCTTGCTCCAATGCCCCCCATTGAATTCTACCAGGCCCCAAGTTGGGGTTCACCACAGCGTTTTCCCAGTCAAGATCGGCTATACGGATGTCTCTCGTTTGCAAGACGAGCAACTCGGTTTCGAAAGCGGCTTGAATGCACGTACTCGTTGATCGGCGCGTGGGGGTCTGTGAGCACTACAGTGAGAGAGGCTTGGCCATCGTTTACACGTGTTGCCTGCATTATGTCATCTGTGGTGGCAACACAAAATCTCCGTTCGAAAACATGTTCAGTTCTTTCTTTCATTATGCGATTTTATGCAGAAACGGCAACGCTATTCCCACGAATTAGAACGTGGCGTAACCATTTCAAACCGCATCGACGAAGCATGAAGCAATCGCTACTAGTGCGATAGAAGTCGCCACCACGCCTACCAAATCCATGCCATAGCTAGCGGTGGATAGCCATGCTGCGGTTTTGTGGATTAGGAGTACCACAAGCGCAGCTCTCCAGTTTTTGATACCAGTCTGAACTCCGTTTTGTTTGAGTAGAACATCCACTGCGTCGAACAACGTCGAGTTAAGACGCGTGTCTTGCTTATAGCCGCTCGTTCCGGGCGCGGAACTGCTAGCTGTCTCCTGCCTCCAGCGTGTGAGCTCTTCGTCAAGACGAGCACGTTGATACTCGCACACATCATGCTTAACACGCTCGGACAACTCTCCAAGGTTCGATAATGCCGCTGCTAATTCATTCGAGCAAACCCCCACACGCTCATCGACCAGTTGTTCATGGCGCTTGCGCAGGAATGTCGTAGCCTTTCGATGCTCCCTCAGACGTTTCTGGAATTCATCGTCTTGTTTACTGAGCTGATATTCAAATGCCTCCTTTTGCTGCTGAAGTTGGTAAAGCATCTCATCGTGCTGTCTCGTTCGCCGGTTCTCTGAATCGGCCTCCATAGCAAGGACCTTCTCCTGCAACTCGTGAATATGCTCGTACAAACTCGTAAAATTGTTTGATGGCGGATCTCCGGGAGAAGCTTTCAACGTATCGCCCCCAGGTAACTCGTGGGAAGCAGTTCTGGCTGTAAACATCATCTCGTAGTCGCCCGAAATCTCCTTGATCAGACTCCTGACTGAGTTGTCCAAGTAGGTGCATTGGAAATGTGATGGGTGCTCCGCTGCCAGTCGATCGTACACCTTGGAGTCTCGGTCTCGAAAGCAATAACACTGTACTCGCCAGCCAGCCTCGAAGTACTTGTCCACGCCATGCACCACAGAAGCAGCTAGCTTTCCGGCCACAAGCACCAGCGTCTTCGATTCATCCGCGTCGTCACCGCGCTTGGGCTTGGGTAAATGGCCGAGGGTGCGATGCTTGGACGCACTCTTCGGTCTCATATCCCACCCAGCAGCTCGGAAGGCTTCTACGTCCTTCAGCTTCAAGTAGTAGTAGCTCCCGTTGAAGTACTTGGTCGCTCCAGCAGGATGCGATAGCAGCTCCGTCAGCTTGTAGGCACTGATGGGCGAATACTTCGACAGCTCTGCATGTGAAAACTCTTTCGAGTGCGCGCGCATGTACGCGCACACATCCTGGTTTAAAGCATCGAGGTCCGCGTAAATGTACCGAGTCGACGGCATAGGTTGGTCTCTCCCGAGGAATATGGCAGAGTGCCTGTCCGCGCCGGAAGGAAGTGATGAGCTCCAGGAGAAGCTTCGAACCAAGAGTGCATTTGTCGCATCCTCTAGGGTCTCGGCATTGGATGCTTGTCGCTCAACAGCCGATGCCTTGTCCTAGCAACTGGTGGGCAGGATGGACGAGGGTGGGGTGAGCAGATGGCTGTGAGTTCATCAATGCATTACGATACCGCTGCTTCTAACGGGGTTGAGGCGGTGAGACCTCCTTTTGTTTGCCTCTGCGTGTGTGTCTATGGTCTGCTTCAACATGCATGCGTACGCACAGGATTTAGGCGAGCTTCTTGGCGACGCCCAGGTCGATATGCACCAGGCGCACACTGCCGAAAAGTCTCTCGGGGAGTTCCTCCGGGTTCTGGCCTTCCAGCACGAAGCCCATGTCGATCACCAGCTTCTTCGTGTACCCCGACACGAGTCCGACCACGCGGTTCGCGACTGCCGACGAGCCGATATCGACGTCCAGCTCGAAGTATTGCTTGCCGCGGAAGTAGGGCTGGCGCAGTTTCTTACCGATCAATGCTGGGGTGGAGCCCACGGCCTGGCGCACGATGAAGCTTCCCTCCACGATGCAGGGAATTAACTTGAAGCGCTCGTTGCGGAACTCGTCCGAGCCTTCTAAGAAGTCGGCCATCAGCTCGGTGGCCGGCGAGCCGTCCGTGAGAATGGAAGGGTGTGGCACCTGATAATACAACACCAGGTTGATGCGTGGGTTCCCGGGCACCACGAAGTTGATCACGAATGTGAAGGGCATCTCCGTGCCGCGCTCCTCGTGACGCTTCAACTCGCGCTGCACAGGGTTGTCCGCGCGCGAGGCAATGTGCTCGATGACCTCCGACGACTCGTACAGGTCCATACCAACGAGGCGGAAGTACGGCGACTGCGACGGGATCTTCCGTCGGTCAGTCAGGTAGTCCGGGCCGCGAACCATCATAGCTCCGCCATCCGGCTCGGCCCACATCGACCGCGGGACGTTGCTCGGGAACTCCTCGAGCTGCGAAGCAGGAGCTTCCGCGTCTCCAGCAGCACCAGCAGCACCTTCTCCATCCTGCGCCGCCGCGTTCGCCTGCTGCTCCTCTGTAGACGCCGCGAGCGCTGCCGAGAACTCCTCGGGGACATTGGGGCACACGTACTTGCGCGCCTCCATGACGTCCCTGAGCCCCGTGAGCGCCAGCACCTGCGGCCGCACGTACAAGTGCATGACGTTCAGGCGCTGCAGCAACTGGCCTTCCCAGCCCTGCGGGTCCAGGTGCACCACGTTGGTCACCATGGACGTGAGCTCGTCCCCCTGCGCGACGCTGAGCGCGCGCGGGGAGATGATGAAGCCGCCGCCCTTGCACGTGGCGCGCACCACGCCGTGCGTGGGCGGGCACTCCGGGTGCAGCGCGCTCTGCATGCAGATGACGTACGAGCCGTCCTCTGCGCGGCGCCAATAGCGCAGCAAGCACAGGTCCCTGGGCGCCAGCCATCTGCAGTGTGAAGCAAGGATCGATCATCAGCAGCGAATAGTATCAACGGAAGCTATCCAGACTCTACAGCAGGCGGTCGGTCGTACATGGGCCAGAGCCACACGGGGCGGTACACGATGTGCACGATGTCCGAGTGGTCGTCGATGGTGTGCACGACCTCGGCGCGCTCGACCGAGGCGTCCCACACGGGGTAGTTCTTGATGCCCATGAGGTAGAGGAAGATCTCGGACGGCGAGCCGTCCACCGCCTGCAGCGTCTTGAAGCACGGCACGGCGCTCGAGGCGCGCGCGTTGGACAGCGTCCAGAGCGCCGCGCCCACCACGAGCAGCGTGAGCAGCACGGACACGGCCAGGCCGCCGCCGCCGATGTGGCCCGCCAGGAACGTCACGAGCCCCGCGGACGCCGTGGACAGCAGCACGCCGTTGGGCGGCTCGGACGCGGCCGCGCGCGGCGTCTCCTGCCAGATCTGCAGCCCCGCGAAGAGGTCCACGACCTTCCACGAGGCGGCGAACATGGCCCAGGACCGCTCCAGCTCGCTCAGCAGCTTCACGGTGCTGGGCACGTCGCACTGGGGGCCCAAGTCCGCGCGCAGCACGGGCAACGACGCGCGCTGCGGGTGCAGCACTGGTCGGCTGGGCAGAGGAGGCGCCGCTGCGGCGGCGGAGGAGGAACGCGAGCGCGCGACGTCGGCCGGGTCGGGCGCCGACACGGAGGCCTTGAGCGCGGGCGGAGCGGGCGCCAGCGGGGACGACGAGGCGGACGCGGACGCGGACGGCGCGGGGCGGCGGCGGGCCGCCCAGTCCTCGGGGAGCTCCATGGCCGTTTAGTGTGGAAATGAGGATTGATACTGTACACCTGTGGAATCGCATCGAGTGACGCCGACGTGGTGAGACAAAACGGGCGCAATGCGCTCGTGACATCATCATCAACAGCGGCGGACCGCTTCAACTTTGCTACATGCACTTCGACTGACAGGCGACGATCCCGCCGATGGGGGGAGATCGACTTCAAGTGGCTATGCCGCAGGTAAACGCCTGCTCGCTTTTGGTCGACGAGCAAGGCGAAGAACAAGCGGCAAAACGCAGAGTCGGCACACGCTGGAAGCACGATCGTCGATCGGATCGAAGGGCTGCTCCAACAAAAGCGGCCGCGGCGGGAGGCGCGGTTTGAAATGCTGGCGCATTACGTATCGTGGCTTACTCTCGCTTGCTCCTGTTCACCTTTAGTTGTGGAAGAGGAACGTGGATACCTACTATAATATAGTATATAGTATATATTATATATAATACATATATATTATATATGAAGTTGAAGTGCCCCACTAAGAGTGCGTACTTTGATCTATGCTTGAATCGAGTTGAAAGTTGCTTGTCTTTAGAAGTGCTTAACATTACCGCACCGCGCCTGAAGCACGCCGCCAAGATGACCCCGCCTATCGGAATCTACACAAAATCCAAGAGGTCCTTGTCAGACGCACTCAGACCTGAAATGAGACCACGGCAAGCAAAAAAGTTACTTACTGAAGCAGCATGCCTAATGTTTGATGATGCCACGATTCTTGTCGAAGAGGATAGAACGTGCATTTGCACGGTCGCTTCGAGTTCGTGTTGAATCGTGGCAGGAAGCTTGTCTTCATCGTCGAGGCAAAACGTGATGATATTCCAATTGCTCAAAACGTGGCCGGCCGCGAAGCTTAGTCTGATGTGGAGTGATTAGAGCGGACTCTTGGTATTGTTACCAACTATCTCGAGTGGGTATTCATTAGCGTTGACGATGAGAAAATTCGACAGTTCAATGAGACGCTCAAAATCCGTGGGCCGGTGCCTTCAACTGGTCCACGTCGTGAAATTGTCGGGATGATTCATGGTTTGCTCGTGAACAGCACTTAATTCATCGATCTCTGATTGATAATCTTGCAAGTAAATGTTTTATATGAATGCCATTCCGTTAGTTTGGAAGGTGTTTTCATTTGTTTTGTTAGCCTATATTTTCCCCATTGATGGTCTCTATCGATCGTCTACAGGCGTGCGGCCTTGCCCGGACTGTTGGCCGCGCGCTCCGGGAACAGCGGCATTTTCTGCTTGAAGGTGGCGACGTCACCGATTAGTTCGACGTGGTTGCTGACAGTGCTGCTTGCCGAGGCACCAACGTCTTGGAACTGCTGCTGCAATAGCATGGCAGCAGTTAAGCCCGTGGACGTGATGGTCGAAGTGCTGGAGCTAGAGATCTCGTCCACGGCCAGCTCTGGGAACGGGTGCTTCGCACCGTACAGACAGATGCTGAGCTTGCTGCGCCGCTTACCGCCAACGCCGATGAATGAGTCGAAGAACGCCAGCAGGTCACGCGGCTGCAGCGTCGATACCAAGGCGGCTACGCGCTGCCGCCGGTCGAAAACGAATGTCTCGTTCGCAATCTCGCGCCACGCGCGCATGGACTCCTCCATCTCGTGTTTGGGCTTTTCCAGCAGTGCCTTCACGACGGCATTCACCTGCTTCTGCCATGTCGCTGCGGGCATTTCCGCGATGAGAGATCGGAAGCGAGCGACGAACAACTCGATGCGTTGGTCCAGCAGCTGCGGTGACGCCACGTCCGACTGAATCAGGATGCGGAAGTAGTCCACGCCTTCTGTCCGCATCATACCTGAAAACACCAGGTATCCGAGCTGCTCCTGCGTGCGGAGCTGGTTAAAGCACGGCTCCTTGAAAATATGCGCAAAAAGCTCGAGACGCGCACGGATAGCCATTGTGCTTCCTTCCGTCTCACAGTCCAGCTGATACAGGGTGCAGATTGCCGAGTTGAGATTGGCCGCGTTCCACTCACGGCGCTGGAAACGGTACTCGCTTGCATCAGCGAGTTGTACAATGCGCGGCTTGGTGACTTGGCTGGGGAAAAGCGGGAAGCTGCCGCTGCAGGTGCTTCCGCTTTGGCCAAAACCGAAATGTTGCAGGACCTGTTGCATCAAAGGTGGCGCCGCGCTCTGCTGAAGGTTGCCGTAGAAAAAGCCTTCCACGAACACCTGCTGGAAGATGAGCTGACTGTGTGCTGCCAGATCACTTATGTTGAGATGATCGATAGCACGGATTTTGTCGTCTACGCTCCACTTCGAGATCTCCAGCAGCTGGCCGCAGACGTGAACTGCGTGTTGGTAGGGCTCCTCGAGGAAGAAGTTCTCGTACATGCGCTTTGTACGGTCTTTCACGCGCTCGAAGACGGCGTCTTCGTACTTGTAATCGGGCTGGGTCATTTCCAGCATCTGCTCCAGTACTTTGCAAAGCAAAATGGGGAGCTTGTGCGAATAGCCACCCACGTGTAGTTCCAGAGCACGTGAATTGAAGCCGATCTCATACTCCATGCCAGCGAGCTCTGCGTCGTAGGATACCTCCGTGAGCTTGTCCTTCAAGTAGCGCACGAAAAGGCTGGTGAGCACTGCGTGGTACGGGGTCGTAGACAGCGAAGGCGAGTACAACAAGAAATGCAGCATCAGCTTAGGCTTGCGAAACTGCACATCCGGCTTGTACCACAGGCGACATTGTTCATCGTGCTGAAGTAGAACTGGTGGAGACACAGCAACACTCTCATCACTGGTTCCTGATGAAGAGGAGTCTGGACGAGGTGGTGTCACGATTCGGAAGTCGCTGCAGATAAATTCGTTGCGGTGGGGGAGCTTCAAAGCGGCATTGGGAGGAGGTGAAGTCCATCGCTGAATCAGCTCAGGGCCAAGAGGTCCCTCCGAGTATGGCGTCTGATACCATTTCTCAACACTCTGCGTCTTGCCTTCAAACGTCTTGCTCACCACCGTGAGGCGCATTCGCTGAGGAATCAGCAGGTCGAGCACCTTCTGAACCTTGTCGGCGTCGTACTCGTAAAGTACATAGCCACCCGAGAGAATGTACTTGGACGGGTAGCGGTGCATAACGTTCGCCAAGTGGCTGGTGTAGTGGATGGGGCTCTCCTTGCTCTTGAAGCGGAAGTCCTGCAGCGCCAGATCCTGCGTCTCCTTGAAAATCCACGGCTCAAACGGAGCTTCGCGCTGTAGAGTCTGCACGTACTGGTACACAGCTTCCACAACGTCGTTCACCTTTTCAATGCCGGCGTCCGTAACGTCTATCTTCACGCAGAAGAGCCCCCAGTCTTCATTATCACGGAACAGTCCAGCCGACAGACCATTCGCCCACTTCTGCGCCTTCAGGTAGCTCAATATCGACCCGGGACCTTCATGCCCCATCAAATGCGACAAAATCTTCGTCGGCTTCGTCAGGAAGTCCCAGTGCAACGACGGCAGTGGCCACGAAATATCAATAACGCGGAGGTCCTTCACCGGCGCCACATGCACCACGCGCACCAGCCTCGACTCATCGAAAGGCACCGCATCTCCAAACGTCGGGAAGCTGCGTCCCGTGTTCTTAATCTCGGAGAACAGCTCCTCCGCCCAGCCCTTGAGCACTGGCAAGCTCTCCTTGCCACAAATCACCAGCTTCATGATGCTCGCAGAGTAGTACGTGTCGTGGAACTCCAGCAGCGCCGCTCGCACGTCCACCCCGTTGTCGCTGGGGGTCGCGCCCAGCGTCTCCAAGTTCCCCGTGCCGAACTTGTGGAACGGGTGGGCCGGGTTCGAGAGCGACTTCTGCAGCTGGTACAGCCGGCGGTGGTCGTTCTGCAGGTTCTTGGCGTTCTCCGAGTTGACGGCGTTCATCTCCCGCTGCGTCGCGCCCGGCGTGAAGAGCGGCGCGATGAAGAACTGCGAGAAGCGGTCCAGCGCCTCGTGCAGGTGCTCGCTCAGCACGTCGAAGTAGAAGTTGGTGTGCATCTGCGACGTGGACGCGTTGCTTCGCCCGCTGTGCGCGCTCAGGAACTTCTTGTAGCTGTTCTCGTCCGGGTACTTGGCCGTGCCCAGGAACAGCATGTGCTCCAGGAAGTGCGCGAGGCCCGGCAGCTGCTCCGGGTCGCTCTGGTGCCCCACGTGCACGTCCATGGCGGCGGCCGCCTTCTCCGTCTTAGGGTCCGAGACCAGCAGCACCTGCAGCGAGTTGCGCAGCGTCAAGCTCTCGTACTCGCGCTCGTCCAGCGCAGACACGTCCATGCCGTTCACGGTCACGACAGACGCCATGGTGCAGGCAGGCGAGCAGGAGCGGTTATTGCGCTGTGGGAAGCAGACACGGGTGTCACTGAAACGAGGACGTAGTGACGAGAGACTCAGCACTTTTATCTTTAGCGGTTGCTTTTCTTTTTGTAAAATGTGATAATAATTTACGTGATAAAACGCTTGGAACGGATGATATCCAAGAATAAAAAGACAGCTCGACTATGTTTTGCTGCAGTAATGGTATCAATTCTTACTTTTAACAGTATGGAAGTCAAATTTATCATTTATTTAATTCGTCAAGTTAAATTTCAAAACATTTGATTCATAACTTTACAGTACTGTAGCATGCCATCTAATTGTATTTTCTTCCGTCATTTTCGTTCAAAACCCCGAATAGCGTGTATTTGAAAATAATGTGAAAGATTTTGCAGTTGCTCTTGTACACAACGTCGTCGTGCGTGTGATGTGCCGCTACCGTGTACGTGCGTACCGTAAACCACGAGTTCACTGCAACGCTCGTAAAAGGTTCCCGTCCTATACAATTTGATGGCAAATTCTGAGTTTTTACGGCGTAAAAACTAAACGTGACCAGTCATCCCATAATTTGCGGATTTGAAGAAATGCTTAGCCTATTACATACAAACATTAAGATAAAGACTCCCATACAGTATATCTGGTCTGCAGCGGCGAACCCGTGGTTTACGGTACGGTACATATACGAAGCAACACTGGGGCGAGTAAAAATTCGTCTACGAAACGCACTTGTAGTCGGGGAGTGGCACTGTCGCTTCCCAACTAAGAACCGTTCCAATACAATGACAGAGGGCAAGAAGCCTAAGTCGAAAAGGTTGTTTTCGCCAATGTGTTTTCTTCAACTTAGGCTTAGGAGACCGCCGAGGTGACGGACGGCCATTAAGAGTGTCCACCACGGAGGAAACGACGGAGGTGGCACCGAGTACTTCTTACCCTTTAACGTTTTTGACGCCCTAATTCATACACTTCATCGCCAGACTAGTAATGATAACTTCAGCAATTCAAATGTCAACGGAAACTTTGTATGCAACCTTTTTAGTTGATTTACTCGTTGAATGTAATTCTAGCCATCCTGAATAAAATAATTTGGTGCACGCAGCGCGTGGCAGCAATGATCAGGACTTGCATCGACTACATCGTCAAACGGAGCGATGCGCGTGAAAACTTTGCATATTGACAAACACAGCAAGCGTTTCGGTGCGGCCGCCCAGTAGATGCAAATTTTGCCCTACCCACGCCAATTTTTGCCTGACTCTTTCGCAGCGGTACTCAGCCTGAAGCTTGGGTCACTTGTGAGCCCAGCAATGCACTACGTGGACGGACACTGGATAGCAGGAAGAAATAAATCAGCCCCAAGTTCACGGCGTACGAATAGATACCGGGGCAAGAAGGCTGCCCGCAGGAGGGAGGCTTCATGCCGGCGGTGTTGCGGTACAGAGTGTGATCCCATCGCGGCGTCAATCACAACGCTTTTGTAAATCGGATAAAGGTAGCCATCTTTCGCAACGACAGGTATTCCATTCTCGCAATGCAATCACCATACGAAACGCGTATCAAACGAGTATGGTGTGGTCCACAAAACACGTAAAATATTGTCTGACAGGTTCTCCCTCCCTCCCCTCCCACGTCTTCCTCAGTTCAAAACCAGACTTGGCGAGCGGAATATAGGCAGCGCCGCCCACAACCGCACGACCCCGCGAGACTCGACTCGCAGTGCCGCCGCTGCCCCCGTCCCCAGAGAGAGAGAGAGAGAGAGACCCCGAGGCCCGAGGCTCCCGTCCGCCAGTCGCCCATGTCCAGTCGGAGGCCGTCGTCGCGCGCCACGAGCCAGAGCCAGAGCTCCAATGGCAAGACGCGCATCAAGGCCAAGCGGCGATATCTGCTCAAGGTGACGCCCATCGAGGCGTGGGACCTGCTCCCGGCCGAGTCGGGCCGCGCGCGCAACGCCTACTGCACCATGGTGCTGCTGGACGAGAACAAGCGCGAGATCAAGGGCGAGAAGCAGCGCACGCCGCCCATGCGCCAGGCCAACCCCGTGTGGAGCCCGCTCAAGGCCGCGGTGCTGCGCTCGCTCGAGAGCAACGTCGAGTCGCACCAGCCGCTGGGCATCGGCGCCGCCGCCGCCTCGGAGGAGTACACGTTCGGCATCCAGACGAGCCTCATGAACGCCAAGTACGTGCTGGTCAAGTGCAAGGACAAGGGCCGCGTGGAGAACGAGGACCTGGGCCGCCTGCTGCTCAGCCTCGAGGACATGAACACCAGCGGCGAGGAGCGCGTGGCCTGGTACGACCTGCAGCTGCGCCCCGGCGGCAAGATGAAGCGCGTGCAGGGCAAGGTGCGCATCTCCAGCCGCATCATGCGCGAGCCCAGTCTGTGGCAGCTCTGGACGTGCGCCGAGCAGATGCGCCAGGAGCTTCCCGGCAAGGACCGCAGCCTGTACCTCAAGCCGCACCCCAATGTCATCACGGGCAAGGAGGCCGTGGAGTGGATGCTGTGCCACGGACTCAATCGCCCCATGCAGGGAGGCGTGACGTGCTCGACCGCGGAAGAGGCGCTGCTGCTGGGCACGGCGCTGATTCGCAATGGCGTCATGATGCACGTGTCGGGAGACCGCAGGTTCACTAACAGTACGTGGAAGTACTACCGCTTCATGGTGAACCATTTGGACTCGGCGGTGCAGAAGGAGGCGATTCGACAGCGGGATATGATTCTGTCGGGCGAAGCCGAGGAAGTGGAGGACACAGAGGTCGAGGTGCTCACGCGCACCATGATGGCTTCGTCGGTCAGCAACGAAGAGGAGAACGGCTTGGGCTCTACCCAGGTGCGCGGCGGTGTTGCAGCAGGATCGGTAGCGAACGAACCGGCGGGAGACTCGAACAGAGGCAAGTCCAAGTCGACGCTAAAAATTGAGGATTTCGAGCTGCTCAAGGTTCTCGGCACCGGAACGTACGGTCGCGTGTTGTCGGCCCGCGGGCCGGATGGAAATGTCTATGCCATTAAGATCATCACCAAGATTGGCATGGATGAAAATATGCGGAGAAACGCCAAGATTGAGCGCGATATGCTGCGTGAGGTGAGACACCCGTTCGTTGCGTCGCTGCTGTTTGCTTTTCAGAACGAAGACAAGGTGTACATGGGCATGGAGTTTTATAATGGTGGCGATCTGCGCCATCACTTGACGATGAACCAGAACGATGAGCTGAAACTCACTCCTGGTCGCATCAAGCTGTACGCGGCTGAACTGGTGGCGGGTCTGGCGCATTTGCACAGTCTAGACATCATCTACCGCGACCTCAAGCCTGAAAATATTCTTATTCAGAAGGATGGTCACGTGGTTCTCGTGGACTTTGGTCTCTCAACATACGCGCGCGACGAAAATGACCGGAAGGCCCACTCGCTCGCTGGATCACCGGAGTACATCTCGCCTGAGGTTCTCGCTGCCGCGAACCCCAAGAAGGGTGAACCGCCAGCAATTTACGACAAGACATGCGATTGGTGGAGCTTGGGTATCCTCATCTTCGAAATGTACATCGGTCGTACGCCTTTCAAGGACGACAACAAGGCCGTCATGTACCGCAACATCGCCGAGGGCTTCCTGTACATTCCGCCCGAGCTGCCGGAGGACGTGCAGTCGCTACTAGCAGGTTTGATCGAGCGCAACCCATCCAAGCGCTTGGGTTCTAACGAGGCCGTGCCCTTCTCTATTATGAAACACCCGTACTTCGAGGGCATTGACTGGGAGGAGTTGCAGCAAAAGAAGGTGCAGCCGGAGTGGGTGCCTGACGTGATCGACGATGCCGACGCCAAGTACGTGGACAACGAGTTCATCAACCAGGTGCCGGTGGACACGCCCGAGTGGCGCATGCTGGACTCGGTGGACCGTGAGCGGGAATACTTCGACGACTTTACGTATCGCGCCACCCGAGTCATCCAGAAATGAACCGGCGTCAGTGCGTGCACAAGAGGCAAAGCTTATCAAGTAAGTAAAATGGGGAGGAAGGGGCGATTTTTGACGTCGTTCATTAAGGCAGGACCGAAAGAAGCAGCGGGACTGTATGTAGAGCAGCAAGAGAGCAGTGCAAACCTGGGGTCGAGAGTGCGTGTATCCTTTTGAATTGAACACTCGCAAATAGTGTCGATTGTGAATGAAATTGAGCCCCTTTGGTTATCGCACTCACCGGCAGCTACCTGCTTCTCTTCAGCAGATATATATATTGTAGCGATGCTTCCCCATTCTCTTGACGTAACCCATGGCATCTTTGACCTCGTCTTCTTCGAGAGACTGGTTGAGGCCGGAAGTCAGGCGGGCACAATCCGTTATCTTCTGGGCACAACCCGCTATCTTCTTTTCTTGGTCCTTTATACGTTCACCCTGGGCGTGAAGCTAGTCTTCAAGAGCCACCCTCTTCATTCTAAACTTTAAAATGAAGTGGGTGACTCTTGAAATTTAACCTCATTTTCCAAAGCTGCAAACTCCCTCTTCGAAGCAACAACATGGGCCTCGTGCATGACCATGCTTTCTAGAGTTTATCTCTTGTTTCGCTCTATCTTGAACTCATCTCGAAGTTCTTTGGCTGTATCCTTGTATCGAAGTTGGAGTTCTGCTCGAATTCTTGTCTTCAAGCTCGACTTCTGCTTTTGAAGGACAGATTGCAAATTTCGCTTCTAGCAGCAGAGACGGGTTTTGCAAAAAAAAAAAAATACGTTTTTGTCATAAACTTATGTGCGCACACAAATATAGCGCACTTAGCCGAGTTTCTTTGCACGTGGGTTCACTCACTTATCGAATCCTGACCCATGTTCGGCTCCAGCGACCCCGACGCCCAGGAGCGGCTGCTGCGCGCGCCGCTGAACCCGCAGCAGGCGGCCGCGAGCAACACCGGCAACCCGGGCGGCATCCGGCAGCAGGAGATCGGCGACGTCAGCGGCTTCACGTCGCTCTCGAACCTGTCGGCGCCCGCCACCTACTGGCAAAAGTGCGGTTAACACTTGGAGAATTTTCTCTAAACGGATTGCCTAATCATTTGCCGTCCGCGATATGATATGACGCAGGATGAAGATGATGGAGGCGGCGACGCTCATGCGCTACCTGCGCTACGCGAACGTGGTGCTGGCGGTGCTGCAGGCGCTCGCGGGCTTCCTGGGGCTCTTCAACCTCGTGGTGCTGGACATCACGTGCTTCCTCATCTCTGTCTACGCCATGTGAGTCGTCACGTTATGACATGGCCCATTTGGTCATATCGATATGATATTATTTTCTGATATGACACACCACCTCCATATGAGCAGCATCTTCGCGCTGCTGCTGCTGGCCTTCGAGTGCCGCTTCAAGCACATGGAGCCGTGGATCCGCCAGCAGTTCGGCTTCCTGTTCACGTACCGCGGCCGCACGGCCTTCATCTTCGTCGTGGGCTTCATGGACTTCGGCATGGAGGGCTCGCTGCCCTACTTCGTGGGCTTCCTCATGTGCGGCAACGCCGTGCTGAGCCTGCTCATCATGCTCTTCCACCCGCAGTTCCGCGAGGGCTCGCTGGACATGGACATGGACCCCACGATGACCTACCGCCCCGCCGCCGAGGAGACGGAGACGCTGCTGCGTCAGCACGACGGCCTGGCCTCCAAGGCGGGGGCCTTCGTGCTGCACGAGGCGGAGGAGCACCCGGAGTTCATGGCCAAGGTATGATAGCAACAGTCCTGCAACGTACGCTGACGGGTAGACAGTGCTAATGCTCCGTTGTTGATTGTCTGTAGATGGCCCAGTCGTACGCCTCCAAGCACGGATACGTGCCCCCCGCGCAGAAGTAGCGGGCTGTTCGCGGACAGGTTGTGCATTGGCGCGGTTGAAAGCTTCCTTTCCTATGTATTTGTCCATCTTACTGATTAATCACACGCTGAAAAGCGTCGAATTCGCGCCGTGAATTCACTATTACCACTTTGTACACACTTCCGTGCCGGCTAGTTCGTTGAGAGTCAAGAGGTTATCGAACGCAAGCGAATGCGCTTGAGGTGTGTTGTATATTCATGTAGTTTTCTAACCCAGGCCGTCGTCTACTCGGTGCCGAAACAGGTCGCAGTGGCTCGTTGGTGCCGAACAACCAGCTCAGTCAGGAAGGACAGCACGCGATCACAACCGGGACTGCTCAATTCTTCAAGGTCAGGTACTTCAAAGGTGGTGATGTCGCCACTTGGTTTTTCTGCCCCCGCCTCGAGCAGCTCAGCGTCGACAGCACTTGTGCCCATGTGCACAGCTACGCCTGTGGAGGTCCGCTGAGCCCCCACCAGTTTTGACAGGGAATGGCTCCATAGTACCAACGGTGGTGGAATCGATGTCGACGACATGATGGCCGTTGTTAACGTGGCAAGTGTTCCTTCCGAAGCAAACTCGAGCAGGAGGAGGCGCAGTGAAGTCGCCACCAGAATGCGAGCGCGTGGGAGGAATATATGCGAATCGTACAACTCGTTCGGGAGCTGCAGCTTGAATTTCAGCGGTAAAGTCAACAGCAATCGAGACACAAACGCATCCGTGGGTGTGTACACCCTGACTCGCTGGTCGCTGGTCACTCGGAGCAGTCGAGGTTCACGTCGACGGTAAACTTCTTTGCCCAATCCTGTACGACGATCTAACGCTGAAGTTGTTGCGGTGATGCCTGCTGCTGTTGTAGCTGCTAGATCCAGTACTCCGGCGGCAGGTTTGACAGCGACTCCAATAAGCCCCTTGCCAACTCCCTCGATGAATCCCGAAAGTCCACCGTGCAGTGCTCCTTGTGTGGGAGCTGTAATGACACCCGTGACACCTGCGAAAATTCCCTTTCCAAGCTGCTTCGTGCCGTGGATAAGCCCCGTGCCGATGTGTGTGGCAACTTGCTTTCGCGGGCCTTGAGCGCGACGTTCAGCCAAATATTTGCGATCGAGGGACAATGTCGCGATACCTTCGGACAACGTACCTGTCACTTTGCTGGCAGCATTAAAAGCTCCGTAGAGCGAGTGGGTGAAGAGGCTTGTTGTTCCGCGCGAGAGCCCCAGTACGAACTCTTGTGGAGAGGTTACAAGTCCCGCGGCAGGTTCGTAGAAGAAATCCTTGACGCCCACACCAAGGTTGGTCACGAGGCCCACAGGGTTGCCCAGAATGTCTGCTGCACCCACTAGGGAGTAGATCTGACGCATTCCCTGCAGCATATAGTGCTGCTGCACGGTCGACATCAAGAATGCACCAGATGCGAACGCGTGGTTCAAATGCAGCGCATTCAAGTACAACGTGGCGCTGTCAATTTGCGAGAAAGTCGAGCTTAAAAGAGCTTTTGTGACCGCGATCGGGAGTTTGACTAGTGTTGCCAACCCCGTTGCCGAATCCTCAGTCTCTCCGTAATGGTTCAAAATCGTGATACTGAGCTGAACTTTGACCGGGTGGAGCTGCAGCGTCTCGATGTAGATCCTGCGCTCCGAGTTCGTAGTGAACCTTTTGTCAGGCGAACCCCTCAATTGCACCTTTGATGCCTCACTCGTCAGACGCAGGCGCTTTGGAGGATAGTTCCGCTCCAATGCTTCTGAACAATCCGTGACGAAGGCGGCAATTGCAAGCAAGAACGCCTCATCGATCTGGATCCGAGCGGGTTGCATCATGGCCGAGAAGTACTTGATGTAATCCATATTATCGTCGTAGCTCAAACGGAGAATCGACAAGTGGAAGAAGTGTGGCCTGTTCGACCGAGCTCCGGATTTCGCATCGCTCTTGTCTCCATTCTCGCAGTCGTCTCCATTTTCAGTCCCTTGCGCTGATCGGACTTCAATACTTTTCTGCTTTTCCGGTGATGAAGCTTCGCCGCGAAAACCGACGCACCCGCTACCCTTTTTCAAGATCGGAGCGACCACGACGGGATAAATGGCTCCACTCATCTGATTGTCGAGTTGGAAGCACCCGATTTTCACTTCGCACTGGTCGTGATCATTGTTAATGTTGGCATACGCGATATCTACGTCTTGCCCCGAGAACAGAAGCAGCTCGTCTGGTGTGCTAGTCACAAACGAAACCCCAAAGTGCGGCAAGCGGAAGTGTGCTACCACCTCCGACGTGAAGCCCGGAGTTGTAGATCTCTCCGTTTCTCCATGGGCTGCTACGAGCTGTCGAGTCTGTTTGCCCGCCCGTTCTTTCCGGTTTAGAGGCTCATCTTGAGCTACCATTGTTTTGGTCAACCCCTGCAAGTGCCAACGTACATACACTCGACTTGGTGCCTTCGGAACCGCAGCTTTGGAGGGGATCTCAACTTGCTGTGACTCGCCTGGTTGATCCAGCAAGATGGAGCTATGGTAATCAGACGATGTCGTTCCGTCCTTCGGAGCGTACCAGACACTGATCTCGCGGTTCGGAGTTCCCAAGAAATAGGCTTCGTCCCAGCCGAAGCACACACTTTCGCCCGGTGCAACGCTCTGCATCACTCCGCGCTGGAAAGCAGACGCATCCTTCTTGACACCATCGAATATTTGCTTGAACCAAATCGTTTCTCGTGCGCACGAATTGATGATCCGGTACAAGGGGAATTCTGCAACATCTTCGCTGGTTACGACTACGCAGACTTGTACGGCTGCCTCAACACGAACTTGGACGCGCAAAACACAAACGCGCGAGGCATCGGGGGTACTGACTTTCAATGCCGTCTCGCTGACGTCATGTAGCGAGAATTTGCCGCTCCACTGATAGTCTTCGCCACCATTTGATCCGTCGCTTGGACTACTTCGGACTTTTAATCGGATGCAAGTGTCCGAAGGAACGGAGGAGTGTGTCCACCAGCTGAATTCGGATGTTAAACGAGGTGGAGCAACTAAGATTTTCTTGTCGTCTGTTTGACCCTTCTTAGCTGCCGAGATGTCGTACACCGCAGAAGCCAAAAGCTCGTGATCGGTTTGGTTCAACAGTAAATATCGCTCCACGAACGTGACTACCGTTGATCTTGACCCGCCCACTTGCTTGAATAAGGCTACTAGATCGTGATAGCGCTTAGTGGCCTCGTTGTACACACGAAGTGACGTGTTGGCTCCTACTTCCAGACTGATATCCTGCGCGCTGGACGACTGCTGCGTGTTCCCTTCCAGCTGCACCATGATCGCACTGACTTCGGAATAATAATGCGCCTGCAGTTCATCTTCGTCTATCGTTTCTTCAGAAACCGCTTGATCCTGAAGCGCATTCAACTTCGCGTGAATTTTCTCCATCTCGGGCGATCGACAGCATTCTTCCGTTTGCTTCTTTCTTGATGGCGAAAAGGGAGACTTTGCGAAGCGAGCCATCATTGACTTCGTGCCTGGAATCTTCTCAATCAACTTCGGCTGCGGTGAAAACACCAGGGGAAGCGACGTTGCATTTCGGAGTAGAAAACGTGGCTGCACAACCATGAAGTGGCCTGCGTTCTTCTCACGCGTCTCCTTGCTGTCAAACGATACGTTCAAAGTCGCCGTTCTGGATTGGAAGTCCAAGAGTGACAGTACAACATTGTTGTTGTTTGTTCCCGGCTTCATGGGCAATGACGAGATGGCTTTCAAAGCAGAGGCAGGTATGGTGGGCTTGTTAGTATCCTCGGACGTATCCAATACACTAGGAATTCGGAAGAGGCGACTCCAACTGGAACCTGTCATGGATATCGAGCAGTATGTCTCATCATGAAGAGCAGATGAGAGAGTATCTACCCGGCCATGGGGAGGAATCACTTGTGAAGATACAATATGGGCGTCTTCACTGTCTGGAGACGCTCCTGTAGTGCGTCGGACCTTTTTGAGTGCGAACAAGACCGCAATTATCGGCACGCCACAGTTGTTGACTAGCGTTAGCGGAGACATCAGCTTCAGTTGAGCATACTGAAGGCCGCTAGCATTCGAAGAAGTGAAGACACGGCTGTGAGCGTGGAAGTAACTTCCGTTGGCGTTGCAGATTTGACTGGGGTGGAATGGTACCGATCCATCGATCATTTTCTGGCACTTGCACGCATAGTCATCGAGGACAAGCGAGCAGGACGCAGTGTGTAGCGTGCTGTCTTCCTTTTCGCTGATAAATAATTCATTGCTCCACCGATGCTCTCTGTCGGCCGCTGGGGGTAGAGCAGACAACTTCGAGCTGCTAGAAAGCTGAGCAGGTGATTGGTAATGATGTGGCTTCATGAATACTCGGACAGACCAGATCTGAGGGACAAAGCGGAATGGAACGCTACACGCGCCCTTGGGCTCGATCGTTCCAATTTCCGTAATGGTTTTCCCGTCAGCTTCAAGGACGCCGCAATCCACTGCAATGCTAGTTTCGTTGAAAAGCCGAACCAAAGACGATACCGTGAATGTTCGGTAGCCAGTAGCAGCCGATATATCAAGCAAAGCATGCAATAGCTGTGGCTTAGGGATATTTGCAGTTGTGGCAGGATGCGCCTCTCCGTTTTCCTTGCTGCTTTCCGGATCACCTTCAGGACTTGCATTGCGAGGTCGAACTGCATAAATGTATTTGCCTGTGTTGCGGATCGGGATGTCCGTCAATGGGTGCCACTCAGTGTCATCCCAGCAAAACGACACGGTCTGCTCAGCTCGCAACGACGGAGAAATGGAGGTCAGAAGCTCTAGAGGTACTTTGGCTCGGTTAGCGAGTATTTCACGCTTAGGTTTTCGTCGAGACGCGTAGGTGAACCCTCGAGATGCAGTCCCGATATCGTGTGTGACCCAGTAGGTAATCGGTGCACCGGTGTCATTTACCAAGTAGCAGTCGGACGAAATGACGTTAGTTGCTGAAACGTAAGGTGCTTGGGCACAGCTCAAGGCCCCGTCATACGCTTTCGCCGTCAAGCAGAACGACTCGATCATAGCCGGTGAGATGTTGACATTGAGCGGGTGGCCTTCTTTCCCAGTAAAGTCGAGATTGGCTGTCATCTCCCCCGTTTCATCGCGAATCAACGATCCTTTCAAGTCGAACATCCACGGCTCCACTATCGGTTCCCAGGATCCTAAAGCTGTGTTGAACCCCCAAATGCTAACTCCATCGTCAGCACACGGTTCATTCAGGCTTTCATCTGGGAACTCTACAGCTACCTCGGTCAATGTTGGAACAACACCGTCGATCCGTTCTCCGACTTCGTAAGTCGCCTTGCACATTGCGCGGAATGTGTACAAACGCGCTATCGGAGACAAGTGCGGTCCACTTTGACGAAGTAGTGTGATGCTTGTATCCTCCAGCAAAAACTCAACCATGCTGATGCTGTCCTCACGAAACTCAATTTCCGGTGGTGCAAGCGGCCTCAACTGAACTTCAGCAGGCTTTAAATCGCCGTCCTCTTCAGACGCTCCTGTTTCCTCGGTTTTGTCTTTCTCAGTATCGGCTTCGCTTACTTCATCATCCGTTCCGAAAACCTTTTGGGCTTGAGAGAAGAGGAAGAGGTCGACTGTACATATGACAGCGTGGAAGTGAGTGAGCGTCACTGCCATCGTTGCTTCAGCGTCCTCCGCGGTAACCAACTCGACATCGATGGTGAAATCATCACACACCGTTCGCTCGTATTTCGATAGCGAATCTATTGCTCCACCCGCCATGTCCGTTTTCGTGGGTGACTCCGACTGAGGAGAAATCGGACCTGGCGTTGTCGAGAATGCAGGCTCGAGCGGCCATTGTGAGCTCACTTTCACCGACATATTCCTTCCGTAGACCTGCGTGCGTGAATTCTCAGGTTCATCACTGTGATACCGCCCAACAATACACCCACTCGCGATCATTTTCAATGTAGTCTCGTCGGAGTGAAGTCGTCTGAAGTCCTCGTCTTCGTTTCCGCATTCATCAACGTGATTTGGGAGGCATTCAGAAGCCAGATAATGGACAAAACCTGTCGTGATCGACACATCCAGAGAAGTCTCTGCACGTTCAATTTGTTCCGAAAGGTCCGATTCTATAGAGGCAAAGTAGCGTAGTCGCTGGCCAAACTCGGCAATTAACGGCAGCAGTTCGCAGTTGTCAAAGTGAATACGCACTTCTTTGGGAGAAATCGGGACATCTGCCGATGGAGCTCGCCGATCCAGGATGATGTCAATACCTTGCTTCGAGGCGTCATCAGATAAAGAAAATATACTGCCGCAAAGCGCCCTCACTTCAGATTTCTCTGCCTCATTGTCTTGTGTTTCGTCTTCACCCCAATCAATCTTCCACAAGGCTCCTTTAGAGGACGAAGCGCGGTATTGAGATCGGAGCGACGCAAACCCGTCGGCAGCAATTTGAAATCGTTCAAAACAGGCGCGCGCAATTACAGCACCACTTGACGGGCTATCCGAACTAGTTTCGTCAACGGATGGATCCAGCGGGTCCAGGAGGTCTAACGCCAAATCTCCGAAATCAAATTCCATATCGGAGACTTTCATCTCGTCGGCGTCGGCGAGGAAGTTGCAAATTGCAGCGGGTGGCGAGCTGGCGAAATTGTTGTCTAGCACACGAGATAGAAGCTCGAGCTGGTAGGGATTAAAGGCGAGTGCGGTTGTAGACATTTTCTCGACAGAATCATCTGGAGTTGCTGCATCTTCCTCGCAGAAATTTACTCCAGAAGACATCCAATTCTTCTGCGACCACAACTCCCCTTTCATGCGGCTGCACGTTTTCTCCATCTCCGCAATAACTACCGCAAGATCAAGCGACGGCGATTTTACTTCCTCTTCTTCTCTCTGTGTTCCATTCTCTTTATCTGTGCGCGCAAAGGGTATAGCGACGTACTCGACAAATAAGTCGCTGAACTTCCCGACAGAGTAGCGGAACAAAGGAACCTCGTCCTGTTCTTCAATTTTGGATTCCTCACTAGCGATAGTTTGGTTAGGCCTTTGAGGCTTGGCCATCACTGTCAAAAGTTGAACACACCCAGCATGAACCCCGTTCTGCTCAAGTGTCGCGTCCCCAGGGTAGGCTCGAGATGCTGCTGATAGGTTCTTCACATCCACCTCGATGTGATCGGATGGCGATTTATGCTTGCCTTCGGCCTCACATGTCGGCAGCTTCAAGGTCACGTGAGAGATATCGAGTTCGAGGTTTACCCGCTCGTTCAGTGCTTGCATCCCTGGCGGCATTGTGAGCAAATCTGTCCACCGAGAAAACCCGGCGATCTCTTGAGTGATATGATTCAGGAATGGAGACCAATACGAGTGCAAATAGTTGATCTCCACTTCTTCACCCTCGATTCGGTAGTAAGACGCAGCTCCACCACGATGCTTTAACGAACTGAAGCCTGCAGACTCGAGCAAAACTCGGACTGGCGTCCGAGCTCGAAGAAGAACATTAGTTTCCTCGGAAAAAGTCATGATTTGGGTTTCGCCACTAGTAGATGCATTTTCCGAGCTAAGCTCGTTAAGCCGAGACGATATCAATTGAATCTCACCAACACCCTCCAGATTGGCGCAGACGTACTGAGTTTGGAGGGTAGATAAATCACAGCGAAGATCTATTCCGCAGAATCCAAACGAAATCCGCTCCTTCCAACAAGCTTTTGGCATTAAAAATGCAAACCATTGCTGAACTTTAACTTGAAGCGCGAAGCGAGCTAGCGGTTCGAGTGCTTCGCTTTCGGCTATTGCATTCGTATCCATTTCTGATGTCTGTGCACCCACCGATTTTGTGTGATACTGAACAAGAGCAACTAGCAGCTCATGGTCCCAGTAAAGAGCAGCTTGCTCGATGTTGACTTCACCCATAAGCGGATCAGAGCTGGACATCATGACACTCGTTTTCCCGCTTAGTTCGAGAAGCTTGGCAGTGCGATGGCCCGTACATCGATCATACACTGGATCTGCTGTAGTTGCAGCCACTGATATTGATGTAGACTTCGGCGAAGGCTCAGAAATCGATGCAGTAGAGTCATCTACAGAAGGATCGTCTACCTTGCTGCCCGACGGTAGCGTGTTGTACTTTAAACACTTTACAAGCGATAACAATCCCATATCGACAGCGGCAGCCTGGGCGGTGGAAGAAAATCTCGCCATTACGTTTAGGTTCCGGATGTCCAACTCAAAACCCGTGATTTCTGCAGCCTCACTAGACGCTGCACTCAAAGCTGTTTGGATGGGACCTTCGCCGTTAAAGTCGACCAAAATTTGAGGAATTGAAAAGCAAACATTGAGTCGCTCGTCTTCTGGTATGAACGAACAAATTGGACCAGTCTTAGCGTTCCCCTGTCTGTCCTTCGGCGACTGCCATTCGGCTGACGCTTGTAGAAGCTGTTGGTACTGCTTACTGGACATCGAAAACTGAATTGGGGGCGCCGTGCAAGTCATCTGCCACTTGGGAACGAGGTAGCCTTCAACTAGTTTTTCTCCATAAAATACCAGGCGTGTGCTCTGCATCAACGTAGAGCGCTTACGCTTGTTAGGATTGTCACCATTGTCACCGTCCCGCTCTTCCTTCGGGCTTGTAGTAGCTTCGGGTTCTAAGAAATAGGTTTCAGCCCCTTCAATAGACAGCTCAAACGTGTTGTGAGCTGCGCCATTTTGAAAGTGCGTTCCAACCAGTCTAGCTTCCACCTCTGCCGAAGCATCCGTTGTGTGAACAAAAACGTCGATTTCGGGGAGCTTGACAGAAAACAGAACTTCTCGTGTATGAACCGCGGCCACGTCGCTCTTTCGACGCGCTTTGGCAGTTCCAAAGGCATTTTCTATCGACGCTTTTCGCTGCAAATCAGCAGGAATTCTGGATAATCTCCCTGCAGGTTTTGTCGGTGTAGTTGCGGCGACAACTTTAGCGGGAACTGTCTCGGCGGGTTCATTCACTCTGGCTATGAAATACGCACGGAGTTTTGACGTCGCGTACAAGTTGTGGATGTAGCGGAATCGCTCGAACACACAATCGAGCTGAAACTTGTTGTCAGACGACTCAATATTCAGCTCGACGAACGGGTTCTTTCGTGAAACAACCTGGCCATTAGGTGAGATCGTGTCAATCACGGAGAGAAGAGCTTGCGGCTCCTTCTTTTCTAACGTCACGGCCTCGTACGTCTGGCGAAAATCGAGAATCTGGACTGACGTAATACGCGATGATACAGTGGACGAACTAGTTCGCTGCAGCACCGTTACCACAAACTCGTTGAGCTCAAAGCGCAAAAAGTCTCGAGTGTCGGACTTGTCCCCGACCTTGTACTCCTCAACAAGTACAACCTCGAAGCTGATCACCACCAAATCCAATGCCATAAGTAATGCCTCCACGTTTCTTTCCTCGTGAAAGCTTGCCGTTCGAGCCTCCGATGAAGTGTGCATTCGATCGTTCACAGCCAAATAAATGTCAAACTTGTCAATCAAGCTATCTCGTGTGGACAATGACCCACTAGAACTTCCACTCGATGTTCGCCCATGAGAAGAGAATCTAGACTTCCATTGTGACAACTTTCTTGGAGAATCCGTGCCTTGGCCTTCGAGTTCAAGTTCTCGCGCAGCACAAAGCCGGAAGAAGACAATAGTAGGCACCTCTAACACATCCTCGAGAGTGTTCAGTCGAGATCGATCAGCCATGACGCTTTCAATGTCAAGCTTCTTTTTCTTGGCGGCACGTAACATATTCTTGTGCAGATGAATATACTCCTTACGAGCACACCATAGCGTAGCAAATAACTTCCAGTTGCACCGATGGTGAACAACACTTGACCTGCGGGCCGGGGTGCCTGCAGATGAGGATGTTGCCGTCTTTTGACTCGACGATGAGTTGTGGCGGTGTAGCTCCAGGACGCCACGCAAAGCGTACTGCCACCATAGTCTAGCGTTCGAACTCACAGGGACAAGTGGTCGTTTCCGTTGAAAGTGAAGACGCTTGAGGTACATCTCGTGGGCAGATACAAAGTCAGCTACGCTGATCAGGAATGTACTCTGTTGTGGAGTCAAGCACGCCCTGATAGCACTAATCTCAGCGGAACAACGCAGTTTCGGAATGGTGGCAGCTGTCCGTTGATCGTGATTTCGAGCCAAGTTAATCCGCGTGCTGAAAGGGTGAACGATATTCGAACCTGACGTTGACGGTCCCTTTCGGCTCTGAGCGCCTTTGGCCTCGATGTGATCGCTGTAGACACTAGCTTGCACCATCTCCAGACGCCGGTGCACAAATGCAGTGCGAGCCTGCGCTCGATCCACAAATTCCTCTTGTCCATTAGCGTTCGTAGTCGAGATCACAATCGAGTCAATTGTAAATCCCAGAGCCAACGGAATCGAGGACGCCAGGTGCTTTGAGTCCTCGTACCGAACATGAATGTTGGAGAACTCGAACGAAACATTGTCCAGAATCGTGTTGAGTATCTTCTTGCGATACCCCCAAGACGCCGTAGGGTCCGAGTCTCCAGCACCAGCACCAGCGCCCGCTCCTTCGCCATCGCCCTCACTCGAGCTCGCCGTGCTTCCATCGTTCTTCACCGTCTCCAGCAACTCCAGCATCCTCACTTCCTGCTGTTTCGCCCACCGTGTTCGCAGCGCATACGAATCGTCATCCTCCTCGTTCCCGCGCGCTTCATCCTGGTCTGTCGGCTCCACAACTAGAAACACGTCCTCCACCTTGATCATCACGGCCTGCGATGTCAGCCTCTTCCACGGCACCTTGATGCTCAGCCTGCCCACACTGCCCGACTTCATCTTCATCGGCAGCTGGAACTTGTCCAGCGCCGCGCCTCGCATCCGCAGGTCCCGGAACTCCACCTTCCCGGCGAAGAGCGCCACCTTCATCTTCTCGGAGTCGAGCCCCTCCACCCACTCGCTCACATACTCCTCCAGCACTGACTCCACCACCTTCTCGAACATGATGAAGCTCCTCTCCACACAGTCTCCAGCTCTAAACGGATAAAATCAAGCATAACAAGGCGTTACACCGGCTGCAGTGCGCATTTCACCCCGAAAAGAGCATGGATAGATGCAGGATTGCATAGGGAACACAGTGATGTGATTGCAAATACAGATAAAGCTCGGGAAGCATACCTATTGAAGCCTTTTAGAGGGAGGGATGGTGCCTTATCGGGCTTTCGACTCTGTGCGGAATGAGCCTCTTCACTTCAACTTGGCGGCCTGGCGGTTGGTAACGGCTCAAAAACCATATTGTGGCATATCCTCGTCCCAAAATAGTTTTATCATTTATCCCAGGTCTGAATCGGCATGGGATCAGCTTCCACGCGGCGCAAGAATCTGCAGAAGCGTCGCAAGAGGCGGCTGTTTGCCACGCTTGCAGCCGAGATCCAGGCGAGTGTGAGTGCTCGTTGTGACCGTCATGAAGGCTTCTTCATGGCGGTATATTTTCCTCGCTCTGTATCATTGTTAATGGCGAGATATTCACTATCGAGTGGACCGCAACAGGAAGACGCTGCGTGGACACCGGAACGAGAGGAGCTCGAGCTCATGCGCAACGAGGAGCAACGGCAACGCACCCACGACCAGTGGCAGAAGGCGGTGGCAGAATCTGCCGCCAAATTTGATAAAAAGAGAAAGATTCTCGCACAGAGGCAGCAGCTTATCCTCGCACTCCGACAGGTGAAGAAGCACAACAAGACGATGAGTGGATGGATGGCTGCGGCGAGTGCTGACTGGTGGTGCGTGCGTTGTAGCAAATGCAAGACAAGTGAAGCACGAAGGCAGATCTCATATCGGGGTGCTCTTTTGTAGGACATACACAGATAGATAAAAGTAGAGAGGTGGGTATATTTTTTTAATATATTGACTCGTTCCTGTGGACTCCACAGTGTGGTGTGCACGGTACAGTACAGTAGTCGTGTGGACGGACCGCGTCGTCAACAGGAATTGCGAGCCAAGTCGTGGGATATTTTGCTTATGTCACGCTGGTATCGCTGGATCATAGCGTTCGCAAGCGGGCAGCAGGGCATCCGATTGGTCCAGTGGTCCAATCGTGTTGAATAAGGTCGCTCCGACACTTCCACGGGAGAGTCGAGCAATCACACACTCATCCGTCGTACGCACCTAATCACGTGGCCATGAGTTTAGCAGTCGAGATCACTTTTCATTCAGAGCCTTCTCAAGCACAACACTTCAAGTCGCTGGGCTTATCGCCGCAGCTGGTACCGTCGTCAATGAAAGCGGGGATTCCTGACAAAAATACACTTGTGATCGGATACGACGATGCCAAAACACTAATGGCCCAAGGACCGCTGGAGCTGCACGACCACGTCGCTTCTCGCATGACCAAGGCCTGTGGTAGCACCCTACCACAGATGGAGGTACGCTTCAAGAACGTGTCCATCTCAGCTGACATCGCTGTCAAGGACAAGGACGACGTCAAGACGGAGCTCCCGACACCCGAACGTGACGATGTAAAGCGTCCGAGGGTTAGTTGCCAAGAAGAACACTGTGAGGAAACAGATCCTGAAGACAGCGGGGCCATCGGATGCAAGCAAGTGGCTAACGTGCCACCTTCGCTATCACCGTAAAGGAATACCTGGAACTCAACTTCGACATGAAGCACAACGACATTTGGAGGAATTTTGGATCCTGGTTGCTTTTGTCGTCTTTATCCTATTTTTTTTATGGCCATGAACTTCCAGAAGAAATAAGTACATTCTCGGTAAAACATTTTTAATTATTTAACTTATTTTTTCAAGCTACTTGGAGTCTTTATTTTATTTGTTTTTAAATTATACTTGTGGACTCGAGTATAATTCATTAAAGTTAAAGTTAACCGCATAAGTAAGCTGGTAGCACATTGCAGTCCGTCCAACGATCAACTACTAGACGTTCGTAAAGACTCTTTATCATGTTGCTTTGGTAGTCGGGCCCACAAACCAACAAACTATGTGCTCCATAGTTGTGGACGACGTCCCCATTACACGAGAATATGAATCAGTTGTATCTGTTCCTCGCTCGGAGGGCATGTATATGAGTTATTATATCACTAAATCGGGGTAACATCATTATAGTGGGGACTTCGTCCCCAATAATAAAAAACTGAGTATAACCAAGTCGGTGGCGAGCTTGCTTACGTCACGGTCTTTAACTTCGGCGTGTGTCCGCAAGCATGCAAATCCTGATTGGCCGTGCAGTCCAATCGCAATCAAAAATGTTTGTCCGTTGATTAATGGACGCTCTGAAGGCTTGAAGAGAGTCGAGCAATCACGCACTCGCTGGACAGCATGGGCCACACTTCACGCGTTGTCAGAGCTCACTTTTCGTTTCGAGTATCCCAGCAAAAGCTTCAATCCGGAAACCTCAAGGGCACCAAGTTTTTTTGTAATGAAAGCTGGGCATCCGCAAGACAAGGATAAGCCGCTCACCCCAGTGATCGAGTACGGAAATGCCAAGACACTAATGGCCCAAGGACCGCTGGAGCTGCACGACCACGTCGCTTCTCGCATGACCAAGGCCTGTGGTGGCACCCTACCGCAGATGGAGGTGCGCTTCAAGAACGTGTCCATCTCAGCTGACATCGCTGTCAAGGACAAGGACGACGTCAAGACGGAGCTCCCGACACTGACGAACGTGGTGATGAAGAGTGTCCGAGGGTTGGTTGCCAAGAAGCACACCGTGAGGAAGCAGATCCTGAAGAACGTGAGTGGTGTGTTCAAACCGGGCACCATGACACTCGTGCTTGGGCAGCCTGGCTCGGGCAAGTCGTCGCTGATGAAGCTGCTGAGTGGGCGCTTCCCACAGGAGAGGAATGTTTCGATCGATGGAGAGGTGACGTACAACGGGTCCCCGGTCTCTGAGATCCGCAAGGTCTTGCCGCAGCTCGTGTCGTACGTATCGCAGCGAGACGAGCACTACCCGTTGCTGACGGTGAAGGAGACGATCGAGTTCGCGCACGCATCTTGTGGAGGAGATCTGGCCAAGTACTGGGATGGAGGCCTTGTCCACGGCACCTCGGAAGAAAATGCCGAGGCGTTAAAGGCTGTTAGAGCGATGTACCAGCACTACCCAGACCTCGTGGTGCAGCAGCTCGGTCTCGAAAACTGTCAGAACACCGTCGTTGGCGATGCGATGCTGCGCGGTGTTTCTGGAGGAGAGCGAAAGCGCGTCACAACGGGCGAAATGGAGTTCGGCAACGCGTACGTGAAGATGATGGACGAAATCAGCACTGGCTTGGATAGTGCAGCGACGTTCGACATCATTTCGATGCAGCGCAGCATTGCCAAGAAGTTCCACAAGACGGTGGTGATTTCCTTGCTGCAGCCGTCGCCTGAGGTATTTGCGCTTTTCGACAACGTGCTGATGATGAATGAAGGTCGTATCGTGTACAATGGACCGCGCGAGAAAGCTTTGAGTTACTTCGAGAACCTAGGCTTTAAATGTCCTCCCCAGCGCGATGTGGCTGACTTTCTCATGGATCTCGGCACCAACAAGCAGCTTCAGTATGAGGTCCGGACAAATGGAATTCCCCGCTCCATGAGAGAATTTTCCGACGCGTTTGAGGACTCTTCGCTATACGGCCGGTTACTGATCGATCTTGAATCATCCGAATACCTCGATGCCGTTCAGGACAACGCTATCCGTCAACCAGAATTCTACCAGAGTTTTGGGGCAAGTACTCTCTTGCTTGTGAAACGCCAGATGATTATGATGAAGCGGGAGATATCGGGTCTCATCAGCCGGTTGGCTATGAACACGGTCATGGCGCTGCTTTATGGATGTGTCTTTTACCAAGTCGACCCAACAGATCCTCAATTGACGATGGGTATCATCTTCGAGGTGTCGCTTTGCTTATCGATGGCTTTGTTAGCTCAAGTTCCTGGCATCATTGCTGCTCGCGATGTGTTCTACAAGCAACGTCGCGGCAACTTCTTTCGAACAGCTTCGTACGTATTGAGCTACTCTGTAAGCCAGATCCCCCCGATTTTAGTGGAGTCGACGGTATTCAGTGCAATCGTGTACTGGATGTGTGGTTTCGTGAGCTCGCTGTGGAGCTTCGTCCTCTTCGTGGTGATCCTCTGCTTGATCAATATTTCGTCGGGGGCTTTTTTCTTCTTCCTGGCGTCTGCAGCCCCGAATATCAACGTGGTGAACCCGATCGCTAGTGTGATTGTCGAGTTCTTCGTCCTGTTCGGCGGTTTTACGATCACGAAAGGCCAAATTCCAGACTACCTCGTCTGGTTGTACTGGGCCAATCCAATCGGCTGGGGTATTCGAGCTCTCGCAGTGAACCAGTACACCGAATCGCGCTTTGATACGTGCGTGTACGATGGCGTAGACTATTGTGCCAAGTACGGCATGAAAATGGGCGAGTACGCGCTCAGCACCTATGAGGTTCCGTCGGAGAGGTACTGGCTTTGGTATGGCATGCTGTTCACGGTCGCCTCGTACGTGTTCTTCATGTTTTGCTCGTTTTTGGCTCTGGAGTACCACCGATACGAAAGTCCGGAGCATGTTGCTCTCGACATGGAAGATTCCGGTCTCGATAGCACAAGTAAAGACCACTTCACAAAGCAAGATGGATACGCCCTAGCCGAGACCCCGCGTGATATGCTCACGCGATTGGAGACTGCTGTCTCAGTGGCCCCTGGCCATGACAAGAAATTCATCCCTGTCACCGTGGCTTTCATGGACTTGTGGTATACTGTGCCAGACCCAACCGACTCCAAGAAATCGATCGACCTACTCAAGGGCATCAGCGGATATGCACTGCCTGGAACCATCACGGCGCTGATGGGATCGTCGGGTGCCGGCAAAACGACGCTGATGGACGTGATCGCCGGACGCAAGACTGGAGGCACGGTTCAGGGACAAATTCTGTTGAACGGCCATCCTGCCACGGACTTGGCCATTCGCCGCTCGACTGGTTACTGCGAGCAGATGGATGTCCACTCACAGTCGTCTACCATCCGAGAGGCGCTGACATTCAGTGCGTTCTTGCGCCAGGGCGCGGACGTGCCCGACAGCTACAAGTACGATTCGGTGAATAGTTGCTTGGAGCTGCTGGACCTGACTCCCATTGCCGACCAGATCATCCGAGGCAGCTCCGTGGAGCAGATGAAGCGATTAACTATTGGCGTGGAACTGGCTGCGCAGCCCAGCGTTCTGTTTCTGGATGAGCCCACGAGCGGGTTGGATGCTCGATCGGCAAAGTTGATCATGGACGGCGTCCGCAAGGTGGCCAATTCAGGTCGCACCATTATTTGTACGATTCACCAGCCTTCAGCCGAGGTGTTCCAAGTATTCGACACTATGCTACTGTTGAAGCGCGGTGGAGAGACGGTATTTACAGGTGAATTGGGCGAGAACGCACAGAAAATGATCGACTACTTCGAGGCGATCGACGGTGTGGAGAAGCTGAGGGACAACTACAACCCAGCGTCGTGGATGCTGGATGTGATCGGCGCAGGTGTCGGAAAGAACAACTCAAACAGTACAGACTTTGTTGCGATCTTCAAATCGAGCGCGCAATTCGAGCAATTGCAGTCGAATTTGGCACGCGATGGTGTATCGAGGCCGTCACCGTCGATCCCAGCCCTCGAGTACGGCGACAAACGCGCTGCGACGGAGTTGACCCAGATGAGGATTCTGCTGCTACGCTTCTCGAACCTGTACTGGAGAACGGCATCGTACAACTTGACTCGCTTTGGGGTTTCACTCGCCATGGGTCTTCTTACTGGAATCACGTACCTTTCAACCGATTATGGCACATATGCCGGCATCAATTCCGGCATGGGAATGGTGTTCTCCGTAATGGGATTCCTAGGAATCACGATGTTCAACGGCATGGTCCCCGTTGCAAGTGAAGAACGTGCCGTATTCTACCGGGAGCGTGCAGCGCAGACATACAATGCTTTCTGGTACTTCTTTGGCTCCAGCGTGATGGAAATCCTGTACACGTTTGCGTCGACATTGCTGACAATGGCGGTCTTTTACCCCGTCGTGGGCTTCACCGGCGTAGAAGCATTCTTCACGTTTTACATCATTCTGACGTTTTACGTGCTGCTGCAAGAATACCTCGCTGAGCTGGTCGTCTTCGTCTCCCCCAACGCGGAGATGGCTGAGATTCTGGGAATGGTGGTGAATTTGATCACTTTCTTGTTGGCAGGCTTCAGCCCTCCTGCTGCGGCGCTACCTGCAGGAGTCAAATGGATCTATCATATCAACCCGATGACGTACGCGGTTGCTGCGTTAGCTATGGTTGTTTTTGGAGATTGCGACGGCAACGACAGCAATGCCATCGGATGCAAGCAAGTGGCTAACGTGCCACCGTCGCTGCCAGACGAAATCACCGTCAAGGAATACCTGCAGCTCAACTTCGGCATGAAGCACAGCGAGATCTGGAGGAACTTCGGGATCCTGGTTGCTTTCGTCATCTTCATCCGCATTTTGACGATCCTGGCTATGAGATTCCTGAACTTCCAGAAAAAGTAGACTAACGTAGTCTGCTGGAAGCTCGATCTGCACATTTCACTTCAATGCATGTAATTCCTTCTTGTTGGGCTAAAATTCCGCTCTATTGCGGTATAAGGTGGATACTTCCTCGCCCTCTGTACATCTACACGTTCATTTACGCGAAACAGACTCCATGTGATCCTACTAGTAGTTATAGCACCCTAACTTCCGGCTGCCTACCGCCGAGGAGCTGCTGGGGTGTCTTCCTCGTCTTCGCTGTCGCTCGACAACTGATCGAAACTCTGCTGGATTTGACTGAGCGTGTGCTGGAATCCCGGGCGGTTGCCGCCCAGTCGCGACAACTGCTTCGTGTTGCCGAACTGTCCGTACAACTTCCGTGCAGATAGCAGCATGTTTTCATCCTCGCTGTCGTCGTCGTCCGACACCGAAAGCCTGGCCGAATCGGGTACGGTATCCAGCACCGACGAACCTACAGATTGGTAACGGAGAACTTGGACATCATTACTGCCAGTGCTGCTCGCACGATTACGATCATCGCCAGCAGGCGGCGGCAGACGCGCGAGACCATCGATGCCTTCGCTGGTATGCGCATCCGAGTGCGGCTTCTGCTCCTGGTGGGCATTGAAGGATGCCGAGAAATTCAACTGGAAATTATCCAGGGTGCCGTTGCTGTCTGTGCTCTGTCTTGGAGTGTTTGACACCACAGGCTCTTCCTTTTGCTGCTGCTGCAGTACTTGAAGCTGGTCCATCGTCCGGAAACGGTCTGGCACGTATGCTGGCGGTGCAGCGCCGTTGCTGTTACGTCGTGGCGCTTCTGTGATGGATGCTTCCTCAGAACCCTCGAGATCCAACGCCGGTGCGGCAACAGGCGATGATGCCGATGTGGCTGACAAGCGACCAATTGCAACTGGTGACACTGACGGTGGAGTCGCAGGAGGTGTCACTGCGTCCAAGCTCATACTACAAACGCTGCTTCTGCGCCCATCACTACTTGGGAGCGATGAGAACGACACCCTGCTAGACGCGCGCGATCGGCTTTCCAAAACATCGTCGCCACTTGTTTGCACAGTGCCATCGTCATCAGTGCTTGCCACGGACACCGAAATAACAGGAGGAGGGAACACACTGTCCAAATCTTCGTCGACATTAGCCACGGTCAGTCGAGGCACTTCGCTGTCACGCTGGTCTTCTTCAAAAACAAGATCTTCGACAACACTATTGACAGGACCAGAAACAAGACTGGAACCGGTAAGAGCAAAGCGGTCGTCGGTACGCGTTGAAGAAGAAGCAGCGCTCGGCGAGCTCTTCTCGTTTGGTGTCGTTTGGTCATCCAACGCTACGTGGTCAGCAGAACTGTCACGGGAGTTCCACGATTGCTGGCTGCCATCCATGCTCATAAGTTCGAGAGCGAACGTTCCTTCACGGGGAATAGTGGGCTGCGACGGCTTGGCCAAATCAACAGTTTTGCCAGTATCGCCCTTGGGTGATGTAGGCATATGCTCATACGGAGGCGTGACACCATTCGCATCCCCACCAGTAAGGCTTGACCTAATTGACGCAGCTTCACTTGGTGTCGAAAGGACAGCAGACATGCTGTTCTTCATTTGGGACGAGGAACTCCGCAAACTTGGTGCTCCCCCATCACGACTTTGACGAATGAACAACGATTGATCATGAAACTGGCGCATGTCAGCATCAAGGTAGTTCATATCACAGCCAGCAGTGTTGAGCAGGTCCTCTTCGGTCTCCAGGTTGCCATAGCGCTCTTGGAACGAGTACTTCTTAGCATGCTCGTTGACAAGCGTTCCCTTTGCAATCCCAGATACTCGTTGTTCGATGCCCTTGACGTCGTCATCAACCTGGTTCTGCTGATACTCGTGGTCAATCAAGTCCTCCACTTTCGAGCGCTGCAACTCATGCTCACGGTCAATCAAATCCCCTACTTTTGAGCGCTGCAGCAGGTGTTCGTGGTCAATCAAGTCCTCCACTTTCGAGGGTTGCCGCTGGTGTTCGTGGTCGATCAAATCCTCCACTTTCGAGCGTTGCAGCTGGTGTTCGTGGTCGATCAAATCCTCCACTTTCGAGCCTTGCAGTTGATGTTCATGGTCGATGAGATCTTCCTCGACCGCCTCGGACTCCTTGGGCGCAGTGATTTCCACGCCTTCCTTACCCTCGACTTCAACTGGCGCTGCGTCTCCTGATAGCGAACCTGCCGTCGAGTTCGCGATGGATGGACGTTCTAGAACCTGTCGTGTCGCAGTGTGAGCAGACGGAGATGGGGGTGGCAATGCTGGGGTACCCACAAACTCTTGAGCCTTTGTCTCCTCTGCATTATCGTCAACTGGTCTCCGAGGAGGAAGCATACTAGAGGTCGGTGCAATCTTGGCGCTTACTCGGCGTTCCTCATCTGAAGCACCCATAGATGTCTCTGAATCTTCGTCGGTATCGTGGGCTCGTGTTGATTTCATGCCGTTTTGCGCTGATTTCACATCCGGGCTCTCACTCAGAGACTTGTGCTGTTCCGCAATCGGCGGGACCACAGATAAATTCGTAGGGTCTTCGTACGTGTCGATGTCAATTGAACTCGCGGACGAATCAGAGCTTGTTGACTCACGGCGCTGCTCGATTTCGCGTTCACGTCGACGTAGGAGCTCACGTTCACGTCCACCGTCCCGAGATGGTGTCACAGGCGCTGGGGGCGCTCTGATACCGGTGCTGCTATTTAGCTCAATCGGGATAGTAGACGCGGACGTTGTAAGAGCACTCATATCCAGCGGGGGTGGCGCGTCAGGGTCGTCCAACGACGATTCATATGGACCAAAGTCTGGAGGAGTGACCTGCAGTGTCGCGCCATAAGCGCCAAAATCGCTTGGCGGCGCAGCGTACGTTGAAGGGGCCGCGTCGAAGTCGCGCTTGTCGCGGCTCGCTTGATGCAACGCTGACATGTATGCGTCAGGCATTCGGTAGTCAATACTGGACCGTGACATGTAGTTTCCTTCGCGCTGTAGCTGCGCCAGTCGCTCGCGGCTGCTCAACTCCTGCAGTCGGCTGAAGTTACTCATGTTGCGGCTCCCAGTCCCGAGCAGCATATCACTGCTATTGCTGCGTGGAAGACCATTCTGTTGACGCCGCGAGGTAGGAGGGTTGGCAGGCCGGTCAAAAATGGACGCAGGAGACTGCACCGGCGGCGGCCCCGGCATTTGCAGCGTATAGCGGCCTTCCCCTCTGGCGATGGGGTCATCCAACGACAGACTCTGGCTCGGTCGGAAGTCCGATGGACGCATGCGCTGGCTGGTGCGGTGGTTGTGGGTTCGGCCATAATCCTGCTGCTGCTGTTGTTGGTAGCGCTGCGAGCGCTCGTACAGATCTGAGTCGGGTTCTCCGCGCGTGCGATGGCGCGAGGTCGAGGGCGGCATATCCGCGCCGAATCCAGGGATCGGCGAGGTGCTGGACATGCGCCGACGCGAGGGCTTCTCGCGGTGCATGGACTGCAGGAAAATCTTGGGCGCTTCGTTCTCCGCTTCGCGACGTCCATGGTGGCCCATGCGCAAGGTCATGTGCGACGCGCGGCGGTCGTCGTCGTGGTACCCGAGGAAGCTCATGGCCATCGTCGACGAGTGCGGCGGCTCCACGAGCGCCGACGTGGGCTTGGGCGCGTTCGTGATGACCTGGAAGCAGTGCATGCAGATGCGCAGCTTGCGCACCTCGTCGCCTCCGTTGGTGGCGGCGAAGTTGCGGTTCTCGATGGGGAACTCCTTGCTGCAGGCGGCGCAGACGACCTCGCCGCACTTGCGGCAGTTGAGCTTCCTCAGCAGCAGCAGCGAGAACGAGTCCTGGCACACGGCGCAGCGCGCGCGGTACTTCCTGGGCACGAGCTCCAGGTCGCTGAGGTAGCGCTGCTCGTTGAGCCTCTTGCTGCGCAGCATGTTGCGCACCTGCGCCACGAAGAGCACCCTGGCCCTGAGCAGGTTCACGGGCGTCTGCGCGCGCTCCTTGAGGTTGAGCTGCACCAGGTGAATGACGTCCACGTGGCCCGCGCGCTCCTCGCTCTCCACGACGACCAGCCCCGAGTGGTAGAGGCTGCCGCGCACGAGGCCGAACTCGCGCTTGAGCTCGTCGCAGCCCGGCAGCTTGATGGAGTGCTGGCCCAGCACCCAGCCCTTGCGGCCGCGCGCGTCGATGAACTTGTCCTGGCACTCGAGGAAGCAGAAGTCGCGGTGCGCGAGGCCGCCGGGCATCTGCGCGACCATCCACTTGGCCGTGACCTGGTGCAGCGGCTTCTCCTTGGTGCGCGGCGCCAGCGTGTGCAGCACGACGCCGTCGTAGAACCACTCGCGGTGCGCGCGCGCGAACTCCTTCATCTGGCGCGTGGAGCCCAGCTGGAAGAGCGCCGCCACCTCCTTCACGGTGCCGGGCACGCTGGTCACGCCGCACATGCTGGCGGCGCTCACAGCAGCAGCGCCAGAAGCGGGGGACGAGCGCGCCGAGCCCGCGTAGATCTGCACGCCGTTGTTCTTCTCCACGTGGCGCCAGGCGATGGGCCCGCCGGCGCTGCGGGCGCGCTCCACCAGCTCCTGCGCCGCCTCGCACGCCTTGCGCACCAGGTACGCGCGCTCGCGCGACGACAGCAGCGGCGGCTCGAAGTGGTTCTCGCGCAGCGGCGTCCACACGCGCGAGGCGCCCAGAGAGGGGGAAGGAGCCTCGCCGCGGCTGCTGGAGACAGAGGAGGAGGAGGAGGACGCCCCCGCCACGCGCGAGGAGGACGCGCCGAAGCCCCGCGCCATGTCCACGCGAGCTTTGATACCTGCACTACCTGCCCGCCTGCCTGCGTCGCGTCGTATTGGAGAGTGAGCGCCGGGAGAGCGGCCACGCACAGCTGTACTGAAGTAACGCTTGGGGGTCTGACTCCTATCCGTTTGTACTATGTATGAAATCATGGAGGTTGGAGCAGTACTGAGTTAGTGTGGAATTATAAACGAACCGCTTTATGTTGATGTTGGATATGTCGGTATTTTTGAATTATATTCACTAGAGTCAGTTCTCTGGGTTCTATTGTTGAATAGACCGATGTAATGTATCTGACGGAAGAAGGATTTTAGTTTTCTTCACCGAAAGAGGAATGGTGGCTTCTTGCTTCTTGAGTTGGGAAAGCTGGTCTGGCTGATGGATAGTGTAGTAGAGCGCTATGTGTTGTGTGGGCTTCGGCGCGGGGATACACTTGCATCTGGACCGGAAGACGTCATGCTGGCGACCCGCTAAATACTGGCCAGCCGCTTTTTGATGAGCTTGGCGAAAAAGACGCGGGGGTTGTGGTGCCCACAAGTTTGTAAACTGGGCAAAGACGGAGCCTTGAGCACCAATGGAGCTCTCACACGAGCATGTTGCACGCGTGGTGATGGTCAGTACCCATTTTCTCGCGCTCCATGCCGACCGTCACCACTGCGCGTGGCGTGGCGACTGACGATGTCGCTTCAATCGGACACTGTCCAACTGGGCGACGTCGGAAGTCAACGAACAGGACATGGACACCTCCGTGGTCGCGTCGTCGAGCGGAGGCCCGTTCCGTGCACTCGGTGCGGCTCTCTCTTTTCCTCCCCCGGGTGCCCCGCAGCTCCGACTCGGTCCGCCCGTCCTCTTCGGTGTTTCGTTCGAGCTGCTCGATCGCTCGTCTTCTCGCGGCGATAATAAACATGTACCGTAAACCACGGGTCGTTGCAATGAGCCCTGCTCAGGCGAAAATGACGCTGAAGGCCGAGTGGCAATGCGTTGCTGGCTTTAGTGTATGTACTGGTAGCCTCTGTCTGGCGACGGCGCGAGCGAACGCTCCGTGGTACTTACTGGACTCACGGCCACCGCAAACTTGCGGTGTACACGCAGAGTGGTCCTCCCCCGTTGCATGTCGAGTTCACCGTGACCTGACGACAATGCGGTGGTCTTGTCGAGCAGGGTGTCGATCGTTCGGACGCGCAGTGGAAAAAACTTGAAGTGTACAAGAGCTCCTTGGTCATTTTCGCTGCGCACCATGGTCTTTCCTCTGATTAAATGCCCGCAGCGCTGCTACGCGGCGAATTTCGCGCGCAACGTCACTTCACCATCTTTCGCAGCGTTCACCGATATGGACAGCCGCTGGTGTGTATGTCGGCAGCGCGGTGCTGTCGATAGACACACAAAGCCAGAAGCTCGACCGCGGGACACGACACTGTACAGTGAACTGTAACCTACAGTACTCTCAAGTATGCCGTTGATGTGAACTCGACCACCCGATCACCCTCAACAACGGCACGGGTGAGACCACCTGCTCATTCATTACCAGGGGTAATTTACCACGTTGCACGTTCAAGTTTTGGTCAGTATCCTCGTCGAAGTCCACAATAATGAGCAAGACAACTTAAAGTCTTACTGTCCTTTCGGATGAACCTCAGCAATTTGTTTCGTCTATGCCAGCACTACCTCCCAAATATCCTCACATCAACGTCGTGACGGACCGAACCTACCCAATCGCACACCCAACCTGGGGAAGAATACCCGCATGCACTCTCGAAAGTTGATCAGTTCACAGCGAAGCAAGACGCCATCCTTACAAGCGATTGACCCAGGCCAACAATAAATCAGATCACGCCTCGTTTCGAGAAAGCTCCATTGACGGGCAAGAAAATCACTGAATTTTGTTCGTTCTGGAGACTAACCAACGATAATGAGCAACCTTGCCTTCAGGGCAGTATCACTTGTTCTTGAATTTGGTCTACGGCGCGTTGTTGGGCATTTCAACGGTGTTCTCCTCCTGAAAGCGATCAAGATATCCGCCTTCTTCCATGAGATCGAAGAAGTGTCCCTTGCCTTTCTGGACAAGTGCTGCGGGGCTTGCTAGTTCCTTCACACAGCCGTCATCCATGACCAAAATGCGATCGGAGTCGAGAATTGTGTCAAGTCGATGTGCAATTGTGAGCACAGTCGACTCCTTGAACACCTCGCGGATAACTCTTTGCAATGCTTGATCTGTGGCGTGGTCTACAGCGGCGGTGGCTTCGTCGAAAATCACGATACGCGACTTGCGCAGCAACGAGCAAACCATACACAGCATCTGTCGCTCACCAACACTGAAGTTCTCGCCGTTTTCTTCTACTAACGCATCGAGCTTGCCATCCTCCGCTTCAACGCGTGACCCAAGTCCCACCTGACGCAGGCATGCCCATAGTTGATCGTCGCTGAAATCTCCAAACGGGTCCAAATAATTGCGCAGGGTACCTTTGAACAAGACAGGATTCTGCGGGATAATGGAGAGCTTCTCGCGCAGACTCGTCAATCCAATTGTACTAACATCTACACCGTCGATCAAAATCGATCCAGTCGTCAGTTCATTGATGCGGAACAGAGCCATGGTCAAACTGGACTTGCCGGCACCGGTGCGGCCAACAATACCAAGTTTTTCGCCCCCACGGACGGAGAAGTTCAAATCGCGCAGCACTAGCTGGCCTTGATCCTTGTATCGGAAACTCACGTGCTTGAACTCGATAATTCCATTCGACGGCCATGCTTCAGGGTGGATCTTACTCGGAGGGTCAAGTGGCAGGCGTGACGGGGCTTCCTGGACGATATCCGCGTACTCCTGAAGCCTCTCAGGGCTTACCATCATCGGTTCTACCTGTGACAGAGCTTGCACCAGTCTCTCAAGGTTTTGAGAAACCTTCAGGGCGTATGAGAAAGCGAGGCCGATGACCGCAGCTCCCAGTTGGTGGCGGAGCAACACGAGAGATACCGTGACTACTAGCACCAGTAGACTTCCAACGAGCTGGATGTGTAGGGAGAACCATTGAGATACACATAGCTGTCCATACCAAATCTTGTTGTTTTCGTCGAGCTTGACACTGTTAGTGACTTGAAAGCGATCCACCTGGCCACGACCGTAAGCCCGAATTACAGCCCCGCCATCCACTGTTTCAGAGAGATGATTTAGCACTGGTGCTTGGGTTGTCTTCGACAACCGCTGCAGTTCCCTAGCTGGGCGAATGTAAAATGACCCAATGCGGTAGTATAGATACACAACTGGCAGAAGAAAAAATCCCTTCCATCGGATCACGATTGCAGCGGTGGCGGCGCTGCATCCAACAGAAAATATCGTGGACGACATCCGGCTGAATAAAGGGGGAATATTGGAGTCCACAACGGACACGTCACTGCCATATCGTGTCAGAATACGGCCGATCGGGTTGGCATCGAAGAAGCGCATCGGCGCATGCATGAGAGCATTTGTCATAGCATCAAACATCCGCCGCGCCGCTCGCAAACCGTAAACGGCGGTCATAAACATTCGTGCGAACACCATCAAGGCCGAGGCAATGCCCAGAACAGTGTAGATACCGAGTCGATAGGACGTCGACTTCCCGCTATTGGCGCCGTCGCTCGACCACGCTCCCAACCAGAAGTCACTCGAAATTTGCAGCGCTTGCCAACAAGCAGACGTCATCAAAAAGAGGAACACGATGGGGAAGCCTCCGACTGCGCGGTAATAGGCACTGAATACGTGGTTGCTCACGTGCCCCTCTACTCGCTCCTCCTCGTCAACTAATTTTCCCAGCTTTTCGAGCTCGGCATTGTTATCACCAGCAACGGAAGACAAAGTCCTAGGTTTTGCTCCAGCGCACGGGGTACACGGTGATATCAAGGCCATCTCGTTGTCACACTCGTTCGTTTCGTCCGCGAAATCTAGGACATTACCGCGATCACTATCATCGTCGGTACGGGATTCTTTACTGAGAAGGACATCAGTTTCGAGGTGGTCGTGGCCATTCTCCCCGTCATTTATCATACTGGAGGATCCGAAGTTGACAGCCCCGTACGGATGAGCGGCAAAAGGTGAAACAAGCGGCGCATCATCATTCTCTGGGTTATCCACGTGGTGTGTTTCCAATAGCGCTCCCAGGTCATCGATAGTTACCGCGCGGGTGATATGCGGCGACTCAATAATTTCAGGGTTGTGCGTCACAAGAATGATCGTTTTGTTCTTGAGAAGACCCAGCATACACTTCTGAAAAATCTCATTTTGAACAATTGCGTCCACGGCGGACAACGGCGAATCCAGGAGATACACGTTCGCGTCGCTGTAGCATGCGCGGGCCAAAGCAATTCGAGCCTTCTGACCACCCGAGAGATTAATACCGCGTTCACCGATTTCAGTGGCATCTCCCGCTGGTAGCGATTGTAGATCTGTCGTCAATGCACACGCCTCCAGCACCTTCTCGTATTTCTTCCGATCGTAAAGAAGGCCAAACAGGATGTTATCTCGGACCGTCATATTCTGAATCCACGGCTGCTGAGAGCAGTACGCCATGCTCCCACCCACGAAGACAGTCCCGCTATGCTTCACCATTTCACCAAGTAGGGCCGAACATAACGACGACTTGCCACACCCAACTGGTCCATGCAGAACCACGAAATCTCCGGCCTTCACTTCGAGATTAACGTTCCTCAAAAGCGTCGTCTCATGGTCCCAGCCGAATTGACCGTCTTCAACGGCAACAATTACCTTCTTGATGATGTACTTTTCGCCGTCTGGGTGATCAAAAGGCATGACATTGTCGGGCTCAAGTTCAGGCATCTTGAGAAACGCCGAGATCCTCTCCAAGGCGACTTTCGACTGCACGAGCATCGGCACGATGTTGGTGATCATGCGGAGTGGGCCCTGAATCAGCTGAAACAGCGCAATACTCGTGAAAACTATAGCCGGTGTCAAGCTTCGATGCAGCACGCCGGTGTACACTCCAAAAGACGCGACGCTGATGAACACTGGCATCCCCCAGAGCATGACGACACTCAGACACGCCAGCAGCCTCCGCTTGAACAGATGCTTCATCTCCTGCGCGCGCGTCTCCTTGATCTGCCCCATGAGCTGGTCCTCCCAGGCGTTGAACTTGACGATCTCCACGGCCTTGAACACCTCCGTCACCTTCTTCATCCTGACGTCCTTGCTCCTCCGGTACACGCGCTGGCACGCGAACATGCACCGCGAGATGATGTGGTTAACCCCCAGCATGGCCACAATAACACCCACCCCAGCGAACGCCGCCACGCCCAGCACGTCGTACAGCATGTAGCTGACGATCGCAATCTGCAGCGGGATGAGCCACAGCTGATGGATCAGGAAGGCCGTGTCCAGGATGGCGTCACTATCCGCCGTGTACATGTTGGTGATGGCGCCCGTGGACTTGTCCCTCCTGGCCTCAGCACTGAGCTTCAGCGTCTTCCTGAACATGAGCGTCTTGACCGACGCCACGAGCTTGATGGCGATGACCTCGGAGTAGAACCGCGCGTAGTTGTCCGCCAGCGCCTGCAGCACTTTGGCGGCGAAGAGGGCGCCCACCCAGACGCAAACGGTCTGCAGGATGGGCGTCTCATCCTCCGGGTCCTGCTCCGTCAATGCGGAGAGGCTGGACACCACCTCGCGCAGCACCACGGGCCCCAGCAGGTTGCAGAGCATGGAGACGAGGAACGCGACGCCCGTGAGCGCGATGCGCCGCCCGAAGCAGGCGAACGCGGCCCGGTACATGGACTGCGAGGCCTCGTAGGCGCCGGCGAAGCGGAAGGACGCCGTGGTGGCCTGCAGCTCCCAGCGCAGCGGCCACACGTCGTCGGCGTGCAGCTGCCGGCGCTGCCCGAGCGTCAGGAGCGGCCGCACCCAGTCCAGCAGCAGCCGCGAGCAGCAGCCCGCCGCGTCCTGCGGGTGCGGACTCGCCCCGCGCTTGGAGAGCGAGTGGTCGAAGGTGTCGTACGACTTGAGCGGCAGCAGCTCCGACGCGGCCATGGCGAGCGAAAGTCGCAGCTTGGCAAGGTAATGGATACTGAGCCTGATGCGCGTGGAGGAAGGGAGCGGCAAGAGACAGGAATGTTGGTAGTCACGAACCAAATGAGCCGAGGCAGGAGATGAACAGGGTGTGATGTTGAGTGGGGCGTCGAGTGGATGGATGTTTATATACAATGGTATAGTATACCTAATACGAGGTGTACTGCTGGTGCTGATGCTCGCACATCGGGTTGGGCTGAGGATACAGCAGTTTGATGATAGTGATCGCAGGTGTCTATTTAATAACTTTAGTTAACAGCCTCTTGGCTGCAGTAGTTTGAGGGTCAACAACGGCGATGCGTGATTATGGTCTCAGATGGATCTGCAGCAGTGCACGAAAAGATTGACTCGGACGCCACACCACGCCACGCACGGCAACTGACTCCTTGGAATCAACATTCCGCATGCAATTGTTGCACCCGGGGCCTGCCGTTCGTTCGGTTTAGTGGTAGTACTCGAGAAGGGCCTCAGTTTGTTCGTTTTAATTGAGGCTCTCAGCTTAATTAAAACGGATAGAACGAAGAAGTTAGGCAATGGTCGAATTACTCATTTACTAGCAATTCAGTCTTGTTTTGTCGTTATGACCACATTGGGGTGACTGTACCAACAGGAGGTGATCTTTGTGTGCCAGACTCAAGTCTTCTTGCCAGCCTGAGCGGTTTGCGCGTAGTTATAGTAACGGTTCGAAATTTGCGTGGCCAAATCATCTGATTTCCCAGCGCTCAGGACGTACTCCCGAACGTTTTGTCTCGATTGTAGTCCAGAAACCATGGCGTTGAAAAAGCCGTAAAGGTAGTCGTCGCTCTGCAATGCCGCGTTAATAATCTTCTTTCGCTCGGCCATTTCAGCGGCGGCGGCAGCCTTCTTCAGCGCCGCTGCCTGTTTGTAAGCCTGGGTTCCTGGCAGAATCTTTTGCATGTTTTTTAGCTTCGTCAAGAAGTCGAAGTTGAATGCTCGTTCTTCATCGCCTTGGTTCTCGGCACGCCCAGCGGCACCAGCCGTCTTGAGGGCCCGTAAAATGGTCTTGTCCTTGGCTGAGCGCTCGGTCGCAGATCCTTCGCCAACTGCAAAGAGAGCAGCTAGAGCAAAACTCGCACACGCATTCTTAGTTCGTGGTCGACGCTGAGTATGGAGTGAATCGGGAGCTCCGATTCTGGCAGTGTGTGAATCACAGGGAAGTTTATGGAATGTGGTCACGGGTATACCCATCGGTGGGCCGCGTTCAGCGCGGCTTGGGCACAGTCAATCGTACACGTGGTACACATGGTAAGCGTCAATTTGTATCCTATGTCATCTAGGATGACGTGAAGTACCTGCGGACTTATGGCCCTCACGACTCTCCATCTCAAGTTTCGTTACGGGTAACTGTGTATAACGACAATCGGGAGGACAGGAAGACAATTTTCTCGAGCTGGGCTAGGTATGTGCATCTTCCTGTACAATTCGAAGTCAGCGACCTCGGCTGCATCTTCAGCCCAAGTGAAGTCAATGACGCAGGTAATAAAAGTAAACACGATGATATTTACGACGAAGATGAGGCGCATTGTTGTCTTGCGATGAAATTTTCGATGTACGTATTAATAAAGGCTGTTGATACAGCCCATGTTTTCAAAAGGGGTTAGGGACAATAGCATACTGAAATCAAGTAAGAAATCCGAAACATGTTGAAACATGTTGAAACATGACCAAACATGTTTGGCTTGTGGCACGGTGTCATCGTCTGCAAATCTGCTACAAATCCTATGGGTCAAGGTGAACCACTGCTGCCAAACTTAGATCAATTGGTCGTTAAAGCCTGCATAAGACCGACCCAGCGTCGAGCAGGAAATCATAGCACCAACCAAGACCATTGGGCTGGCTCTGCGGGCTGTTCATAGCTCTCAAATGCCACGGGGGTCGATTTAGCTTGAGCGTTCCTGCTAGATTTGAGTATCGTTTCACCCCCTCCAACTGAAAACATGGGCTGTCTATTTTCCGATTAATAAAGTGTGCTCTGAAAAAAACCCTTCGGTAATGGTTTACTGCCACAAAATGATCGGGTAAAATCGTAAACTCAAGCGTTGTGAAAACGGGCGAACAATCACATGGGTCATGTGATTGTTTACCATGTGACATGGCCGATAGCCAAGTTCCGACTACATGCACAGTACCTTTTACTTAAGTACACTGTATAATACAGTACATGTTTGATAGGGGTTCCCACGCTTGGCGTGTTTGCAGGTTGCAGGAAAAAACGACCAATCAGAAAAGAGACTCCAACCCTTCAAGCAGGCTGCATTTCCTGCTCCGATAGCGGGCAGGTTGGCTTGCAGGTTGCAGGGTACAGTTCATTGGTCAAAGTAACACCTTCGTTTCACTTCTCACTGGTTAAAACATGATTTTGTTGCCTTCCAAGCAGGACAGCACCACTCACTCCCCACTCGCACTTTCATCGAGCCACCCAAGACACATCACTTGTGTCTCCTAGAGTAGCATACAGGATCCAAGATTCAAGAAGCCGGTCTGTAGCTGCACGGGTCCATTCTTGGACCATGCCACTCGCTGTCGTAGGGGATACATGTATGTATGTGTACGAGCCACTGAGGGGACACCAAAACCTACTAGCTTCTCATTGGGCAAAGATACGTGCTACTATTTAATAAGCCCTCGGCTGCAGGTTTCGTGCGATTGGCTAACTGTCCAAACCTGCAACCTGGATCCGTGAGAATCCTTATTAGAAGTTCTCGTAGTTATAAAAATTGGTTTCGGAGCAACGTAAAATCCGGATAATCTGAAATAATCTGGAAATAAGTTATGGGTAAAAATAACGCGAATAGTCCCATACTGGAGCTGTTGGGCTTCAAGGAGTTAATTTTGGAGCTTCGTCAATTTAGCTCCAAAAGCCGAAATAGCTCCACTCAAGAAACATCGTGGATCCTGTGGAAAGAGATCGTCTAAAGGGCGCTGTACTAAAGGGTATGCATTGTGAATATGGTATCTCGCTCTCAGGTTGCAAATAGCGATCAACCTCAAGCGTGCATTCACATTAGGGGTTGCAAGCATCAAAAATGATGAGACTGAACGATATACAATAAGATATTTTTGTCTAAAAATAAGCATGGGCTCATCGTTTGAACGATGAGCCAAAAGGTGAGAAATGCGAAGTCTGAAACCCTGTTTAAATGCTTGTTTGCTATTTTTCAGAAACTGAGGTGATAAGGGTGATAAGCCTCATCCGATCCAATTTGCCAACTCCAACACCAACACCACGTGTGCAGGTGGGCACAATGAATATCTACATACTAATCTAACTTCGTTAATATATTCACTACCGACCCGCGTTGGCGGAACTAAAACAAAATGCGTTTCGTTGAAAACGTTCTGAACGAAGGCGAAGTACTAAAACATAGCTTATATTTTTTGATAGAGAGAACTGATGGACGGCATGTTGCCGCCAAAAGAGCCGTCACGGCCCAATCAGCCAGGACCTCCCAGTAAATCCAGAGTTGTTCCAGGCATACGCACGGTTGTTGCTTTGACTTCAAAAAAAAAATTCTATCCATATCCGTATGTCAGGTGCATCGATCGATCGCAGATAATTCACGTGGTTGTACACGTACATAAAAAAAAAAGAAAACGGACCTTGATGACGTCTACAACGGAGTAGATTGGTCTAAAATGCTCTGCACGATCAGCCAATCCCCAATCTCCACCGTAATAACGCGTCTTATTGGTCCAAATCCACCCATACATCTCCCCATACTACCCGCCCCAATAACCCAAGCAAGCCATCGCCATGCTGGCGGGCTTCGTCGTGCCGCACGCGCACTACCGCGTGTTCCACGGGGACCCGGCGGCGGACTCGCAGCACGCGGCGCCCAACGACCAGTTCCCGCTGGCGCTGAGCCCGCGCCGCGCGGAGAAGGCGCCCACCGACCTGCATCTGCGCGAGTTCGCGCAGCTCGAGGTGCAGGTCAAGGCGCTGCAGCTGCAGGCGGCGCAGCACGCGAGCCCGGTGGCCATGGGGGCCGCGGTGGCCGGCCCGCTGGCCGAGTGCTTCCTGTTCTACTCGCGGCTCTTCACGGTGGAGTCGTTCCCCTGGCCGGACTTCCTCGCCGCCGTGTTCACGAAACTGGCCGAGCACTTCGCGTCCAGGTGGGGGAGAGCGAGGGGAGAATAGTAATTGGAGAGTGATACAGTAGTACTGAGAGTATGATTTGTGCTCTGTGGGTGGCTGCAGTGATAACGAGATCGTCAGGAGCGCTATTCTGCGCGTCTTCCAGCGAGCCAAGGCCCATGTGGCGCAGGTCAACGACCCGGCCAAGGTACGGAGGCTGCAGTAACGAGGAAGGTATCGCTGGAGTGGGTATTAATCATGTGTTATTACTTGCTGTTGTAGCTGCTGGGTCATTTGTCACCGCCGTTGGCGGACTTGAGCAGTGGCACGGCTCGGACGTTGACGCTGCAGATGCTGGCCACGATGCCGTCGCTGCTACTGCATGATACGGTGGTGCAGCAGCAGATCCTCAAGGGGGTTCATGCTGACGACCGGGACGAACGCTCGGCGGCAATTGAGGCGGCGCGTGCACTTCTGCCGCTATCACCTTCTTTTCGGAAGGACGTGCTGACGCTGGGTCTGGAGGGGGGCTCGGCGGCACTGTGCGGATTACTTGCTGACGCAGTGTCGAGCTCAGTGGAGGCGCAAGAGGCGTGGACTCATTGTGCTGGGTTGTACGAACGGTTTGCGGACGACAAGAGTGCGGTCGCTAGTGTGCGTGCGATGACGACGCTGACGGCGGCGTATCCGGATGTCTTGTTGGCGTCGCACGGACAGTTGCTGCACCATGTGCTTGATCATGAACCACGTGCAGTTGTACGAAATTTCGCACTGCTGGCTACGCAGCAGCTTGTTGCAACGGGCGGTGATGATGATGAACAGCTTACGATCGCTCTGGAAGGAGTATTTTCGCGGATCGGACAGCTACCCACAACTTCAGGTAAAATTCAGACGCGACTCAAATTGTCGGCCTTGCTCCTGCTTGAAAAGTGGGCGGCCACTGGCCAAGAGTTGGGAGAATCGGCGGAGTTGCTGCTTAAGGAGGCCAATGGCTGGCTTGCTACTGCTACAGATGAGCGCTTTGGCGAGGCTTACACGTCAATTGTCGCGCATATCGCCCGTCGGAAGCTTTCACGTACAGATGCGGTATCACCGGAGCGCAGCATGGATGAGTTGCTACTTTTACTACACCCACGAGCTGCAGTCATTTCCAAGAGCACGTGGAACCATGCATTGGTTGCAATTGCTCAGTTGAGCAAGGAGTTCCCTGTAGTCATTGCTACGTACGTGGCGTCCCGATTAGTTGAGCTACTTTCAATGCCAATGGACACAAACCTGGACTCGGAAACCTCCCAGTTCAGAAGGACGTCAGTCTTCAAGGTGCTCGGTGCTCAGCTTCGACCTCCGAGCAATAGTGTCATTGCTAAACATCTCCCAACGCTGGTGAAGGAGCTGTCTACTGTGAAGCGTGAAGATGCACTGCATTTGCGAGCCGTGACAGCTACATTCTTCCTCTGGACGCAGGAGCTTCCGATAAATGGAAATGACGGCGCTGACCAAACCACAGTCAATGCAGTTTCGACATTCGAGGAGGAACTACTGAATCCTGAGCACTACGAATCTCATGCCGAGCGTTACGAAATGGTGAAGCTGTCAATGCTACGTGGACGCTTTACACTTGCTGCTCAGCTGATGGAGGTTATCGCGGCGAAGGCTGATAGTGAATGTTTCGGCGGGTGGCTCCACGCCTTGCACACATTGTGTAAGGCAGAGTCACGCATTGCTATTGATCAATCGGTGCACCTGGACAGCCTTCACTCACTCGCTCGTACCAGCATGTATTTGCAAGCTGCACGCACTTCGAGCTTTCGGTTTGATTTGCAGCTGCATTTGGTAGCGCTAAGACTGGAGTGGGTGCAACACGTGCAGAGTGCTCAACAACTCGCAGGCGAGGCGGCGTTCACCAATACGCCGGGAAACCCCGTTGGTCGAGAAGGAAAATTGAGCAATCAATTGCGCACCCTTGCTCAGAAGTTTAATGTTCTGCGGGCGTTGCTACTTGGAGCCCATCAACGAGACCTGGATACACTTCAAGCTCATGCAGACGCGTGTTGTTTGCTTGCTGCAGCAGTAGAAGGCTTTCTCCTGCTTCGATCCCCAAATTCGATCGACTTTCCCACGGACCCGAGAGCTTCGTCAGGTACTTCTCAGTGGAATCTTCAAGTGTTGAAGATGCTAAGCGACGACACCCGCGCCAAGTTGGAGCGTGTTGCCAAATTATCTCCCTCTCGTCAGCCTGGCGTGGGAGCACGTGTCCTGCAGCAACTCCTGGCGGCTTTATGTGCAATTCCTCCTGTGCTGCCAAAGTTATTTTTCTGCTCACGGTTGCGTACCACGCAACGATTGCTCTCGAGCGCGCAGTTCCTCACCTATGCGGAGAATGCAGCATTCACAGCAAAACCACGCTCGCGCTCACAACTGGGTGTCTCTCTTGGTACGGATTTTACGAGTGTGTTGAAGGGGGTGGTTGCATTATCGCGCAGCTCCAAGACCTACTGGCGGGATCGGGCTGAGGCGATCGAGGCGGAGGTTCTTGTGTGTTTAACTGGTGCCGGGACTGGAGGTCTAAACTCGAACTCGTCGATTTATGACATCGCTGACTCGTCACGAGACGAAAAACTTGTGCAGTATCGAGTGCGCGTGAATCTTCCTGTTGCATGGGATCAAGTGGTGGAGGCAACAACCGAAGAAGTTGGCGACTGTCAGAGTATGCTCTACCTTCCGTTTGAGACACCTGTGCACGTGAAAGCAGCAAGTTTGACCCAGAAGGGCTCGTTCGTTCTCATGGCCCGGATTGCGCTGACGGATCGCCACGGCGAGAGATGGCCTTTGGCAGCCACGGGTTGCCGGCGAGGCTTCATCGTGTACTGAAAGTCCTGAAGAAGTAGTAGACGTGTGGAATGCAGACGAAATATATCGCGTGCAAATAATTTGCCCTCGAACTCCCATTCAAGTAAACAGTTGGAAACCCACGTCTCCAATCTGCAAAACTTATCCCTGGAGAAACGATTTCCGTGTGAGCTACGCGATGCTAGCTGTATTGACGCCTTGCTGGCGTTTGAACCTGCATAAATATCCGCCTTCGCGCATGAGCTCGAAGAAATGGCCTGTGCCTTTACTTACCAACTCTGCAGGAGGTGCAAATTCGACCAAGCGGCCACCATCGAGCACCAAGATGCGGTCTGAGTCCAGGATAGTGTCGAGGCGATGTGCGATCGTAAGCACCGTTGACTTCGTGAACGCTGTGCGAATGACACGCTGAAGCTTCTGGTCCGTCTCATGGTCAATGGCAGCCGTAGCCTCGTCGAAGATCACGATACGCGAGTGGCGAAGCAGAGCTCGAGCCATGCACAGCATTTGTCGTTCACCGACGCTAAAGTTCTCGCCGTTCTCCTCGACTATCATCATCAGTTTACTCTCGTCTCCCGCGACCCGCTCGTTTAAACCAACTTCCCGGATCGATTCCCACAACTGTTCGTCTTGAAACTCGTCAAATGGATCTAGGTATTCGCGCAATGGTCCCTTGAACAATACAGGGGTTTGGGGGATGATCGACAACTTTTCACGTAAAGATTTCAGACCAATTTTGCCCACGTCTACGCCATCGATTAGCACTCTCCCTGACGCTAGCTCGCTGATCCGAAACAAAGCCATAGTGAGACTTGATTTGCCAGCACCCGTTCGCCCGACGATGCCTATCTTCTGACCTCCTGTCACCGTGAAACTTAGATTCCGCAGAACCAGATCTCCTCCTTCTTTGTATCGGAATGAAACCTTGTCAAAGAAGATTGATCCGGTGGAAGGCCACTCAAGCTGTGATAGCGGGTCCATCATCGTAATCCGGCCTGGAGCTTCTTGTTCTATGTCAATGTACTCCTGCATTCGCTCAGGGCTCACCATTATCGTCTCGATTCGAGTCAGTGATCGGATGATACCCTCTAAATTGGCAGCGATTTTCAGTGAGTACGAAAACGCTAAGCCAATGATCGCGACGTTGAGTTGTTGGTGCAGAAGTACTAGAGAAGACGTGACGACCAGCAGCAAAAAACTTCCCACGAGCTGGATGCGTAGTGAAAACCATTGTGACACGTACACCTGCGCGTACCAAATCTTGTGGTTCGCGTCAAGTTTAGCGCTGCTAGTTTGAAAGAAGCGTTGCACTTGACCGAAAGCTCGAACCACCGACACTCCATCAACCGATTCCGACATATGATTCAGAACTGGGGCAATTGTCGTCTTCGATAAGCGCTGGAGCTCTCGTGCAGGCGATATATAGAAGTTACCAACCGCTACATACACAGCGATAACAGGAATGAGTAGAAACCCTTTCCAGCGGATCAAGAACGCAGCCGTGGCCAAACTACAACCAACAGAAAACACGTTTGCCGCTAGTGTTCCGAATAGGAAGGGTATCTGAACATCCACAGCAGCCACGTCACCTCCATACCGAGTCAAAACACGACCGATAGGGTTCGCATCGAAGAAGCGCATGGGCGCGTGCATGAGCGAGGAAGTCATCCGGTTAAATAAATGCCTAGCAGCACGAATGCCATAGATCGTGACAATAACGGTCCTGACAAACACCATAAGCGCTGCTAGTAAGCCGAGACTTGTGTACACGCCCAGTCGGTATGCTGTGTTCGCGTTGACACTTAAAGGATCTTTTCCGATTCGGCCGGCATCATTGGACCAGCTGCTCAGCCAAAAGTCATTGCTGATCTGAAGAACTTGCCACAGCATTTGCGAAAGAAGGATGGCGGACGCAATAGGAAATCCACCAACAGCACGATAGTAAGCCTCAAAAACATGGCGAGAAACTCGACCATCGGATCTACCTTCGTCTTGAATCAACCTTCCCCGCTCGCTATCATTAGTGCCAGAGAAACTCAATGACTTTCTGAGGGAGTGTAAACTGTCTTTGCATGGGGATGCAAGAGCGATCTCATCACTCAACTCGGTGTCCGCATCTTCCGACCCCGTTCCGTCGCTCGTACCAGTACTTGTTTGCGTAGTCGCGTCGCTGTCGCCGAAAGTTGTGAGAGAAAACGAATCCCTAGCCAACGGGGAAATTAGCGGTTCATAGTCGGACTGACTATCAGCACGATGTGTTTCCACCAGTGTGCCAACTGCGTCAAGAGTAACCGCGCGGGTGATATAACTCGACACGATAATGTCGGGGTTGTGAGTGACCAAGAGGATGGTCTTGTCTTTGAGAAGGCCAAGCATGCACTTCTGAAAAATTTCGTTCTGCACTATTGCGTCCACTGCTGAAAGAGGCGAATCCAAAATGTAGACATCTGCGTTGGTGTAACAAGCCCGCGCCAGTGCTATACGAGCCTGTTGACCACCGGACAAATTGACACCTCGCTCTCCAATCTCGGTGAGATCTCCTGCTGGTAACGAGTGCAGATCACTTGTCAACGCGCAAGCATCCAACACCTTTTCATACGTCTTCCGCTCAAATACGTGCCCAAATAAAATGTTGTCCCTCACCGTCATGTTTTGAATCCAGGATTGCTGGGAGCAATACGCCACGCTACCGCCCACGAAAACCGTTCCGCGGCGCTTCTCCATTTCACCGAGCAGTGCAGAACACAACGACGACTTCCCGCAGCCAACAGTACCTTGAATCACCACAAACTCGCCAGTTCTCACCTCAAGATTCACATTTCTCAATAAAGGTGAACTATCCTGATCCCACGCGAATTCACCGTTTTCCACAGCAACAATCACGTCCTTCCCAAGATACGGCGTAGCCAACGGATCATCAATCGAAATCACGTTCTTTTCATCCAGCTCGGGCATGCGCAAGAATGACGACACGCGTTCAAGCGCCACACTACACTGAATCGCCATGGAGACGATGAACGTAATGCTGCGGAGTGGCGCCTGGATCAGTAGAAAGAGCGCAAGACTCGTGAATACTATCGCCGGCGTCAGGTCGCGGTGCAGCACAACAGAATATGTGCCGAATGCGGCGATACTGATGAACACGGGCATCCCCCACAGCAGCACGATACTCAGCGACGTCATGATCCTCATCTTCAGCAGCGAGTGCAGCTCGGACTCCCTCGCGGTGTTGATCCTCGCGCTAATGGGGTCCTCCCAGGCGTTGAGCTTGACGATGCTCACGGCCTTGAAGGCCTCGGTCACCTTCTTCATCCTCAGGTCCTTCTTGCGTCTGCACTCGCGCTGCAGCGTGTGCATCCTCTTGGACACCAGCTGATTCAGCCACAGCATGAGCACGATCACCGCGATCCCGGCAAACGCCGCGACGCTCAGCACGCGCACCAGCATGTAGCTGACCACGGAGATCTGCAGCGGGATGAGCCACATCTGGTGCACCACCAGCGCCGTGCGCACCAGCGACTCGCTGTCGGCCGTGTACATGTTGGCGAGCTCCCCCGTGGATTTCTTCTTGCGGGAGCTGGCGTTCAGCCGCAGCATCTTGCGGTACAGCAGCGTCTTGAGCAGGCAGATGCACTGGATGGCCACGACCTCGTTCTGCAGCCCCGTGTAGCAGTCCGCCAGCGCCTGCGCCACCTGGGCGAGGAACACCAGCGCGACCCACGTGGCGGCGGTGGCGACCATGGTCTGTTCGTCTTTATTAGAGTCTGAGAGGGCTGTGACTACTCTGTTGAGGGCCATGGGCCCCACCAAGTTGCAGAGCATGGAGAGCAGCATGGCGAGGCCCGTGAGGGCGAACTGCGGCCCGAACACGTGGGCGAAGGCCCGCGGCAACGACTGGTTGTGCTGCTCGAGCGGCGTCTGGAACCGCTGGGCCACGGCGTCGGCCTGCATGTGGCGGCGCAGTGGCCACACGTCGGCGGCATCGAGCTGCCGCTCGTGCGCCTGGGACATCAGCGGCTTCACCCACGAGAGGAGCAGGCGCGAGGCCCAGCTGGCGGACTCTTGCGGCGTGGGCGCTGCGCTGCTGCGAGAGCTGCTGGGGGCACTGAAGGTGGAGTAGCTGCGCCATGTTGGAGGCGCCGTCATCGCTCGGCGCTTGTGCTCGACGAGGCAAATTGAAGACTGAGACGGAGCTGAGCTCTTGGACCGAAAAGATCCCGACTGATTAGAGCGGACGTGGATGGCAAATCAGGACGAAACGGTCCAGGAGGACGAACAATTTTTGTGATCAGGTATGAACTTCAACGTGTTGACTTGTGAAAAGAAAAAGGGAACCAAGTTGCTAACTCAAAAGCAAACTGCGATGACGGAATCCGTTGGTCGTTGTGGTAGGTGCTTGATTCAGTCTAGGGATCGCGGGAGAACATGAAAGGGAACCTCTTGGCGCGCTGGCATACGGCCTCCGACCGGCCGCAGGTGTGGCTGCTAACTACTCGTTGGGCTACACGTATGACGAACATTTCCTGCTGATAGTGGTGATAGCTAGCTCTAAGTTGTGTCGTTTCGGGTTGAAGCTACACTTCCTTGGCCAAGATTGTCTGAAGCTTATACAGCGCTTCAGCTGCGGTTGGTCGCTGCTTCGGGTCTAGGGACACACATGCCAGGCCCAGATCGACCATCGACTGCGGACCCGCCTCGGAAAATTGAACACGCAGTTTGCCGGCCACAACCAGCTGCAAAATGGCCGCATTCGGCAGTTTGCTGAGGTCGGAAGATGAACTCTCAGTGGTGCTGATACTCTTTGATTGAGAGTAGGGCGTAACGTGCGAGTCGAGCTCGGAAAGCACCACGCCAAAGGAAAACATGTCTGCTTTATCATCGTAGCGCTCGCCCATCATGACCTCCGGTGCCATCCAGAAAGACGTCCCGATGCCTCCTGTCATCGTTGCGTCAATGCGTTCCCGAGAGATCCCGAAGTCTGTCACCTTGGCATCCATAGCTTCGTCCAGCAAAATGTTTTTGGACTTCAAGTCGCGGTGGATCACTGGCGGGTCGCATGAGTGCAAGTACGTCAGCGCGATCGAAACGTGAAGCGCGATCCTGACCTTGTCGCGGTTGAAACCCACAGAACGTCCCTGGTTTTCGAACTCGGTAAGCAGAGCCTTGAGATCGCCGCCGGCCATGTACTCCGAAACCACGCAAATGTCGATGAGTTGGTCCCAGGCGACACCGATAAATGAGACGATGCGAGGGTGGTCCAGACTCGCCATGAGCTTCACCTCAGACAGGAACGCGTTCACTTGGGACATAGTTTTCTTCGTCTCGGGCAGCAGCATTTTAACCGCGACGGTCTTGCCGTTGTAGCTTCCGACGTAAACTTCGCCGTATCCGCCTCGGTTGATAAGTTGGTTCAAGATGACCTTTTCTCGAGGGATTCGAGATCCGACGATCACATCGTCTTCCCAAAGTTTAGTGGAGTTGCGTCGTCGATCAAAGTCCGAAATTGTAGTTGTCGCTTCGCTTCGGAGTTTCACGGGACTCGCCTGTGCCTCGTAAAACGCATCCCCCAGATCATTTGTGTGGCTGAAATTCGAGGCCGCATGGGCTCGGTTTGAGTTTCGTTTCCGCTGACAACGCTTGAACACGAGCATACCAACTAACACAAAAATGAAGATGGCACCCACAATGATCCCGGCGATTGCGCCGACGCCGATTCCGGAGCTGCCTTCACTCGTGCCAGAAGAAGATGAGCTGCTATCGCTCGCTGAACTGCTGCCGACACCGTTTGTCGCCGAGCCACCGGAGCTCGAGTAGAATTTCCTGCCTTGCGAGCACGTGTGGGCTGTGAGGTTGTCTTCCGTGATCGAGTAGGAGGTCGAGGCGGGGTAGGTGCACGACGAATCCAGATAATACGTCAACTGCGCCGACCCGTTCGAGTGCAGAGTGGCAATCACGCTCTGGCCGTCCGTGCTAGCGACTTCGCAGTCACCTGTGGCAGCAAACCCTGCCGTTTCGATGTACGTGGTGCAGTCGGTGCCGCTGTAGATGTCCATCAGCAAGTAGTCGTCATTGCCGTACACATCGAGTGCGTGCTTGTAAATATTCGAGGGGCAGGTTGTCGCGGTGTAGTACGTGCTGCTTGCAATGGTGGTGGCAGTACAGGAGGAACTTGTACAAGTCCCGCTCGCAGTAATGGTCAGCGACAGTGGTGACTCGCACGACGAGTCCGAGTAGACCTCCGTCGACTGCATCGCGGCAAACTTACGCCCCCACCCTTATGAGTACAGAATCCGAGTTGATACGCGCGCTCCAAGCTGGAATTGGGAAATGAACGGCGCGGTCGTCAAAGCGAGACCAAGCCTGTGTAAAAGTTCATCAAGGAACGGGAGGACGTGATTGTACTGTCCGATGTTTGCCAAGACTCGCTCTACGTTGACCCCAGCGTGATCCGCCAGCGTGAAAACGTCGCATGGGTTGCATAGTGAAGACGGCAGTGCCTCGAACCGCAAAAGTAGCACAAACTCAAATCGCAGGTGCAGGCGAACTATCCACCCGATGTAGGATTTGCCAAGGCAAAACAAGTTGAGTTGTGTATTGCAAGGTGGCGAATAGGTTCGGGATGCATTCCTCGATGGGATCTTGTTGATTAAACGACGTCGATTATGGCCTTACATGCAACAACGAACACCGAGAGCTCGATCACATTTCGTGAGTCAATATCGTTTGCAGGCGGTACAGCGCCTCGGCTGCCGTTGGCCGTTGCTTCGGGTCCGTGGAAACGCAGGCGAGTCCCAATTTGACCATCGACTCTGGTGCAGCTTGAGAGAACTGCACTCGAAGCTTTCCAGCTGCCACCATTTGCAGGATCGCTGCGTCCGTCAGGCGTTGGCCCGAGTGGGTGTTGTGTTTCGCGTGGGAGTACGGGAGTGCGTGCAGGTCCAGCTCCGACAGCACCACACCAAACGAGAACATGTCCGCCTTGTCGTCATACCGTTCGCCAAGCATCACCTCCGGAGCCATCCACAACGAAGTGCCCACCCCGGCAGTCATCGTTGCGTCGATTCGTTCTCGAGAGATGCCGAAGTCTGTCACTTTGGCGTCCATTGCTTCGTTTAGCAGGATGTTGCTTGATTTGAGATCACGGTGGATGACCGGAGGTGCACACGAGTGCAAGTAGGTCAACGCGTGCGCTACGTGAAGAGCTACTTTAACTTTATCGTGATCGAAGCCAACGGGCATTCGCTGTTCTTCGAACTTGGTGAGAAGCGCCTTCAGGTCGATCGTCATGTACTCCGTCACGACGCAGAGGTCAGTGAGAGAGTCCCATGCAACACCGACGAATTCGACGATATGAGGGTGGTCGAGCGACGTCATGAGTTTTACCTCGGACAGGAAGGCGTTCACTTGAGCCAGACTCTTCTTACGTTCGGGCAGGAGCATTTTGATCGCCACTCGCTGTCCGTTGTACGTTCCTGCGTACACTTCTCCAAACCCGCCGCGGTTGATCAGTCGGTCCTGAACAACTTTCTCTCTTGGAATCCGCGCAGCCACGATGGCTTCATCGTCCCAGAGTTTGCTCGGAATTCCGTCCGAGCTGACGGGTAACGTCGAGCCTGTGCCTCCAGTAGTCTTCTGTGGGGTGACTGGTACCCGGTAGAAATCGTCGGACGGCGCGGATGGCTCCACGTAGTGTCCAGGTGTCTGAATGTGCTGCTCCTCCAGATCGTGCTTGGTGGTAGTGCCTCGACGGCATCGGAAGTACAAAATGAGCGCAATAACGAGAATGAGGACGAGGACGCCACCAACAATTCCAGCGATGACTCCGGCGCCCAAGCTCGAGCCCGAGCCGCCGCCGCTGCCTCCAGTAGTTCCGATGGTCCCGCTCGACGACGAACCGGCCGAGTTCGAGTAGAGCTTGTAGCCCTGGAAGCACGCGTGGCTGGTGAGCAAGTCCTTACTGATGGTGTAGGGCGAGCTGGCGGTGGTGGTGCACGTAGCGTCCAAATAGTACTGGAGCTGCGCCGATCCATTGGAGAAGACGGTGGTGATCACACCTTGGCCGGTGCTGCCAAGCACCTCGCAACTGCCGGTGGCAGCCACCACCGCAGTCCCAGAGTAGGTCGTGCACTCGGTGTCGCTGAAGACGTCGACCAGGAGGTACTTGGTGCTGCCGTAGGTGCTAGACGCGTAGCTTTTGGCGTCCGACGGACAGGTCGTGGTGGTGTAGTACAGCTCCGAGCTGATGTACGTGGACGAGCACGAGGAGCTTACGCAGCTCGAAGACTCCACGATGGACATGGAGATCGGCACCGAGCTGCACGAGGAATCCGAGAAAACGTTCTCCGACTCCATCGATGGAGGAGGTTGTCCCGGTGGTTTTGAGAGAGTTTTGAGCTGTCTTGCTGGAAGAGATGGAATTGTGGAATGAGGAAGTGTACATGCCTCTCTCACGAACAGCAAAGTGGGTTCACGTGTACCCAAGAACTTCAACGCTTCTCGTTCCAGACGACCGCTGGACGGAGGCACGCGTACGTTGAAACGGTCCGGCCTTCAACGACGAGCTTCCTGCAGCGGTTGTGGGACCCGCAGCAACGTGTATTATACGTGAGCTCGTCCGTGTTACTACACTACACCTCCACGGCCAGGATCTTCTGCAGCCTGTAGAGCGCTTCCGCCGCCGCTGGACGCTGTTTCGGGTCCACCGACACACACGCCAGCCCCAACTCAACCATCGACGGAGGACCATTCCCCGAAAACTGTACGCGCAGTTTGCCCATGGCCACCATTTGCAGGATGGCCGCGTCCGGGACCTTCTGGCCTGAATTCGAGTTGGTCTTGGCGAACGCGTACGGGGACGTGTGCTGGTCGAGCTCCGACAGCACCACGCCGAACGAGAACATGTCCGCCTTGTCGTCGTAGCGTTCACCGAGCATCACCTCCGGAGCCATCCACAGCGACGTACCGACTCCCGCAGTCATTGTTGCGTCTATTCGCTCTCGAGAAATACCAAAGTCCGTCACCTTGGCATCCATCGTTTCGTTTAGTAGGATGTTGCTCGACTTCAAGTCTCGGTGGATGACTGGCGGAGCACACGAGTGCAAGTACGTCAACGCGTGCGCTACGTGGAGAGCTACCTTGACCTTGTCGTGGTCGAACCCTTGCGGGAGATGCTGTTCCTCGTATTTCGCGAGAAGCGCCTTCAGGTCGATCGTCATGTACTCCGTCACGACGCAGAGATCCGTTAATGAATCCCACGCAACGCCGATGAACTGAACAATGTGCGGGTGGTCGAGAGTGGTCATGAGTTTGACCTCGGACAGGAAGGCGTTGACTTGCGCGAGACTCTTCTTGCGTTCGGGAAGCAATGTCTTGATGGCGACTCGCTGTCCGTTGTATGTCCCGGCGTAGACTTCTCCGAATCCTCCCTTGTTGATGAGGTGGTCGACGACGACCTTCTCTCTCGGAATCTGCGCGGCGATGATGGCTTCGTCGTCCCAGAGTTTGCTCATGGCAGTTCCTCCAGAGCTCGAGAGTGTCTCTGTTTCCGTCGTGTTCTCAGCCGAGCTTTGTGGAAGTGAATGGAATGGCGATACTGAAGGAGCGACTTGTTCAAACGCTGCCGGGCTGCGAATGTTTCGCTGTCCTTGCTCGCTGCTGCTTCTTTCGTGTTGGCGTCGTCGCCACCAGCAAACACCAACGACAAGTAGCAGAAGCAGCACACACCCGACTACAATTCCAGCAATCACACCAGCGCTCACGCCCGAAGAACTGTTTCCACTCCCGCTCCCTTGGGTCGCCGTTCCTCCAGAACTTACACCATCCGATTCTGTGCTGCTCGCAGTAGCTGATGAACTGCTACTGACGCCATTTGTCGCCGACCCGCCTGAGTTCGAGTAATATTTGCTGCCGCTGTAGCACGTGTGGCTAGTCAAAAGGTCTTCAGAAATGGAGACGGCGTCGATCACGGACAGCGAGCACGAAGTGTCCAGGAAATACTGCAGTGCAGCCGATCCGTTCGAGTATAGCGTTGCGATGACGGAATTCCCTCCGCCAGCCACCACACATTGGCCAGAAGCGAGGTACGCACCTTGGCCTGCAGAAGTCCCGCAGTCGGAGTCGGCGTACACATCCACGAGGAGGTACCCGGTGTCTCCGAAAACTTGTTCCGCACTCGCGTAGGCACTTGTCGGACACGTTGTGGTGGTATAGTACGTGTCGGAGCCGATGAATGTCGAGGTGCACTCCGAAGTGCTGCAACTTGACGTGGTGGTGACGTCCACGTAGACCGGGGAAGAGCAGTACGCATCCGAGAAAACGTTGACTGACTGCATCAAAGCTGAAAGCGTGGACTGGGAAGCGAGATGAAAAATGAATCGGGAAGCTCAGGAGGACAAACCTCGATGCTGGCATGTCCTCTCTGACCATCCGTGCTCTCTGGTCGAAGAGTGCCACGAACAAATCTCCCAGAGGAATCTTGTGATATGGCTCCATGTTGAAATCGTCCAGTCACTTGCTACGCTAGGAGTGTTGATTGTCTCGCAAGTGACAGCTTTTGGGCCTACAATTCATTTGCAAGGATTTTCTGCAGCCTGTAGAGCGCTTCCGCCGCCGCTGGACGCTGCTTTGGGTCCACCGACACGCACGCCAGCCCCAACTCAACCATCGACGGAGGACCATTCCCCGAAAACTGCACGCGCAGTTTGCCCATGGCCACCATTTGCAGGATGGCCGCGTCCGGGACCTTCTGGCCTGAATTCGAGTTGGTCTTGGCGAACGCGTACGGGGACGTGTGCTGGTCGAGCTCCGACAGCACCACGCCGAACGAGAACATGTCCGCCTTGTCGTCGTAGCGTTCACCGAGCATCACCTCCGGAGCCATCCACAGCGACGTACCGACTCCCGCAGTCATTGTTGCGTCTATTCGCTCTCGAGAAATACCAAAGTCCGTCACCTTGGCATCCATCGTTTCGTTTAGTAGGATGTTGCTCGACTTCAAGTCTCGGTGGATGACTGGCGGAGCACACGAGTGCAAGTATGTCAACGCGTGCGCTACGTGGAGAGCTACCTTGACCTTGTCGTGGTCGAACCCTTGCGGGAGATGCTGTTCCTCGTATTTCGCGAGAAGCGCCTTCAGGTCGATCGTCATGTACTCCGTCACGACGCAGAGATCCGTTAATGAATCCCACGCAACGCCGATGAACTGAACAATGTGCGGGTGGTCGAGAGTGGTCATGAGTTTGACCTCGGACAGGAAGGCGTTGACTTGCGCGAGACTCTTCTTGCGTTCGGGAAGCAATGTCTTGATGGCGACTCGCTGTCCGTTGTATGTCCCGGCGTAGACTTCTCCGAATCCTCCCTTGTTGATGAGGTGGTCGACGACGACCTTCTCTCTCGGAATCCGCGCGGCGACGATAGCTTCGTCGTCCCAGAGTTTGCTCATGGCAGTTCCTCCAGAGCTCGAGAGCGTCTCCGTTTCCGTTGTGTGCTTCGCCGAACTCGCGGCCATTTCCTGAAACTGAGCGGAAGGAGTGACGACTTGTTCGAACGCCGCCGGACTCGGAATGTTCATCTCCACTGGCTGTTCCTTGGTCCTGCTGCGACGACGGCGCCAGCAGCAACATCCGATGGCAAGTAGCAGCAGTAGAATGCACCCGACTGCGATCCCAGCAATGACACCGACGCTGGCACCAGAGGAGCTCGAGGAACTACTACTACTGTTACTACCTTCAGATGCAGTGCCATCAGAATTCGTACTACTTGCACTGCTAACAGTTGATCCACTACTAACCCCGTTCGTCGCGGATCCTCCCGAGTTCGAGTAGTATTTGCTGCCGCTGTAGCACGTGTGGCTCGTGAGCAGGTCCTCGGAGATGTAAATGGTGTCGACGATGGACAGCGTGCAGGCCGCGTCCACGAAGTATTGCAGCTTGGCCGACCCATTAGAAAAGAGCGTCGCGATGACGGAGCTCCCGTCCCCGGACATCTCGCACTCGCCCGAGGCGAGGTAGGCGTCCTGGCCATACGAGGTCTCACAGTCTGCGCCGATGTAGACGTCGACCAGCAGGTATCCCGTGTCGCCAAACACCTCCGCTGCACTCGAGAACCCGCTCGACGGACAGGTCGTGGTGGTGTAGTACGTCTTCGACCCGCTGGTAGTGGATGTGCAGGCGGAGCTGGAACAACTCGACGTCGACGTGACCTCCATGAAAACTGGCGACGCGCAGTACGCATCCGAGAAAACGTTCACCGACTGCATATCGTCCGAAGCCAAGTAGAATCGAGAATGAAGTGATGAATCCAAGGTGCTGTGCTCTCAGCTCATCAGTCCCACGAGCGCATCGCCTGTATCACACCTGGCAAACGGTTCACATTGAAGTGGGAAGGCGATGTATCGGTGGCAAGGTTTCGGTGGAGATGGCGCTTGCTAGGGCGTTGTTGCTAAGGACTTCTTCATTCATGCTAACTGGAACTTTATGCTAACTGTAAACACTACTATCACTTTTCACTCTTCCCGCAGCTCCAGGGTCAGCACCTTGTGCAGTCTGTACAACGCCTCGGCTGCGGTGGGCCTGTCCTTCGGGTCCATGGAGATGCACGCGCGGCCGAGCTCCACCATCGACTCGGGTCCTGCATCGGAGAACTCAACACTAAGCCTCCCGGCAGCCACGTTCTGGAGGACGACAGTGCGAGCCATGGGCTGGTTCGAGCCGACGGACAGTCGGGCATTCGCGTACGGCGACAGGTGGGTCGACAGCTCGGACAGCACCACTCCGAACGAGAATATGTCGGCCATCTCGTCGTACGGGTTGCCGAGCATGACTTCCGGAGCCATCCACATGGACGTACCGACACCCGCCGTCATGGTCTCGTCGATCCGCTCTCGGGAGATGCCAAAATCCGTCAGCTTGGCGTCCATTTCCTGGCTGAGCAAAATGTTCTTGGACTTGAGATCGCGGTGAATCACGGGCGGGTCCAGTGAGTGCAAGTACGTGAGCGCGTGAGCCACGTGCAACGCGATCATGACCTTGCTGTGGTCGAAGCCCACGGGGTGGTTCTCCTCCTGGTAGCGAACCAGTAGAGCCTTCAGGTCGCCTCCGTCCATGAACTCAGTCAAGGAGCAGAGATCCGTGAGCGAATCCCAGGCCACGCCGATGAACTTGGCGATGTGCGGGTGGTCCATGACCGCCGCCATCTTCACCTCAGTTATGAACGCGTTCACGTGGGGGATACTTCTCCTCGTATCCGGCAGCAGCATCTTCACGGCGACAGACTGACCGTTGTACGTGCCCTTGTACACCTCACCGAAAGCACCACGACTCACGAGCGCCCCTATCACTACCTTGTCGCGCGGTATCCGCGCCGCCACAATGGTGTCGTCGTCCCAAGCTCGGTCCGAGGTGTGTGCCTGCATCGTGGTCCGACTGCTCGAGTTGTGCTCGAACTTGCTGGATCTCTGGTACGGCGTGCCTGGCCCAGTGAACCTCGCCTCCATCACTGCCAGCGTCTCGTCCATCTGAAGGCGCTTCCTATTCTTCTGCTTCCGACGGATGATAGCCACTGCAACAACCAAAGCCACCACCACGACACCAGCGATAACACCGCCAACAATTGCAGCAGTGTGACTCGAGCCGCCAGAGTCCGCAGTCTCCTTGGTGACTGTGTCGGAGCTCCCACTACTGCCGGACGAGTCGTAGTCCTCGTGGATATAGTACCTAGCGATGTACTGCACCAGCCCCGTGTTGCTGATGCCTTCGTAGCAGAGGTGTTCAGCCAGGGTCTCGTTGCCCAGCGCGTAGGTCGTGATGGGAGGGTTGGTGCATTCCGTGTTGTCGTACAGGATCATGGCCGCCGATCCGTCGCTGCCGAGCGTGACGCTCACGCTGTGGTTGTTCCTGGTGGTGAAGGGCTCGCAGCTGCCGACCACGAGGCCTTGACGATAGAGGTAAGCGTCGTCAGTGCAGTTCGTGTTGCTGTAGGCCTGGCCCTCGACGAACGCCTGGCCGGCGAACAGATCTTCCATCGGGTCGTACGAGTAGCTGTCGGCCGAGTAGCAGGTCGTGGCCTTGTAGTAGTCCGTGTTGTTGCCGAACGCGCGCGGCGAGCAGGCCACCGCCGAGCAGTTATCGTTCTCGATCACCAGCACATTCACCGCCGGCCCGCTGCAGCTCTCGTCCGTGTAGATGGTCGTGGTCTGCATCATGTACGAGGTGGTCTCGTTGGCGGGCGACACCAATTGGAGCCTGGCAGTGGCCGACGCCAACGAAAGCAGCGCGAGACGCCGCATGAGCTCTTCAAGACCGACACGAATGGCGAATGAGGGCCAGGACCATCCATAGAGTGCAGTGGCGGGCAGCGAGGAGGAGGAGGGTCGGGAACGAAGAGACGGTGCAGTGATATACGATGTGTATCGCTCGCTGCTTGCATCCCTTGCGAGTCCTCGAGGTGCTGTCGTTTGTCGGCGCTCTGTCCACAGGAGCACGAGTCAAAGTTTGGCAGCATCCGAGGGGGAAGCAGCAGCGATGGCGTAGAGCGGAATGCACTGCACTGCAAGAACGCGTGCGCTCCAGGCCGTTGACGTTGAAGCGACTGGTAGCTCTGAGGATCGGATACCGTCGAGCCATTACTCATCGGTCCATATCGCTGGTCGCGGCGTTGACTCGAGGAGTTCCATGATCCTTTTCGGTGGAGACACCGCAGTGATGATCTCCGTCTGCATAAGGCGTCAAATGCTCACGAGTTCATGACGGACGGAGCTGCAACCTGCAGGTGTGTGTGTCACCAAGCTTCACCATCGACGGCGCGTGCGTGGACGAGCTCCCTTGTCGCCGGAGAGCGGGCCTCGGGCGAACTCAGGTCTGATACCTGTGCGTTTTACAGCTCCGGCATCGTGACCGACGTGGTGGCGTCACCGCTACGCCGGTAGGATAGGATGATCCCAGTAGGATCTAGCCGTTCGTGTACAGAGTGCACATGGACTCCATGATGGAGAATTCAGTAAACGCACACTGGAGACTTTAGTTGCTTCCTGTACGGACACCACGATCTCTTGACCACGTACGCCCGGGATTTGCTTGGTAGACTAATCGTTCATGGTGGGTCTAGTATCGTGCCGCGCTGTGCACAGTGGTTGGTGCTTCGCAATGACGAGGTCGGACGCCGCGTTCCTCGCCGAGGTGGACTGCTTCCTCTCCTGGGTCGACCAGGTGCCTATCAGCGACAAGCGGCTCCTGCTCCTTCCAAGCCTCCACCAAGACGCAAGAGGAAGAAGGCCCAGACCGACGCAGAGGAGCAGAGCCGGCAGCAGAAGGCCAAGGCGCGCGCACGTCGCAATGCCTACCTCGAGCGGCAGAAGCTGGTTCGGGAGGAGCTCAAGCGCCAAGTGACGCAGCTCTCGACACAGCTCGGACGAGAGAGAACCAACGTGTCGCCGGCCACTTCGGCCTGGAAGGTGCTCGCTGCGTGGCAGCAGGAGCTGCGCCAAGACGCTGAAGCTCAGCAACGGAGACTCTGCACGGAGGTAGTGGCTCGAGCGGCGCTGACCCGGAGGTTCCGCGAGTTTTTGAACGACCGACGCGTGAGTGACGACAATGCCGAGGTGAAGGAGGCTCCGGCGCGACCCAAGAGCGTGCGGCTCGAGCTGTCAGACGCAGAGCTGTGCGAGGTGTACGCGAAGGAACTGGAGACGCTCTACGCGCAGACCGACGCGGTGCTGGATGACTGCGAATTTGACGGAGACGCCAGCGACAGGAAGCAGGCGTGGACGAGGAACACCCAGTCGGGCCACTTCCAGTTCTCGGACAAGTACGTCGTGCCCTTTGCCTTTGCCTTTGCCTTCGCCTTCGACGAGACGTGTCGTGTCGTTCGCGCTGGATCGTGGCGCACATGCTGCACCGACAGGAAGACCGACAGCTCTACGACGAGATCAAGGACGACAACACGGTGGCGACCAGATTCCGCGTCTCGGCTTCCTGCACGTCGAGCAAGGTCGCGGCTGTGCTGCACCGCATCGTCATTCGCCGGCACAAGGAAGATGAGCGCTTGGTGATCGTCTGGCGGTCGTTCTTGGAGGGCGAAGGCATTTCCACTGACATGCACGCCGACGAGACTGGGCGACCCCGCTCGCAAGCGGAACTATGCTGAGAACTTGTGTACGCAGCGTGCCGATGCATTTCAGCGCCGTCGCGATGCACGAGCCCGTCGCGAGACAATTCACAGGCGTCGTGCTTGACTCAGGGGTGGAAAACAATTCGGAAATCACAAACCCTCTCGAAAAGCTGTTACTCAAGGATGAATAGATGGAATTCCATGCATACCGACCGAGGAATTACCTTATCTAAGTGAAAAAGCACTTAGATGTGCTAACACATGGCGTTTGCCCGCCATTCACTTAGTAGTGTTTGACTAGGTTCGCACGCTAGCTACTTTAGGTTCGCACCTCACTTGGGAAGCACCAACAATGTGTTGAAAAGAAGATCTGCAGGATCTGCAGATCTGGCGAGAGCGCCGACCAGTTCAGACGGTGGTAGCAGTAGCTGAGTAGGTTGGGTGTGTAGCTTTCTGATCTCACTCTCCATTTTGCGTATCAAGACACAGACGGCAAGTTCTAACGTTACCTTCCAACAGGTTTTGAGCCCAAATGGACGCAGCCTCTGAAGCTGCCGAGCTCGAGCAGAAGATGCCCGTGCCGGCACCCGACGTCGCTCAAGCCAAGACCGGCATGGACGACGGCGGTGAAGTGGAGAGTCACGCCGCAGCTCGCGAAAGGGGCAGCGGCGACGCTCCCGATGCCAAGAACGCAGGCGCTGGGAGCAAGGGTGGAGTACAAGAAACGGAAATGATGGCGCTGCTGCGCGCCATGGCCAAGCGTATGGATAAGCTGGAGGAGTCGAACTCCAAGCTGGAAAAGACGCTGGCGGAGAAGAAAAACGACTTGAGGGTCGTCACCAAGGCCACGGGCCGATGATGACGCCGCCGCGAAGAGTGGAGCCAGTCCACCAGTACTTTGCAGCACAACATCAAGATCACGAGGTACCACTTTCCCGCCTGCAGCACCTCTACGCCGCGCAGCAAGCGCAGCAGGCAGCAGAAGCAGGAGCAGCGCAAGGAGTACCTCCAGTTCACCCACCACGGCAAGGTCAAGACGGTCAACGACAAGGCCAAGGCGGACGTGGACCAGGACATGGGCAGGAGGTCATCAGATACCCTGACGCGCGCCAGAAGAAACGGGCCATCAGGCCCTTCAATGGCAAGGAGCTCTACGTGGGACTCGGATCCGGATTCCTGGAGTGGGGCAAGCGCTTCGAAAGGCAGATACTGCTCGCGCAGGCAGCCTGTGGATTCACGTGGACGGAGTTCGTGAAGATCGACTTGCTGGGGAATTACTTGACGGGAACTGCTGAGAGATATTCCAACAGGTAGGTGGAGACGTGGTGGTACCAGATGCCGACGCTCCAGTGCGTCATGGAGAAGATGCTGGAGACCTTCAAGACCAACATAACGCCTGCACAGGCGATGCAGCTGTTCACGGCCCCGAAGGACACGAAGAGGACGTGGCCGGAGCATTACATGTACTTGGTGGCGGTCTCGGAGGCGACTGGTGGAGGCGCAGATTATTTGGTTCTGAACAACATTGTGCAGTACGCTTCGGCGGATTTGAGAACGGTGCTCATGGCTAAGGTCGACAGCACGCGTACGGATTACTTGGCACACGCGGAGGAGCTCGCCCACTTTGCCCAAGCGTGGAAGATCGAGGCGAAGAAGAAGAACCTCGGCCGGGAGCTCGTCGGAGCAGTTAGTGAGCGGGAAAAAGGGAAACTCGCCGGTGTCACAAGTGCGGTCAGGTTGGACACTTGAGGGCTGCATGCGCAGGCAAGGAAGAGAAAGGGGAGCCAGATCTTACGCTTGCAATGAGCGAGGCGTCCATCGTGTCTGGCAGAGATTGGTTCTTGGACAGTGGTTCGAGTCGTCACCTGGTGAACGATCAGTCGTGGCTCGAGGAGTTGGTGCCGCGCGTGAACTCGTGTGCACAGCCGAACGGAGACCCGCTCAACATCACTGTAGTGGGTCTAACTTGACTCACTACTTTAGCTTACACGTTGCGCAACGTGTATGAGGAAGCGTAAGTACTTAGTAATTACTTAGGTTAATTATATTTGAATACACAAATATAATTTAAATCATATAAGACTCCAAGTAACTTAGATTAGGTAAAATGAGAACTGTATTGTTTGTAAATTGATCTTCCTCTAAAATCTGCTAAAAACTGTTTATCATCTATGAAAGGGTTGACAGCGGCTGGCTGTCAGAGCCCCGCTAATATGCATGTCTCTGATTGGTAGGAAGATGCTGCTTTCTACCAATAGGATCTTTGGGTATGTGTGGACCACTCACTGTGGTGGTCCACTTCAATGTATCCATTGGTGTGTCTTACACCAAGGTGAGGAAGTATCCGAAACTTTTAACAGATAACCTATCTGTTAAATTCACAAGTGGCTTACAGCCACTTGTGCGTGTAACCCTGTTACACCATCCCCCCCTTAACCCTTTGACTACCAGCCAGATGGAGTGATTTATAGGTCCATTGGGACCCATGAGAGGTCTAATCGCAAGATGCGATTGGACAAAACTAAAAGCTACGAGACGACGGCAAAGCACTGTACAACCTAACAGGTCTCCATGGACCTGTAAAATGCATTACCGCAGGAGCCACAAACAGTTCGTGTGACCTGCCATAGTTGTTTTCTCGTCTAGCTAGCAGCCCCGCCTCCACTTCGTGGACAAAAGGACTTAGATGCGTTGTTCAATGTAGCCGACGACGACACGTGAGACTGGGAGACCGACACGGACCCTGGCCTGGAAAGGTGCGGAGCAGTTTCGAATGTAATCGAGCTAATATTCAAATTCATACATCAGGCAACGCTACAGAATCCTAACCAAACTAGATGAGCTTACAGTGATAGCGTCATAGCAAGCCAATGTGAACATTACACAAGATTGCATGTGCAGGAGTGCGAGCGGTTGGCGGATGTAGATTGGAAACTGATACTACATGGGGTGCTCGGCTAAGCACGCATACTTGAGGTAATGCTATAACGAAATGACGCTGAGCCGAGAGCGCGCGGGCTGCGACACCGCCGCTCGGAGGTCAGCATCCTCAGTGGGCTTGCCGTGATGTCCACCTCAAACGGCTCCTACTTCCGTAGACCATTGCCGTTGTAGCGACACTGACCAGGGCACGACGGCATGTAGCTCGACCTCTCAAACTTTTGATTGGAAGTACCGTGAAGTAAACCAGCGTCGCCACGTGTAAAAATTGGTGTTTTTGATTGGTCGTTTTTTCCTGTGCGTTGAATTGATTTGCTAGAGCCATAGGTCCAAGGAGACCCGTAAGGAATCTCTGGTAGTGAAAGGGTTAAGGTTAGACGCGCGGGGTCTCGCACGTCAATCTTCGGAATTGACCATTCGCCAATTCTCCGCGTTTGGAGAAGAAATCCGCGCTCATTCAACGATGAGCGCGCCTCAGAAGAAGTCCACAAAGTCGGTGGGGAGTCATCTCTCCATCGACGACTACTTCGAACGCCAAAAGGCGAAGTACGGCGACGTCGTCGACTTCGACGACGACGATGAAGATATGGAGGGCGAGGAGGACTCGCCCTCAAAGCACAAAGACTCAGTGTCGAGCGAATCGCTCGACCCTCACGCCAAGAACGTTCGCCCGCGTGAAGGGGACGAATCAGACGCTTCGAGTCCGAAGCGTTCGCGTACTGAGAGCGATACCCCACTCGCTTCCGCTGGGGCTCTCAGTACTCCGCGCGCTGCTGCTGCAGCGCGTGATGTCAATGCTCAAGGTTCTCCGCGCGCTGCGCCTGCAGCGCGCGATCCGTGGATGCCGTCCGCATCCGAGATTGCGGACCGGTTTGGGAACTCGGTACCTCCGAATGAGGTGCCGCTGTACGTATGCAGCGCCATCAAAGATGACGCTGTGGCTGCCGAGCTGCACTTTGATGCGGAGACGCATCAAAGGCGCGATTACTACATCGGACTCTTTCATGAGCTCCGATGGTTTCAAAGCAAGAAGACCTCTTCTCGCAGCAAAGTGCCCGAATGGCAGGCACTTTGTCAAAGCTGGAACGCCTTTGTTGAAAAACTTCAACAAGAGGCCGAGTGCTTACCGTGATCGGATTAAGCAAGCGCGTGATCGCTTCGAGACGTACTCGAAGCGTGGAAAGCTGGAGCAACTTCATGTTGCTGCTGAGGAGGCAAATGTGCCGTGCGCTGTGCCCGAGGGCTTTCAGTGCACGAAGTGCTTCCCAGGCACGGTCCGCTTGAGTGACCGCGACCTGAACGGGTACACGTCGTTCCGTGTGCCCGAGAGTCTCAAAGAGCTCCGTGCTAAGTTCTTAGCACGTGAGGGTTCGGGCGCTAGCGATGATCGCAGCGCTCGTATTACTTCCGCTGCGCCAGCGCGTACTGCTCCTCGTACGCCCTCACCATTTCCGGAACGTCCTCCAGCAGGACGTTCCGTGGCTCCCATGTATCTTGATGGGGAGGAAATCCTCTCCAACGAATACGAAAACGAGCCCCTTGAGGGTTCGTTTTCGGGATACTATGGTCAACAATCTGCTCAACAATCCAGCGGGTTGAGCCGCGGGCGTCACGGATCGGCGGTGGCGGGGGTGGGAACACGCCCCGGGTATGATCAGCCCCGGGCTGATCAGTATGCGCTCAGTATGCGTCTCTCCAGGATCGGGTGACCGTCGTGGAGCGTCTGCAGGGCGCTGAGTTCGCCGCCCTGAAACAGGAGCTGGCGAACCAGAAGGCCCAAGTCGCGGCGGTCTCGCAGACCGCCTCGAATATCCAGGTCGAGCTGGGGACCCAGATGAAGGGGTTGCTCCAGCGCGTCCGCGCGCTGGAGGAGAGGTTGCTCGTCGCCGAGGCCAAGGCTTCCGCTTCTGCCTCGGCTCCTGCCGAGGCTTCGGGTCAGCCGAGCTAGATGGCTCGTGCTGCAGGTATGGCTTCAGCCGTCCGACGTAAAAGGTCGGATGGAGGCGCATGCTAGACGGTATGTCTAGCGTGTATGCGTTGCCGTGCCGTGCCAACACAGTAAACGGCCCGATGAAGCGCGGAGCAAGCTTGCTTGCTCTGAAGTTCGAAACTGCATGTTTAGGCAGGTTTTGTGTAGCTAACAAGACCAATGAACTAACTTTGAATTCATTTGTGTTGCCTCTGCCCACATTGTCTGCGTTCAGCTTCTGTTGATCAACAGAAGCTGCTATTGCATCTTGGACAAACCGAATTACGGCTTGTCTTTTGGTGATGAAACTGATTGCATCCGAGCTGAAGTCATTCAGCTCGTTCTCCGCTAGAGGCCCGGCCTCTGCGTGGTTCTTTGCGGTGTCTGCGCCCTGCGCAGACCCGTGGTCGTTGTCCTTGTTAGTGGAGGAGTCTGCGCCCTGCGCAGACTCATGTGGTTTGTTCATTGTTGCAGCTGACACTGTGCAAGTGTCAGCGGTTGTCTGCGGCTGCTGTATTGCAGTCGTAGATCCTCCCCCACTTAAAGTGGGAGCCATCACTCCGAGTAAACTCGGTAGACGTGGATGTCGCATGGCATTCACGTAGAACGGTGTATGCCCGGTCGAGGCATGCACTGAGTTATTGATGGCAAACTCTGCCATCGATAAGCACTCGCTCCAGTATTGGAACGAGTGAGCGTAGCTCTTTAACATATCGACGAGCACGCGATTCACGCGCTCGGTTTGACCGTCCGTCTGCGGATGGTCCGCAGTCGACATTGAAAGCTGGCTCCCCAGAAGTGTAAACACTTCTTGCCACAGGTTCGCTGCGAAGCGTGGGTCTCTGTCCGACACAATGTCGGTCGGCATGCCATGGTGTTTGAACACCATGTCAACGAACAGACGGGCCGTCTGCTTCGCGGTCACTTCTGCCGGCACCGCAGCAAGATGTACCATCTTGCTGAAACGGTCTACAAAGACCACAACACCGGTGTTCCCTCCGCTGTCCGGGGGAAGACCAAAGATGAAGTCCAAAGACATGGACTTCCAACACTCCGACGGAGTCGGTAGTGATTGCAGTGGAGCCTGCGCGAATGGCGCAGGCTTCACGCGTTAGCATACCTCGCAAGCACGGATGTACTTGCGCACCCACTATACTGGTGGTGCCAGTAGAAGTCGCGCGTGAGAAGGACGTAAGTCTTCTCACGTCCGAGATGTCCCGCAGTCGGGGCATCATGATACTCGTACATGATCCTGAGTCGCAGGTCATGGTCATTTGGCACGACAACGCGATCCGCGTTGTCGTCGACTGCGTTGTAGAGTAGCAGTCCGTCGTGCACACGAAAGCGGTGTGCACGCGCTCGAAGGTGCTTGGGCAGCTTCTGACGGGACTTGTCAGAAGGCGCTGTGCCATAGGCCAGCAAGAGCTTCGCGTCCGCGTCGTGCGCGTACGCGGCCTTCACATCATCCAACAGAGATGATGTGGGTTTGCTCGATCGCATGGCGTCAATGGCATTGACGTCAACAGCTTCTGCATAGTCCGGCCGACGTGATAACGCGTCGGCCACCACGTTCAATCTTCCGGGTTTGTATTCGACCCGGAAGTTATATTCCGCAAAGAATGAGAGCCATCTCGCCATTCTTTGTGATATGTGTGGCGACTTCACTGCGGTGCGCAGTGATGCATGGTCGATGTAGACCACAAACGGTCTACTTCCAAGCAAATACACTCGGAACTTTGCGAGTGCGTATTTCATGACAAGGAGTTCCTTGTTATGCACCGGATAGTTGCGCTCAGCTGGCTTCAGCTGACGCGATTGGTAGTAGACGACACGACCACGGCCCTCGTGATCGTGCTGCATCAATGCGCATCCGATCGCGAAGTCGGATGCGTCACATACGACGTGAAATGGACGATCTTGGTCAGCTACTGCCAAGATCGGTGCCTCAGCCAAGCCCCGCTTGACTGCATCGAATGCCTTTTGGCAATCGGTTGTCCAATTCCACACAGCTTCCTTCTTAAGAAGCTGTGACAGCGGGCGGATCTTGCCCGCGTAATCCTCCACGTACTTGCACAAGTACGTGGCCAAGCCAAGGAACTGCCTCAGTTCCTTGACACTTGAAGGCGTTGGCCATTCATTTATCACTCTGACCTTTTCCGGGTCAGGGCGAACGCCATTCTTTCCGACGAGACACCCGAGGACGGGTATCTCGCTCGCCCCGAAGATACACTTCTTCAGGTTTGCGTAGAGCTTATGCGAAAGCATAAGCTCGAGTAGCTTCCGGAGATGCACCCTGTGCATCTCTGCGGCGGTCTTCCCGTCCACAACCCGGCTGTGGATGAATACATTATCGAAATAGCTCGGCGCGAAGTCGCGCACCGAGCGCAATAAGTGCGTTACGCACCTGTTGAAAGTCGCAGGGGCATTCTTAAGCCCCTGTGGCATTACTAGCCATTCCCAGAGCATGTCGCTTGGCGTGCTCACTGCCGTGAGAGGGATATCCCTCTCACGCATTAGGATTTGGTAGAATCCATCTCGCAAGTCAAGAGCACTGTAAACGGTGCTCCCGGCCATCGAATCGATGATAACATCTTTTCGCGGTATCGGCGTCTGCGCCGGTACCGTCGCATCGTTCAGCTTGTTACACGCATGACCGATGCGCCATCCGCCCTGTGGCTTTTTGACACAGAACGTCGGAGCACTGTGCGGGGACTTTGGTTCCCGCACTTGTCCTGCTTTACGACGACTTTCAAAGAAGTCGTCGATCGCTTTCACTTGCTCTCGCGGCAGTGGCCACTGCCGCGTGACACAGTACTTCGTGCCCGGCACGAGATCAATCTCGTGCTGAATGCCCTTATCCTGCGGAAGCTCCGCAGGAATCGCTACTGGGAGAACGTATTTGTACTCCCTCAATAATTCGTAATAGGGACTCGACTTCAGCGAGTCCCAACCTTGTTCCTCGAAGCGCTCTCGCTTCGTCTTCGCACTGAGAGTGTCTTCACTCTCAGTGGTACTTCCCATGAAGAGCTGCCTCAGTTCTTCGCTCTCGCTCTCCGTTCTTTCGCTGTTCGAAAGAACACAGACCTGCTCGATGCGTCCATCGTGCAAGTCGCGCGTGAAGCGCTTCCAGCTCATGGCTGGAAGCGAAGTCAACTCCGACGCCATAGTCGGAGGACTAGCGAGTTCTATCTCACGATACTGAAATCCAGTATCGGTGCGCGTCAAGACGCTTAGCGTCTTGACATCCGGCGTCACCGCCGCAGTCTGCCCAGCAGACTGCTCTTGTTGCGTCTCGGTCCCGGACCGAGACTTGCGCAGCGTTTTCCGCTTGCGCTGTCTTCTTGTTGTGCGGAGCCCGGCTCCGCACAGTTGTTCTTCTGGTCCAGGCCCGGCCGTGGACAGTTGTTCGCCGGCGGACCCTGTCCGCGGGCGCGCGGTATCAAGCCCGGCTTGATCGCATGGCGCTTCGTCGTGCAGCCCGGCTGCACGACAGCATGCAAATTGCGTCAGTGCGGTACGTTTGCAACCGTCCGCACTGTTTGCAGCGTCAACTCCCGGAGTTGACACGCCTTCGTCACCTCGACGCCACTCATTGGCGGAGCCCCTCATCACCGAGGGTGCGTCGACTCCCGGAGTCGACGCGTCGTTGTCGAACTGACCTCTTCGGGCCAGGGATTGTCCCTTACACACTTGAACGTGGGTGTTGGTTCCCGGAACCAGCACATCTTTTTCTTCCGACGTCGGCAGCATTGCCGACGTTGGACTCACTTGTGCGCGCCCTCGCGCACTTCCTGGGCACTCCGGACCAGCAGCATTAAGCGCTGTCTCGACTGGTGAGCCGCGCGCACCTGTTGGTGCGTGCGCTGCGGTAACAGGGCCATCGCTCTCTGTTCCGCTGTCGCGACCGAAGTGCACGAGCGTGCGCTTCTTCCGGTCTATCACCGGATCATGCCGTGCAAGCCACGGCATGCCCATTACCACGTCGAACTTATCGTCCAGGTCCAGGACGATAAAGTGTTCGACAAACACTCGTTGTTTGTGCGAGAAGCGCACGTTCACGACGCGCTTCTCGGTCTTTTCGATGGCACTTGTTGCCAGTCGTACCTCCAGAAGACTTCGAGGTACATTTACCTCCTCGAAGTCAAGTCTCGGCAGGCTTCGTAGTCGAACAAAGTTGTTCGACGCGCCTGAATCTACCAAAGCTCGAAGAGAGTCACTCGCTCTCTTCGAGTAAATCTTCAAGACGACTAGGTTCGGCCTGTCATCTTGCTTCTTGCAGCGAGAGCTAGTCTCGCTGGGGGCTGCAGTCCTCAGTGTCGCGTGCCCGATGTCGGCACGCGTGACTGCATTACCAGTAGGGCGCCCCGCGCCTACTGGATGTTTGCGTTTTTTGTTGGTCCGCGGCGATGCTTAGCATCGGCACGACGGCCACCTCCAGGGGGCATGGGAGCTGTGCACTCCCGTGCAAAGTGACCGATCCTTCCGCAACGGAAGCATCGCACGTTGCCTCCCTGCTGCTGGTAACCAGCAGTTGTTGCGTTCGAGAGGTCCATTGGTTCCGGACCTCCCGTCCTCGCTACCGGGCGCGGTTGCGGCCTCGGTACGTTTACATGGAGTTTAGCCTGCCGCAGGCTAAACTCTTCTTGCATGGCAAGGGTGATTGCAGCTTCGAGATTACTCGGGTACTCTCGGAAGAGATAGGTCTTCACGGGCCCATCTCTAAGTCCTTTCATGAACGTGACGACCTTGGTCGCCTCGTCAATCGGGTTAGTCACGATATTTGATACCAAATATCGTGCGCGCTGCGCGTAAGCATGGACGTCATGCTTACCCTGCTGAAGGTCGAGGAACTCCGCCCTCGACCGGAACTCGTTTTGCGGGGGCTCAAACGCTTGTTTGAGCTCCTCTTTGAACACTTCGTACGTGCTGAAGCACGTAGGATCGGAGAGTCGGCGTCCATACGCCCAACTCCTTGCGCGTCCGCCAAGGCAGGACATGGCGAACGCGACCTTTGACAACGGGTCGACGATACGTCGAGCCGCTATGGCTGTGTCGAGCTCGACAAGCCATCGGAGGAGAGGCTCGCCCTCTCTTCCCACGTAATTGCTTACGCTCAACTTTAATGGTTGAGCACGCGGTGTCGTCCCTGACGACGCCGTCACTGAGGAAGCAGCATCACGCTGCTCCTTCATGATGAACCCCAGAGCAACACCATGTTGTTCCGTCGTCGATAGCGTACGCAGCATCGTGGCTATCGCCGTTTCTCCAATGACTGTTGACAGTCGTTGGAGGGCTTCCCACTCTGGGTCAGACAGGTGGGGGCAGTCAGCGCGTGCAACATGCGTTGCAGGCGTGTTGGAGCTCTCCATGGGCACCTCCGTGCTCATGTGGTTCTCGGCTCCGCGTTCGTACACCGCGTACGAGCGTCAAGCAGTCGGTCGTTGGACGGACTACAAAGTGCTACCAGGTGTAGTGGGTCTAACTTGACTCACTACTTTAGCTTACACGTTGCGCAACGTGTATGAGGAAGCGTAAGTACTTAGTAATTACTTAGGTTAATTATATTTGAATACACAAATATAATTTAAATCATATAAGACTCCAAGTAACTTAGATTAGGTAAAATGAGAACTGTATTGTTTGTAAATTGATCTTCCTCTAAAATCTGCTAAAAACTGTTTATCATCTATGAAAGGGTTGACAGCGGCTGGCTGTCAGAGCCCCGCTAATATGCATGTCTCTGATTGGTAGGAAGATGCTGCTTTCTACCAATAGGATCTTTGGGTATGTGTGGACCACTCATTGTGGTGGTCCACTTCAATGTATCCATTGGTGTGTCTTACACCAAGGTGAGGAAGTATCCAAAACTTTTAACAGATAACCTATCTGTTAAATTCACAAGTGGCTTACAGCCACTTGTGCGTGTAACCCCGTTACAATCACAATGAAGGGCACGCTCACGTTGCGCGTCAAGGCGTGCGGAAAGGAGCAGACTTTGAAGCTCACGAATGTGTATTATGCCGAGAACGTAGTGCACAACTTACTATCTTACGGGACCTTGGATGTGATGGGGTATTCGCTGGCACATCGAGGTGGAAGACGTGTTTTGGCAGCCAAGGACGGAGGGCACGTGGTGTTTGACGTAGACCTCCGGAAGAAGGTGCTGGTTGTGGAAGGAAGTGTTGTGAAGCTGCAAAAGGCGCCGGCCGAAGTCATTATGGCGGCGTTGGAGGAAGATGCGCACGGCGGCAACGAGTTGTCCCCGGATGTACAGCAAGGAACGCTCCTGGACTTCCATAAGCGGCTAGGCCACTTGAACTACGATTCGGTGGAGAGGCTTGCACGAGACCCGAGCTCTGGAATCGCGCTCACGGATCACAAGCCCGTGAACTGTCTGACTTGCGCAGAGGGCAAACAGAGCAAAGGGAGGCAATCACAGAAGGATAGCGGGCTCACTCGCCTATTGATCGCATTGGAGGGGTGATATGCTCAGACCTGAAAGGACCGATGACGCCGAGAGATCGACTCGGGAACCGATACATGATCAATTTTGTTGATCACAAGAGCAACTACGTAAGGATGTTCTTGGCGAGGACAAAAGATCAGGCTGCGAAAAAATTTGAACACTTTTTAGTGTTTTTCGAGAAGGAATTTAATTGTAAGATTCGAGTGCTGAGGACAGATTCTGGCGGGGAATACGAGAATGTAGACCTGTTCTGCAAGACCACAGGCGTTGCGAGACAGCGCAGCGAAGCCAACAATCAAGCTAGCAACGGGAAAGCAGAACGGATGCATCGCACCGTGATGAATATGGCACGCTGTATGATTTTTGCATGTGGACTTCCTTTGGAGTTTTGGGGGATGCGGTGCAGTTCGCGGCGTACATACTCAACCGAGTGCCGACTAACGCAAATCCCGGACGCGCGTCGCCGCTAAAGGTTCTAACGAGGCAGACGCCTCAGCTCGGCAAGATAGTAGTCTTCGGGTCGTCGTGCACGGTGTACAGAGACCCTAGCAACAAGAGCTTTTCGCACAGAGCCCAGCAGGCCATGATCATCGGGATCGGCGAGGAGGTGAAGGGCTACAGGGTGTACTTGCCCAAGGACAAGAAGGTGGTGACGTCGCAGCACGTGCGGAACATTGAGACCCTGAATAAGACCCAGAACTTGCAGGTGCAGAGACTGTATCAAGTCGAAGAAGTTGAGGCTGAGGAGGAATTCCGAGAGCAAGGCAGCGGAGCTGCGGATCAAACTAGCACTGGCAACGCGAGCGGCGCGAAAGGGCGCGGCAAGGGGGGCAAGAAGAGCTCCAAGAAAAAGAAAGCTTGGACGAGGGAAAGACATGTAATTCGTTCAGTTGCGAGGGCTGTTGGAGCTGAATCGGCCGAGGCCGAACAGCAGGATACGACAGCAGGAAATATTGTGAACACCGTTTTGGAACGGGACCCCAGGAACTACAAAGAGGCCATGCACAGCCAAAACAAGGTCGCCTGGAAGGAGGCCATGGTGGAGGAGCTCAAAGCTCTGGAAGGCAATGGTGTCTGGGAGGTGGTGCGAGTGCCGAAGAACGTGAACGTCTTCCACACAAAGTGGGTCTACAAGACGAAGCTGGACGCAGAAGGGTTGATCGAGCAACTCAAGGCTCGACTGGTTGCCTGCGGGAACGAGCAGGCCTTTCGCTTGAATTACAGAGTGACGTTCGCGGCTGTCATCGATATGACAAGCGTGAAGCTGATACTGGTACTTGCCAGGAAGTGGCGCGTGCCCGCCAAGCATGGCGACGTGCCCAACGCCTACGTCAAGGCGGACAAGGAAGAAAACTTGCGGATTTACATACGCGTACCGCAAGGAATGAAGATCCCCAAGGAGATCTTGAAGGAACTCGGCGTGGAGACTGACGCTGAGGAAGCACTCGAACTGAAGAAGGCACTTTACGGGCTGAAACAAGCCGGCCGACTTTGGAGCAAGCTGCTGCACTCGAAGCTCGTGGAGATTGGATTCCACCAGAGCCTCGTGGATATGTGCGTGTACTACAGGTACAAGGCTGGGGTGCTAATAGTCGTGGGTGTCTACGTAGATGACTTGCTCGTGACGGGAATACAGCAGCATGCTGTGGATGTGTTCTTTGAAGTACTAAAGTCGCTGGATATCAAGGACTTGGGGTGCGCTCACAAGTTCCTGGGCATGAGGATCGAGTACAGCGACGACAACGGGTACGACCTGGATCAGGAGGTGACCATCGATGAGTTGCTACAGGCGTACGGGTTGGAGAAAGCGCACGCAGTGCGCGTACCTATTGGTGAAGACTGGAACGAAGCCCAAGATGCATCGACTGAGCTGCTGCCCGCCGATGGAGGAGCAGGGGCTGCGACCGTGGAGACTGTTCAGTCGCTAGTCGGAAGTTTGCTTTGGATCGCACGCTGTACCAGGCCAGATATTGCGTTTGCAGTCCACAAGGCCACCCGAAGGACGCACGCACCAACAGTCGAGGATTGGAAGTTAGCCAAGCGTGTGCTGCGCTACCTAGCTGGAACGAAGTCGCTGAGGCTGCGTATGAAGGGAGCCGGTGGCGTGGATCGGTCGCTGGATGTAGTCGGATACAGCGATGCAGACTATGCGGCCGACAAGGCGGACAGGAAGTCGACCACCGGAGGACTCGTGTCTGTAGATGGCATGGCTGTTAGCTGGATCTGCAAAAAGCAGGGCGGTGTCTCGCTTTCCACGATGGAAGCTGAGTACACTGCTGCGTCTGTAGTGGCGCGGGAACTGCTTGAAGTACCGGAACTTCTGGGCGAGATGAAGGTGTCGCACGAGATGCCGATGAAGCTGTGCGTGGACAATCAAGCCGCGCTGAAGCAGTTTGGAGGAGAGCAGTCGTCAGGCAAGGCGAAGCACATTGATGTGCGGATCAAGCTCGTCGGGGACTTCGTCCGGCGCGGCGTGCTGCGGGCTGAGTATTTGGAAACCAAGGAGATGCCGGCAGATGTACTGACAAAGGCGGTGAGTGCGCCAAGGATGCTCGAGCTGCGTGCTCGAATCGGACTACATTGAAGATGTAGGGAACTCGCTGAAATCGTCGGCGAGGAGGAGTGTTGAAAAGAAGATCTGCAGGATCTGCAGATCTGGCGAGAGCGCGACCAGTTCAGACGGTGGTAGCAGTTGCTGAGTAGGTTGGGTGTGTAGCTTTCTAATCTCACTCTCCATTTTGCGTATCAAGACACGGACGGCAAGTTCTAACGTTACCTTCCAACACAATGCCCACGGAACTCCGCACGCAGCCCGGTCGACCACGCCAGCGCAAGCCGCGCACGTGCTGGAAATGTGCGAAAGTATTCGCACGACCTGCCAACATGCGCCGTCACCTACAAAAGAAAAACAAATGCGACAAAAAGTCGAAAAAGGAGCAGCAGGAGGCGCGGAAGGTAGCGAGTCGCCTCAGCGCCAATACAGTATGATATTGAATTGGATCCACCGGCTGCCAGTAATAAAAACTGCAATTTCAAGCTAAACAATAATAAAAATTGCCGCAATTTATATTGTATTGATATAGAAATGGTACAACTTATATCACTTTACAGAGGGATACAGCAGTTGAGATCGCAATTTTCAAGAGAGTAGGTGGTGCTAACTGGGAGTTGAACGTCGCCATCAACAGGTTTAGGGAACCCCAGGCGGCGCAAAACTGTCCTGATCCCGCCACTATTAAGATTAAACTCGGTTGATCGACGATAGAGGTGCTGGTAGTGGTGACAAATGAGCAGGCTCGCTGTTGATGATGCAGCCAAAGCGGTTTGGGAAGATCCCGCCGCAGCCCTGGCGTCTGCCAAAGAGCTCGCCAAGGTTAACTTTGCGGGCCTCGTAGACCTTTGTTAATCGGCGATTAATAAATTGGTGCTCCCACTCTTACCACTGTTATGCTACCATTCAGTTTTGTACCCATACGTGTTACCGAGAGTGTTCATGCAATTGTCCAATTTCCGTCAGACTTTTCGATTCCCAACTGCAATGGGGTGTCCGAAAGGTGTCAGAATCACTGCTGATTCACTTCAAATTCACCACAACCAGTGCGTAAACGTACAGGTTTAAAAATTAATGCCCTAAAATTGACAAGTATCACCCGGCGTGGAGCTCATCCTGAGCAAAATGAAGAGTGAAAAATGAACCGAAAACGCTGTGCTTACAGTAAAAGCTCTCGCTTCCGGTAACGAGGTCCGACCATTTCCCAAGATTTGCAATTTTATTTTAAAGGGACAGCAATGAAGCACACGTAAAATATATATTATAAGCTCAATTGCGAAGCACGAATTATAATATCTTCTGCGTTGACGTCTTCGTCGTAAGTAGTGCCATTGGAATCGCCGCACCTTTCGTCTACACCGTTAAAAACAATACCAGTATGTCGGAAGCAGTTTTCTATGGCCGACTTACCCTGCAGCTCTTGCCAAATCTCCTCGCTTGGATCCACGCCCACAGTCGCGTCTCCAGCTCCGCCGAGGTCACCTTCACGGGCTTGCGGCGGTTGCCATCACCGTAGTCCTTGCTCATGATCAACGCGGCCTTCTTGAGTATGTCCGAGACGGTCGACTGGGCTGGCGCGCGCTTGAGTTTGTAGTGCGCTTTAACCCATGCTGCGAGCGCCGCTTGTGACATCGTGGGGCAGTCGGTTGCCTTCTCGATGAGACCTCGCTTCTGATGTATTTTCATCCAGGCCCCCATGGCGTGCTTCTGCTTGTGTCGCTCTGTGTTATTTCTGTAATGAAAACCTGCTAAAGGTTGGCTGTGCGGTTGCTCTACGGCATTGGTTGGTGTGCAGTAGTTCGCGCCAAAACGCCCGCCAAAGTTTTGTAACAATAAACCTTTCCAAATAGATCGCATCTTTTTATCCGGGATATCACTTTATACCAGTACCGGAAGTGGGCGCGCTTACTGTATCTCTTTATATAGACCTCCCCGAGTGAGACGGTGAAGGCTCAACGGACTCAGCTTAGAAACACGCAACCATTTCTAATTTGCGCTACCCGAGATATGGGTTATTTCTAATTTCGTAGCGAACTTAACTTCTTACTACAGAACCGGACTTAAAGACCAGTCCACTTAGATGCTGCAACTGCTCGCCATGTGTTAGCACATCTAAGTGCTCTTTCACTTAGATAAGGTAATTCCTCATACCGACCGGTACATTTATTACCATGCTCACCGCCATCTGCAACTCAGTCTGAATGACCGTTGTTCAGCGTAATCGCTGGTGGCGTGAATTTTTCTCTGAAAACCCCAAGTCGTTTGACGGCAGGCACAGCTCCAGCGATATGCAAGCCTTGTCCGACCACCGGCAAAAATGTGGGGCTGTCGTCCTCACAGTCACGAATTGACCATGACGACGTCGGATGCAGCGTTCCTCGCTGAGGTGGAGCACTTTTTGACGTCGAGCGACCTGCTGACCATCCCGACACTCCCTGACATCGACAATGACAGGAATGAGGCGTCAACTCCGCAGACCGAACCAGCGTCCAAGCGGGTGGTGAACATCGCTCCTCAGCTGGGGACAGCGCACAGGAAGCTTATAGGTTTGAAGCCGAAAGATACTAAGAAGGATGGTGCGAAGCGCGAGTTGGAGAGGGCGAAGGACCGCAAGAGACGACAAGCTTACCGTGAGCGCCGTCGACAGGAGCGTGAAAGTCTGAAGCAAGAAATTCAAAAACTGACAGAAGAGCTCCAGAAGACTCAAGGTGGGGACAATGCTTACACTTCAGCGTGGAAGATGGTGGCCGAGCGCCAACTGGCAGCTCGTAGGAATGCTGAGGCTGAACAGCAGCGACTGTGGACATCTATCGACGCCCGAGCTTCCCTGATCCAGGAGTTCGGGGCTGTGGTGAACGAGCGTGTCAATGGCCTAGAGGACTTCCTGGCGACTGATGATCAAGTGATTGAGGACACAGCGGATACCGCATTCTACCAGCACAAGAGAGTTCGACAGGAGCTTTCCGACGAAGCAATCTTCGCCGCGTACATCGAAGAGCTGGATGCGGTCTACGCTCAGACCGACGAGATTCTACAAGCTGGAAAGCTTGACCCGACTGAAGCGAACTGGGACGAACCAAGTGAAACCTGGACCAAGGACCTCGACACGGGCTACTTCGAGTACAGAGGCAAAGTCACTCTGCCGTTCGACTACCGCGATTCCTGTCGCTCGCGATGGTATACAGCGCCATTGCACCACCGCCAAGAGAACCGGCAGCTCTACACGAATGTGAATGACCCGGAAAACACAATTGCGCTCAAGTTCCGAATCACGACTCGTTTGACGTCCGGTAAGAGCGCTTCGGTGGTTCAGCGCCTGGTCTTGCAAAGGCACGAAGAGGAGGAGCGTATGGTGATCGTCTGGCGGTTGTTCACCGAGGGTGAAGGGCCTTTCATTGGCATGCATGCCGACGAGACCGGGTGGGAAATCGCTTCTCCAGCACTGAACTCCTCCAAGAGAGCAACAGTGATGACGACCTGCGTCAACAATGTGCCGATGCATCTCGATGGTGTGGCGAACCGCGATCCCAACCTCAAGCAGTTCGCAAGAAAATTATTTGACTGGGGATCCGAGAACAACGTGGAAGTCACGAACGAGCTGAAAAACATGCTTCTCATGGAGAAGTAGAGCCTGGCAGTGTAGCGTCAGAGTTACTGGTAATGTAGAGCATTGAGATGGGGGTGTCGGGGTTTATCTTGAGTTCGAAGGCGCCGGTGTTCTGGGATCAGTTGTTCACGACCATGTTGAGTTGTTGTCGAGCAACTGGCGTTCATCAACTTTAATGGTAGGTTCAAGTTGGTGGTGCCGCGTGGCCGTCACGTCGGAATGCAGCGGCAACATCAAGTTGGTGGTGCCGCCTCCGCGCGTCGAGTCTTCTGGCGAGACGAGTCTTGGTGCGTTTGTTCTCGAGTCAAGTTGCTCTCCGGTTCCGGAATCAATAGTAGTTCTGGTACGTCTAGTTGACCCAATAACTCTTCTACTTCTGCGATGAAGCCCGCTTCTGACATCGTGGAGGTCGAACTGAAAATGAACCGTCCAAGCCTGCAGGTGTTTTTGTTGCATTGTTGGCACGATCGAGGTTGGTGAAGGTGGATCGACAAGCATTCCGATATGCTTAGGCGATTTGAAGTTCCTCAAATCGCTTGGCGATGTCCTCGCCGACCTCGGATACCGAGTCCAGCACCACCTTGTTGAAGTCCTTCATTGCAGGTTCACGCCTTGTCAGAGTTTTCACTTGCATTGGTACATGATGAATATACGTCCTCAGCGTCACCCCCGTCGGAGATTGAGTCAGCTCGTCCTAGCCAGTGTTGTCGGCATGCAGCCCAGCAAAATCGCCTTCACCCTCCAGCAACGACCGCCAAACAACCACGACGCGATCTTCTTCGTGGTATCGGCGGGTGACAGACCTCTGCATCACAGACACCACTTGACCAAAGTTCAATCGTGCGGTAAAGTTGGTGACTCACACGAAGACAGGAACTGGTCTACTTCGGCCAGGAGCGCGGCGTCTGACGGAGTCATGGCAGAATGGAAAGTGCCACGTCCGAGTGATTCAGCAATCGCTGTTGAACAAGACCGTTGTCGCATTGCCTGCTCCTCTTGGATGGTGGTGATTAGTTCATATTACGCCTGACATCACGGACATCACGTTTGGTGCCAACAACAACTTTGAGTTTCCACGTCGAGTCCCTCTCGAGCCGAGCTGTCAACTGGAAGAGCTCATGGAAAAGCGGGCGAAAGAGTCCGCAGAAAGCTGGCGTGAAAAATCGCCACACTGTCGGCAGTGGTCGCCCCAGTGTGTGTTGATCCGCGAATATCGCTTTCTACTTCGCCTTTTGAAGGGCCAGCCCTTCAGCGGGGGATACCTAACTCAATGAGCCATGAATTCTTCAAATGGCTCTCTTGTGTTTGACTAGCTGGAAATTCGCACGCTTACAGCGAAGCACCTCTGGCAAGTGCAGGGAACTTGCCGAGAGGAACGTTTTGTTCGAAGCGAAGGAAGAGCAGCGGCGACTTTGTGTTGCGATAAACTCGAGGTCAGCCCTGATCCAAGAGTTTCAATAATTTGGTCGGAGTATCTGATTACAGCGGTCTTCAAAGCGAGTTGGACACAGCCTATGCCCAGAGCTACATTATCTTTGACAACTGCGCGCTCAATGGTTAACAGCTTTGAAACAACGTGCGTCGGGCAGTGGGAGAATCGCACAGTACCATTCGAGTCCTGCTTTACGCGCACTACCGGTATCTTCACTCTGGCACGCCACACGCCTGCTTGATTGCCAGGAAAATTGACAGCTCGACGAAGGTCAAGGAGATCACGAGAACACCGTCGAGGTAAAGTTTCGCATCAGTGCTTCAGCGGTTCCGCTTCCAAGATGTCCATCACATGGTCGAACGTAAGCAAGACTGCGCGGGGGGGGGGTTCTAGAGCGGAAGGAACACAGTGTGCTACGGGTCTGCGCACGATACAGCAGCCGAGCACTTCACTGGCGTGTTGTAGAGGCCGGCGCGACCAACTACTAGATGTCATCACCAGACTGGACACACTGCATCTCCGCGAAGCTGTGGGAGGTACAAACAGTTATCGAGCTTCACTTCGTGACTACTATTATGTTTCAGCGTGCTATTCACAGAGTGTAACCTTGTCACGCAGCGTTATCGAACGGAGCTTGAAATCTAACTTGGTCCCGCGGCTTCCTCTGCCCTGATGAGGGTTTCAGAAGTTCGGCACGCACTATCCGTGCACCTTGTCATCCATTTTCGCGAACTGTGCGCGCTGGCCATGTGCTTGGGGGCGGAGCCACTTCCAGATTTGAGACCGTCGACCACAAGTCCAGCATAGCATGGCGGTGGTCGGGGATGATGCTTTCCTCTCCGAGGTCGAGGACTTCCTCGACTCGTGCAACCTGCCAATTCTCTCGTCGACTCAAGCGCTACCGAGCGATGGTCACACCAGTGCTGACTCACTGCCGTCAGGCGGCGACGCTATGCCCGAAAACTGCATTACGCTGGCGAAAGGCGTGCGGCACCGAGTGTATCGCAAGCGACGTCGAGCTGAGCGGGAACATTTAGAGGAAGAGGTTGAGGAGCTCAAGCTCAAACTGGCCAAGGAGCCTCGCAGACTGTTACTCATGTCGGCGTGGAGAATGGTGGCGACATGTCAATTGGAGAAGCGTTTGATAGCAGAAGCGCAGCACCGTCAATTGCGATCCGCTATACTGGCGCAGAACACGTTGATCCGAGCGTACGAAGGACTAGTTCCCGGGCAAGTTATCAGTGTGAATACGCTTGGCAGCGGGGGTTCGCGGACCACGTACTACCCACCGGAGAGCCTGCGAGGTGAGTCGTTTGACACGGAGTTCTACAAGACGTCAGCTAGGACATTCGATGCTATCTACGGACAGGCCGAGGAGGTCTTTGGTGCTCTTGGACTCGATTCGACCAACACGCGATGTGGATCGTCGACTCAGGAGCTGCTAGATGAAAACGGGAGGTGCTACTACCAGTACAGCAACAAGCGCCAGGTGCCGTTCGGGTTTAGACAGAGCTGCGAGGGATTGAGGTCTACACTTTCACACCTGCAGCAGGACGCCCAACAGGCTTTCAGCGGAGAATATGCTGTCGATACGGTAGCAATCAAGTTTCGTGCTTCGACGCAACTGAAGTCAGACGAGGCTGCATCTATCCTGTTCCGTGTGATTAATCGTTGTTATCAGGAAGATGAACGTGTGGTGGTGGTCTGGCGATCGTTTGCTGAGGGCGAAGGAGCTTTCACTGGGATGCACTCGGATGAAATCGGGTGGAATATTTTATCTTCTTCGACTGAAACGCCGGACGAGAGTATCATGCGTCTCTGCGCACGATATACGCCGATGCATTTCGGCACCCCGGCGGTCCGTGAGTGGGGGCCAATACCGAAAACGTTCGCTGGCATGGTGGTTGAAGCGAGCACCAGCAACGCTGATAACGTCGCTCGCAGTCTTGATACGCTACGGCTGACGGACAGTTAAAAATTGCAGACCGAGACATCAAGGATCGCTCTGCTGACTGAAGAGTTGATATGACTTACAGAGCGCAATCGGCGACGCCTGCTATCAATCGGGCTAGTAGCTGCCGTTTTGATTGTACATTCCACGCCGACAGTGACAGCACCCTTGCACGCGCCTTGACCAACAGTGTTTGCAGGTTCTCGACCTTCTCTTCCAGGTGCTCGCGCTCAGTTATTTGTCGCTCGCGATACACTTTGTGTCGACTGCGGTTGTCCTTGTTGCACTCAGTTCGAGCATTACGGCGTACTCTGGATTTCTCTGCGCCGCTTGTTTTACGGTGTTTGGTGGCAGTATCTCCGATGCCTGACGCGTCCACGGGTGATTCATCGCTTTCGACACGCCTCAGCGCTGGCGGTTCACACGAAGTGAGGAAATCTTCCACCTCGGACAGGAATGCGTCGTCCCACGACCGAGAAGTGAGTGGTTGGATAGTGATAAGAACACGAACCAAAGCCACGATGGTTTATGCCGCCCATTTCGCAAATTCCGATGACGACGACTACTGGTTATCTGGTACCTCTTACCTACCCCATCGCGTTAGGAGCCTTCATGCATGCGGCTATCCACGGCAAAACGCTCAAATACTGTCATGCATATATCTCAGACCTTGTCATCTCTACAAAACTTGTTATACCCAACGAAAAACTGGCGCACGACGTGGTCAAGCCTCATTGTCGCACTAATGATATCAGTGTTCCTCGTCATCCGCTTTTGCGATATACTCGGCGGATTGGCGTTCCAGACCTGAGATTTGAAACGCTCGACCACAAGTCCAGCATAGCATGGCGGTGGTTGGGGATGATGCCTTCCTCTCCGAGGTCGAGGACTTCCTCGACTCGTGCAACCTGCCAATTCTCTCGTCGACTCAAGCGCTACCGAGCGATGGTCACACCAGTGCTGACTCACCGCCATCTCGTGCCGCTTTTTAGATGTGTTCTAAAATTAAGAAAATTGAAAGTGACGAAGATGTATTTATTCGTTTCTGATAATGGCAACTACGAGACCACCCATGTAACATCCTACACTCGCCCTTGGCGAGAAACCACGAGCGCCACATGTACTCATCCAAGTACGAATCAAGTCGGTCATTGCGCATCCTTCTCATCGACTTGTCTGGAACTTCTCCTTGTTGGCCTCCGTCAGCTGCACCATGCTCTAGAATGCACGACGGCGACGGTCAGTACTAAAGCAACTGCTGCGGCCTCGGCACGAATTGCCACTCACCATCGGTGGCGGGGGCGGCGCGTCCTTGAGCTTCTGGCGCTCCTCCTCCGTCATCTACACGGCGCCACAGCACAGATATCACAGCCGCGAGCCCCCACTAGCAGCAGCTCTCTGTCGCCACTCGGCCGACATCCTTCTGCCGCTTGACGACGGCGCGCAGCGTGTCCTCCAGCTCCTACTTGCGCTTGCGCGTGGGGCCGTCCGTCGGGTTGGCTGCCGCCTGGCCCTCGACATAGTCGCCACTTAGGTTTCTGTTTGAAGCCGTTTCTTGAGGCTGTAAATTGTTTCAAACGCATCGTTAGGCCCTCTCTTCTAATACCAATCGGGTAAACGCTTGAGCTAGCTGCTGTACCAGTGAAATGCATTGGTACGGTACCAATGGTTGTACCTACCGCATACTAACGTTAACTACAATTTTGAAGCAATGTTCTCTTGCCCAATGGATTAGTGCCGGTCACGGCAATACCGCATCCAACCACGTCGGCGTGCATCCCACCTAAATTCCTTACCCTTCCACAAAACCCCGCCACACTACTAGTGTACTGGTGCTAGTGTGACACTAGCACCATGCGATTTCGCTCTTCGAAGCGCCGGATAATTGCTTGTTGCAGTGTCATTCCTGGCGGTTGCCAACTTGTTATGCGAAACTTGACTGTCACATCGTTGTCACCGTCTTCCACTTGATCAAAGAGTTGTCGGTTTTCATGTCGGTGAGGAAGATTCATCTCCAAGGATCCTTGCCCGCTACTTCCGACTCACAGCCAGAAAATATTGCGTCGGTTTGCGCGTACATCTCCGCTGTTGGACGCAGCTTGTGAAAACCCCCGAGTTAAATGCATCCAGTCGAAATCTCCATCGTAAACTCCACCACCGCTGTCATAGTGCACCCGATTGCCGTCACTACTGATCTGTTTGCGGAGAGTTGCTCCATATCCTGGATTAAGGACTGCATCGAAATCAAAGAACGCAATCGGCGGCGCTGCTCCGCTGCCAAGCGCGATAGTAGCTGCCGTTTAGATAGTGTACTCCACATAACATTCTTGCCCTCTCTTTGGTCAACCTGGATTTGAGTTCTATCACCTCCTATTCCAGCTTCTCGCGCCCGGTTCGTTGCCGTTCGCGATGCTGTGTGCCGACTGCGGGCGTCCAATTGCGCTTCATTTGAGCTTTACGACGGACTTGGAGATTTTCTCCGCCACTGGGCGCCTTCCATAACCATTCTAAAAGTGTTTTATGGAATCAATTTTAATGCTGGGGTTAGGTGACGTAGATTAGCCGATCTCACACTCTGTGCGAAAACGAACTTCCAAAACCTCACTAAAATCGTTTAATCTGGTCGTGTTCAAATGCCTCATATTAGTACAAGAGCAGGTGTAAATGTACCACGTAACTCGGACAAAATTTCGAATTCGTCAACAGATTTTGAGATCTTCAGAAGACGCGATGCTCGCGTGTCATTTGGCCTTCAGGCGGGAAGCGCATCATGCGTGGGGCGGGGGCGTTGCTAGCGATATCGGCGCACATGCGAACGCAAGACCGCCCAGCTGCGGCTCTCAAAGAGCTCTGGAGAAGGCTTCATGAGCAATTGGTGCTCCATGAGCGACGCCGGTTGCTGCGGGTGCGTCACTGCATTCCAGATCCAAGTGAGTCGGATTGGATGAAGCTGTGGCAGCACGGCTCTGATGACAACTTCATCCATTTTACAAGTTTAGATCGGATTGTAATTTTCGCCCTAGTTGCTGATTTCACGCTGAATGAGCTAACCCCACTCGTTTCCTCTGTAATCGTTTCTAGAACCTCATTTCGTGCCCTGTTAAGGCAGTTTTCAGGGTTTTACAACTTGTCAGGGTTCAGTCCAAAGGGAGGACGCCCTCCCCGGCTTAAGTTCAAGCACCAAGCTCTTGCTGAAATACTCGTCTTCTATGTTGACTCTCTTCATGCAAAGATGGTGTGCATGTTTTTTGGCGCGCCACCGGCGACTCTGAGTCGCGTCCTCAATGTAGCCGAGGTGGCACTTGGTAGCGCCTTGAACACCTTCCGACCGCGTATCTCGTGGCCATCTCCAACTCGGCAACGCGCACTCGCCAAACTTACAACTCTTCGAGAGCCTCTGCTTCAATTCACGTGGGGGGGGGGGGTTATAGACGGGAAAAACCTGAAGGTATTGAGGGCATATTTCTTGTCGACTACTCCTAGTTTACTCATTTTTTTACGCATTTTGTGGTTTGAGGGCAGGTTCTGCAACCAGCGGATCCAGACGTTCAAAACGCCTTCTACAACGGGTGGCTGCACGACGTCTTCGTGACCGCAATACTCTGTTTTGGTGCCAATGGGCGCATTGTCTGGGCACAACACAATTGCCCGGGCAGCTGGAACGATGCCGAGAATTGCGTGGAGTTTCGAGAGAACCTCCTGAATCCAGATCTCTGCCCAGACATGAGGTATGGCGTTGTTGCTGACAGCGCTTTCCCTTGCTCCGGTCACACGACAGGTCGAATCCTAACACCAGTGAAGGAGGGCGATTTGGGCCGGCTGATTCCTTCTGTGCGGGAATTTGCACAAATTTTGTCTGCAGCGATCACTTCAATTCGTCAAGCAGCAGAAAGGGGAATGGGGTCAGTTGAGAAAGTTTATAAGAGGCTTCTGCTGCCTCTACCCCCCCCCCCCCCGACAAGAGCAAGCGCTCATTGCATCTCGACAACCTGTTCAGGCGGTCTAACTTTCGCGTGCGATCACTAGAAGTAAGCCAGATACGAACAACATTTTTTACGGAATTGACGATAACCAGTAACTGGTTTTTTTTAAACGAATACAACGCAGTTGATGTCAAAGCCCTCTTCACTTCTTTTGCATGGATGAGAACAAGAGCATCATCTCTTTGTGGCGGTTCTTGGCTTCCTCTCGGTCGAGCTCGAGTCGCAGTTCGTAGCGACGTCGGTTCTCTTCGTGCTCTCGCTGCCATTGCTCCGCCTTCAGCTTTTGGGCGGCACTTTCCACCCTGTAGCGCTCCTCGCGTTCAGCTTAGCGGCGTCGGGCTCTCGCTGTCGCCGATTCTCTGCTGCCTCGTGTTCTTCACGGCGGACGCGGTCTCGTTCGTCTCGGCCACGCTTCTCCTCCGCCGCCTCTTTCCGGTCCGAGTCCTCCCGAAGCAGCAACATCATCTCCATTATGTCGCTGCGACCTGATTGCTGCATCTGCTCCACGTTGGTTAGGCTTTTTCGAGCTCGCTCAACTTACGAGCGGTTCGGACACGTTTCGTCGTGCGTATGTTTTTTCTGCTGACAGCGCTGTTGCCTCGCTCGCTGAACGCTTTGCGAACTGGGTGATGTTGTCTCGGAAGGCACGTAGATCCTGGCCGCCTAAGCGAGCGGACGAGGCCGACTTCTTCGGGTTTGCCTGCTTCTCTCTGGCGTCAGCTGCAGCTTTGGATGGATCACGCCGAAGGGGCTCTCGCGAAGGGCTTGTTACCGTCGAGCGGTGACCGACTATAGATCTCTTGGGTCTTCCTGTCGGGTTTTCGGGATGGTGCGCTGGTCGGCGTCGACGGTGTTCGAGTTAGATCAACCGTTGGACCTGCTGTGGTCGCAGAAGCACCTGGGGTCAAGGCGCCACAAACCCCGCGTGTAGATGCCTCATCGTGTACGACCTGGTCGGACTTCTCTTCACTGTCGTCTTCTCCGGCAGACGACTCGTCGGAGAGATCTAACTCGGTGGCTAACGCCGCATCAATGGTGGAGCCGTCTCGACGGGTGATTATACCAGAAACGGAGGGCAGCAGGGTCATCTGTCCGTCATCAGGTTCTTGAGCGACAACCACAGGTCCGTGTTGAACATCGCCGTCTTGCAAATTGCCCTCTACCAGCAGTGAGTCTCCGTCAGCTTCCTCCTCGCTTGAGGACACATCGTCTCCATTCGATCCACGCTGGGACCTTCCTGCGTTCCCCATCTGCTTCACTGTACGATCAGCCTCGGCACGAACGGCCTCGGACACACGCTGCAGGAGCTCGGCGTCGTCAGCACCGTCGTCAAGACCATCATCCATAGTGTTCACGGATGTATGCTCCTCCATCTCTCGCTTCGCGGCTTTTGCCAATGCGATGTGAACTGGCATTTTGGCTTTGCCCGTTGGCTTGGCTGTCCCCGCCAGGTCCTCAAACTTGCGCTTGAGTGAGTCAGCATCTCGTTCAGGCCAGTTTTTTGGGCGTTGAAGTCGTACACCCGCTTGACCCGCTCCCAGTCGTTTCCACCGAGCGGCTTGAGCTGCTTCAGAATCAGACAAGCGTGATAATCTCATGGTGACTGTAATTCCTGTAGCCGGTTTGTCTGCCCTTCTGCAGGTACGACACAACCACACGCACATCATGTTAGCAGCAAGACCATAGCTACCGGCCACACAACGCGAGTCGACCGACCCTCCCCATCTTCTGCCTCGGCCGCAAAATCCAGAATGCACGTAGTCAAATCATTTGAAATTTGTATAGAACGATATCTGACCGTCTGTCTTACAAAGTCTAAATAATATGCACCGCTGGTCTCAATACAATTTTCAAGTAATTTGCACCGAAATGCTGGCCGTTCGCAACAACGAGCACGAGCTCCTCCTCACAGGTGTTGCAGGTGGCGGATCTGGCAGTCCCACCATCCACAGCGACAGATAAACCAAAGCTGGTCGCCGTAGGAAACGGTGACTTCCTCACCCGGAAGAATATCGCGGCGAGACACCGCCACAACCGTGAGATTGCCCCCGACTTGCACCTCTTCAAAGCGGCAGTTAGGATTGCAGTGGTGATTGAGGAAGCGCATCTTTCCCCCACACCACAAGGCATCCAACACAACGCTTCTCCCATCAGTAGCTGGAGTCTCGAGCAGCATTCGATAGCTGTTGTCCATCTGGCCTCGACTCGGTGCCTCATCCAGCCCCATAAAGTATCCAAAATATTGGCCGATGATCTGTCCGCGAGGAATGAAGCCCAGCGTCGTGATTCCATATTCTTCGAGTCACCGACTCCACCTAAGGAGTAGATTGGGATTCTCTTGGAGGGCGTTGCCACACTCACCCTTGAACGCACAATTGGACTTCGTACAAAACCGGTTGTTGAGCGCGTTGCTGCAGGTTAGCGCGCAGCATCGTTGGGGGCATTTGCAGCGTGATACTTCTGGAATCGTCTTGAACGTCTATTTCTCCGCATTTGAATGCTTTTGGATTGGGTCCACGTACATCGGCCAAGCCGCAGGCAACCAGTCGACAACAAGTGTTTTGTTTTTCCCCGAAGGCTGAGCCTGGGAGCTGTTGGAGGAACCTGGTGAGCCAGGTAACGACTGGGTCAGCGTTTCCTGTGAGCTTCTCTCATCATCACGGGAAGCACGCGGCGTAGTTGCTCCAGATAGATGGGTCTCCACAGATAGACGTCGGGTGCAGTGGGATGGGTACCCGAACTGCGTCGACCACGACGCAACCGTGCCGGCATACGAGCTGTCGTCCTCGCTTCTCTCTCCGTCGTTGTCTCCAGCATGAATAGGTCCCCGAGCAGGCCCCTCCTCCATCTGCGCACACGAAGGCACCGAGACGCGTGTGTCCAGATGTATTCCAACGGCTCCGGCTGCCGGTGAGGGATCCGACTGCGATGGGGAGGGCGTGAAAGACTTGTCAGCACGCGGCGATTTCGACTGCTTCTTGGAGCTAGCAGCGCAAGGTGATAGGCTGGCCTCACTGCTTGTTCTCTTGTTGGCCGCGGACGGGATCATTGAGCTATCAAAAAGAAACAGATAGCTCGGTCCACAACAAATCAATAGCTACTGACAAACCTCGAGATGTCTTCAGCTCGGCTATTTCGAAAGTGAGCGCCAGGCTGAAAGCGCGCGGATTTTCGCGCCTCCAGAAGATCGCAAATTTCAAACTAGTTGTTAAATCGGGTGGTTGAAGTTGCCACATCAGGACCGCATTAAACTAAAACTAAAACTAAAAGGGGGAATTGTTTAATCTACTAAAACAGACAGTCGATCAAACAATTCGGTTTAATGAGGTCGTTTAATGCGACTTTTAATGCCGAAGTTAGGGTTGCATAAACTGTTTTAGGAGGGTTATGGAAGGCGCCCACTTGCATTACGACGTTTGGGAGCAGTACCGGAGACCACAAGATATTTGTCCGACCCACAATTTTTGTCCGACGTGTAAAAAGTCGAATACTATAGATTTTCAAAGGTACAACTATAACGTTATGCTAAAACTTGCACGAAAAATCTAATTTTTATTCCGTCTTGTCAATGACAAATGCACCGGTGTCCGAGCGTGGGCCGACTGGAATGAGCCCAGCGTTGACGAAACCACATCGAATCACATCGACTGGCACAGATTCCCACGCAGCAACCACGATGTCTGTGATAAGACTGCGTCGCTGCGTGGGATTGGTGCAAAAATCGATATCTACATGGTACCTCACATACATTTCCCTAGTAAAGTGCTTGAACACACGCAATACCGCGACACCCATCGCCTGGGAAAGGCCTGTGATGCCAGGAGGGATGAACTCAGGTTCCGTACAGCAGGCTGCGAGCGATGCTCGCGTTGAAGCCATCTTGTGGACCTTCAAGTTGTCGAGCAGCAGCACTGATGGGCCACAGACCGATGGCCTCCACACCTATCATACAAAATGTAAGTCATACAGTAGGTACCGACACTGAAATAAAATCGCGAACCTCTTGGATCCACTCCTCCATGACGTGCTGGTCACAATACGCGTTCGCCTGCACCGTGAGCATTACATTGTCTGAGCGGTGAGCAGGATGACGCTCGAGCTCGGCTTGGACGTGGTAGCCACGCTCGCCCTTGAACACAACCAACGGGGGCAGTTTACCCTGTAGCCGACGCACACAGAAACACGGAGGCTCGGAACGAGTTCGCTGACAAAGCTAATCAATACAAAAATTAATTTAAAGTAGTACACTGCGTATTGAAATGGTTAGAGACTTACACTTGACAACGTCAACATGACGTTCGCCCCGAAAAGAGATCGTGGTGCTCGGGTTCATGTCAAAGTAAATCGACGCTTGGTCCATATTGTATACATAGTTGTACTTATCGTCGCCAGCCGTGTTGGACACGACGCTGTTCATCTCAAACGCGTAACGCATGGCGCACCCGAACGCGTCGGCAACCAACTGGTTCATACAAATATCAATATGAAATATCAGTACTGTAAATAAAATCGAGCACACGCTGACACAGTACCTGTAGCTCCTCGCGCTGCTTGACGCCGCGGTGGGTGATGCGGCGAATGGACAGCTTGTTGCGGTCTCGAAACCACTGCAAGTACTCGTAGGCAGCGCGCTGAGTGCGCTCACCTAGCAGCCGCGGCGCAAACCGCGCGCCCATGACTAGCAAACACTGGCTCGTCACGTATCTTGCTCTATTTTTTCTCATTTGATGCACCCATTCTTGCAACCTACAATAAACAGATCAAAGGTCAGTCAACTCATAGCCGTTCAGTAGGATGTGACGAACTTGCCTCCTCTCCATATCAGGATACAGTATCGGCGGCCCTCGTCGTGCGGCGCTGCGGACGAATTTCCGCGAGGGCGGAGCAGCCGCGATCGCAGACGCTGCTTTTCGCCGACGCAGCAGCGTGTGCGGCGACAACTTGTACTCGGCCGCCACGTCGGCGAGGCTACTGCCGTTCGCAACGCCGTCTTCGCTCGCGGCGATGGCCTGCATACAGTAGAGTAAATGATTAGACGTGGTGCATGCATCTCGTTTCGCTGGTGAACTCACCTTCGCCTTGACGCTGTTCATTTGGTGGGGGCCTCGCACCATCCTGCAAATAAAGGAATGGTGGCCGTGTGGCCAGCAACGAATTAGTGGCGACGATGCAGTGCTCCCGCGCGCTGAATGACAGTTTTTACCATACTTTTTACGTAGTATTTTATTTTTTACGATCGGACAAATATCTCGTGGTCTCCGGTACAGTATCTCCAATATAAGGCGAGGTTGACGCGTTCACGGGTGACTCAGCGCTTTTGATACTACTCGACTCTGTTGGTTCATACGAGGCGAGGAAGTCCCCCACCTCGGACAGGATGCGTCGTCCCATGAATTATCATGGTCCATGAGGACGAATGGGCGGTTTGAAGAATGATTCCAGGTGTCAGTGTGATAATGCAGGAGAATGAACCAAAGCCGGCATTGCATACTGTTACGGCACTGAGGTACCAACTGCTGCAGCCGCTTTGAATGAAAAAATAATAATCTTACAACTTACCGGTAATTCTTTGGGAAGCTCCTGACCCCGGCAAACGCCCTTCTAACTGGCTTGGTCGACGCTGCTGAGGACCTCCATACGGTTTGTCCCAATGAAGCTTCAACTCAAGATGCTACCGCGAAGCAGTACACGGGCCTAGTGTTACGTGCTGAGACCTAGAACTCAATCGAGATTCTCGATTGAGTTCTCGATTCGAGATCACGAATCGACTGGAAAAGCTGGCGCTTCAAGATACTTAGAAGCCGCTGCGTCAAAAGCGAATGCATATCCATTAGAGGTGACGATACACCCCACCCGGTTTCGTCAGTGTGCAACGAACAAGCCTTTGCCTTCGGTTAGCGTTCGCCATACGACCACCACTCGACCGGCCTCCGAATAGCAGCGCGTGACTGAACGCTGCAAGACCGTCACAATCCTTCCCGTAGTTTTGATGGATACTTGAATGCTGTATTGTCTGAGTTGGACACTCCCTCAAAGTGCTCTCATTTTTCTTGGCGATGCTGCAACATGGAGGCCTGCTGCACCAATTCACACACTTGCCGGTATCTGGACCTGGTATCTCACTCCACATCAACTCACAACAAGTTATCCTGATGCCAACTTGGCATCGCTTCATCAACTACTGTTAGTTGACAGCAATGAACAGATTTTGCCCGTGTACTCATCCATCCTGGGTGGAAAGCAGTGTGTATTGTAATTGTACTTATCCAGCCACCGCCGCAGCCTTCCTCGCCTGTTTGTCCTGAGTCTCTCCACACTCCACGTCCTCCCTCATATGTATTCGCGCTACGAATCTCGCAACCAGAGTCTCCATCAAGCACGCCCACGTAGCACTCGGCTATCTCGGTATTGGTTGTATTCGTGGTGGACGGCGTCACGTCCGGCTTACACCCAACCAGTCGAGCCTCCTCCTCGGATACTCTTCCCAACCCATCAAGGCGGGCTTGCAAGAGCTCCCTAAACTCGTGGATCATGGCAGCTCGAGTGTCAATCGCATTGCACAGTCGCCGTTGCTTGTCCTCGGCTTTTAAGCGTTCTTGCTCTTGATACTTGGCCACTGCCTTCCACTTCGAAGGTATCTGCAACTTGATCGCCTCGTTGGCTTTTCGACGTTTATTCACTTCGTCCGTGAGCTCCGTCACCTGCCGCCGAAGCCTCGCGCGTTCCATTTGGCGCCGTCTATAATACGATCTGCAGCTCTTGTCCTCCATCGTGTCGTTGTCGACGCCCGTCTCTAGCTTTTCCTGGTCGGGCTCTTGACCAGAGCAAAACTCTAAAGTCTTGTGTGGATGTCCACTGTCATCGTCGACTGACAGAAGTGTTGGCAAGTTGCAGGAGGCGAGAAAGTCTTCTACTTCAGCTAGGAAGTCGGGGTCAGACATCGCAGAAAGCTGAAAAGGAAATGACGAGTGCGCCTTCATGTGCTCGCTGAAAAGCTGAGAAATATGCCTCTTTTCGTAACCATACGATGCCACCGCAGGGTATGTTCTTGAATGGTTCTTAGTGGACTTAGGTCTCCTGTCTGGGGTCCAGACTCTTTCTTAGTGTTTATGGCGCGGGAAGCTTCCGAGACACCAAAATAATGCTGCTGCTCTAGATTATGCGGGTGGCTGCTGGCTACGATAAGGCTTAGATAGGTCAGAGGCACGAAGCAGCCAGGCGACCGTGAAAGTTGCTATTCAATGAAATGATCTTATTCAAGTTATTAGCGCCAATCGAAAATGGCCACGACTGAGATGATCACTTCCAAGTTAGCTCCAATCGAAAATGGCCACGACTGAGATGATCTCATCCAAGTTAGCACCAATCGAAAATGGCCACGACTGAGATTATCTCATCCAAGTTAGCGCCAATCGAAATGACCACGACTTTGGTGGTATCGTAACCCTTGACTGTGGCTTTGGTCCAATCCATGCGGATATTGAGAGGGATGGAGGCATCGGCGGCGACAGGCTCACCCCAGTTGAAGACACCGACTGTGACAGCTCATCGGCAGTGACCTTCACTTTTTTCGCAATTGACTAACGACACGATGAGAAAAGAAGCGTTCAATAGCCATCGAACCACGTTGCCGATGGCGTTGGCTTTCAACGGCATTGTATCTTGATACAAAACATTCAATAATGTTATGGATATCAAAACAAACAATCTTAGTAACGCATGCCTCTCTGTGTAGCTTCAGACACTGCAGCACTTTAGCATAATGTCAGCAACCCAGGGCTGTGCTTACACTTCGGCGATATGCAGCTTCTCGAATTCCTTCATGATCTTGATGCCATCACCAGCCACCAATTCCAGTATCATGCCAGTAAACTGCTTCGAACGCGGATTATGCAAGCCAATGGCGCCGAAATGCATCGGAGTGTGGGAAATGCATGTTTGTATCACAGTACCAGGCCTCGACGCATCCGTCGACGGGGTGAGCACGTCCCATCCAGTTTCACCAGCTCGCATACCCGTGAACATTCCTTCGCCCTCCATTAGCGATTGCCACACAAGCACCATGCGGCCTTCTTCTTGGTATCGCCGGGTAATCACACGCTGCACTGCAGACACGATTCCGCCTGTGACTAAACGGTTGGCGATACGGAACGTGAATGCTGCAGTGTTCTCGGGATCTTCCACGTCGCCAAAACCTTGTCGATTTTGCTGCTGGTGCGGCAACTTTCCAGACTCCCAAAGTGTCTGGCACGCGTGATCGAAGTGGAGTGGCATCGTTTGCTTATTAGTAAACAAGAAGAGGCCCGTATTGTTCTCATCTTTCCACATGCCTCCAGCGCCCGCTTGGTCGTCAGTACCGTCAAGTCTGCAAGCGCGCAAGACTTCGTCTGTTTTAGCATAGATGGCGTCCACATCTTGAGCGAACGCGCTGTAGAATGCGGTGCCAGAAAAATTCTCCTCGAAGCCTGTTGTATTGCAGTTGGCAGACCTCGTGGTCGGTCTTATCCTTGTTGTTGTGGATCTGTATTTGGTTCTGGAAACCTCGGATGTATGCGGCGTGAGCCTCGACTGCATCACACAGCCGTCGTTGTTGTTCCTCAGAACAGTCTTGCTTCCAGCTCACGCTGCGATATCATCTTCCACGTCAACCAGGGCAACTCCATGCTCGCGTGTCTAACGTTCTGGAGGCCGGCCAGTTCCGTCGTCAACTCGATCACTTCGCTTTCAAGTCTCTCGCGTTCGCCGCGTTGCCGCTGTCGATACCGGCTGCACCTCTCTCGTTCCTTGACTCTGTCGAGCTCGCGCTTGACTGCAGGATCTAGGTTGCTCTTCTTTCGGCCTCGTTTTCGAGGCTTAGGGGGAGAAAGAGGAGGGGCCACCAATAACTCACTCGTATCGTCACCCGAAACTTGGAGCAACGGAGGCAGCCCGAGTTCACAGGAAGTTAGGAAGTCTTCCACCTCGGCGAGCAGTCTTTCGGTAGTCATCACGACCGAGTAAAAACGAAAGTACAGAGCGGAAGGACTGGCTGCAGAATTGAATAGGGATTGAATATGGGAGCTTGGACAAGATGATGTCCATAACAGGTTAGGCCGTAACACTGCGGGCCCATGCCGTGATACCACGCACGATTTGCTGCTTTTGAGTTGCACCGGCTTATTCATGATGACGCCGTGATCACCACGGCGACGACTTCCACGTGCTCCAGCTAGGCGAGCTTATTGATCACCGCGTTGTAGCCTTCCCATAACCTTCGCGTTATGGGAATTGTTTTGACGCTGTAAGCCGCTACTGATTCAAGTATCGCGGCAGTAGGTGCATGAGTAGACACGTAACACTGTTCAGATGACGAGTTTTACCACACTGATCGCTTTCTGGCTTGCCCGCTTCCGTCTTATCCATAGAGAGCTCGAGTACATCACACCCGGTCTCAATAAAGCCTGCGACGATAAAGATGTCTTTCCACACCTGGCTGCCACTTCGCCACCGCTGGAACGTGTTGCCTTGACACGTCCTGCGAACGCACCAGTATAAGTACCGCGAGGCTAGGATCCGGCCACACGAGGTATATCCCGATGACATGGGTTGTCGAGCGGAACGGGAAGCAAACAAGGGTGCTAGATTCCAGCCCGTCTGGATAGGTGCAGTTGGCGCAGTTTTGGGCATGCGAGCAAACCCAGAGCAGATACCCAAGCATAGAAACACCGCTACGTTGTCATCATCTTCCAAAGGTAACCTTCCCGTGGACTTGTCACGTCACCGCCAGCTCTCACATACTTGCTGGAAGCTCCGTTATAGCAGTATCTGGGAACCTGCCGTTGCTGCACTAAGGCATCGCTGTCTGGATACTGGTAAAGACTGCATCCAGCATGCGCCGCCGTTCGCGCGAGTACCAGTGGTTTTTAACAGCATTATCACTCCGCCCTGGCAGCTTTTCAGCAACCAAGCCCCACTGCATCGAATATTTCTCGACAGCCTCTGTCAAAATGTCCTCTTCCGCTGCTGTCCACGGAGCCTATCACAAGCGCATCACACCGTCAACTTCAGTCCACCAACGCGGCCTCGCAACACCGCAACACTCACCAAGTTGATCGTCGGGTCCAAGTGGTTCAGGAACCGTTCTCGACACTGGTTCCCCACCCTACCCGGCAAGAACGCAGCAACCTGGAACCACCCCACCATCAGTCCTCCCCACGCACAACCCAAAGGCAGCTCCACACCGCAGCAATTACCTGCGTCCACTTGCGCCCAATCGTCTCCACCTTTTCCAGCAGCAGTCGGTCCTCGCTCTCCGTCCACGTCCCTTTGCCCTTCACCACTCCACCGTTCAGCGTCCGGTGCCACTGCTGCAGACACTGCAGGTCGGTGCGGCCAGGCAGCTGCGACGCAATGAACAGCCAGTTCTTGGCGCCGTGCGTCTCGATCAGCGCCCGCAGCTTGGTCTTCTCGGCCGCTGTCCAGCGCTGCGCCGGCGCGCGCTTCCTGCTCGGCCTCCGCTCCTCCGTTCGTCTGGCCAGCACCAGGCAGCGGTTCTTGACGCTCTCGGCGCTCCGGCCAGCGAACTGGCGCGCCATTTTTGCCCACTGGGAGCGCATCGCTCTCCGCAGTTGCAGCAGCTTCTCGTCGTCCGCTGCGCTCCAGTCCCGCGACGCAGCGAGGGACGGCGCCAGGTGGTTCACGTATCTCTCCCGGCAGCGTTTGCGGTCGCGCGCGGGGAAGTGCGTCGCGATCTCGCTCCAGCTGCTGGCGCCGAGTTGCTGCGCCAATTTGCACAGCTTCTCGTCCTCCTGCGGCGTCCAGGAGCTCCGTTTGGCCGAGATAACGGGGGAAGAGGTCGTCTTGCGCGCCGAGCTGCTGCGCGGCCTGGAGAGCGAGTTATCGTGTCGTTTCTCCTGCGCGTTGGCCAGCAGATCTCCGCGCTGGATCAGCCGCTCGATGCGCTGCCGCTTGGTGGCCGCACCGCCCTCCAGCGCGCCGGCAGCAGACGCCGATGCCGACGCTGGCTCCGCATCGTCCATTGTGCTTCAATGACTGCACCGTCCTTTCAACGACAGAAAGCAACGCACTTTACGACAGTAAATAAAGCCCTTGACGGGAGCATACGCCTTCCCTACCCCTAATGTCACTCCAGCGAGGTCTGCCGCAGTGACCGGCTGAACCATTGGCTGGCGCGGACGCCCCCAGGCCGCGACGCCGCGCATGAGCCGCTCCCTCGCTCACTCAGGAATCTCCAAGAGAAGAAGACAAGATGGCTGCCAACATCTCCAAGAAGCGCAAATTCGTGGCCGACGGTGTGTTCTACGCCGAGCTGAACGAGCTGCTGCAGCGCGAGCTGTACGGCGACGGCTACTCGGGAGTCGAGGTGCGCGTGACGCCCATGCGCACGGAGATCATCATCCGCGCCACGCGCACGCAGGAGGTGCTCGGCGAGAAGGGCCAGCGCATCCGCGCGCTCACGTCGGTGGTGCAGAAGCGCTTCAACTTCCCGGACGGCGCCGTGGAGCTCTACGCCGAGCGCGTGGCCAACCGCGGCCTGTGCTCGCAGGCCCAGGCCGAGTCGCTCAAGTACCGCCTGCTCGGCGGCCTGGCCGTGCGTCGCGCCTGCTACTCGGTGGTGCGCTTCGTCATGGAGGCCGGCGCCAAGGGCGTGCAAGTCATCGTGTCGGGCAAGCTGCGCGCGCAGCGTGCCAAGGCCATGAAGTTCAACGAGGGCTACATGGTCAAGACCGGTAACGCCTCGCAGGAGTACGTGGACACGGCCGTGCGCCACGTGCTCATGCGCCAGGGCGTGCTCGGCGTCAAGGTGTCCATCATGCTGCCGCACGACCCCACGGGCAAGCAGGGCCCCAAGCGCGCGCTGGACGACGTGGTCACCATCCTCGAGCCCAAGGAGGAGGTCTACCGCCCGTACGTGGAGCCCACGACCCCCGTGGTGCCCGCCGCCGCTCCGGCCGCCGCCCCCGCCCCCGCCCCCGTGGACCCGGTGTACCAGCCCTCGGCCTAAGCTCTCGAGAGTAGCTTAATTAATCCTATCTCGTAAGGGACGTCCGGCGCAAGACCGACCTCTTCTCTTCCTGAACCGTTCAAACAATGTGTTTATCTGTGTTTCCATTGGGCCCATCTTGTTCCATTTTTAGTGACCTTGTGTCAACTGTCCTTGTGGACGTATTCTCGATTGGTCCTTTTCCCCAGTCAGTCTTGGCTTTTGGATGGCGGAGGACGCCTCGTCCAGGAGAGAGGCGTGTGCGCGCTGCAGGCGGCCGCCGCGCGTCTGCTACTGCGCGTCGCTGCCTGCGCAGCCGCTGGCCGCCGAGCTCACGCACGTGCTGGTGCTGCAGCACAAGCACGAGAAGCGGCGGCGCGCGGCCATCTCGTCCGTGCCGGTGCTGGCGCAGACCCTGGAGAGCGTGACGCTCGTGACGGTGGGCGACGACTGCGACTGTGGTCCCGGCGTGGACGCGTGGCTCGACGCCTTGCTCTACGATGAAGGCGGAGACGGCAGCTTCGCCGCCGCCATGATCCTCTTCCCGGACGAGCACGCGCGGCCGCTGCGCAGTGGTGGGGAGGCAGGAGAGGGAGGAATTCATGTAGTTGATGCGGCGCAGCGCGTGCTGCTGGTCGTCATCGACGGCACCTGGAAGGAGGCCAAGAAGATCGCCCGCCGCAACAGAGAGCACTGGGAGAAGGCTGGGCGCGACTGGGAGGCGCGCGGCGCGAGGCTGCACTACATTTGCCTGGACAGCGAGGATGGCGCGGCGGCTGCGTCCGCCGCGCCGCCCAAGGGCAGCATCTACGGCGACTTGAGGCGGTGAGCAGGAGCAAGAGCTGCTTCGGTTAGTGCTGAAGGCTTGAGGGAGACTAACTGTCTTGTTGCCGGGCTGTGTAGGGAGCCGATGGAGGGCTGCATGTCGACGCTGGAGGCCGTGGCGTCAGCCTTGGTCGTGCTTGAGCCTGGAGACTCGGGACGCCATGTACACGACGCACTGCTGCGCGCCTTCAAGGGTATGGTCTCCATCCAGGAACAGTACCAACAGCGCGGCCGCGCCGCCAAGCTGGAGCAGTACGGCGGCGTCTCCAAGCAAGAAGCTGTGGAGGCCAAGCGGCTGGAGCTGCAAGCTGTTCAGCAGAAGAAGAGCGCCACAACCGACAAGGACAAGGACGTTGACGTCTCGACGCTCGTGCAGCGCGAGTACGTCTTCTACACGAGCCACACGGACTTCCGCCACCGCCAGCAGCTCACCCAACAGGTAACCAACTACGTTGCCATCCACCTAGAAGCTCGTCCAACGTAGCTCTTCATGTATGTACTGGGTCTTTTGCAGGGCGAGACGGTCACGTGTACGTATGACGAGGCGCGCGAGCGGTGCGTCGAGCTCAACCGCGACCGGAAACGAGGCCAGCGGCTAGCCATGCTGCCACTCGAAGCCTTCCGACAATGCCACGACGCGTAGCGCTCCACCGTTCCAGCTGAAGGCAAACACGACGAACCCCATCCATGTTGGCTCGATGCCACTCTGCTTCCACGCCTTCCATGCAGGTCCGGACTCTGGATGAGCCAAGAGAGTCGGAAGGAAGCTCGAGGCGAAGAATCCTCCAGGGGTCCCCCCGCGTTCATTCTCGAACGACCATGGCCTTGCTGCAGTGCTGGCCGCTTGTGGCCATATCTCTCTTGTTGTCGAGCGGCAGCAGTGCAGCGATGCTGAGGGCGGTGGCATTGTACAATGACACCGAGTGCTTGGCTGCTCCTTTCAGTATGCAGGTCATCGCCTCAACTCCCAGCTGCAGCGAGCAGAGCTGCTCGTCGATTGCGTTCGGGGACCGCACGTACTACTACAACACGACCTGCGTCGACGACTCTGTCAGCGTCCACGCTCTCGCGGCGACCGCTTTCGCAGGCACCAAACACATCGTGATGGACCAGTTCAGCCACGATAACTGCAGCGACGATAGCAACGCGCAGACGCACGTGCTGCAGGCCTCGAACCGCTGCGTGCCGTACGCCATCTCGTCCATCTCTCAGGCAGGCAACGCCTCCGCCGTGGCCTTGGTCCTCGACGATGGGTCAGTGAACATTGAGTTCTTCAATGCCGCGCACTGCAGCAAGACACCAGACTCCACCGTGACGACGAACCGGACGCAGGTGGCAGCGCATGAATGCTACCTCTCGAGCAAATTCTACATCAGCACGGACGTTGTTTCGACAGTTAGTGCCAGCATTAGCTCGTCCAACAGTGATGCCGTGTCGACCTCTTCGTCGGGTACTTCGGTAACAGGCGAGTCTGTAGTGGATGGTGGTGACCAGAGATTTAGTGCTGCTACATTAATCGGCTCGCTGTCCGTTGCTGCCGTGCTCATTCTGTCCGTCGTTGTGTTCGTCGTATGGAAGTGGAGGTCGACCAAGCGGAAGCTGCTGCTGGCGAGGAGCACCGAACCGAATGACAGTATCGCCATGCTAGAGCCTGAAGACATGGTGTATCTGTCGAAACCCGTGAGTGGGCGAACTATTCTCCCCCTCAGCAGCAGCACGTGCTCAACTTTTCGAGAGCAGACGACGACGCGGTCGTTCAATCCCGTTCTCTCCAGCTTTGGGTCGAGCTATCAACGCTCAGGTCGGACGTTTGTCCCTGGATCAAGCTCGAGCTCGAGTTATCACCGTTCAGGTCGGACGTTCATCCCAGGGTCAAGCTCCAGTTCCACTTTTCAGGGAACTACAGCGAATTATCCGTGGGAAGACGATTTCGTTGTTGCAGCTCGCATTCCACGAGATAAAGTGGTCGTCGTGCAGCTTTTGAGTCGCGGAGGCTTCGGAGTCGTGTACTCGGGACTGTACGGAGGCCGGCGTGTGGCCGTGAAGATGCTTCTGCCAGAAACACGTCGTCATATCTCGCATGTTGTTGATCTACTAGCGGAGGTGAAGATGATGGCGTCCATGGAGCACCCTCATATCGTCGAGTTCATTGGAGTGGCGTGGGACTCGCTAACAAACATGTGCGTCGTGTCGGAATTCATGGCTGGAGGCGACTTGAAGGCGTTGCTGAGTGACTACGAAGAGCAGGAGTACCCCGTGGGCTTCAGCAGGGAGAAACTCAAGATCGCGCTGCATATCGCGTACGCCTTGACGTACATGCACTCGCTGGACCCTCCAATCATCCACCGCGACCTCAAGTCCAAGAACGTCTTGCTGAACGAGAAGCTAGACGCCAAACTCACGGACTTCGGAACGTCCCGAGAGCGCGTGAACGAGTCCATGACTGGAGGCGTCGGAACGTGTCTGTGGATGGCGCCAGAGGTCATGATCGGCGACAAATATGATGACAAGGCCGACTTGTTCTCCTTTGGCGTCGTGCTGTCCGAGCTCGACACGCACGAGTCGCCGTACTGGCACGCCAAGGACCCCACCGACTCTACGCGACAAATGCCCCAGCCAGCGATCCTGCAAATGGTGGCAATAGGAAAACTGCACGTCAAGTTCTCCAAAGAAGCGGCCAAAACCGTCGTGGAACTGGCCAATTCCTGTATCTCACTAGACCCCAAGGCACGACCGACAGCCTCCGAGGCGCTCTACAAACTGCACACGATATTGGCGGACGATGTGGAGAAAAGTGGAGTAGCTGTCGAGTAAAACAGCAATAAAGTACTGCGATTTAACCACATGACTTCTTGTGCTACTTTTAAGCTGATGATCGTTAGAAAATGTTAAGAACTCGTTGGTCGGACAAAATATCTCACTGCCAGTTGGAAAGTTCGCGTTCTGAAACACTTGTTCTGGGAACGCGAAGCGATACGCTGTACCGTTTTGGCTTAACCAATAAAAAGGAGATGGCTCAGAATGTGTTCCCCAATTGAACAAGGGTCTAAGCGACCCAAGCAAGAATCATTTCTGCGATAGTACTTGATACAGTTGATACTGCCTTGATCCATCGGCTGCACTTTAGCCGTGGTGTTTGGCGACAACTCTCTACTCGCACGCCGTGAGGTGTTGGTGCCTCACGCAGGCGATTCACGTTGGCTATTGCGGGCGCCAGAGCGGCTCACTCTCTCGTGGTGAACAACAAAGAGAGTAGCGATGCGGTTACGGCGATATTCGCGATAGCGTTGCTGGGTCTATCGGCTATCAGCAGTGATACTCTCCCCGGCGTGATGGGCCTCGGGGCGCGAGTGCTCCGTCTGGCGGTTTGGGCGGCAACCATGGTTACTAGTTCTTGACTTCGTAAATTGGGAAGTGACACACTGAATTCTCTGAAAGCGAGCTCCCTCGAATAGCCTGAGGCAGCACCTATAGCCTGACACTTATTGTGGTTTGCAGATATTTTGTCGCTCGGATTTATTAATAGGGCTTAGAGTCGATCTCTGAGATAAAATAATTCGAAGACATAAAAATGCGATATGGTAGTAAATCGACCTCCAGGCGTAGGTAAGTCGCACCACCTCTTCCTACTTAACATAACGGGCGCATCGTTGGTTCTCAGGACACCGAGGTAACGTCGCCGGCTACTGCTACTCCGGTACGGATCTGTTGGACGTGTTTAACGGCTCGTTAGCTTCGTCTGTGAGTGCACGAGCGGCTCCTGCAACACTGGGCTTTCCGCTTCTCTGCGGCGCGACCAGCTCCCCGCCATGTAAGACCACATGTTGATACTACGCTACCATTTTACTTTAGGAAAAGCGTTTCGTATGAACTGCTGTAGCTCCTCTAAATAAAATGTAGGGTGGGCTGCTTTCACGTACTTTCGAACACGGGTAACCACGGCACTCGGCCAACGCGACGAGCGGTTAGTTCAATCTCCTTCATCAACCACACCATCGGTCAAAAACAACTTGTACCAACGTTGCAGTGTTCGCACGTTAGCCCAAAATATATCGCTAACATACTGCATACAGATTCCATACACATGCATAAGAAAAACAGCTCGTCAACAGTAGTCGGGAGAGTGCATGCTGCACTTGTGCACGATGAAGGTTTTCGGAAACTGCGGTGCTTCGACAGATCGGCAGCGCGATCTGCCGACCACTCGTCAAGTGTCCAGATGTAAGTGTCCAACTTCATATTATATATATAAAGCACGGCATTATAATCCGTACACAGCCATCGCGATTTAAAATAAATCGGCCCGAATTGCGTTTTTGGGTCGGCAATTCGACCACAGATAGCGTAAATCGAGATCGATATCGAGGCTGGTGAAAATAACTTGGTCGAGTTAGTGGCCATCTGTTTTTATATCGGGCGCCAGATATTATAACTCGGGCAAAACACTAGGTGAAAACGACAAACGCACTGCAAAGCATAATACGAGGTCTGACCATCTTCAATCTGTTTACTAAGCAAAGTCTCAAGCAGATGGCACGAGAAGAATTAGACAGAGTAGGACGTTGGTGGTCTCCCGTTGTAAATCCAAACTTCAAAAATAGTCAGAAACTGATGTGAAGTTCTAATAGAAAAATCTTTATATGCGTTTTTGCTGTGATGTACTAATATCTTCTGTCCTTATTGCGGTCCTTTCAAGCACATGTCCTTGATACCATGGTATGGCTAAATCCCGAGATCGTGGACTCTATGCGACACTAATCGGAGCCTCTGGGTGGCAATAGCCATGTCAGCAATTCCAGTATTGGATTTTGAATGTAATGCAAATACCGCTGATAAACTTTGGCACACGATCAGCTAATACCCCCAACTATGTGATTAAATCAGGTTAGGGAGGTGCACATAAACATGCACGCATTCACCCGACGACCGGCCCCAGCGAGACCTCCAGGTAAGAGCGTTTACCACGTTGAGCAACAACAAAAAATGGACTGGACTGATGAGGCATGGGGGGGGGAGGTAAGCGCTGATACCATTGCTCTAAAATGCTCCAGCTATTTTACACTGTAACATCGCATTACTCTTGGCTTATCTATACCCTCTATGAACGAAAAAGTTGAAGATACCAAAGTTTCTCAGCGGTATCTGTACATCCTTTTTTTCGATTCTCAATTTAACGGTATAGATGACGAGTTAGAGCACAGTGTTCCTTAAAAGTACAGTACCGTAGCAATAAATAATTAGAGTGGACATTCCAAATGCTTTTCGCAAATCCATCTGTTCTGCGAAAAGAATGCATATGTATTATATCCCTACGTTTGTGCATTTTATTGGACCGTACACGTACTGTCGCAACCAGGTATTAATACATGTAATAGTGCACGAATGAAAGACGTGGTGGACCCTCAACAAATAGAGGACATAATATGTTATGGGCAAGTTGCTCTTTGTGTACGTACTGCAATGATACATTATTGAGGATTACAGACAACGACTTCCAAAGCCGGCATCATGAATGCCATCCCCCTAATAAAAGAGCAAGAAAACCCGGCAGATAAAATGACATAAATTACTCCAATGGTTTCATAAAACTCACGTAAATTCATATAAAGTACTCAAAAGCATATGGCATACAAAGATGAACTCTACTGATTGAATATGATTGGCTCGTGAGTTCTTGTTATCCATTTCACGACTTTGTCTGCCTGTTTTTTGTGTCTGCAGGCTTTGTAAGTCGTTGTCTGTACGAGAGAAAAGGTATTTCGCACATACAAATCCGTGAAAAGCGCATTGTGAACGACAAGTATGTATTGCTTTTGTAATAGTAGACACCAATGATTTTCCTACCGTCTCTACATCCGGCCTCGGCTATAGGTACAAAAATGTGCGCGGACACACTTGGAGTCTACAACTTTCCGGTACTGTATCAGTAGAACTTTTCGCGGTTAACTTCACTCACGATAAAGAGGTACTAGGTACAGTGCTGTTCATGTAGGATGCACTGGCGCATGCTGTGCTCGGCTCGCTGGAAAAGATTTGATAACAGATGGGTTAAATCAGATTAGTAAATCCGTATTTCCGACTTGCACTCGGTCGAGACTGGACCACAACTGGACTCCAGTTGTTTTGCGCTCAATGCGGCTGAATTTCTCCCAACAGTGCGAATCACTATCGCCTGGTTTAGTAACTTCTCGTCATGTTGTGCACTGGATTCAAAACGATACTGTATCACCCAGAATACGTACACACTGCTCGAATTCACCAAGATTCAGTCAAAGCTGAAGATAGTACACATGTTTGTTGAATCTCCGTACATCCACACACTGCTCATGGTACGTGATTATATGTTTCGATTGAGATTATTGTGAAAACCAGCGATTTTGTCACTCCGTATAGCTCTGTAAATCAGGGCTGTGAGCAAAAATGATACGTGGTAATTTGTACTGAATAGGAAGTTAATGTGGGTACTAATCTGAGTCAGTCGGCTTAAATAGGAATTGGGAACTGGGCTCTAAAGCCATCTTGTCAGAACAGCGGTGAGGGAGAGAGACAGCGGAGACACGATGTATGCCGCAGAATTTCGATGGAGAGCTGTGGTTAAATCCACCCAGCCCTGCTGAGTGGCGCCTTGACTTGGCTTAGCGTAGAGATTAGTATCAGGGCGCAACGTTCTAATATCGAAAGCAATACGATGCGCTCTTCCGCTCTCGCGTAAAGGTCATCAAAGCTGCCCTCTGGGTCGAAGCGAAATTCCGCGTCCTCGACACGGACGCTGGTTCTGCTCGTCCTGTTGATTCCTCCTATGTTGACTGATATCTTGGCTAGTGTTTGCATAGCCGCTTGCTCGGTGGATTTATTTGTGCGAACTTCCTCGGAATGCCGAGATTGGAGCTGACATTTCAGCCTATTTAGAGACCAAATCGATTACGACTCTAAAATAGCTTTGACGCGATGCTGCATAAGACCGATTATAATTAGGGACACCCAATTCTAAATAAGGGATGGATCGAAATAAATAAGGGTTCCCGTCTCTAAATAAGGCACTAAATCAGCCGATTTACTATCCGATTAGACATTCTGAGTGCTTTTCACAATATAACTTCGATTACAATTAGAAGGTGTCAAGCTCGACTCGAGGCCTCATTCCTTCATTCACCCTGAACCGAACATACCAAGTCTCCACCTGAGGTTGCGCCATGCGTCTGAGCTACATCGTCCTGGTCGCGGTCCTTTCAAGCATCAGCACTGCGTCGAGAGAAATGGGCATCAACCAGCCGCAGTTGCCAGCTGCGCGTTCAATTGACGCAGCCGAAAATGGCGGGATGGCTGGGCAGAGGTCTCTCCGCAACCAGGATGACACGTATGGCAAGTACGGCCTAAACGGCGCTGAGGCCGACGGCGAAGAGAGAGGTATGGAGTTTTTGAGGAAGTTTAGCCCTGTGACATGGGCCAAGATGAAGATCAACAACCACAAGTTGCGTAAAGCGGCGAGGCTTGCAGCTAACGAGAGGAAGTTCAAAGAGGATATGGGTTTGTTGGAGATGCTGGAAAAAACTTTTTATAAGAATTGGAGAGAAAACAAGTACGACGAGGCAGCGCAGAAAGCTGACTTGATAGCCCACCAAGTCCCCGAAAATACTTTTGCCGACGTCTTGAAGTGGTACACGCCATACAAAGAAAGCAGTTGAAGAGGGAGTAGCAAATCTGAGGTTGCAGGTAGTTTTGACTCCTTAACATGCCCACGTTAATTGTCACGATGAGAACACCTTGCTACGTCCTGAACTAGAACTGTATCCCCAGCATGCACGATGCACCTCTATCTACTGAGCATTTTTCAAACAGCCCCGTTCCGAGCACCTCTTGTCCACGCCGTGACAGTAGCACTTGTCGCCTACACGAGCTCGGTGGACAGGTCCTATCACCATGGTCGAAACACAAAGCCGTGATTTGCCCGGAACAGCACTGAATTTTAATTTGCAGACCGCTTGGCTTGCGGCCTAGGTAGATTCGTGCTTTAGTACTGCTCTCATTCGATATATGGAGCTCTCGCAACTTTAACTGAAATGCCGTAGATTGCAATGCAATACGGCAATCAACACTATACGTATTGCGTTCTATTCTATTTTTATCACAATTTATACAGCACCCTTACATATAAATCCTTTAATAATCTGGAATCCGTTTTCTCAGTTGAAGGGGCTAACATGGCCCAACTGATTTCACCAGCGTACGTTCCAGCAAAAGCTCCCTCTCCTTCAGCAAACCGTCATCAGACGGTTGCCTTTTTCGTAACGATGGATGATTATGACACACAACAAAACGGACCCGACGTGGCCTCCCTCCATTTCTGTTGTAACGCGAAACTTGATCGGTACCGTATAGGCAGCGTCTTACAGCCCGCCATAAGCCAGCTGATCATTTTGCTGGTGGTGCGACAGCGTAGATCTCCATGCTGCGCAAGTTTGATTGACAGTAAATGGCACCTTCAGATCGTAAATGTAGTGGAAGTAGCTTTGGCTTTTGCCATCTTGTAGCTCCTTCGATGCCGCATCATCAGTAGAGTGCACACGGTCGACACAGCCAAAACATCATTGACGCGATAATAAATGGTGTGGAAATTTCTGGACGACAACTTGTAGAACTCGGAATCGAAAAGACCCCCCCCCGCAGACTCTGGGGTGGATAATACGTTCAAACTGCTTCACACGAACAGCTTGGTTAGGAACAAGTCCTTCATATGCTCGGATTAAAGCGTTCTGCGGCAGAATGGCGGACTGCTATTGGCGGTGTTGCGCTTCTGCCACCAAATGCTTCTCCAACTGACATGTCGCTACCATTCTCCACGCCGACACGAGAAGCAATCTACGATGCTCTTTAGCTTAAGCTACTCGACTGGTAAAACCTGATTGGGGTCTATGGATGAATATACACGTCTTTCCGACAGAGTTGTGCAGGATTGTGATCAAGGCAATTTAAAACCAAAATGAGCCAATCCAATCATCGTATCGTTTCATTTTAGCGAATAGGAAGAAATAGGGTTAGAGTTACGATCCCGACACATATTTGTCGGAACTGGACTCTAAATATGAATATATCTCTACAAACATGAAGTGTAAAACATATTTTAGAAATATATCTTCCATTTCAGTCAATTAGGCATTGTCCTAGTATAGGAAAATTGTGTCAGCTACGTGTTTCGAGTTTCGATGGTACGGATTGCTAGGCACTTATACGGGTTATTAGACATTTGTACGGGTTGCTATACCTTGTACGGATTACGCAACGCATATTATGTGAGGTCAGCACGAACAGTCCCGAAAAAGAAAAGAGGCGTGATGAGTCTTAGCGCCTTTGTTCATACGAACACGCAAAAGGCGCGTGCTACCGCGATTGCAGCATTTACCCCCCCCCCCCGGTACGGAGGCAAATCCTGGATGCACAGACTATTTTCACATGCTTGATATCAAGCATGTTAAAGAAAGACTTAACCCTTTCGCGAACCAAAAGAAAATTACTTGGGTTTGTATAGTATACAAAAGTAAGTGGTTTGCAAGTTAAAGAGCGCAAAATGCCCCGTTTTTCAAAATCACTGTACGCAACGGGTGTACCAAAGCACGGTGTATAGAAAAATAGAAGGGCGCAGAATGCCCCGTTTTGAAAAGCTTTTCCATTGGCTAAAAACCGCTGATGGGCATCAATGCACCAGTAAAGATGAGGCTAAAACGAGGCTTATTTTTTGGCCTTCCTCTTTTGTGTACGGCGATCTCGAGATCGGCATACAGTAGTGGCATTTATGCTGCTTTTAGTATGGTATTTGTGCCGAAACAGTTTATACTGCATTGACTATAAATCGTTTGAAACTGGATCTCTAAAAGTATCTTTGCTTCAGTATGGTATGTGCGGCGACCTATCTTATAGGATACTGGCCTTTGCTCCAACCCTCACTCCCTCATAACGAAAATATGGAGCGCGGCGACAAGCGGGGCCTGGACGACGCTGGACGCCCCAGAAGCAAGCGCCGACGCGGATACCTCGATGCTGCCGCTCCACCTGTAGCCGACGCCACCGATGCGTTTCTGTTTAAGGAAGCATGGCGCATGTTTCGTAGTGACGGGTGGGCAGCAAAGCCGCCGTCTACGCGAAGTCTCGATACAAGATACAGATACGTGCGTCCTGGTGGAAATTCGGCAGGTACAGAAGGGATTGACTACGTATTGGGCGAAGCTGGCGTGATTGCCGAGTACATGAAGAGTGTGAAAGGCGTCAATCGCTCTGGACTTGAAAGTCAAGGCGAACTCGACAAAGGTAATGTACAGCAGCACTAGAACTGACGATTTTTAGTATTCATATTGGTGTGTTTGGGGTTGGTGGTGCAGGTATCAACCGCGCAACTGTATTCTGCGCAGACGGAACTGTTGGAGTTTGTGTGGCTCTTGGCAACACAACCGCCACTGCTGGTGATCGTGGGGTTCATGTTGGCGGCGCTACGAGTGCTGTAGGTGGCGTTACTAATGCGCGTGCGGTTCGTGGCGACGCCGCCGCAGGTGGTGGTGATCGAATTGGTGGCGTCGGCGCAGACGCTGATGCTGGTGGTGTGCGTGTGGATTTCGGCGACGCAGCTGCAGATTATGGTGGTGCGCGTGCGGTTCGTGGCGGCGCGTGCGGTTCGTGGCGGCGCAGGCGGTGGTGGTCGCGGTGGTGGTGGCGTCGTCGCAGATGCTGATGCTGATGGTGTGCGTGTGGATTTCGGCGACGCAGACGCAGATGATGGTGGTGCGCGTACGGTTCGAGGCGGCGCAGGCGGTCGTGGCCGCGGTCGTTGTCGCGGTGGCCGTGGTCGCGGCGGTCGTCATGGCGGAGAAGACATATGTGGTGAAGGACGTGAACGTGGGCGCGGACGAGGTCGTGGTCGTGGTCGTGGTAGTGTGCGCGGAGGTGGACGAGGTCGTGGCCGTGGCCGTAGCCGTAGCCTCGGACAAGCTTTGGAGAGAGCTTTACCGAGTAATGGTTCTGGGGTATGTGCTCGAGCTGAAACTTCAGTTGCGTTTACTCGTCAGGGTCTCCGTCGTAACCAAGCATCGGCAAGAAAGGAAGCTACTATTCAAAGTAATGACGAAAGTTCCTCAGGCAACGAATCTGGTAGCAACAACGGTAGTTAGGACGAGTGGAACATGGATTCGGCTAGTGACACTTGTGGCGATGATGATCAGTCGAGTGACAGCGCGGTCGATGCAAGCACCAGTGGAATCGAGCCGCCTCCAAACCTGCCAGTCACGGTAAACGGAGACGTTGCATCAGACGACCAAACGCTATCGCAATTGTATTCTAACACGCTGGTTGCGTTTTCGCCAGCTCGAGAAAAATGGATGGCGAAGAAGAAATACAAAGGTGTTGGAACTGCTGATATCATTGGTCGGGTGTGCCGATGCATCAAGAAATCTAAGAAGACACCACTTTTGTTTCATATTCGCTGGTTAGACTCTCAGTTCCAGAGCCATGGAGAGAACGTCTCGGTCGATGTGGTCCAGACGGGACACTATAACTACAATATACTCCACCGTGAGCCCGCCCAGGTTGGGTGGCGTTCCCAATGCGAGCAGACAGAAGTCAATGACATTGTGATGGACGGAGATTTAGAAGATCTAGTGGAAGAGTATGTGAGCTATAAACCTCCCGAATTCTTTCCAACAAATCTACGCGAGGTAGAGATCATCCAGAACATGCGTTTCGACCCAAGTGGGCAACTCGAGGAGCCTGCAGATTTATTCAAACGCACTGACGGTTCCACAGCAACAGTGGTTAGAGAACAGTATCGTCATTTGTTCGAACATTCGGCGTCTTCGAGTTTCTTCGCGTATCTACCTATTTACTTCTGGCAGCAAGTTGTTCACGAAACTAATACCTACGCATCGCAACACAACATCCCGATCAAGAAACCATTTACTTTGCAAGAGCTGATGACCTTTCTGGGTATCTTATTTTACATGGAGGTGACAGTGAAAGGAGAGTACGCTAACTACTGGGGGCGGCAGCCTGAGGACGGTATCTTTGGTAGTGGTGGTGTTGATCTGGAGAGTGTGATGCCAATCAAACGATTTAAACTCCTACGACAAGCACTGTCCTTTCGAAGTGAAGTCTCTTCTGAAACAATACAAAAAGACCCGGCAGCTCGAATCAGATGCTTGCTGAACTTGCTGAATGTAACAGGGGGGAAATATATTGACCTCGGTCGAAATGTAGCTTTGGATGAGGCAAGTGTGGCGTGCCGCTCTCGCTTTGGGCGCCATCTTATCGTGTATAACCCCAGAAAGCCGACGGGGAAGTACCACTTCAAGATGTTCATGTTGTGCTGTGCATCGACGTGGATTGCGGTAAATTTTCGCCTGCATTGCTCCGGTGGTCTCACCGATCGACTAGAAGATGTGACATCTCCTACAGAGGCCCATAACCTCGCCACAGAACTGAGTGAGGTAGCTACCATTCGTCAGCACGTTCTGGAGGTTGTACGTCCGATTTTCAACACTCAGCGTATCGTAAAAACTGACAATTTTTACACGTCGGTGCAACTACTCGAAGCGCTGCGAGTGAAAGGGCTACGTGGCAGGGGCACAGTAAGAAGCAATAGTAAGCATTTCCCACAGCATGTAATGCTGCACAGCAAAGAGTCCAATCGTGGTGACTATCGACAAGGAGTTTCTGTGGAACATCAAATGCTTGCTGCCGCATGGTGCGACGGCAACATTGTGCGTGTTGTATCTAACGCAGACTTGTCGAGCATGACTACTGTACGAAGGCGGATTGGTGCTGAAAGCGTGGAGTTTGCTGCACCTGCGTGTGTGAAGCAATACAATTCGTACATGCAGGGAGTTGACCGCCTGGATCAAACACGTGCAAGATTTTCTATTTCTGACGGTCACTCCTTCCAAAAATGGCACAAAAAACTAGCTATGGCTGTCATTGATATCGCTCGATGTAATGCATACTTGACTAGAAAACTTGTGATGCCGATTTCAAGCAACCGCGACCCGCATCGTGAATTCATGTTGGATCTTATCAACGAGCTTATTTCCACTAGATGGACAGAAGCACATAGTAATGGCCGCATGCTCTACTCCGGAACAACGCCCACCGCAGACGAAAGACCATCGCCTTCTCCAGTGAACACTGCGTTTGCTGCTGCAAGCCCAACAGAGAGCCCAAAGAAAGTATGTACTGCTGTGCCGTCAAAGCAAATGTTCCAGGTCGCCAACCGCAAACGCCGTCAATGTATTATCTGTCGCTGGGAAGACAGATACGCAACCGAAGTGACTGATTTCTGTATTATACATGCCGTGTGCTTGTGCAAGGAGTTTCACCCTCCTAAAGATGGCGAGATTACACCACCATACGTGTGTCCTCATACCACGTGGACGTGTTGGGAGAAGTATCACAAGTTTTACCTGCCACGGAAGCTTTTTTCGGACAAAGGCAACTTGCGCAAAACATCGGAGTTGTTCAGGTTGAAACCAAAAAAGCCCCCTGCAGAGCGATCTGGTCCAGCATCAGGAGATGCTGTGCATCCCCCTCCGCGAAGTGTGGTTCGATCAATTTTGATTTGACATTTTGCATACAAAAAATAAGATAGATAACACATTCGTGAAATCACGCCATTGAAAACTAAATCTGTAAGACATGCAATACCGAGGAGTACAAGTGCCTCGTGAGCGGCATGTCGATGAAGGACATGGGCTACGACAACGAGAACCACATTAGCGTCACCAACGGCCAGACCGTCTACGCGTGCGGCATGGCGGCGCGCTCCTGCGATGACTACAGCTTTGACGTGATCGACACGTCCTACTTGGTCGCCAATGTGGCCAAGTTCATCGTGAACTCCACGGACGCTAGTGCGTATGCCGAGTGCGCCGACTCGTGCGTCGAGTGCGCCAACGGCATCAAGGACCCCGTCATGGGCCACGACGTCACCACGGACAACTACCAGTACGTGTGCCTGACCAACGGCCAGAAGATCTACTAGGTTTACAGACCAGATTCTTGAGCCGAAGTCTGCATCGAAGACTGTCTATGGCAAGCTCAACGCAGCAGAGAGCTGATACAACCGCTACCTTTCGTGTCTCTGAGCTGTTCCAGCCTTCCTGTCAGGAATCTCCTGATCATTTTACTGTTGGCGGCAACCTGCTGCTCCTGCTCCTTTTGAAAACACTTTTGATTCCACCGGCGATCGCTCAAGTCAAGTCAACCGACACTCCCCCATCGACGACATTGCCGCTGCCAACACAAACGCCATGCTCACTTCATACCTGCTCACTGCGCTGGCCGGTGTGCTCCTCGCCTCCCAAGTAGCCGCCGCCAGTTGCAGCAGCTGGTCCACGCGCTACCAGACCAACCTCGAGGGCGTCTGGGTCTGCAACGCCACCCAGTGCGACACCGTGTCGAACGACTACACGAGTCTGACGTCGGGCCAAGTAGGCGTCTACACGACCTCCAAGGCCGGCAACCGCTTCGCGTACAAGGTGGTGAACGTCGACTCGACGGCGGTGAGCAGTCCGACGTACTCGATCGACGTCAATCATGCTTACGTTTGTAGATCCAAATATTCGATCTTGACGTCCAGCTAACTGGGACACTTACCACCTTCCACAGCACCAATCGTGCACAAAATACAGCTCGGCACGATCCTTGATGTCTTGGGCAAATTTTCTCACCAAATACGACTACGCGGGCACAATCATGAAGTCCCAATTGTTCTTCGATCTGTAGCTTGATATGGTCCTCGAACAGGCGATGGTGTGCTAAGATAATTGTCGCGTTGCTGAACGGTCGGTCAAACTGGAGCAATATGGTACTAGCGTCGCCATGTAGAAGGTTGATCTTGGCGATGTACTTTCGAATCAGGGAATCGTTCTTCATCAGCTGGATCCCACGACAAAGAACATCACCTCGCACTTCGATACCATAGCACTTAGAAGCGGAGGTCTGTACTGCAACTTGAGCAACCACATTGCCGAGCCCACAACCAACGTCAAGAAAAATGTCACGGTTGTCAATATCCCCTACAGTGTCAATCAGGGCTGTCACCCCAGCAGGAAGAATCTCACCAGCGTTAAGATGGCGCTTACCAGCCTCCTGGCGAATATCGGACATCGTTACGGAAGCAAACAACTTCTCCACAGCTAGCATAGCTGCCTTAGCATCCATTTTCTTTGCAGTTGTCCAAACATGACCACCAGCAACATCGCCGGCTTCATCCCCCATCGCCGTGCTGGAGGGCCGGCGAGCACCACCACTGCCGCCGTCGCCCGCTCCATCGCGGGGCCGGAGCTCTGAGGACGGCCGTGCTCCAGCTGCTTCTGCACCGGCTTCTCCACGAGCGGTCGGCCTTGGGAGAAAGAAGCATGACGGGAACTCGGCAAGAACGCTGCCGTACGTTAGCTTTAGCGTATGCAGGCGCATTCGTAACTCCGTGGGGGAGTGCTTCGCGCTCCTCATCCTGTGATGCACATTGGTCCACGATATACGCACACCACGGCGTTCATATACGGCGGCAAGCTGCACGAGCTTCTTGTCTTGGGCAACTGAAAATCGTGTCCTCATCGCAATAAATACCCCCCAAGCTTGATGGAAATGACTTGTTTTTACTATGCATTTAGTAAATCATTTCGAGCCAGTGTTCCCTGATCGGTGGTCGGTGCGCAAAGAGATGTTAATTTGACAGAGCAAGCGGTTAATTCGTCGATGTATAGGGATGAGACTAGCGTGAAGTGATACGATTGGTCAAAATATCAAACAGCGCAGAATGCCCCAATTTGGGGGGCATTTTCGCACCAGCTTTTGTAAAATCAGCAAAACGGGGCATTGTGCCCCCTTTGACCGCGAAAGGGTTAACTTGGAAATTGTATGGACAAAAAAAAGAACGTCGTCCGGATATCGGTGCAAAGTCGTGTCATATGTACTATTTATGAAGCCACATGCTGTATATCAAGCGTCTCCAATCACATTTCAGGACGATATGTTTGATATCGCGGGTATCGTTTTGGCACTTTTACTGAGAGCGCCTTTTTTCGTTGATATACGTCTGCAAAACGACTGCAATTGAGTAAATAGGTATTGAAGTTGATAAGAAATCGCGTGAATTGCAAGTATTAGCAGCTGATTACTCACGTAGCTACCCCGCTTCTGTTCGTACAAAGAATCATCACTACTTGTATTCTCGTCTGTCTTGCCATCAGTCTCCACTCGCAATTTCCCCTTCCTCGGCCGTCACCTCTTGAGCATCGTCATCATCACTGGCAGTCGCGGCATCGGCTTCCTCCTGAGCTTCGTCGCCTTCATTGGCAGCCACACTATCCTCGCCCGCCTGTGCATCTCCACTGGTAGCAGGAGAATCTCTCTCTTCGTCGGCGGTGCCGTCGTCTTCACTTGCGGGATCTCTTTCTTCGTCTTCGGCTTCGCCAGGACTTGACGGCTTCTTCCCAGGAGCTCTCATTTGAATACCATGACCACAGGGAGGCTGTGGCCGCACGCTCCCGTTTCGCCGAAGCTGGTGCCAGATTGTAAAGCGAATCAAGTTGTTGTTTGGATAGTGGTCGCTACGCACCCCATCACACAAATACAAACTAGCGTGATATCGAGCATGAGTCAATCGTTTACGTGCTTGATATCAACCATGATGCACTTACTGCTTGGAGACTTTGCAGCACTTCGGACAGTAAAGCGTGTTACCTAACGTTTGTTACTGACGGTTTTGCGGATAGTGCACACCTTGGAGCGCCGCTGCCGCCGCATTCGAATCCTGTTAACCTCAACCTACTCATTATTCATCTCGTTTGCGTTGGCGTATCGGGGGCAGGTGAGTAAGACTTCAAAAGCAGCAGCAATTTTAATTAGAATCTTAGCCCTCTTTTTCCTCGTAGGCGGCACAGCGGGTGGCGTGATCGCTTTCACGTGCTCAAAGTCGTCGTTCAGAATGTCCTCTCCTGCATCAACGTAGATTTCATCTTCATCGCCCGCCTCCGACTCAGCTGCTGCAGCTTTCTCCGCCAATTCCTAGTGGGCTGCTACCACTTTACCGAACAGCTGTGGCGTCTTCGCTTTCGTATTGTAGAATTCAGATACGGCTCCCTTCATCTGGTGGCTTGATTTCGACGTACCGCGCGCAGCAACAGTCGTTCGGAATAGCCTGACAGAAGTGGTGGTGGGGAGGGGGGGGGGGGGCTGTAGCGCTGGTGAGGTGGAAGCAGCTTCGTCGTCGTCGCCAAAATCGGCGTCACGGTCCCTGGTGCCTTCGACATACTCGCGATGCTTGCGGACGAGACGCTCCCACTTATCACCGTGTCTTCCTTACAGACGCCGTAGGAACGCCTTTGCATCTCTTCTCGTCACACGGCGGGGTTGCATTCTTCCTTAAGATGGCAGATTCCTGAATGAGCTCTGTCATCCACTTAAACTTCATCGAGGGAATCGTGTGTGCTGGCACTGAACAGTAGTGGATACATCGACCTTTCTTTCTTCAGTTGGAACCCCAAGCCCTGTGCATCGCGGACCAATTTGGCCCAATAGACCAGTTTATGGACATTCTCACATGCTTGATAATCAAGCCTTAGTACCGGGGGGGGGGGGGTTAAGCGAATGCTAGAGAGGGAGAATGTTAGTATGGAGTTCCTTCAGGCTAGCCTACTCCGAGACACATCTGACAAACGAAGGTAAGAAAGGTAAACTTGCTCGCAATACTGCGACGTCGTATCATAGGAATGTAAAGCTGCGGCTGTTCGACAAGTATCCACATTTGTGTGCCTACTGAATTGATCCTACTAAAGCAGGGGAGGACTCTAGATGAACATTGTTTGAAGCGAGAGAATGGTGGCATGATTACCAAAGCACCTCCTTGTGCCAAGGATGATTTAAGGTGTTTGTTACGTTACGTGTCCAGCACAGCACAAGTCAACACTGATTACCAAGACGCTGCGCTTTCATGCCTAATGTGGCATTGTTTTGGGCGTTCATCGGGTTTGGGTTACAGTCAGAAGCAGCACATTTCGGTGTCAGCGGACGGAACCTTCTACCTTCGGTTGTTACGCGTCAAGATGTCGTGTAGGAATTCACGAATTTACGAGTCCTCGTTTTATCGACAAATGGGACGAGTCCTACCAACAACACACGCTTCCCTCGAAAGGTAGGCGAATATCGTTGGGATTAGACCTGAATACCACGTCCGATCCCTTACACCGGGCTGAATATGTGCCGGTGTCGAAGTCACTACCGCCAACGCACTCTATGTCCCACGCACGACCCTTAGTGGATAGGAGGGGGCAACTGGCTTCAAGGAACCGTCGCTTCAACAAGAACTGGCTCGGAGAACATGGACACACTCTCAGCCGAAGCTCTAGGTCTCAGCTGGGAGTCTCAGCCACTTCGATCAGACTGCTGCGACTCTGAAGCCACGATAACTGAAGTTGACTATGGATTGGTTTGACTCCTGTGAAGTTTGGATTGCGGTTATCCCGCTGAGCTACGCTGAGTTCAGACGTCCCGGATAGGCACCTGTTGATGGCTGGATGCGCGGTAAACTGAGCCGACTTGATCTTAGCTGAACTCGCTGAGGCTCGGCTGAGAGTCGGTCATCTTGGGTGGTGAAGGCGCTGAAGTATCCAAATCTCAGCTGGAGGAACTGAAGTCCCTGGGTCTCAGCTTGGATCACTGAGTCTAGCTCGTCTTTGTGTACATGTGTAATAATTGAATCAGAATCGAATTTGCCCCGAAGGACGCAAATGGGAGTGTTTCCTTGTGTAAAAGGGTGCCGAGGACCGTTTCCATCAAAACTCAACCCCATATAGTCTTTTTTGGTGTGCCTCGGTGTGAGGAGGAGCTTAATTAGCTATTTTATATTATTACGTGGTTTGGACGACATTGTCAACACGCATTTCATATTTTCGGGGAGTAAGTGACTCTCCTGAGGTTTCGGCGGAGCGACTACGCGGGGGCTGAGATAGGCTCAAGTCTTCAGTGCGGTTGCTGGATTTCGCTCATTCTGGAGCGTGGTGCGCGGGCGTCCCTGGGTGCAGAGCGAGAACCCAGCCTACGGACAAGCTCAAACCGAGCCAATTTTCTCGGGGCCACTCTAGATCTGAGGGGCGAGTGAAGACCTGTGGAAGCGGCTCTCAGCTGGAGCCGCCGGAGGAAGTGAAGAAGCTACAAATACCAGGTTCAAGGTCTCGGAAGCGATGGACAAGTTACGTGTGGAGTGTCGTGTTTGTATTGAAGAAAACCCGGGGCAGATTGGGTTAGACACGTGCGAGCTGAGACCTGTTGAGTGGGGAGCAGGTTTCGTTTGGAGAGTACTGTATACATCTGAAGTGGGAACAAGGTTGCTGTGGCTGGCTGACGTCTGGGCCCAAAGCGTAGCCCTAGGAAGAACCGTCAAGGGGATCGCAAGGGAGGTGCACACGCCGCGCCTGACCAAGGACCGGAGCTAGGAAGTTTCATCCGAGCCGTTGCTGGGCTCAGCTGAGGTATTTCAGCTGAGACCCCAAGACTCTGAGCCTTCTGTGCTTTAGTCCGACGTTCGGCGGTCTATGTTTATTCAAGGTTCGAGCTGGAAAGCCGGGAATTTGCCCGCACCTCGCCACATAGGTAGATCCCACACAAAGGCGCCTTCAACCACGAGCAACGCCTGGGGTGCGTATTATACGCGCTTTCGCGCTAAACCCACTGTAGTCCCTCAGAAATGACGGGTACCGGACCGGTCAAGGCCTTTTACAGGGGTACCAAGGCGAACCCTCGGCGAGAAGTCAAATACACTGGTGGGCCACGCCACGCATCCAGGAACACGTACACACGTACAAGGAGGACTCTCAATCTCCCCGGAGGACTCTCTACCTTTCATCACTCGGCCACTACCCACTCTTGGCCTTATCAGGGCGGACTCTCGGTCAGTGTACCTTAAGTTCACCGGCAGACATACCTCGCGTCGGCCGAGCGTATCCGGACTCCGCGGCGTCGCTAGCTAGACTTACCGTGGACGGACTTGACCTGTATGGCTTGGGGGGGATATTCTGCTCTGATTTAATAGTTAGAGGCGGTGAGGCCTGGACTATAATTAATTCCTAATGTCTATACAAATATCTAATGTTGATCGAGCTTTCGGTCTGATCCTACAACCGGACGAGTTTTCGTCTTAAGTGTGGATTCCTAAAAAGAGGCAAAAGGGTATCGACTATGACTACCTGGAGAGCTCGGCGGGAATTTATTAGGACCCGCCGAGCCCCACCGTCACTAACTAGTCTCCTGTCACTCTGGCGCGGTAAATGCGTGTAGCTAATGGGAGATCTCGGTCACCTTTCTCACCAATACTCGATATCGTTAAGTCTGGGCGCGGAGCTCTCGCTTCGCAGCCAAACGTCAACATCACAGCGGCCCCCGCCTCGACACGAGCCTACCCAAGTGGTAAGTGTCGTGGTTCGCTTTTTCCTTCGCCGGCATGTCGCGCCCATCGAGTCCTCGACGGGGCAGGTCAGTGGAGGACGTCGGCCGAGGCCTCACGGTAAGCTTTGTGAGGGTCTGCAGCACCTTCTGTTTCATGGCACTAACATCTCCTTTCTACTTCCATGCTGCAGTATGACCCACAAGCACTCGCCGGATCCTTAGCCACAACAATAGTTATCCTAAAAATAAGGATCAATTGTGTGGTACCAATTTCATAGTCAGGTCAGCTTTTATCCTAACCCCTTTTTTTAGGATAAAAGAGTGTTGGTCAGTTGGCTCAACTTCCGCACTTGAGCAGCACCATGTCTGACAGCAAACCATCCGAGGACGACGTGGGATGGTCTGAAAGCTACTCCGACGACGAACAAACGACTGCAGGAGCCTGGAAGCGTATTAGCTGCAACCAAGTACATGTTCACGTGGATAACGTGGACGCGCTTCTGTTGGAGAAGGCGCGAGAAGGAGTAGAATGTGTTGTCGGGAGACTACTGCTACGGATGTTTGGTACCACACAGCACAGTGCGGCGAATGTGAGCATATCACGCATCGTTTTGATGTGGTTGGACTCCACAATTATGTCCAAGTTGCAGCGGTTTGTGAACGTAAGTTTGGATGAGGCTGCAACCGTCACTATTGATGAACTCTTCTAGTTTCTGGAAGTGGAATAATGGTTGAGTTTTTATCACGTGACCCCTGGGTTCTTCTTCGACCAGGAAAACCGATCTCAATATCCGCCAGCCAAAAGCTGTCTGCTGTTTGAGCGATATCGCACTATTCTCATTGCTTTAGCCAAAACGAGTAGTCCCGAACTTGAGAAAACAAGCCAGTGGATAGCTCCGTTCAGCACCAATCGCTATACGACTCATGTAGCAGAGCTCGTTCGTCGTCTATGCGCTGACATAGGATTTGTACAATCGCTCACTAGATGATGATCTCATTCGACTACGTTCTGCTAGCGTTGATAACATTGGACTAGCTCATGTTCGCAATCCGAAAAAAGGGTAATGGAAATTGACAACGCATCTGAGTGACGTATTCTCTGCTCACGACTAACCTGTATGAGTAGGTATGGACCTGCGCAGCATGGAGTACTTTCTCTGGTTACTGGTCTATTTCTTGGAGGTCACGTTGCTGCTCGCGGGCAGTCGACAGTGGATATTGTTCGCATTCTTCAGCGTTCGTTGTGTGGAGCATCGACAGAGAGTCACATTCGCTTGCCTGGTATCGTGCATGCTTTGGATATGGGTTACCAATCTATTGTAGTCAATCAACAGATCACGAACGTCCGTGGTAGCATCATTGGTACGCACAAGTGCACGGGGAGATTCCCATTTACATTTGGAAAAAGTCCGAGCCAGTATCAGCAATTAATGTCTGAAAAGGGTGAGCGGGCAGAGCATTGGGCAAGCAAACGGCTTCCTATCCATACGGGCACGTCGCCTGTACATGCACATGCGCTGGCGTATCGTACGGGGCCTGGAAAAGTAGCTTTGGAATACACAACAATGGAAACGGCTGGCCCTGGGTATTGGACATATGTCACTAGTCCTTCGTCACACCACCATGATCGTCACGAAGATGATTTATTTTCGTCGTTTGAAGCCGGGGTGCAAGTGTTGACGATGTCACAGCGGGCCCCGGATTGGTTTGTGCTGCGTAAGTTCCGAATAGCGGGGTCAGTTGCAGCAAAAATTTTCAGTGTTATTGCTCGCTGTGGTGGAGATTCAACAACAGATGACACTATGATAGACCCCGCGAGTGACCCTGACGTAACACAATTATCCTTCTGTTGTCATTGCAACAACGTCGCCAAATATCTCTTGAAACTCAAGAAATTCTTAATGATGGAGAGGGATCGGTCGAACACTCACACTCCAGCGAGGCGCTTATGAAAAATAGGTGTGAAAAGCTCAAATGCATGTCCCGTGAAGCTTTCTTGCCGGTTTCGGGACGGAAAAGCGCTCTGGTTAACCGTCTTCTTGGTGTAAACACTGCCGTCGTACCCGAACAGAATACGTCAGCTGAAAATGGGAGGTACCAGATAGATGAAGCACTGTTATCGGCCTGGTTCATGGCACCGTTCTCAACGCAAGATACGAAGATTGGTTCCGCCAATGAAGAGAATATTGCTGACCACATTACAGCATTTCTAGACAAATTCTCGGAGCATCACGTCGAGAAGCTAAAATCGTACGGATTGTTGTGCAGGTACTACAGCCCAACTTGCTCGTATGCTTGAAAAAAATACTAACATGCTGCTGTTAGGAGAGGCATGCCAGTAGCAGCGTTTTCTCCAGATAATATTGCCTCAGTACTGCATACTTGGCGTGGACGTTTTAATGCGGTAATGGAGTATAAGACCCACACGACAGCGCGCACGGTGCAAAAGGAACAAAGTCTGGCATCGTCACATGGAAAATTTACGAGTGTGGAAGTTACGACTACAGGTTTTGGCGGAAGCCTTTGTAAAGTGATTCCTGATCGAAGTCATCGTCTCCAGATTTTGCAAAACATAGTTTGTGGTGGCGTGCAGGATGGCTTTCTTGTATACGCGTCCTCTTCATCCATTATTCGTGTTATTCACGTTGCTGTTGACTGTGGGGTTTCTTGGACTTATCGCGCTGCACAAGAAGCAATTCGGAAAGGATACCTTAGCTGGATTTTTCTGAAAATCGTGCTATACCCCATTTTGATTCTGATCAACTAGGGCATTGCACCGAACAAAGAACGCTGGAGCAAAATCTGATACTTTGGAAAGCTCTGGTGAAGGTAGTTAACGATAGGGGGTAGCCACTAGCGCCCACGAAGCACATGATACCAATTCTCATCGCGCTTTGGAATCGTATCAAGGGTGGCATCGATGTCAACTCACGATATTTGAAAAACGTGAAGCCAAAACATTTTCGGTTGTCTCCGACTGCAACAGTTTGGCTTCGAACACTAATGTCGCTGGTTTACAATGCACACCAGTCGTACTTGATGCTACAGGTTAGTGTTTTTGTTCGTTTCAGTTACGTTGCGCTAATGCGTTTTGTTTAGTCCCATTCATTTTAGATGAACAGATTGCTTTGCTCTTCTTACAAGGCCTACCGAAAACATAGACACAATCTCCCGAGTTTTGCAGCATTTTGTCGAGAAGCTGCTTTAGCACTATCCGAGAGACCAAGATCACCACGCCCACTCAGCACTATTAGTGAAAACGTTGACCAAGGATCCAGTCTTGAGCTGGGTGCCACGTTCATATACAAAAAAGATTGCATTTCCAGAGCGAGAAGGAGTGGATCGACATGCGTCTTTCAAACCAATCAGCACACCTCGCGGTAAGCATTATCGTATCTTTCAACAATTTGCAATTGCTGACGGCCGGTAATGTAGACTCAAATCGAAGGCACATTGCAGCGGAGCTGCGTTGTTTGTTGTCGACAGAGTCACGACATAGAAAATCAGGGCCACAGTCGTCTAGGATTCAAGACGAGTTTTGAACGCTCGGTCTGCAAAGTGTCGCTATGCCGTTCAAAGCGATGGGATACAGACCAGTCGTGCTTTGATATGTTTCACACCGAACAAAAGTTGCCAAGCCCGTGCAAAAACTCCCAACGCAAGACGTCGACCAAGACAAACGAAAATCGGGTGATACCTCCGTCCCTGAAAAGGTCCACATCACTCGAAACTCCCAACCTGCGAGCCCCAAGCATTCGTCTTTCAAGCAAGAGCGCTGACGCTCTTTGCGCCTGAAAAAAGCAGGCAATACCTCTGAAAGACGACTATAATTTATCCTAAACTTAAGGATAAACTACCGCGAAGCCGCGTATCGGCATACAAAATTTGGTCAAGCTTCAAGAAGGTGTTAGACACGCCGTAGGAACACACCCGTAAGTTTTAAGTAAGAGGAGATGACAATCTTCCATGTTATACATGTTACCACTCCATTGCTCATCAGGACACTTTAAACGAAGCAGCCAGAAATTGATCCTTATTTTTATCCTAAAAATAGTCTTGTTGGGGTTAGCGAACCGCGCGGCGTCGACAACCACCGTGCCTTCGCAATCGGCCGAAACCTCGGTGGGACCAACTTCCGTCTCTGACTCGAGCAGCGTGGAACCCCGAGGCTTCGGTCCGTTCGGGGACATCCCGTCGGTGCCCAGCCTCAACATCTCACTCCGTTCCAGCGCCCAGACTCGCTCGGTGCCAACTCCCGTCTCTGATTCGCACCGCGGGGCGCCGCCGAGCTCTGAGGCTGCGGTTTCGGATGGTGCGCGTCAATCGGATGATGTGCATCAAGCACCACCCTGTTCTTCACGGAGTCATCGGTCGGACGAGTCTGATGGCATATCGCCAAACCCGTCGCGCTTCTGCGACTTGGAAGATGGTGAAGTCGCGCCCACCGACACTTCGTCTCGCCGTCGCTCGCCGGGACGTGCTTGAGGGCGCGGTCTGGGACGCCACCGAGGACATGGCCTGTGACCTCCAAGACCACACTGAGCGACGCCTCTGACCTCGGCCACTTGATAGTTGGTCTGGAGTGTTTTCCTCCGTTGCAGGTCGACTCAGATCTCGACCGACGTTTGGACGGCGCTCAAACCCTCCGTGTAGTGATCAACGTATTGGTCCCCAGTGATCAGTCACCAGTTCCTTGCTGGGACGCTGAAATGGATGACCTGCGCCACGAAGTGAGCTACTACCAGGGACAGCTGAACCACTGTGACGCTCGGTTGCGCCAAGAGATTGACCAGCGTCGCAAATTTGAAGTCATTTACCACAAAGCCTCGGCCAAGAGAAACCAATTGGCTGACAAGTATCGAGCAGTCCGCGCCGAGCGGGACTCCCTGTCACGTGAATTGGATATTGCTATTAATACTCTCCGCCTGAGCGCCGAGATGTCCGATAACTTGAAAGCTCGATGCGAGAAGTACGAAGGTACGATCAAGGAACATCAAAAAGGACCGCGAGGAGATCTAGGCGGGCCTGATCTCGTAGGCTAAGACGGTGGAAAAGTTCAACGTGTACCTCCGCCAGCAGGACGCTCAACGTGCGAATTTGTGCACTTTGGACCTCGCCGAGGACTCGGCTCTGCCACCGGTTGTCACTCCAATGATCGATGAGCTCGGCAAGTGTGGGCAGCGGCTGACTGAGGTCGCAGTTGGGTCCAAGCGCCCTCACGAGAGCTCGTCGGGCGTTGCTACCACTTCAAGCTGTGGCGAGGCCGGTGGAACCTGAATCGACGGTGGCCAGCCCGGAGAAGTGGTTGTAGGCACTTCTCGGGAAGTTAAACCCTTGAACGCAGCCCCTTCAGCCTTAAACGCAGGTTACGGGGGACCGCGGACGAGGGTGGCGTGTCACCTTGTGAGTCCCTGTCGGTGTCGTTTATCTTCGAGGAGCCTGGATAGGTCCCCGGACGAGTTGTTTGATGGTTTGGAGGCCTTGACTAGTCGGGCGTAACGTTCAGGACTTGAACGCACTTTCCAAATAGTCGGGAGGTCGAAGAGGAGCAGGAACCAGGGTTGCTACCACGAGTTAGAACCCCAGAATATACACCCTTCCAGATAACCAATACAAATACAGAGTTATACACAAAACAAATAACCGCCACTTATTCTTAAACCCTCGGACAGTTGGTCGTACGCCAGTCAACTATCGACGTTCCAGGCACTGGTCAACCTGGAACGCACTACCTTCACGCGCACCACTCTCCGAAGAGAGATATACACAAACCAAATACAATCGTTCCTTGTACGCAGTCGATCAACTATCCCCGGGGGTGACTGCTAACTAACCACCTGAGATAACCTTGTGAACATGAAATGGGTAACCACTCTTACCTACACGCAGCGGGCCCAACTGGGATATGGAATACGCGGATCACTTAGGCGCCGGAGCCACCGATCCCCACGTAATTGGACTTGAGTATGTTGGGAGCTCCGCGCTGACCTTGTCCTTGGTGATCAGCGGACCCGATTCCTAGCTGGCACTTGCTTCCACTTGCGCAGTAGGGGGTAAACGAACGCTCTGTTTGTTATCTCCTAGACTATCGTTGGGGGTATGTAAAGGTATCCTTATTTGGTGTTCTTCTATGTTCATCATCGTGCATCTGGCGAAAAGCTTGATTTGGTTATACTTGGGGTAGCTTGTTTTGACTTGAATATACCAGACGTTTTTGCCTTGACTTGATTATATCCATCTTGGCTTGATTATACTAGCCAGCTGTTGACGTCAACACTTCCGGGCTGGATCTTGCGCAGCTTCAAGGTACGTATCTTTGTCCGTGACTGGCTTCTCGGGGGCTTCGTACACAACTGTGGGCAAGGTTCCACGAGTCCATCCATATCTGATACTGAATTTCATAGTCAGCCGTTCTTCAACGCAAGTGTATCCGGTATCTGCGTTCAGGGATAACTTGCACTCAGGGGCTTTGCCTTGCCTGAGGTTCTGCGGTCATAGGAAGGATGACCCCACTCGGTAGCGTGTGACGCTTGTCTGGGCTTGTCTCGGGTGGCCAGCGATCTGTGCACTGTGCACTTGTCTTCACGGGAATTTCTGGGCTCCGGGTGCACGGAATCTGTGTGCGTTCAAAACCTAGGCGAGGCGGGACACCGTACACGATACGTTCGTGCAGGCGATTTCGACGTTCCTCTTTGTGTCAACCCGCTTAAGTACGGGGGCGGCTTGGACAGAGATCCGTGCTCAGGGTTTCTCGTCTCAACGCGGTCTTCCAAGCCTAAAGGGCCCATCCTAGGTTTCTTCGCACTTCGTTCCGCGGAACACAGCCGGGTCCGGAGACAATCCCAGCCAATCAGAATGGCGGATTTAACCACGTCACCGACCGGGTCAGTAAGCAATTGGTGGCTTTCGGGAAAATCCTTTTCAGCCTCGTGTCAAAGCACATCTGGTAGCCAGAGCGACGCTCCGAAGCCACAAGTGGTCGCTGGCGGCACTTTCGCTGCCACTCCGGTCGAAGGCTCCGTTGCCGAGGTATCGGCTGAACCTCCAGCTAAGCGTCGTAAGTTGCCCGCCAAGGGATCGGCCAAACCTGCAGGGAGTTTCATACGTCCACAAGCAGTCTCCACTCCGAAGTCTCGGTCTTAAGCCAAGCCCATATCGCGTCTTGGCAGACCGTCGGTGAACCTCAAGGCGAACGCGGTGCCAAGTATCGTCCTGATCCTCAAGCTCCCAAGTCTCGCTCGGAGCCCTATGCAGCTTCTGGACCAGCTGTGGAGGTATCGGTGTCCGTGACCCCAATCACAGCGGTGACTCCGGTCTTTGCGGGCCAGAGCGTTCCCACCAAGACTCGGCCAGTTGCTGCGACTTTTGTTCAAGCTCGGTATCATCTTCGCCGAGGGATCGGGAGGCTGGTCCGCCGTCACCGCACCCATCGATTCGTTGATTATTTCACTGCCTGGCTCCCCGGCTCACTCCGAGGTTTCTGAGGCTCCAGCATCTCCGTCGCACGGGGCTGAGCTCTCAGGTGACGAGTCGGATGGCGACCGAGTTCTCGAAGAGAAGGTCACTGTGGTCATCGACAGCGACTCCCTTTCAAAGACTCGATGGTTTTCAAACCTCATCGAGATGGTGGCCCGGTTCGCCCAGCTCCACCGTTACCTCGCTCCAATCCCAGTCCTCGGTTGAGCGAGAGAACGCTTCGGGCGAGCTCGTCCTGGGGCTCGACGGCGATTCTGGTGCGGCTACCGAGGTTACGGACCTCACTGGCAAGGACGCAGGCGACGGCTTCGTGTGTGGACCTCCCTCCAAGAACTTCTGTGGCGAGGTCCTAACCAATTCTAGGCCAGGACCCATCAGTCAGAAGCCCGAACCCTACCACGTACCGGCCATATGTCACTGGAAATATGGATATTTGTTAACCCAAGTCTGGCCTTTGTACAAACTTCACGTTGGACTGGCTATATCTGGAAACTGGGCTCTGTGGACGTCAAGATGCAGCGACCCCGGACCCCAGGTCTGAGATGTGAATTCGGTCTGGGGGCTGAGGTCCGAGATGCTCTCTAGAGGTCACAGGTCTAGGGTTTCAGGCCTTGAATCTAGCCCTGGGTACAGATCTGGGCTTCGGCCTTTGGATCTGCGGTTTGAAACCACATGGCTGCTTAAGTCTCAGATTCCAGATCGAAGACCTAACAGTTTGGAGTACCAGTGGTTCTGGGACCTGAGAGTGATGTCAAAGTCTGAGATTTTGAGTTCAGTCTGGGGTTTGGCTGTACATCAGACCCTGATATGATAAGTCTGGGGTCTGGGAAGAGAGCGTGGCGTGCGGCGTCTGATTTCATCTCAGCTCTGGGGTGCCACAGCTGGGATACGGAATCAGCATCGTAAATTTTTGCCCCCAGCTCAGATTCCCAGCCTCAGGGTCCCAGAATTCGAGCCAGAATTGAGACATGTCAAATTGGTTGCACAGCCGGAGTATGGAGTCAGTATCATATTTTTGCTCCCAGCTCAGGTTCTCAGCCCGGCAGCCCTTCAACTCGGGCCAAAACTGAGACACGGCGATTGTGGGTGCAAGTTGGTGTCTGGATGCACGATGTTTGTGAGGTTAGAGTGGGGACTGGCGAAAGACAGCAGCTGCTCCGAGCCTAGGACGTGGCTAAGAGCTTACGGCGTGCCTGGAGGACCTGAAGTGTGACTTCGTGGTTTGGGATATGAAGTGGCTACATGAAGATGGCTACATTACTGGTCTGGGAGCTGCGGTAGTTGCTCTTTGAAGTTGGCGGTTGCCGCTTGGAAGGTCGCTCTGAAGGGTCGCCCCGTTGTGGCTTTTCGGCACCTGGAGTCGGGCACACAAGATTCGGCCTGACCAGTCGCCTATGGATTTGGGCCAACGGGAGCCACAGGATCTTGGTGTCATCTGGATTACACCTGATTTGTACCCAGAGTAATCAGTGTAATCAAGTGATGACAGACCAAGTCCGGCCAATGCCGACCACAAGATCCTGGCGTAATCATGATATCACTGATTTACACCCATGTATAATCAGTGTAATCAAGTGATGACTGACCCAGACAGGCCAATGGAAGGACGCCAAAGCAGCGACGCGCATTCACGGGCGCCGCCAAGCCAGTAGCTTAGTGGGTGTCTCACCCTTGTTCAAGGTGTACCCAGGAGATGTTTACACCCTTACTTGATAGGCCCTTTGTATGTGCATGTGCATGATACTAATCAGAGTTTTGCCCCGAAGACCGCAAGCTGCGGAGTTCGTTTTGCGCCGACGGACGTGTTGCTTCACAGGGACCAAGTCCCTGCCCCCGGCGGCGTGCGCAAGGCCAAGTGGAGTCGCTATGAGTGTTCTACGGTTAAGCTCAGCTAACTCCAACTAAATTGAAGTTCAATAACCAAGCCTTTTCGTGTTTCGGCCCGGTTTGCCTTCGTTGTTGTATTTCCACACGCGGGACATTGGTTTTACTGGTTTTGCTTGCTGGTTGGCTGGTTTCCTGGTGGTGCTTCATATTTTCGGGCGGAAGGTGCTCCACTCTGAGGTTTCGGCAGAGCAACACCTGGGATAGTGATTTCTGGGGTTGCTAGTGGTATCCGTGTGGCGCGAACAGTCTGGGATAGTGGTTCCCAACTTCGCTGTGTCGCCTACATCAAGGCGTGGTGCGCGGAAGTCCCAGGGTGCAGGGCGAGAACCCCGGATCAAGACAGGATCAAGCCGAACCAACTCTCGGGGCTACTCTGGTCTGAGGGGCGAGTGAAGACCGTTGTGCGGCTCTCAGTTTGAGCCGCCGGAGGAAGTGTCGTGACTGGAAGCGACTCGAAGCCGAAGTCGCTGGGCAAGGAGGAGACTGTTGAGGCCCTGAGTCCAAGGGCCTGAGAAGAGAAGTGGACTAAGTGTGTGTGAAGTGGACGTGATTATATTCAAGAAAACGGGGCCCAGCGGACTTCGCACGTGCGTACAAGGGCCTTCCAAGCAAGGAGCAAGCTTCGGCTGGGGGCATCTGGGAACTGTCGAGTTCGGAGGCAGCCGGTGTGGCCGACGCAAGTCTGGGCCCACAGCGTAGCCTTAGGAAGAACCAAGTCAAGGGATTGCAAGAGTGAGGAACACACGCCTCACCCAGCTTGGAATTTGAGATCAAATCTCAGATTCTGAGTTGAATGGTCTGAGATCGAGGTCTAGCCGCGAGGCTATTCCCTGATTTTGGAGCCCGCATCGCTACAGCTGGTGCGCGTGCCCAGATCAGGAAACGACTTTGGTGACGAACGTGTGCAAGTCATGTCGACTGCTCCCGACTCGAAAGTTACCAAGACAAGTGGTGACATGCTTGAGTCTTCGCTTCGGCGAAGTCTCAGAATTGCTGATTTGCTGGCTGAAGTGATGACGGAAAATACTGGGACGCCGAGGTCCAAGAAGTCGGAAAGAGTCCCAGAAAGTGATGATCTGAGCGTATCTACTGAGGAAGTAGCTGAGATGAGTGCTGAACCTGAAGCTGCGCCCAAAACGGAGGATGCTAAGCCGCCGCCCAGCTCGCCTGTGAAGAAGCAAGCTGAGACTGGTCGAGGTTCGGATCCAAGGCAAGATGTTCCGAGAAATGATGGTCCGAGTCTGGGATTACCCCCAGCGAGTCACAGTTCGACACATCGAGGAAGTTTCTCAGCTGAGATGTCCACTGCTCAAGCGCCGAGTCCCAGCCCGGAGCCAACTACCGGGAGTAGTCCCGGTAGCCAAGCCGAGGGTGGTGTGCTCAGCCTTTTGGGTAAGCGCGAGCTACATCTGAGAACGAAAAGTGTTTCTGGGGCTGGGACGACCCCTACAAGGCTGGACTGCGCCTGGTGTCACACTTCCCAGCTATGCAAGTGGTGGCGGTGCTTGGTCAAGTACTCTATGGCCTGAGCAGAGAACCACTCGCAGATTGCAAGGTGTGCCTGAGGGAGAAGCTGAGACTTGGGCTTTGGCCCCACTCCCAGAAATGACTGACGAAGAAATGCTGAGCTATGCGCGATCCCAGTTTGAGTTGTGGATGGGAGTCCCAGCTGAGACTATTCACCCGGTCGACATCGCGTACAATATGTGTCACGGTGGTTACAACCTGTGATGATTCATCAAAGCTGCTGAGTCGACCGGTCGACACTTGTTTTCTGTGACCCGGTCGCCTGCCGCTAGGTGGCTGAACGTGTTTCGAGCTGAGCGACGTCGACTCCCAGTCATCTCAGGCCTGAGAGTTGTGAAAGTTTCGCTGAAATTGCTTCCACCGATTGCCAGTGTGGCGCTGTTGCAGACTATGCTCTGGGAAGCTGAGTATGAATTTGAGAACCGAGTCCCAGCTTGGCCCAGCTTGGATGAAGTGTCTGGGATCCCAGATACTCAGGTCCGAGTTGAGATCGAGCGAATTGCTCATTTCCTTGGCATTGAGCTGGCGACTTGGAAATGTATGGTTGGTACTACGGCATACTATGTTCGACAAACCTCAGATTCACTTCAGACCCAGTCTGCCGCTCAGGGGTCTGAGACACAACTCGGATTCCCCGTTGATCGAGATGGAGATGTGGCTATGGGTGAGGATGCCCAGCTTTCCTTGGCCCAGAAGTGGTCATGCGTCTTCAGCTGACTGGTCTTCGGCCAATAAGCCCAGCTTCGAGCTTGGATGAAGAACCAATTCGCAAGAAACCCCCAGCTGAGCCATGAACCGGCTGAGATTCCGCTGCCCTCGTCGCGCTCAGATCCTTCGATCCCCCCAACATCTCTGCTATCCTGGCACGGGTCTGGGAGTGATTCGGATGCTATGCGAAGTGCAAGTGCGGGCACATTTCCAAGCGTGGTTGGTGCAAAAGCTGGTTCTGATGCCTCCATGGCTGCGAATGACCAAGGAACATACCTGTCTGGATTAAGTTCCCTGGGATCGTCTCTGATGTCCTTCTCAGATTATGGTGTTGGAGCTGGAACGTTTGGACCCACTTCGAGTGCAACGGTGATGATGGGATCTGTGACCTCAGCTGTGCGGAGTAATTTTCCAGTTGTAATGGTCTCCGTTATACCCCAGCCTACTTCAACCTCAGCTCGATCTGAGACTGGGACGGCCAGGAACGTGAACCCCTCGCAAGTACCATTGTCCGGCACACCATAATCTGAGAAGAACGCCCTCAGTAGCATGAATGACGTGGAACCTCAGAGAACTGTGACCCCATCTGTGAAGCCGACCTGGGAAGTTCATCGGACTCCGAAATACGCTTTTCCGGAAATTTCTCAGCCTCCTGTGATTGACACTGAACTGGAGAATTTGTATCAACGCGAGATTGCGAGTTCGAGCTGAGGCGGAAGCCAGAATTGCTGCGGCTCAGGCAAGACGAGCTGAGCTCGAGGCTGAGCTGTTGTGGAGCAAAGAGCTGACACGATTGATCACCGCGCTCAGCAGTACATTCCCCAGGCAAGTTTAAACTCAGCTCCCAGATCTCAGAAGTCAGAGCAACAACTCCAGTTGGAAGAACTGGAGCGGCTGGCCAAGCAGAGGGCTGAGGAGGAATCTCAGAAACGCAAGGAAGATGAAACCCGAGCTCAGTATATCTTGGGTGTGCAACGAAGTCTCAGAGAAGCTGAGGATCGAGCTCGGCAGGCTGAGCGGAAGAAAGCTGAAGAAGCTGAAGCGAGCCGCATCCGAGTCGCATCCGACCCGAATACGTATCTGAGCTGAGATTGATAAATGATAAATATATCCAAGCTCAGATCGAACACAAGAAGGTAGTGGCGATCCAAGCAGAGAAAATCCACCGCTTCCAAGCGACTCAAGATCAACTTCGCCAAACTGCTGTTTCTTGATGTCAGTCTGAGACCCCAACTCAGCTTACCCCAGCTATTCCGGTTACATCTCAGATTCCTGGATACGCTGTGACTGCTCATCTTGCTCAGCTAACGAGTATTGTGCAACAACTGGTGGAAGCCAGTCAGGGCAAGTCGAGTTCAGCTGGGAAAGCTCAGACTGCAACCAAGACCAAGACTTCTGAGATCAATTCTGAGACTAGGTCTAAGATGAAGTCAAGCTCAGTGTCCCGTCGAAGTCAGAAATCTCGGGCATTGCCGCCAAGAGACCCAGATGATAGCGGATCTGAGTCAGACGACTCCAGCTCAGGTGACGTTTCTCAGCACGAGCTCGAAAATCAGTTTGGAGCTGTGGCCCAGTCCAATAGTACGGATCCCAGCTCTGGGACTCAAGTGGTAGTCCAAGCGATAATTCCGCATGAAGCTCTGGAAAAGTTCGATGAATACGGGCCCCTGGAAGTCCGAGTCAACTTGTGGGGGGCGTTTCCTGTACTATGCCACGATGGTACCTTGGGATGAACGTACTCGGATTGTCCAGCTTCACATGAGACTCTCAGGTTCTCCGAAGGATTGGTGTACTCAGCTCTCAGATGATGTCCGCTCAGACTGGAAACAACTTTCCCACGTTTTCAAGAAGGAATGGTGCCGAAGCATTGGTTCCAAGGCTGAGCGGTGCTATGAGATGAGAATCCGAGACCGGGAGACCCCCAGAATGTTCTTCTACCAGCTCAACCGTGCTGCAAAGAAAGCCAACATCGCTTGTCTGAAGCCAACCCCAGACCATGAGGCGCATATAAGGCGCTTCATCAAAGCTGTGGGAGATTCTCGACTCTGCAAAGTGAGAAGTTTGCCACACTGAGCGAGTTGGAGGAAACTTTGAAACGTATTGAATCTCTGCAGCGAGATGAAACCGGGATGCTCAGCAAAAGCGAAGCCCATCTCAGACTGTACAGTTTGGCACATTTAAGCCTCAGCAACGACGAGCTGAGGGCCGGGCGTTCTTGGCTGATGGAGGAAATTTCGACTCAGATCTGAACAACATGTCCATTTCAAGGATGCCTCTGAGGCCCCCTCAGATAGTAAAGCTAAGACCGGAGGTGAGAATCGGAGCTCCATAGAGGCACAGAAGTCAGGGACGGAGATCCCAGAACCATCTGAGCTCAGTCATACAACGGCTCTGCTGGATGATGAGATTTACCGAGTTGCTGAGAAATTGACTTGGAAGCCCATATCCCAGCCCAGAAGTGATGAGTACCAGCATGCTGAGACTTGTGGAGAATGCGACAGCAGCCGCCATACTACGGAGACATGCTGGAGCAAGCTCATCTGTGGACGTTGTCACGAAGAGGGTCACCCGACTCAGTTCTATCGACGCCAACCATGTTCCAAGTGCGGCGAATACCATCACCAGGGTTTTTGCGACATGTGATCGGCTCTGAAAGCAGTACAGGATGTCATCCGTGCTGGGGGTTCCATCGAGGGCCTCGCTTCTGAGGAAGCCCAAGCTCTATCGGATGGCCCGGAGTTTGGGATGCCGTTAAACTACTAGGCTCGCTGGTCTGGGAACCAGTGCGTGACGAGCCGAAGTCCCAAGCATGCTGCGCACATGCATATGTGGGCTCAGCCCTTCCATGTTGGCGCAGTAATAACCCCAAATGTATGTCATCATCTGAGCAAGGATGTGTTTATGCCGTTGGAGCTGACCTCGAAGACCCAGACGCTGAGGCTGAGCTTGAGAACCATCTCGAGTTTGAATTAGTCCCAGGTCAGAGATATGGCTGGTGGAGCAATAACACTTTAATTGGTGAACAACGGACGGTGGGAAAGGTGCATGGAGCGATTTTCGATCACAGATTACAGATTATGTTGGATTCTGGGCTACTACGAGTTTTATGAGCTGAGATCTTGCACGCAGGTTAAGGCTCAGGCTCAGACGTGGTTTCAGACTCAAAGTAACTGGGGTCGGGGACGTTCCCACCTATGTCTTAGCACAAGCTAGGATCAAGTTGACGCTCGGAACCCGGGTTGTTTACATCATGGATATCTGGGTTGGCAATGTTGGAGAAGGCTTTCTGTCTCCTGGGAATGGACTCCATGATTGCTGCTGGGGTTCGCCTTTGTGCTCGCGAAGGCATGGTCCAACTCCCAGATGAGGAAAGTCTTTTCTTAGTTGGAGGACCTGAGGTGGATCATATTGGTTTGGAAATCGGAGTCAGAATGTTGGAGACCGCCTGGCTACAACCAGGAGAATCTGTGATTCGCCCAGTGAAATATGACCGTACCGACCCTCAGAAAGTCCAGGAATGGGCTGGGAGGGGCAAGCAATGGGTGACACAATTCATCTATGGAGCTGGGCGGAAACCGAGATCAGTCAAGATTGTCAATATCTCAGACCGGTTGACCCCAGTATATCAACACACTGTGGCTGCTTGTTGGGCGAGAAGGATCACCTGCCACATGGAGATTTTTTGGGCGGCCGCGATCTCGGAAGTATCGGGAATGGGCACAGTTGACCTTTGAAGCTGAGCCCTCTGAGGATTTTCAGAGACGGGAAGAGGAAGCTGAAAAACTCTGGGAGTTGAACGAACCCCCTGTCGTTGAGAAGCATTCTTATTACTGGCCCCAGAAGATACTAACGAACCCGAGATTTGCGAAGAAATCTGAGCCGGAAACCAAAGAAGACTCTGATATAGCAGTGGCCTATGTCGTCAAGGGCCAATCTGAGCCGAGATTTCCGATTATGGATCCAATTTCAGTTCAATCTCAGACCTGTCCGCCATTGCCACCGGAAATTCCTTCTCCGCCTGAGGAGGAGAGTCCCAGAAATAATGAGTGTCACGCTCAGATTGCGGGTCCAGATGTTTCTCAGCCTGAGAGTGACGAATCTCAGAGACGCTTCGATGGTGATGAGTCTGAGACCCGGCCATGCCCCGTGATACTTACTGGGGGTGGTGAAACTTCCGAGGGTGTTGATCAGGAACTGAAGAGAGTTCTTCCGAGACAATCTGGGACTTTTGTGGGCATCCGAGATCTCAGTTGGACGAGACCTTTGCTCGATGTCTGAGAATGGAGGCTGAGATAGATGAAGAGGTTACGGTGTTTTATCACGAAGGAAGCGCGCTGCTGAGCGATCTCCGAGATCAACTAGTGGCTCTCCCTGAACAGAAGGACTTGAACCCCAAAGCGGGCCTGAGCTCAGCTAACATCGGCGAAGTTGGTGAAACCACATCTGAGATTGACTCCCAGATCCGGGAGATCTTGGAAAGGTACCACACAAGTTTTCTGGGAGATGGGAACGCAGTCCCAGCCCCTGCGCGAGGTGTTGTCTGTGATTTGGATGTTGGTGACGCCAAGTTAATAGCTCAGCCCTCGAGATCGATTCTTCCACATCTGTTGCCGAAGGTGTACGATTTTCTCAAGAAATTATTGGAAACTGGACTGATCGAGACCTCACACTCAGATTGGGCATCACCCATTCTCATTGTGATGAAGAAGAATGGAGTTGATATTCGACTTTGCATTGACTACAGACTGGTGCACCAGCAGATTAAGCTAATACATTACCCTCTGTTTTTGATCGATGACTTATTGATTGTGTTTGAGAGTGCGATGTGGTTTCTGGGCTGTGCCTATGACGCTCAGAGCTAAGCTCATCTCAGCTTTTATTTGTCCGTTATGCCATTACCAGTGGACCCGCATGCCGTTTGGACTGAAAAATGCCCCGCTGATCTACCAACAAATGTTGGACAATTGTCTGTGGGGATTTGTCCGCCTCCCAGTCTCGGAAGAGGATCAGGTGGACCGAGATGTGCTTAGGTTTCTGGGAATTGAGCCAGAGGGCACAGATGAAGCTGATAATGAATTACCGGTGTTGTCTGCAGAACTTACAGTGTTTCGAAGAAACACCCCAGCCCCTCCGTAGCCGCACCCAGTTCTGGGACGAAGATCGTACGTCGATGAGATCGCCTATGGAGCTGAGACCTGGGATCAACTGTGTAGTGACCTGGATCGATTGCTGTACTGACTGCGATACTGGGAAATTCTGTGAGCCTACCCAAGAGCGAATTCGGTAAAAAAAAAAAAATGACGATCTCGTACTTGTACCACGAAATTGGGGCTGAGGGGATCCGAGCTCAGCCGAAAATCGCCAAGGGAGTCCGGGATTTGCCGTTCCCGTCGACTTTGAAGGGAGTTCAGGCTTGTCTGGGAAGTCTCAATTACTACTACAAGTTTATTGAAGACCACCCAGTTGTAGCCTTTATTCTCTATGAGTTGACCGACAATCAAGTCCGGGAAGGCCGAGATCTCAGTCGAGTTAAGGAGGCATTTGGGATCCTGAAAGAGAAAATTGTTTCGACGCCATTGCTCAGACACCCAGACAGGGAAAGGCCGTTTGTGATCATAGTTCACGCTAATCCCTGGGCTGTCTGTGCCGTGCTGGGACAAGAGTACGATGGGTAATTCATTCGGTGCGTTACACTGGAAGGGCGCTTCATGATCAGGAGCTCAGATACCACCTAGCTGAGAAAGAGGTTGCGGCCCTGCTCAGGGATCTCAGAGTTTTCTATACAATGCTGGTTGGATGCAAATTGCTGAAGGTCTACACCCGGTATTCAGCTCTGAAGTGGTTGTTCGGATCTCAGTCCCTGGAAGGTCGCTGTAAGCAGTGGGCTGCTCGCTTGGCTCCATGGCCCTTGGAGGTTCACAGAGTAGAGCGTGATGAAGACGGACTCGCTGCAATTCTGGGAGCTGGGATTAACCTCCGAGAGCAGTTTGACAAAATCGCTGAGAACCTGATCCCAGCTAAGGGACGTGTAGTCCGAGCTCCACCCATCAGTCTGGAGATGCTCGAAGCTGATTACGAGGGATGGCTGCTTAGTTTTGACGGAGCAGCTAAGCTTTCAGATCGGCGAGGCAGTTCTGGATGCATCCTGTGGAAGTTGCCGTCCTGGAACGTCGTAGAAGCTCGAGGTTTTCATTTCGAAGGTGTCACGGTGAATGAAGCCGGGTATCATGGTCTAATCGAGGGCACTCGCATGGCATCGGAACGTGGAATCTCAGATTTGGTTGTAGTTGGAGATTCGCGAATTGCTATTCAGCAGGCACAGATTTTGATTCAATGTTTGAACCCTGTGCTCCGATTATTGCTGGCTCAGTTCGAGTCTACCAGCCTCAAGTTTAAATCGCTGAGATTAGTACATGTCAAGCGAGAATTCAACGCTGCCGCAGATTATTTGACCTCAAAGACACTCCTTGCTAAGGGCCCAGTAGCGGTTGATGACCCGGTGGAGCTGAGTCAGCTCAGACAGATGAATCGGATCCCTGAGAATTGGTGAAGTCTGAGGTACCTGAACCTGCTAACTCCTCCGGCGGAACACTCGGTTGCCACAGAAACTGCGCCCGGACCCGAGACTGAATCAACCTCTCTCGAAGCTGCGGCTGAACAATTGACTCCTGACGCAAAGATTTTTGTGGTCACTTGTAATCAGGCCCGGGGCCAAGAAGCGGACGCTGATGCAGTCAACAAAACCCCAACTGAGACTTCAGAAATCCAGGCGGAGTTAGAGCCTAGGTGCGTACCTGAGATGGCGACGCCCGCCGCATCAATAGCCGAAAGATGACGACGAATCCTCGTGCAGCAAGAAGCTGAGCCCTGAACAAAAAAGCTCAGAGCTTATCTTAAAGGCGAGCTTGAGGACATGTCAGCTGCCGAAGCTGAAGATGTGACTAAGGTTGTGGATCGGTACGTGCTGGACTCTCGGGATATCCTATATTATCTGAGCCGTCCTACCCCAGCTCGACCCAGGGACGCCGCTGGGAATCTGAGATTGGTTATGCCTTCCGCTCTCAGGAACGACCTGTTGCAGCTGAGCCATGAAGATTATCAAGGTGGCCATCAGGGAATTACTCGCACCTTCGAGAGACTACGCCAGGAATACCACTGCCCTGGATTGTATGCAGATGAGGAGCGCTATGCCAAGGAATGTGTGGATAGTGTCACTGCTAAAGGAGCTCTGCGCAACCCAGGGCCTTCGTGCGGAAATATTCTGGCGTTACCGCCCTTTGAGGTGGTCTCTATGGACTTTGTGACACATCTTCCTTAGTCAGACCGTGGCAATGCGTTCCAGCTGTTTTTCCAGTGTGCTTTCTCAGGGTATGTCACTGGGCGGCCTATGAGTTCAACTACAGCTCAGGATGTGGCTGAGGTTAACATGAAATATGTCTTTCAGAGGTTTGGAGCAAGTGAAATGCTGCGCCATGGCCGCGATCCTCGGTGTATGAGTGAGGTGTTCACCAAGTTCCGGGAAATGCTGAGAAGTCGACAGCGTGCGACCCTAGCCTACCGCCATCAGGCCAATGGCCAGCAAGAACGCTCTGTGCAAACCGTAGTCCTAGCTATCCGAGCTTACGTTTCCGAGCCTGACCAAAGCGACTGGGACGACCAAGTGGAGAAGTTGATGTGGGCTCTGAACACGTCCTTCGATGCTACTCGTCTCGACACTCCGTTCTATTTGGTCCACGGTTGGGTCCCGAAAAGCACCGCCTTAGGTATACTGGGATCCCCCCAGCTGGGTTGGATCAAAGGACTGTTTATGAGTGGCGACGGAACGTGAGAGACAATGTGAGTACGCCCAAGCTAGGGCCAAGGATCGCCAAGCTAAAGCCAAAGAGAAACGTTCGGAGGCTCAGAATACGGTCTGGGCTGAACTCTCTGAGAGGCTGAAGTCAGGGTTTGCTGTCGGTGATGCTGTTTGGTTATACTTGGCCCGAGTGCAACCTGGACTGAGCAAGAAATTCGCTCATCTCTGGCATGGGCCGTTCCGGATCTTGGAAGTCTCAGACGACTATCGGTGCAAGCTGAAAATCGAGGTGACTAGGTAATAGCTCTACCCGTGGGTCCACATGATTCGACTCAAGCCACGAGCGCTGTTCCCAGACCGACCCACAGCATTGAAATTTCGGAGGAAGATGACGTAGATGCAGCTCTACTGCCCGAGGATATTGATGAGCCCGATGAAACGCAGGATATCTATGAGGTTGAGGCCATCCGAGATGCCCGTTTGGTCAAGAGAACCCGGACATCGAGAAGAGTCCGAGAGTATTTGGTAAAGTGGAAGGGTTATCCGGAGCTGGAGTGGCTGCCAGTGTCGCAGCTGAACTGTGGAGCTTTGCTTTACGAATTCTACAAGAGTACGCGAGCGCAAGCACGGTTTAAAGCTATGCAGGCTGGCGATGAACCTCCTGAGCCTCAGGCTCAGTAGAGGTGTTCAGCCTAAACCGTGCATGTGTTAATGTTGCTTTGCGTTTGAAATTTGTTGAAGTTTTACGTGTTCACTCTATTCTGAATATGCCTGGAGTGGGCTGAGGTGGTTCCCAGCTGAGGAAGTGAAAACAAGCTGCAACGCATAAGAACTCAAGTGACACACGCAATGCAAAATTGTGAGAACGTCATATTAAGTTAAAAACGCTACGTCTCTTTGACTTACTCCTCCTCCTCTCCTTGGTGGCGCCGAAGGCTCTCCAAAACTCTCTCCAGCTCAGCGTGGTCGTAAATGATGCTAGGGTGGATCGGATTCTGGGCTCGCTCTTCATCGTCCATCAAATCGCTTTGAAGCTCGACAGGAGGCAAGTTCAGGAACGCGTCGTCTGAGCTGCGGGTAGCGAACTGCGCGCAAGCCGGTTCAGCGTCGTCCAAAGTGTCGAACTGATCTGGGAGCGGATCTGGTGGCTTGGGTCGCGGAGGCACCAATGGCATGGATCGTGAGGGACGTCCCAGAGCCCAGGCCCGTACCATATGTCGTCCGTGTAACCCTTGACGCGCTGCAGATCCGCCATAAGCTCCCGGCGCCGAACCTCGAACTCAGCACTACGCTCCTTGCGATCATGGTGAAGGCTCACCAGCTCTGGAATGTCGAGAAGTGCAGCCATGGCTTCATAGACAAAACGAGTATCCATCGTGACCCAGTGTAGGCGTTCCCAGTATGCCCGCCGCCACAGACTCATGAAGTTGACAACGCTTTAGAGCGCGAACCATGGCCGGACCCAGAGCGCGACATCGAAAGAACACCAAAGTCTGGATCCGCTGATTCCACATGGCATCCCAGGGTTTCGTCTTGAGGTGCTCCAAGTATTCGACCGGTTCCCAGCGCTGGTGCAGGTGCTGAATGTGGCTCTTGCACGGCTCGTATCCGGGGAAGCCGAATGTTTGCCGAGGAAGGTCCTGGACCCTGATGCCATAGTGCTGCCTTAACCCGGCTATTGCTCCTCGATAATACCATCATCTGGGCGCGCTGCAGGTCCTGCTCTAGAGCGGGAACTCGAGCGAGATGGGATCTGCTGCGAGGCCAACGTACGAGCTTGGTCAATCGCTTGGTCAGACACCGAAAGCTGCGGATCAACAAGACTGGTCCTACCATGCGAAGTCATGGAGGGGCGAAGTCTTGCCGCGCTTGGAAGCTGAACCACCGGCAGACGAAGCTGAATCACGTGTCCGTTTGCCTCCGCTGGAGCCCTCTTCCTGAAGCGGGGCCGGCCTTGGAACTCTTGAATTGGAAAGAACCGCCACTGCCCAGCTCATCATCGTCATCGTTGACATCGTCGACATCGTCGTCGACATCTGAGAAGTCGATGTCGATCGAAAAGTCGTCGTCTTCGTCTTTCTGGCTGGGCTTCTCAGGCAAGGGATCCCAGTGAGGCGGCTGCTGGCTCTGGTGCACGTCGAGGGCCCGCTTGATCGCTGCCTCGTAATATGCTGACGGCACGTACGCCAACCAAGGCGTGGAGTCCAATTGCTCCCAGTAGATCGCCGAGACTAGCATACTGACGAGGGCCTTCTTTCCAAATTGGTCGTGCAGGAGCTGCGGCTTCCCGGTCTGGTCCACCATATCCCAGAAGTCGACGCCAGCGCGCATCAATTCCCTGACGTTGCCACGGACATGCTCCCACGGCAGATGTCGAAGGAGTTTGAGCGCTGCTAAACGATCTGAGACCCGAGACGGAGATTCCTTGGAGGCGCGAACCTTCTGGGACGAAGGGTATCCGGGCAAGTTCATCCGATCGCTGATACGCGTGATCCTAAGGAGCTTGGATGGGCTCGTGCTGGAAGCGGCGAGAAAATCTGAAGACTGGCTCGGCTGGGCCGGAGCTTTTGGTGCCTTGCCACCAGCTTTTCGAGTACTGCTCAGCGATGGCGTCCGGGCGGAGCCAGACTTGGGCTTACCCTTCCGCTTGGCTTTGTAGTAGAAGTGGCCTTGGGCTGAGCTGAGGCTTTCACTTGAGCCGGGGCCGAGGTGGGAACCTGAGCCGATGTTGCTGGTGTTGCTGGAGGCATAGCGGAGCCCAGGAGAGATGTTAACGTTGAAGCTGCAGCGCTGAGGCCGCCGCCGAAGCTGGGCTTGGAACTGGATTCTTGGTGCCGAGAGGAACGTAGGGCCCGCAGTCATCCAAGTCTGGTCCCGCGCCGAGATCTGAAGCGTCGTCCTGAAGCTGACTGGGACGTCCGTCTGGCTCTGGAAACGCTGAACCAGCTCGTACAGGCGTGACCAATGACCGGAGGTGTTACAGTTCGCCATCAGGAAGTTCATCAGCGTCTCGGCCGAGAACGGGACCGCGCTCACCAACTGGTGCTTGGGCTGCGTGGTGTAGACGTCGCTGGCGTGTAAGGAGCTCTGGCAGGCTACGAGGTCGCTGCCGCACTTCTTCAGCTGCTCACAAAGCGTTTGGTTCTCAGCTTGCGCATCACTCACCTTCTTGGTTAGCGCTTGAACTTCGGTTTCTAGCCGTCGAGCTGGGCTGGTGGCTGCGCACTGAGTTGAGCCCGAAGTTTCTTGTTCTCGGACAACTGGAAATTGAGCTGAGCTTCAGCTGCCTGGAGCTCATCCCGGACCGCCTGCTCCCGCCAGGCTGCGGCCTATCATACTGGTGAGAGCGTTGGTAGTCGCGCATCTCCTGAGCGTGGCGCTCGCGGTCGCACTTCAGCTCCACGATCAGCCGGTTGATCTCGGCCGAGAGCTGCCCGACTTGAATGTGGGTCGCACCGCCGGGGCTGGGATGTTCGAGCGCTTGAGCGTAGTTGAGCATGCGCTGCAAGCACTGGGCTGTGCCAACAACGCGGCGCGCGAAGTGTTCCACGCCGAAACATTGCACCAAGGGGGCGGTCTCTCGCTCGAACTAGATGCGCGATCGTGGATCCGAGAAGTTGAGCGGTGCGGAGGCGACTGACTGACTCACGTCCTGCGAGGCGGTGACATGCGCCATCCTGCTTAGCCACGCAGGCTCACTTATGGGGAAGCGCGTGACGTCCTCGATGCGCGCGAACCCACCTATCCCATCGACGAGGTTCGCGTGGTTCTCGACGTCGGGAACCGTCGCAGGGACCCGAATGATGGACTGCAGCGACGGGTGGCGTTGCGAGGGACTGAAAAGCGTGAACGACTGCCGTGGACCCGCCAGAGACGTCGCCGAAGGCGTCTGCAACGCTAACTGAGGCGTCAGGACTGTCGTACCGACCGATGCGAGCGTCGTGGACGCGGAGGGGTGTGTGGCCGATGTGCAGGAGCTCGTGGTGCTACCGGACGGTAGCTGCGAAGCCGGCAGTGCCGGTGGAGAGCGCGGTACCGTCGAAGCAGATGTCGGAGTCGCCGGGGACATACTGGGGCAGCCGAAGACGTCGTGGAGCCCCCGTGCGCCCTCGAGGAGGTCGCCATCGCCGTGAATACGGAGGCGGAAGCCGTGGGAGTGCTGCCAGAAGCCGTGAACGTGCTACTTGTGGTCGTGGACACGCTGCCGGAGGTTGTGGAGCCGCAGGAGTGCCCCGTGAACGCATCTTGTCCACCGCCACCTAGCGATGGTGCGGGAGACGCTGGTCGGCCGCGTGATCGTCGGCCGTCCGAAAAATGTGCTGCGCGTGCCAGCGCTGCAATGTGAAGTTCTGTGACTCCGGACTGTTCGCGAAATGGCTGGGCCCGAGACTCGGGAGCCGCGGCAAGATATTTCGCGACCGGGACGGGGCGAGTGTTGGCATCTTCCGGTTATGTGCACTGGGGCCAACTCGATAATGATCTCTTTGGACCGAGCGCACATAGGGGACATTTGGGACGAGGGCCGAGCCAATTCTAGGCCAAGACCTAGCAGTCAGAAGCTCAAACCCTACCTCGTACCGGCCACATGTCACTTGAAACATGAATATTTGTTGACCCAAGTCTGGTCTTTGTACGGACTTCAAGTTGTACTGGCTACATCTGGAAGTTGGGCTCTGGGGTCGTCAAGATGCAGCAACCCCGGACCCCCAGGTCTGAGATGTGAATTCGGTCTGGGGGTGAGGTCTGAGATTCGCTCTAGAGACCACAGATCCGGGATTCCAGGCCTTGAGTCAGACAATGGGGAGACAGCCGAGCTTTGGCCTTTTGGATCTGTGGTTTGGAACCACATGGCTGCTTAAGGCCCAGGTCCCAGATCTCAGATTGGTAACCTCACAGTTTGGAGTGACCGGGGTTCTGAGACCTGAGAGTGATGTCAAAGTCTGAGATTTTGAGTTCAGTCTGGGGTTTGGCTGTACATCAGACCCTGATATGATAAGTCTGGGGTCTGGGAAGAGAGCGTGGCGTGCGGCGTCTGTTTTCATCTCAGCTCTGGGGTGCCACAGCTGGGATACGGAATCAGCATCGTAAATTTTTGCCCCCAGCTCAGATTCCCAGCCTCAGGGTCCCAGAATTCGAGCCAGAATTGAGACATGTCAAATTGGTTGCACAGCCGGAGTATGGAGTCGGTATCATATTTTTGCTCCCAGCTCAGGTTCTCAGCCCGGCAGCCCTTCAACTCGGGCCAAAACTGAGACACGGCGATTGTGGGTGCAAGTTGGTGTCTGGATGCACGATGTTTGTGAGGTTAGAGTGGGGACTGGCGAAAGACAGCAGCTGCTCCGAGCCTAGGACGTGGCTAAGAGCTTACGGCGTGCCTGGAGGACCTGAAGTGTGACTTCGTGGTTTGGGATATGAAGTGGCTACATGAAGATGGCTACATTACTGGTCTGGGAGCTGCGGTAGTTGCTCTTTGAAGTTGGCGGTTGCCGCTTGGAAGGTCGCTCTGAAGGGTCGCCCCGTTGTGGCTTTTCGGCACCTGGTGTCGGGCACACAAGATTCGGCCTGACCAGTCGCCTATGGATTTGGGCCAACGGGAGCCACAGGATCTTGGTGTCATCTGGATTACACCTGATTTGTACCCAGAGTAATCAGTGTAATCAAGTGATGACAGACCAAGTCCGGCCAATGCCGACCACAAGATCCTGGCGTAATCATGATATCACTGATTTGCACCCATGTTAATCAGTGTAATCAAGTGATGCCTGACCCAGACAGGCCAATGGAAGGACGCCAAAGCAGCGACGCGCATTCACGGGCGCCGCCAAGCCAGTAGCTTAGTGGGTGTCTCACCCTTGTTCAAGGTGTACCCAGGAGATGTTTGCACCCTTACTTGATAGGCCCTTTGTATGTGCATGTGCATGATACTAATCAGAGTTTTGCCCCGAAGACCGCAAGCTGCGGAGTTCGTTTTGCGCCGACGGACGTGTTGCTTCACAGGGACCAAGTCCCTGCCCCCGGCGGCGTGCGCAAGGCCAAGTGGAGTCGCTATGAGTGTTCTACGGTTAAGCTCAGCTAACTCCAACTAAATTGAAGTTCAATAACCAAGCCTTTTCGTGTTTCGGCCCGGTTTGCCTTCGTTGTTGTATTTCCACACGCGGGACATTGGTTTTACTGGTTTTGCTTGCTGGTTGGCTGGTTTCCTGGTGGTGCTTCATATTTTCGGGCGGAAGGTGCTCCACTCTGAGGTTTCGGCAGAGCAACACCTGGGATAGTGATTTCTGGGGTTGCTAGTGGTATCCGTGTGGCGCGAATAGTCTGGGATAGTGGTTCCCAGCTTCGCTGTGTCGCCTACATCAAGGCGTGGTGCGCGGAAGTCCCAGGGTGCAGAGCGAGAACCCTGGATCAAGGCAGGCTCAGACCGAGCCAACTCTCGGGGCCACTCTGGTCTGAGGGGCGAGTGAAGACCGTTGTGCGGCTCTCAGTTTGAGCCGCCGGAGGAAGTGTCGTGACTGGAAGCGACTCGAAGCCGAAGTCGCTGGGCAAGGAGGAGACTGTTGAGGCCCTGAGTCCAAGGGCCTGAGAAGAGAAGTGGACTAAGTGTGTGTGAAGTGGACGTGATTATATTCAAGAAAACGGGGCCCAGCGGACTTCGCACGTGCGTACAAGGGCCTTCCAAGCAAGGAGCAAGCTTCGTCTGGGGGCATCTGGGAACTGTCGAGTTCGGAGGCAGCTGGTGTGGCCGACGCAAATCTGGGCCCACAGCGTAGCCTTAGAAAGAACCAAGTCGAAAGATTGCAAGAGTGAGGAACACACGCCTCACCCAGCTTGGAATTTGAGATCAAATCTCAGATTCTAAGTTGAGTGGTCTGAGATCGAGGTCTAGCCGCCAGGCTATTCCCTGATTTTGGAGCTCGCATCGCCACAGGTCCCCGTACAGTAGCTCCGGACCGTGTTTCTACCCCCGTCTGGCTAGATCCACCCGCGCCGTCCAGCTCCAACGCCTTCTGTAACGGGGTTACACGCACAAGTGGCTACAAGCCATTTGTGATTTTAACAGATAAGATATCTGTTAAAAGTTTTAGATACTTCCTCACCTTGGTGTAAGTCACACCAATGGATACATTGAAGTGGGCCACCACAATGAGTGGTCCACACCTACCCAAAGATTCTATTGGTAGAAAGCAGCATCTTTCTACCAATCAGGGACATGCATATTAGCAGGGTTCTGACAGCCAGCCGCTGCCAACCCTTTCATAGATGATAAACAGTTTTTAGCAGATTTTAGAGGAAGATCAATTTACAAACAATACAGTTCTCATTTTACCTAATCAAAGTCACTTGGAGTCTTATCTGATTTAAATTATATTTGTGTATTCAAATATAATTAACAAGTAATTACGAAGTACTTACGCTACCTCATACACGTTGCGCAACGTGTAAGCTAAAGTAGTGAGTCAAGTTAGACCCACTACACCTGGTAGCACTTTGTAGTCCGTCCAACGACCGACTGCTTGACGTTCGTACGAGGTGTACGAACGCGGAGCCGAGAACCACATGAGCACGGAGGTGCCCATGGAGAGCTCCAACACGCCTGCAACGCATGTTGCACGCGCCGACTGCCCCCACCTGTCTGACCCAGAGTGGGAAGCCCTCCAACGACTGTCAACAGTCATTGGAGAAGCGGCGATAGCTACGATGCTGCGTACGCTATCGCCGACGGAGCAACATGGTGTTGCTCTGGGGTTCATCATGAAGGAGCAGCGTGATGCTGCTTCCTCAGTGACGGCGTCGTCAGGGACGACACCGCGTGCTCAACCATTAAAGTTGAGCGTAAGCAATTACGTGGGGAGAGAGGGCGAGCCTCTCCTCCGATGGCTAGTCGAGCTCGACACAGCCATAGCGGCTCCACGCATCGTCGACCCGCTGTCGAAGGTCGCGTTCGCCATGTCCTGCCTTGGCGGACGCGCAAGGAGTTGGGCGTATGGGCGCCGACTCTCCGATCCTACGTGCTTCAGCACGTACGCAGTATTCAAAGAGGAGCTCAAACAAGCGTTTGAGCCCCCGCAAAACGAGTTCCGGTCGAGGGCGGAGTTCCTCGACCTTCAGCAGGGTAAGCATGACGTTCATGCTTACGCGCAGCGCGCACGATATTTGGTATCAAATATCGTGACTAACCCGATTGACGAGGCGACCAAGGTCGTCACGTTCATGAAGGGGCTTAGAGATGGGCCTGTGAAGACCTATCTCTTCCGAGAGTACCCGAGTACCCTCGAAGCTGCAATTACTCTTGCCATGCAAGAAGCGTTTAGCCTGCGGCAGGCTAAACTGCATGTGAACGTGCCGAGGTCGCAACCGCGCCCGGTAGCGAGGACGGGAGGTCCGGAACCAATGGACCTCTCGAACGCAACGACTACTGGTTACCAGCAGCAGGGAGGTAACGTGCGATGCTTCCGTTGCGGAAGGATCGGTCACTTTGCACGGGAGTGTACAGCTCCCATGCCCCCTGGAGGTGGCCGTCGTGGCGATGCTAGGCATCGCCGCGGACCAACAAAAAACGCGAACATCCAGTAGGCGCGGGGCGCCCTACTGGTAATGCAGTCACGCGTGCCGACATCGGGCACGCGACGCTGAGGACTGCAGCCCCCAGTGAGATCAGCTCTCACTGCAAGAAACAAGATGACAGGCCGAACCTAGTCATCGTGATGGTTTACTCGAAGAGAGCGAGTGACTCCCTTCGAGCTTTGGTAGATTCAGGCGCGTCGAACAACTTCGTTCGACTACGAAGCCTGCCGAGACTTGACTTCGAGGTGGTAGATACCGGAACAGCCGTGCAGTTCGTCTCCGGATCAAGATGCCTTTCAAGCGTTGGTCTCGGTGTTACCTGGATGCCCAAGGTCGGATCCACTGCTCGGCCGAGGTTATGTTTGAACCTGCTGTACTCGGTGGACAACCTGCTCTGGGCCCCCAAGTCCGCCGATTGGTGCAAGGATGTTATCGAACTGGATGGGCAGGAGCCGTGGCGTAATTGCTGGGTCGACGTCCCGGCCCAGCACCCGTACAACACCAAGTTCGCTACATGCAACCCTATTGTACCAGTGTTTGTCCCTCGCGGGATGACTCTGCAGCATGTAGCGTTCGCGATTACTATCGATCCCTCGTTGAATCCCCAGCAAGTGGGTTCGCGAGTTCACCGACTTCCACGGTCCACCTACAGCGAGGGTTCGTGCTTCTGGAGGTGCTGCGGATGCTGACGAGCAAGAAGCTGAAGGATCAGATGAGGTAGATATCGTGGAGCTAGTCGTTGACTTGGATAACGAGGACTCGGAGCAGGAAGACGAACCCTCAGCGGGCAAAGATGCCCGGAAGCAACCCACTGCCGAGGACTCGTTGGAGGAGGTCAAAGGTGGCACCAGCGGCACCGACACTTCGGCCCCAGCCTCAAGCTCCAAAGTCTGATCCTCCCGTCGTGCACTCAAGTGAAGAAGACTTCGAGGACGACCGAGCTGTTGAAGACTCGGCAGCCAAGGTCCCAACTCCATCTTCGGCTTCAAGCGTCGAACCCTCGGCCGCGAAGTCCGTTTGCCGCACTCCCAAAGCGACGCGGCTCACAGTCACCGCTCGGGTCTCTTCTGACTCGAGCCACTGAGACCTCGGTCTCCCGTTTCAAGTTTTCCCGTCCGTTGCCGTAGCTAGCTCAGAATCTCAACGTGGTCGTAGTGTCAGGGCAGCTAGTATTCAGGCTTAAGTTAATCGTTATTTGACCATTTTCGTGTTTTTCATCATCTTTCTCTAATCGTAATATCCATTCGTAAGCTCGTTTCACATAACGTGCAAATATACAATCATTTTGGTGCCGTAGTAATTTTCGTCTACTTGGGTGGGCTGCGTCGCCCCCTCTCCCCCGGCAGGTCATCATTGACCACGCGCTGCAGCTAGTCCTAGTCAGCGACTTGAACCATCTGCAGCCGCTGGTCACGGAGCGTGCCACGCAAGTAGTCGTACAGCAGGCCGCCACAAGACAAGTTGGCGGCCAGATCCCACGAGGGCTCATCGTAATCAGCCCACTTTACCAAGAACTCCCTGACCGAGCGTTCGGTGCTGTTCGAGAGAGGGACGCGATCATCTAGGATCGCCTCTACCTCGTACGCGCCAGCGAGCTGGTCAGGTTCCCAGCTATCTTCTGGTAATAACGACTCGTCAAAGTCAAGTCACGAATCCTCGGTGACGTCTGGGGTCAACAGAGCTCTCGGTCAATCTCCGATTTCCATCACAGCTTTTAATCGCGACACATGTACCACCGGGTAGAACCGGTACCCTCTTCAATCAGGCAATTCAAACTCGTACGCATACTCGTCCACCTTCTTCTTGACACATAAAGGTCCATGCGAGCGGTGTGCGAGTTTCTTAGTCAGCCCAGGTTTCACGCGCCCATGTATAACCACAAACAATCTCCAGGATTGAAATGAGCGCTCGTCACCGATGTCTCATCAGCCTCACCGAGCTCTCGCTCAGTATCGGAAACGCCGCCTTCTCCTTGTACTGACCTAGGCATGGCTTCCCTTTCCACCCTTCTCAGCTCGGCGAGCTGTTCTGGTCGCCTGACACTCCTTCGCCATAGTCAGGGCAATTTCGTGCTGTCGGTTGACCTCGCGTCACCAAGCTAGGGCATCAGACTCCCAACCGAGTCCTCGCTTGAGGGATGAAACCCTTGCTCGAAGACTCGACCGAGCGTCCCAGCCACGCACGAAATAGAACGGGGTGTCTTTCCTGGTTGCGTCATGCGAATTGTTGATAGCAAAGATTAGCTTCTCCACAATCTCATCCCAAACTTGCTTGGGCGGGCCCTCCACATACACTCGCACTTGCATTACGGTCTTCAGCGAGCGTTCCTGTTGGCCGCTTGCTTGTGGCCAATAATTCAAGGTAGCTCGAGACCTCGTTTGCATCATATCGGTGAATGCTTGGAACACATCCCTCATGAAGCGTGGGTCGCGGTCGTGTCGTATTAACGACGGCGCACCGAACCTTCGGTAGACACACTCTTCGAATGTTTTTGCCACACAGAGGGCTGAAGTGTCGGCCATTGCCTTTCCCATCACAAAGCCGGTGAATGGGCACTGAAATAATAATAGTACTGTGCTCCCTCGCCAAGTCCTCGGTAGAGGTATAGCGAAGTCCATCGACACAATTTCCAGCAGGCGCTCGGCCAGGATGTTCCCCGGCGAATATCCATGAAACTGTGGAACACTTTTGCTTGAGCTACAATCCGGACACGCGCGTACATGTTTTTCCACACCAGCGAATAGGCCAATCCAGTAATAGTCTGCTTTGAATCGGTGGCAGGTTCGAACGATACCTTGGTGTCCACCCTCCAGCGAGTCATGGCAATCTTGCAAACTCTCTTGGTCCATAGGTGTCGGTACCACTAAACGAAGTGAATCCTCGGGGGCGCGTTCTTTTCCCCACCGACGGTTCGCTCCAACTAAATAAAGTAGCCCGTCTTCACTTAGCACAAACTTGTCAGCCATTTTCCAAGCTCCGCGAGCGGCTTGGTAGCCGAGGCTTGCTTCTTCTCCTCTCAGTACCGCCTTTAGGTTAGACCATCGAAGTTCTTCATCTTGGCTGTACTTATGCGCCGACGGCATTCTTCCTGCACCACCGAGGGGTCGATGTCGTGAGCACTCGGTTGGAGTATGACCGTTGCGTCAAGTCTCGGTTGGGTGGGTTCGTCATTTGAAACCTCGGTACTGACCCCAGTTGGCTCAGACACGGGTTCTTCACCAGCTTGACTTCCGACCAAGCCTTCGTCAGCAAAGCGGACGCGCCTTCGTTGTCCTTTTGATCGGCGTCTCGTCACCGCATCTACGTGTCCCGATTCCCATACAAAGTCGAAAAACTTCCGTCTACGGTTTTGATCATGCGTTTCAAGTACTCACACAGAGTTGAAAGAACGTGTAGTTTCTTCCACCGAGCCTTCCGAAGTGTCGGCCGGGGTTTTCAAAGAGTCGGGTGAGGTTTCGTAGATGACTTCTCGGATTCGATTCAATTCCATCCGTTCTTGCTTCCTTTCGTCACTGTCCACCACCACCGAGGCCTTCTTTTCCAATGTTTCGCTCGCGAGCGAATCAGCGGCCGCATTAAATTCGCGTATTGCATGCAGGTATTTCACCGAGCGAAGTCTCGCCGTGAGTTCCTTGTGCTTGTTCAGTTGTGTCATTAGGGACTCCTTCCGACATGCGATCACCCCTAGGTATTGCCGGATTGCGCGTCTCGAGTCCCCAACGATAATTAAGTCCTCAGACCCATGTTCTAGGGCGGCTGAGACACCATTATTCATACCGGTGTATTCGGTAAGGTTTACCGTCGAGGTCTCGAGATAAGCACTCGCAGCACTATGTGGAATTCCGGGAGTTTCCACAAAATCCAGGCACAACTGCCATAGCCACCGTGTTTGTCGGGCTTGGTTGATCCATTGAACGAGAGTACGAAGCCTCGGTTCGCACGGGGCAACCGAGCGTACAATAGTTGCGGGTCCATCCGAACGGTCCTGGAGCCACGTGTCGGTGGGGTCACCGAGGCCAGCGAGTCTTCGAGGTCGACGAAACTAGTAATAGTCGACTGTAGGCGTTGTGCATACGCACAGTCCTATTCTTTAATTCGCTGTACCACCAATTGCCATGGTGACAGTAGGGCCGCAAACTGAGTTGCTCGTCCATACAGTGTATTCGACTTGTGGACCCAGTCGAGCGTCGAGAATCGCGTATAGACGTGGATGGTCCGATCTGCGAGCTGCGTGTAACACACCTTTGACAGCTGAAGCAGGACCCCCTTTTCTGCCGGGTGGTAATTCATCTCGGTGTCCTCGAGGCCTCGACCGCAGAACCGCACAGGGTGTATTTTGTCATCGTGCTGTCGTACTTATAGCCCTTTCATTTGCGAAAAGGGTGACGTGGACTGCTCAGTCCCGGTCGAAGTGTCGGGGGATGGGCGCCTCACCGAGCCTTCGTTGTAACTGAGCGAAACTTCGTTTAGCCGCGCTGAGGTCGCCCCCGACCATGAAATCTTCATTCTTTAGCTGATACAGCACGGCCCCATGGACCGCAAAGTCCTGGATGAATCGGCTGTAGTAATTTAGCGCACTTAGGAATGCTTGCACGCCCTTTTTCGACCGAGGAAATGAACGCTCGGTTACAGCTTTGAGTTTCTTGGGGTCAGCCCTAATGCCCTCTCGCGTTACTTCATGCGACAGGAAATCCACCTTGGGCTGTACGAAGATGCTCTTAGTAAAACTTATGCTAATGCGGCACTCCTCGAAGCGACGGAGAAGTCGGTCCATTGTCTCGAGGCAGTCATCAAACGACTCACCCCCGAAGCAAATGCCATCCACGAAAGATCGTCGGTCGAACACCGGAACTGACGAGGACTCGTCGGGTTCTCCGGTCGCAAACATGTTGGCAACCGGGCTATTAACAAGCGCCGCGGCCGAGTCCTTGGTCGGGGTGTCGTCACAGCTCACCTCAAACTTCGTTGGCGCCTGACTTGGGCTGGCGAGGGGTCGCCCGAGGTCTGGCACGAGGCAACAGGAAAATTTACAGGTGGCCCAGGCGCAGCTGCCCCCGGCCGATCTGAGAAGAACATGTGATTGCGTGGAGAATGGAAGGTACACGCAGGATGACGTACGCCGAGTGTGTCCTGCTTTGGAGTTTGTGGAGATTTGGATGCCGGGCAACGTATAACCCCACATGTTCGGAGGCGCTTGCAGCGCCCAGTCCGATCACCGGCCTTGCTTGATACTGGGAACCCTGAAAGCAGGAGTCAAGAGCCCTCGTTGAACGTACCCTAAGATGCCATCCGCCTTGACGGGGCCGGAGCATTCACCGACATCGACTACAACCCAAGATCAGAAGTAACTCAGCCACCAACACCGAAAAGAAGGGCATACACGCCGAAGGAAACCACCACCCAGGTTGCAGAGCAGAAGAAGACCCCGAGCGAGCTTCACTGAATTAAAGACCTGAAGCAGCGATGCAACGTGCAGCGCTCGAGCTCGTGGAGTTGCCCGCAACCTGAATCGGAGATTGACCACCCGAATGGAGGTCGTGCCATCTGAATTGAAGATGCCCCGCCTGAATGGAAGAAGTTCAGAATGAGAAGCCCAAGGCCAACCCGAATTGATCGTTGGCAACCCGAATGGAAGAAGTCCAAGCGACCACCAATGACTAAAGTCCCAGGAACGTGCCCGGTCCGCGAAGTCAGCGGCCGGGATGACGTCCAAGTGCCAGTTCCAAGTATGACTTAAATTCACTATGGAGAGCTAGCCGTACCGCGCCCGAAGTGTCGACGATGCAGCAGATCCTGCCGTCAGGTCCCAAGTCCCTCCGACATCAAGTGATGTGTGTGCGCTACCAACTCACGCCCAGGCATACAAACCTCAAGAGATCCTGTAAAGGTGTGGAGAATTCCGACGAAACACGAGCAGAGGAGACCGCTGAAGAATAAATCCAGAGGCCCTCAAGGTAAACGAAGAAGATAACCCGAGAAAGAGATAGGAGAGAGGGATAAAATCAAACAGAGTTCATTTTGCGTCCAAGAGCACAAGTGGTTCCTGTGCATCCTAACCTTGGACGCATTTCGTCAAGAAGCGACGACGCCGAGGCAAAATCACCCCCCCACACACACACACACACACACACACACACACACACCCGCCCTGGACGGATAGCGCGAGCGATAACCGATGGACGCCGAAGATCACGCGCAGCAGACTCGCGTGGCACTCTCACTGCATTTCCATCCCAAGTCAGGTACCCCAAAAGTTGTTGGTCCACTCGGGCTGGTACACCTGTTTGATTTGACCAGTTGCGGTGTACCCCCCCCCCCCCCGGGTGTAAATTCGCATTTCATATTCCTGTTATAGGAGGTTGCAGCAATCGCCCCCTAGGACCTGATTGTAGGTTGCGTGTGGTAGGACGGTACCTGTATAGTTAGTTCCCACGACCTTTAGGGGGTGGTGCGCGTGGGGCATCCTGAATTATCTGTATTCAGGGTGCAACCAATTACTGACAGGCTATATATTGACTGTACAAACTCTGTATTGATTTCGGTTATCTATTTTTTAGAGAAGGTCTATGCTCGTGATCTAACTGACTTCCCACACGTGCAGCGCATGGAAGTTCTCTGCATTTCAATATATTGATCCCGAATTGATAGCAATCGGTGTTCGGTTAGCAAGCTCGGTCCGTTGAACATAAACGACGCCTATAGGGATTGCACAAGGTCACACGCCAACCGAGATACGCGGTTTTCTATCGTGTGTTTCTGGTTACCATGCGCTAACCCCTCCCGAGTCTACGACCCGCGGGGTGTCTAGGACATCGTTATACACCTGGACGAGAAAGGCGTTCACCTGCCTCGCATCAGCTGGTGCGTGTACCCGGATTTGGTTGCCTAGGGTTTGACCGAACATTGTATATTGATTTTCGGATCTTTAAGGGGTGCTGAGAGCTACTAACCTACTAACGCTGGAGGTTATGGCTAGAAGTGAGAGCACACGCGAGAAGGGACGCGGCGTACGCGCGGAAGGAACGCGCCGCTCGCGTTGGGCTCAAGGGATGCCACCGGAGGAGTAGCTCTCGCTCGAGAAAGTCGAGCGGAATGCTCGCCGGGCGAACGCCGCGAGGAGAAGGAGTCGACGGACGCCCAAGACCAGCCGCCAGCAGCCCAGGATGCACACCAAGTGCTGCCACTCAGGACGGCGAGGACAAGGCGTGCCCGGGTGGCTCGGAGGCTTCCCGCTCGGATGTGAACGCGGAAGATGTGGGTGCATCCGTCCCGGATGAACCCGCCCAGGCGTCTGTGGGAGGCGCCGTCAAGGTTGAGTCGCCGGTCCCGAGTGGAACTTCGGAACCGCCTCGACTGGCCCAAGACGTGGTAGTCCTGGAGGACGACTCGGATGATACATCCACACCAGTGTCCACGTTCACGGATGAAGGCCCGCTCCCGGCCGTTCAGGAGAAACCGGTGCTGATCCACCCGGACGAGGCCTCGCAGCCGAGTCCGGAGGCACCAGAACCGACGATTCCGCCAGCCGTCGATAAAGTGCCACCCAGGGAGGCACCACTGAGCACCACTGAGTGCGTCCCGAATGGCCATCGGCAGACCGGGGCTGCCGAAGATTCCGCCGGGCAGATGACGGTTGCTCAGGCGAAGGCCTACGTGGCGGACCAGGTCCGCCGGAGAGAACGAGTGACGCTCGGTTCGTGGCGTCTCTGGCGATTGAGTACGCGTGACCAAGTCCCGCGCCGAAGTTCCAGCCGTGGTGGGCCGCCGCAATGGCGACGTCCGAGTACGTTGCCGCCGGGATGGCGATTACCCACCCGAATGACGCTTGGGTCTCCTAATGGAACCTCGTCAGGCTGGTCCCCAACACGGCCGCGGACATCAAGGCGATCACGATGCCAATGGCGACGCCGTCTCCCCGGTAGTGCGCGGCCCTCGTCCAGACAATGTTCTTCGAGGCGCGATTCAGGTTTCGCAACCTGATCCCCGAGTGGTTCCAAGTCCGCGCCTCCCGGATTGAGAAGGCCTAGGTCCGCCTGGTCGCCGGAGACCTGCAGCAGATGCTCGCCTCGGAGCTCATCGAGTGGCACGATGTCACTTCGGGTGTGCCATCCCGAATCGTGCTCACGGTGAACGTCCGAGCGCTTGAAGCGCTCGGACGCTACAGAGGACGTGAAGGCGGAGATCCCGGGCAGACGCTTGCTGATCCCGGAGTATGAGGCTGGGCTACTAGGCCAGGAGTGCCTCCACCGGATGGAGGTGGCTGGAGTCCGTGCTGCCCGAAGCCTAGCGAGTTCGGCTGTCGGCAAGCCTGAAGCGAAGCGCCTGCAACTCGGGCCGCCGCGCCCGTCGACCATCCCATCGCTGAGCTCGCACCTGTCGTTCCGATCGCCAGCTCATGCGAGCCAGACGCAGACACCTTGAGCGGTCGAATGTCGACCGCCCAGAGTGCATCTTCGAGGCGCAGCGCGGATCTAGAGTCAAGCCTGTTCGGGACGACCGTGGTGGGCTCGGACGAGTCCAGCCCTGGTACACCTGGATCGCGATCATCAGGGTGGCACTCGTCGTCCTCGCCCTCGATGAGGTCGCTCGGAGGAGGAGCCGGTACTCACGCTGCTCCTTCCGGAATGGTGATGACAGCCCAAGGCGGTGCTGCTCAAGCACGTGAAGGTTGGGATGTCCAAGTCACGGAGACTGTCCTCCCTGCTCCACCGGTGCTGGTCGACCAAGACGATGTCATCATGTCGGAGTCGATCCGTACCAGCACCTGAGTGGACGCAGGTCGAGGACCTCCCGGAGGCACCGATCCAGAAGCCCGGCTCAGGTGGGTCATCCAGCGAGTCGAGCTCGGACGACGACGACCGACAAAGTTCCAGGCGCGCTCGGACGTCGAAACGCAAGCCCAAGTCGAGAAGGTCGCCGAGCCGCTCGGGGACGTCCGAATGGACCCGGGGCTCCGAAAGGTCCTGTTGATCCGCGATGTCGGGCGCCTCTTAGGTGGCCTTTAACACCATGAGGTCGACCCAAGCGGTGCTGGCCCGAATGGAGTCCACCCAGGCCGTCCAGGGCGAGAGTCTCCGGCAAGCCGTCCAGTCCCTCCAAGCGGAGGCCGCTCTGCGCGCGACACGCCTCCCAGGCGGAGTACGCGCAGGAGTCGCACCGCGAAGTCGAGGCCACCGTTGGGAGGACCGCTCAGGACGAGGAGCTCAAGAAGGCCCTGGATGAACTACACCAGCACTTTGAGCAGCGGATCAAGTCGCTGGAAGATCAACGCCTCCAGGGTCAGACGACCATTCGGTACCACGAGAGCGTTCAGAGAATTCGCTCGCGCAACAGTCCGACGACATCGACACACATTCAATGTGCTCAATCGGCACCCGCTCCCGACCTGACTGTTGAGGTCAAGAGAGAGCGAGTGCGCTCGGCTATGCACCAAGAATCCAGTGACGTAATCAAGGGACAAGCGGGTGACAAATCAGATGGCGATCTTCGTGTAGCACAGCTTCAAGCAACTCTAACGCGTATGACTGGAACTGAGTATGTGAAGGAAGAAGCTACGCCCAGGGCTCCCAAGCCAGCGCATCCCGAGCGTCTGCTCCGAAACCTGAACCGCAGCCTGTGAGCTCGTCTAAGTCCGACGACAAGAAACCGGCCGCTCGGAAGAGTTCACACTCTTCCGAAGTGGGCCGATCCCTCGGACGACAGCTCGAGCGATGAAGACTCCGACAGCTCGGTGGACGAAGCGCATAGCAATGTTGCGACGACCACTACCCAGGGCTGCGCTACGGTCATGACCTTCAGGTCGTACGTGAGTTCCGCCGCCCTGGAAGACTTCGCCAAGGACGCGCGGCTCCCCGCCCGGAGGCGTTGGTGGGAACAATTCCTAAACCTTGCGCCCCAGGGCGGGTGAACAGACCGGACCAAGGTCTGCGAGCTCATGCTCAAGATGTCCCCGTAAGTCCGGAACTGGCGTGGTCATTTTTCCAAGCATGACCGCCAGGACTGGGCGCGGCTCTCCCGGGCGTTCAGGCGCGAATACTGCAAGTCCAAGGTGTCTGAGACCGAGCACTACTACCCTATGGCGCAGCGCAAGGACGAGAAGGCTTTGACGTTCCTGTACCGCCTGAATATTGCCGCGGAGCGCGCGGACGTGGACTTTCGGGAGTTCAGCAAGCAGCACGTGCGCCAGTTCATCCGAAGGATCAAGGGCTATCAGCTCAAGTCGACTTTGGAGGGTCACCGATTCAAGAAGGTCGCTGACCTGGAATACATTTTGAAGTGCCGTGAGGAACTGCACGCCGGCGACGACGCTCCATCCAGGAGCACCGCGACTCGGGATTTCCGGGTTGGCAATTTGCCACACGATCGGTTCAGGCCCAAGCGTCGAGATCGGGCGTACGTCGCCGATGCGGACAACTCGGATGAAGAAGATGAAGAATCGGCTGAAGACTCGCCGGAAGTGACAGCAATCCGGGAGGTGCAAGCTCCAAACCTCCCGAATGTGACGTCTGGAACCCCGGTGACGCGAGAAGGCCTCGCGTATGAAGTACATCGTGCGATGGATCGCGCTGGGTGGCCGCATGGCCGACCCGCGCCACCTCCAGGGGCGCCGCATCAACAACCGCCCAAGCCGGCTCCCGCTCAGGCGTATCCGCCCCGGGTCAACCCGGATCGGAACGAGTATTGCGAGGGATGCCACAAGTGGGGGCATCGGCCGGAGAATTGTTGGGGCCCATGACGTGTGACCGATGTCGGCGCCAAGGATACCCCGCTCGGGTGTGCCCCCACGCAGTTCGGGTGGTGCAGCTGCAAGGGAAGCCGAAACCACTGGCTAGCGCGAATCCAGGAGTGGGGGACAGCAAGTTCCCGAGCGTGGTGTATGCACGGCGAAAACGGTCGAGCCACTCGAATCGGATGTGGCGGAAGCCCCCGACCCGGAAGTGAAACACTCAGAGCGTGAAGCGGGAGTCGTGGAAGACGTTGAATTGGAGTCGATGGAAGTACATCCAGAAAGTGCCTGGCGAGATGGCCCGAGCGAACCTGTTCCGGAGTCTGATTCGAGCCTCTCGGGTGGAGGCCGTCTGGGTGATGATGAACCTGACTTGGCGGTGGTCACCCCACTCAGGCGGCTCGAGGCGGAATATGCTAGGTGGATGCGAGTGAGTGCCGAAGAGCTGAACTTGGAGCCGGCTGTCTACATTCACGAAGGAAGCGCGCTGATGGCCTAGTTGAGGGATCAGTTGGTTCTGCTACCTGAATTGCCGGATCTCAGCCCCGAGTGCGACATCGACAAGGCGGACGTGGGAGTTCCAGGCAAAAGCAGTCCCGCTCAGGAGGGCAGGCTGCGGGGCATCCTGAAATACCACCGGAAGATATTCTTAGGTGATGGCAATGCTGCCCCAGCACCTGCGCGTGGAATGGTATGTGACATGGACGTGGGTGACGCAAAGTTTGTTGCCCAACGTCTCCGATCTGTTGCCCGCACCTTACAGTCAAGGTGTATGAGCTTCTGAAGAAACGTTTGGAGACTGGACTGATCGAGCACTCCGAATCGATATGGGTTTCGCCAATTGTGATCGTCCTCAAGAAAAGGGCGTCGATATCAGGATGCGCATTGACTATTGAGTGGTGAACAGCTTCATTCAGCTGTCCAACTACCCGCTTCCCCTGATTGACGACTTGTTAATTGGCTTTGAGGGCGCTGTATGGTTTATGAGTCTCGACATGGCCAGTGGCTTCTGGGCCATCCGAATGACTGAGCAAGCCAAGCTGATCTCGGCGTTCGTGTGTCCACTCGGGCACTTTCAGTGGGTGCGGATGCCATTTGGGTTGAAGAACGCGCCGCTGATATACCAGCACGTAATCAACAACTGTTGGTGGGGATTCGTCCGACTGTCACCCGAAGAGGGGGCTCTCGTGGACCAAGACGTTCTGGACTTCCTGAAGTTGAGCCCGGATGGCCGTGGAAGCGCAGGTACCAATAGCCATTCAGGTGGACCGCACTCGGAAGGACAGCTGCCTGTCCTGACGGACCAAATGACGGTGTTCAAGCGGAACATACCTGCGCAACCCCAAATGGGACCAGTCTTAGGACGCAGCTCCTATATCGATGACATCGCTCATGGAGCTGCCACCTGGGACCAACTATGTGATGACTTGGATGCACTACTCTACCGGCTACGCTGCTGGAATATCTGAATCAGCTTGCCCAAGAGTGAGTTCGGAAAACGAACCATCCCGTACCTCTCCCACGAGATTGGTGCAGAAGGGATTCGGGCTACCCCGAAGATTGCCAAAGGGATTCAGAGCCAACCGTTCACGAAGGCCCTGAAATGGGTCCAATCTTTTCTCGGGAGTCTGAATTACTACCGCACGTTCATCGAAAATTTCCTGGTGGTCGCTGCCGTGCTGTATGAGTTGACTGATGACCAAGTTCGGGTCGGGCAAGACTTGATTCGGGCGAAGGAGGCTTTCGACATCCTGAAAAGGAAGATTGTGTCCACCCCGATGCTTCGGCATCCTGACCGGACTAAGCCATTCGTGATTATCCCGCATGCCAACCGTTGGGCAGCCTGTGCTGTCCTAGGGCTGGAGTACGATGGAGTGATCCAGCCTGTACGATTCACGGGGCGCGTCCTGAATGATGGGGAGCTCCGCTATTTCATCGCGGAAAAGGAAGTTCTAGCAGTAATTCGGGGGTGCTCCAAGTGTTTAAGATCCTGGTCGAAGGATGCTCGCTGATCTTGTATACCCGTTACTTGGTTCTGAAGTGGGTAATCAAGTCAAAGACTGCGGATGGCCGCACGGTGCCGTGGGCGTCGCGCTATCTCATTGCGATTTGAATATCCAGAAGGTACAACGTGACGAAGACGGACTGGCGGTCAGCCTGGGCACAGGCATCATCCCCAGGGAGCACCTGGATGAGATCGCCGAATCGTTGATCCCAGCCAAGGGACGCGTCTGAGCGCTGCCCTTAACGAGCGTCGAGATGCTTGAACGTGATTACTCTGGAATGGCACTCAGTTTCGATAGTGCGGCCAAGACGTCCAGCCGACGGGGCAGCTGTGGTTGTATACTATGGCATCTACCCGAATGGACCGTCCTAAATACCCGAGGTTACGTTCTGGATAGAGTCACGGTGAACGACGCAGAATATTACGGGTTGCTCAAAGGCATGACTATGGCGCTCGAACGGAATATTCAGGATCTCGTGGTGATAGGTGACTCAAGGATAGTCACCCAGCAGGTCCAAGATTTGATTAACTGTAATCAACCCAACTTGCAGCGGAGATTGGCCGAGAGCCAAGTGCTGAAGGACAAATTCAGGACGGTCAGGCTGGTGCACGTCAAGCGTGAATTTAACCATTCGGCCGACTACATGACAACTAAGACGCTTGCTCTCGGCGAAAACTGCACCATTCAGGATGACGATGAACGGAGACACCTGGAAGTGGTCTCGAAAATCCTAGAACAGTTGGTGAAGACGCCGGAGCCAGAACCCAGTGCGGAACCCGCGGGAGTGCAGGATAATTCAGGAGGCCCATCTAGTGGCGCACCTGGAAGTGACCTCGCTTCGAGCCCAGAGTCGGCGCCATTGCCACTAGCTGCTCGAGTGATGGCCGTGATGACCCGGGCTCAGGCTGCAACCCCCTCCCCCCGGATGAAACACCAGAGATGGGACCCCTGGAATATCAAACCGAGCGGTGGCGACGCATCAAGGCGCACCAAGCTCAGGACTACTACCTCATGGAGATCAAGGACTTCCTGAATGGAGAGGTGGAGCGATTCTCCCCTCGACGTTTGAGGAAGATTGCCAAGGTGGCCGATCTGTTCGCTTTGGGTGCCCGAGGCGTGTTGTACCGCCTGGCGCGCTCCACCCGCGGCTGCCCGCGCGACACGGAGGATGAGCTTAGGTTGGTCGTCCCGGAGACACTTTGGGAGGACATGCTACGCTACGTCCACGAGGATTACCAAGGTGGTCATCAGGGTATCACCCGGACTCACGAGCGCCTGCGCTCGGAGTTCTATTGGCCCGGCATATACGCAGATGTGAAACGCTTCGTAAAGGAATGCTCCGATTGCGTTAGCGGCAAGCCCCCCCCCCCCGAATCCAGGACCGTCACCTAGCAACATTGAGCCGAGACGTCCATTCGAGGTGGTGCCCATGGACTTTGTAACGCACATGCCACAGTCCGCCCGAGGGAACACTTTTCTGCCCCTGTTTCAGGATGCATTCTCCGGGTACGTCATGTGCAAGCCAATGTCCTGCACGACCGCGCAAGGTGTCGCCGAGGTGCACGAAGAACGGGTGTTTTGGAGCGTCAGCCATGACCAGGCACGACCAAGATCCCAGGTTCATGAGTGAAGTCTTCACTCAATTCAGGGAGCTTTTGGGCAGCAAGCAACATCCACCCTGGCGAACCGCCCGCAGGCGAACGGACACCAGGAGCGATCCGTGCAGACCGTCATTCGGAGTGTCAAGGCCTACATAGCGGGAGCCGACCAGTCAGATTGGGACGGCCACGCCGAAAGGCTGATTTTCGCTCTGAATACGTCGTTCGACGCGACCCGCCTGGACACCCCGTTCTACCTGGTGCACGGGTGGACGCACAAGGCACGGTGGCCGCAATGTTAGGGCCAAAACCCTCCAGTCTTCCCGAGCTGACGGCCTACGAGTGGCGGTGTTAGTTTCAACGCGACTACAGCTACGCTCGAGCCTGCGCCGAAGACTTCCAGAAGAAAGCGAAGCGTGCCCGCTCAGATGAGCAAAACCGAAAGTGGCACGAGCTTTCCGAGCGTTTCAGTCAGGTTTCGAGAGGAGTGACGACGTGTGGCTGTACATCCCGAAGGTGCAATCCGGATTGAGCAGAAAGTTGGCACACCTCTGACATGGGCTATTCAGGATTGAGGAAATCCGAGATGACTTTCGGGTGCGCCTCAAGGTCGAGAACACGGGTTACTGTGTAAATCACTGAGTGCATGTGAGCCGCCGGAAGCCGAGGGTCATCTTCCCGAAGCGTCCCACGGTTGAGCTGGAAGTGGAGGAAGCTGATGGTTTTGATGCCGCGTTGTTACCGGAGGACAGCTGGGAGCCGGGCCTCGCGAATGGTGAATTTGAGGTGGAGAAACCCCTGTATCAACGATGGGTCAATCGTACGCGCACGTCTAACGCACCCGGGTAAATTGATTTTCCTCCTCAATCTGTTTATCATCTATGAAAGGTGATCAAACCACAACCAAATTTTGGCTGATCCCGCTACACCACGCGAGTGCCACATGGGCGTGCTCGGTGGAGGCTCTAGCTGCGAGATTCACTTGGTCTCACCTTGTGTACCCGTCGGCGGGCGGGCTATGCTCTCTCGGGACTCCTAAGGTGCAGCACTTAGCGAAGATCGAATGTTTCGGCGTGACGCGGGGAAATCGGTTGGCGCAGAGCGGGAACCTTCGCTCTGCATCCGATTATGGAGTGATCGTGTGGCCTGGGGTTGATCCGGGGCTTGTAGATGCCTTTCCGTAGGTGTTTTCTTCTGTAACAGGGTTACACGTACGAGTGGCTACAGTTACTTGTGGTTCTAACCGATTGGTGTCTGTTAGAAGTTAGATACTTCCTCACGTTGGTGTAAGGTACACCAATGGCTACATTGTAGTGGGTCACCACAATGAGTGGTCTACACCTACACCCACCCAAAGGTCCTATTTGTAGAAAGCAGCATCTTTTTACCAATCACCCCCCCCCCCCAGCGTTTGGGCGGGCAGTCTTTTTTTTGTCATTCAGCTTCAGTGCCTTCTTACAGGTGTCATCGCGGAGATCATGTCGGGCAAGCGAACTCAGCCCTCCATCACGAACTTATTTCCCAAGAAACCGCGTCCTGCACCTGACTCGGGGTGCAACACAACTGCGACACATCTACCAGTACCTGTAACGGGGTTACACGTACAAGTGGCTGCAAGCCACTTGTGAATTTAACAGATAGGTTATCTGTTAAAAGTTTTAGATACTTCCTCACATTGGTGTAAGTCACACCAATGGATACATTGAAGTGGTCCACCACAATGAGTGGGCCATACATACCCAAAGATCCTATTGGTAGAAAGCAGCATCTTTCTACCAATTCGAGACATGCATATTAGCGGGCTCTGACAGCCAGCCGCTGCCAACCCTTTCATAGATGATAAACAGTTTTTAGCAGATTTTAGAGGAAGATCAATTTACAAACAATACAGTTCTCATTTTACCTAATCAAAGTCACTTGGAGTCTTATCTGATTTAAATTATATTTGTGTATTCAAATATAATTAACAAGTAATTACTAAGTACTTACGCTACCTCATACACGTTGCGCAACGTGTAAGCTAAAGTAGTGAGTGAAGTTAGACCCACTACACCTGGTAGCACTTTGTAGTCCGTCCAACGACCGACTGATTGACGTTCGTACGAGGTGTACGAACGCGGAGCCGAGAACCACATGAGCACGGAGGTGCCCGTGAAGAGCTCCAATACGCCTGCAACGCATGTTGCACGCGCAGACTGCCCCCACCTGTCTGACCCAGAGTGGGAAGCCCTCCAACGACTGTCAACAGTCATTGGAGAAGCGGCGATAGCTACGATGCTGCGTACGCTATCGCCGACGGAGCAACATGGTGTTGCTCTGGGGTTCATCATGAAGGAGCAGCGTGATGCTGCTTCCTCAGTGACGGCGTCGTCAGGGACGACACCGCGTGCTCAACCATTAAAGTTGAGCGTAAGCAATTACGTGGGGAGAGAGGGCGAGCCTCTCCTCCGATGGCTAGTCGAGCTCGACACAGCCATAGCGGCTCGACGCATCGTCGACCCGCTGTCGAAGGTCGCGTTCGCCATGTCCTGCCTTGGTGGACGCGCAAGGAGTTGGGCGTATGGACGCCGACTCTCCGATCCTACGTGCTTCAGCACGTACGCAGTATTCAAAGAGGAGCTCAAACAAGCGTTTGAGCCCCCGCAAAACGAGTTCCGGTCGAGGGCGGAGTTCCTCGACCTTCAGCAGGGTAAGCATGACGTTCATGCTTACGCGCAGCGCGCACGATATTTGGTATCAAATATCGTGACTAACCCGATTGACGAGGCGACCAAGGTCGTCACGTTCATGAAGGGGCTTAGAGATGGGCCTGTGAAGACCTATCTCTTCCGAGAGTACCCGAGTACCCTCGAAGCTGCAATTACTCTTGCCATGCAAGAAGCGTTTAGCCTGCGGCAGGCTAAACTGCATGTGAACGTGCCGAGGTCGCAACCGCGCCCGGTAGCGAGGACGGGAGGTCCGGAACCAATGGACCTCTCGAACGCAACGACTACTGGTTACCAGCAGCAGGGAGGTAACGTGCGATGCTTCCGTTGCGGAAGGATCGGTCACTTTGCACGGGAGTGTACAGCTCCCATGCCCCCTGGAGGTGGCCGTCGTGGCGATGCTAGGCATCGCCGCGGACCAACAAAAAACGCGAACATCCAGTAGGCGCGGGGCGCCCTACTGGTAATGCAGTCGCGCGTGCTGACATCGGGCACGCGACGCTGAGGACTGCAGCCCCCAGTGAGACCAGCTCTCACTGCAAGAAACAAGATGACAGGTCAAACCTAGTCATCTTGAAGGTTTACTCGAAGAGAGCAAGTGACTCTCTTCGAGCATTGGTAGATTCAGGTGCGTCGAACAACTTTGTTCGACTACGGAGCTGCCGAGTCTTGACTTCGAGGAGGTAGATACACCTCGAAGTCTTCTGGAGGTACGACTGGCAACAGGTGCCATCGTGAAGACTGAGAAGCGCGTCGTGAACGTGCGCTTCTCGGACAAACAACGAGTGTTTGTCGAATACTTTATCGTCCTGGACCTGGACGATAAGTTCGACGTGGTAATGGGCATGCCGTGACTTGCACGGCATGATCCGGTGATAGACTGGAAGAAGCGCACACTCGTGCGCTTCGGCCGCGGCAGCGGAACAGAGAGCGATGGCCCTGTTACCGCAGCGCACGCACCAACAGGTGTGCGCGGCTCACCAGTCGAGACAGCGCTTAACGCTGCTGTCCCGGAGTGCCCAAGGAGTGCGCGAGGGCGCGCACAAGTGAAACCCACGTCGGCAATGCTGCCGACGTCGGAAGAAAAAGATGTGTTGGTTCCGGGAACCAACACCCACGTTCAAGCGTGTAAAGGACAGTCCCTGACCCGAAGAGGTCAGGTCGACAACGACGCGTCGGCTCCGGGAGCCGACGCACCCTCGGTCATGAGGGGCTCCGCCAATGAATGGCGTCGAGGTGACGAAGGCGTGTCAACTCCGGGAGTTGACGCTGCAAACAGTGCGGACGGTTGCAAACGTACCGCACTGACGCAATTTGCATGCTGTCGTGCAGCCGGGCTGCACGACGAAGCGCCATGCGATCAAGCCGGGCTTGATATCGCGCGCCCGCAGACAGGGTCCGCCGGCGAACAACTGTCCACGGCCGGTCCTGGACCAGAAGAACAACTGTGCGGAGCCGGGCTCCGCACAACAAGAAGACGGCGCAAGCGGGGAACGCTGCGCAAGTCTCGGTCCGGGACCGAGACGCCACGAGAACAGTCTGCTGGGCAGACAGAGGCGGTGACGCCGGACGTCGAGACGCTAAGCGTCTTGACGCGCACCGATACTGGATTCCAGTATCGCGAGATGGAACTCGCTAGTCCTCCGACGACGGCGTCGGAGTTGACTTCGCTTCCAGCCATGAACTGGAAGCGCTTCACGCGCGACTTGCACGATGGACGCATCGAGCAGGTCTGCGTTCTTTCGAACAGCGAAAGAACGACGAGCGAGAGCGAAGAGCTAAGACAGCTCTTCATGGGAAATACCACTGAGAGTGAAGACACTCTCAGTGCGAAGACGAAGCGAGAGCGCTTCGAGGAACAAGGTTGGGACTCGCTGAAGTCGAGTCCCTATTACGAATTGTTGATGGAGTACAAAGACGTACTCCCGGAAGAGATTCCTGCGGAGCTTCCGCAGGATAAGGGCATTCAGCACGAGATTGATCTCGTGCCGGGCACGAAGTACTGTGTCACGCGGCAGTGGCCACTGCCGCGAAAGCAAGTGAAAGCGATCGACGACTTCTTTGAAAGGCGATCGACGACTTCTTTGAAAGTCGTCGCAAAGCAGGACAAGTACGGGAATCAAAGTCCCCGCACAGTGCTCCGACGTTCTGTGTCAAAAGCCACAGGGCGGATGGCGCATCGGTCATGCCTACAACAAGCTGAACGATGCGACGGTACCGGCGCAGACGCCGATACCGCGAAAAGATGTTATCATCGATTCGATGGCCGGGAGCACCGTTTACAGTGCTCTCGACTTGCGAGACGGATTTTACCAAATCCTAATGCGTGAGAGCGATATCCCTCTCACGGCAGTGAGCACGCCAAGCGGCATGGCTGGTAATGCCGCAGGGGCTTAAGAACGCCCCTGCGACCTTCAACAGGTGCGTGACGCACTTGTTGCGCTCGGTGCTCGACTTCGCACCGAGCTACTTCGACGATGTGTTCATCCACAGCCGGGCTGTGGACGGGAAGACCGACGTAGAGATGCACAGGGTGAATCTCCGGAAGCTACTTGAGCTTATCCGAAAGCATAAGCTCTACGCGAACCTGAAGAAGTGCATCTTCGGGGCGAGCGAGATACCCGTCCTCGGGTGTCTCGTAGGGAAGAATGGCGTCCGCCCTGACCCCGAAAAGGTCAGAGTGATAAATGAATGGCCAACGCCTTCAAGTGTCAAGGAACTGAGGCAGTTCCTTGGCTTGGCCACGTACTTGTGCAAGTACGTGGAGGATTATGCGGGCAAGATCCGCCCGCTGTCACAGCTTTTTAAGAAAGAAGCTGTGTGGAATTGGACACCCGTTTGCCAAAAGGCATTCGATGCAGTCAAGCGGGGCTTGACTGAGGCGCCGATCTTGGTAGTGGCTAACCAAGATCGTCCATTCCACGTCGTATGTAACGCATCCAACTTCGCGATCGGATGCGCGTTGATGCAGCACGATCACGAGGGCCGTGATCGTGTCGTCTACTACCAATCGCGTCAGCTGAAGCCAGCTGAGCGCAACTATCCGGTGCATGACAAGGAACGCCTTGCCATGAAATACGCACTCGCAAAGTTCCGAGTGTATTTGCTTGGAAGTAGACCGTTTGTGGTCTACACCGACCATGCATCACTTCGCACTGCAGTGAAGTCGCCACACATTTCACAAAGAATGGCGAGATGGCTCTCATTCTTTGCGGAGTACAACTTCCGGGTCGAATACAAACCCGGAAGATTGAATGTAGTGGCCGACGCGTTATCACATCGGCCAGACTGCGCAGAAGCTGCTGACGTCAATACAATTGACGTCACGCGATCAAGCAAACCCACATCGTCTCTGCTAGACGATGTGAAGGCCGCGTTCGCGCATGACGCGGACGCGAAACTCTTGCTGGCCTATGGCACAGCACCTTCTGACAGGGCTCGTCAGAAGTTGCCCAAACACCTTCGTGCGCGTGCACACCGATATCAGGTGCACGACGGACTACTGCTTTACAATGCAGTCGACGACAACGCGGATCGCGTTGTCGTGCCGAATGACCATGACCTGCGACTCAGGATCATGTACGAATATCATGATGCCCCGACTGCGGGACATCTCGGACGTGAGAAGACATACGTCCTTCTCACGCGCGACTTCTGCTGGCACCACCAGTATAAGTGGGTGAGCAAGTACGTCCGTGCTTGCGAGGTGTGCCAACGCGTAAAGCCTGCGCCATTCGCGCAGGCTCCGTTACAATCACTACCGACTTCGCCGGAGTGTTGGAAGTCCATGTCTTTGGACTTCATCTTTGGTCTTCCCCCGGACAGCGGAGGGAATACCGGTGTTGTGGTCTTCGTCGACCGCCTCAGCAAGATGGTACATCTTGCTGCGGTGCCGGCAGAAGTGACCGCGAAGCAGACGGCCCGTCTGTTCGTCGACATGGTGTTCAAACACCATGGCATGCCGTCCGACATCGTGTCGGACAGAGACCCGCGCTTCACAGCGCACCTGTGGCAAGAAGTGTTTACACTTCTTGGGAGCCAGCTTTCCATGTCGACTGCGGGTCATCCGCAGACGGACGGTCAAACCGAGCCCGTGAATCGCGTGCTCGTCGATATGTTGAAGAGTTACGCTCACTCGTTCCAATACTGGAGCGAGTGCTTATCGATGGCAGAGTTTGCCATCAACAACTCAGTGCATGCCTCGACCGGGCATACACCATTCTACGTGAATGCCATGCGGCATCCACGTCTACCGAGTTTACTTGGAGTGATGGCTCCCACTTTAAGTGGAGGGGGGTCTACGACTGCAATACAGCAGCCGCAGAAAACCGCTGACACTTGCACAGTGTCAGCTGCAACAATGAACAAACCACGTGAGTCTGCGCCCTGCGCAGACTCCCCCAACAACAAGGACAACGACCACGGGTCTGCGCAGGGCGCAGACACCGCAAAGAACCACGCAGAGGCCGGGCCTCTAGCGGAGAGCGAGCTGAATGACTTCAGCTCGGATGCAATCAGTTTCATCACCAAAAGACAAGCCGTAATTCGGTTTGTCCAAGACACAATAGCAGCTTCTGTTGATCAACAGAAGCTGAACGCAGACAATGTGGGCAGAGGCAACACAAATGAATTTAAAGTTGGTTCATTAGTTTTGTTAGCTACACAAAACCTGCCTAAACATGCAGTTTCGGATTTCGGAGCAAGCTTGCTTGCTCCGCGCTTCATCGGGCCGTTCACTGTGTTGGTACGGCACGGCAACGCATACACGCTAGACATACCGTCTAGCATGCGCCTCCATCCGACCTTTTACGTCGGACGGCTGAAGCCATACCTGCAGCACGAGCCATCTAGCTCGGTTGACCCGAAGCCTCGGCAGGAGCCGAGGCAGAAGCCGAGGCAGAAGCGGAGGACTTGGCCTCGGCGACGAGCAGCCTCTCCTCCAGCGCGCGGACGCGGTGGAGTAACCCCTTCATCTGGGTCCCCAGCTCGACCTGGATATTCGAGGCGGTCTGCGAGACCGCCGCGACTTGAGCCTTCTGGTTCGCCAGCTCCTGCTTCAGGGCGGCGAACTCATCGCCCTGCAGACGCTCCACGGCGGTCACCCAATCGTGGAGAGGCGCATACTGATCAGCCCGGGGCTGATCATACCCGGGGCGTGTTCCCACCCACCCACCCCCACCCCCACCGCCGATCCGTGACGCCCGCGGCTCAACCCGCTGGATTGTTGAGCGGATTGTTGATCATAGTATCCCGAAAACGAACCCTCAAGGGGCTCGTTTTCGTATTCGTTGGAGAGGATTTCCTCCCCATCAAGATACATGGGAGCCGCGGAACGTCTTGCTGGAGGACGTTCCGGAAATGGTGAGGGCGTACGAAGAGCAGTACGCGCTGGCCCAGCGGAAGTAACACGAGCGCTGCGATCATCGCTAGCGCCCGAACCCTCACGTGCTAAGAACTTAGCACGGAGCTCTTTGAGACTCTCGGGCACACGAAAGGACGTGTACCCGTTCAGGTCGCGGTCGCTCAAGCGGACCGCGCCTGGGAAGCACTTCGTGCACTGAAAGCCCTCGGCACAGCGTACGGCACATTTGCCTCCTCCGCAGCAACGTGGAGTTGCCCCAACTTTCCACGCTTCGAGTACGTCTCGAAGCGATCACGCGCTTGCTTAATCCGATCACGGTAAGCACTCGGCCTCTTGTTGAAGTTTTCAACAAAGGCATTCCAACTTTGACAAAGTGGCTGCCATTCGGGCACTTTGCTGCGAGAAGATGTCTTCTTGCTTTGAAACCATCGGAGCTCATGAAAGTCCGATGTAGTAATCGCGCCTTTGATGCGTTTCCGCATCAAAGTGCAGCTCGGCAGCCACAGCGTCATCTTTGATGGCGCTGCATACGTACAGCGGCATCTCATTCGGAGGTACCGAGTTCCCATACCGGTCCGCGATCTCGGACGCGGACGGCATCCATGGATCGCGCGCTGCAGGCGCAGCGCGCGGAGAGCCTTGAGCTTTGACATCACGCGCTGCAGCAGCAGCGCGCGGAGTACTGAGAGCCCCAGCGGAAGCGAGTGGGGTATCGCTCTCAGTACGCGAACGCTTCGAGCTCGAAGCGTCCGATTCGTCCCCTTCACGCGGGCGAATGTTCTTGGCGTGAGGGTCGAGCGATTCGCTCGACACTGAGTCTTTGCGCTTTGAGGGTGAGTCCTCCTCGCCCTCCATATCTTCATCGTCGTCGTCGAAGTCGACGACGTCGCCGTACTTCGCCTTCTGGCGTTCGAAGTAGTCGTCGATGGAGAGATGACTCCCCACCGACTTTGTGGACTTCTTCTGAGGCGCGCTCATCGTTGAATGAGCGCGGATTTCTTCTCCAAACGCAGAGAATTGACGAATGGTCAATTCCAAAGATTGACGTGCGGGGACCCCGCGCGTCTAACCTTAAGGGGGGGATGGTGTAACGGGGTTACACGTACAAGTGGCTGCAAGCCACTTGTGAATTTAACAGATAGGTTATCTGTTAAAAGTTTTAGATACTTCCTCACCTTGGTGTAAGCCACACCAATGGATACATTGAAGTGGGCCACCACAATGAGTGGTCCACACATACCCAAAGATCCTATTGGTAGAAAGCAGCATCTTTCTACCAATCAGGGACATGCATATTAGCGGGCTCTGACAGCCAGCCGCTGCCAACCCTTTCATAGATGATAAACAGTTTTTAGCAGATTTTAGAGGAAGATCAATTTACAAACAATACAGTTCTCATTTTACCTAATCTAAATCACTTGGAATCCTATCTTACTTAACTTATATTTGTGTATTCAAATATAATTAACCTAAGTAATTACTAAGTACTTACGCTTCCTCATACACGTTGCGCAACGTGTAAGCTAAAGTAGTGAGTCAAGTTAGACCCACTACAGTACCGACTTCGTACAAGAGCATGCTGCGCGTGAGTGGTGTACGAAACAGGGCGTGCCAGACAGAGTTGCTGACTTTACTGTAGCTGACTTTGGCAAGCGTAATCCTGCTCAGAGACGCGTAACTTGTTTTTCATAGAACAACTAGTTGGTCTTGCGAGAAGTGATCCAAATCTATATTGCCATCGGTTCCTATTAATCTCATGAAAATAAGTTTCCAGCGCATTCAATTGGAGGTGTGATGAGACCGTTTCGTGTGGCCCGGTACGCACAACATACATGGCTCGAATATTCGACAACAAGCGACGCAGCATAGTGTTTATATTGTTATCTCTCTCGAGATGCAATGATAATGGAAAGTGAGGTTACTGTGTACGCACAACCTGGAGTACGCTACAGAAACTATAAGAAAGCTACGAGCAAGGATGGTTTCCGAAAGCACGTGGGCCAAAACTGCTCCAAGCGCCGCTCTGCTGCGTTGGAATACGCTAACCGTAAAACCACCTTGCGATATGTCTCCCTGGTCATTAAAGGTCAATCAAGCAGCGAACGGCTTCAAAATCGATCGCGACTCAAGTTCATACTCGAGATCTGCCTCATGCTTGCAAAGCAAGAAATTGCATTTCATGGGAACAATGAAAATGATTGCGTGTGTTACTATTACTGTAAGAATGTAGATTGTTCTAACTCCGATTTCCTACATTGTAATACGATAATTCTGAACATAAAGGGAGCTTCCTCAGTTCATGGTACGATATGTACCAAATTTTGCACGGAGAATGACTGAGGTAGGTAATAACGCCCAATACACTTCGCCAAGTGTGCAACGTGAACTGATTCACTGTACAGCAAATATTTTACGGCAACAGGTAGTTTCTGTCGAGGATGCCAGCGGGTTTTTTATTTCGGTACTAGTGGGCGAATCAAGCTGTATGACTAAGAAATAGCACATGGCGATTGTTATTCGCTGCGTATGCGTTGTTAGTGGTACTATCAAAGAACGATTTATGAGGGCAGTGCATGTGACTGATACAAACGCCGAAGCCTTATACAACAAACCAACAGCTCAATTGGAACTATGGGGTCTGCAACTATCGAAGTGTCGTGGATAAGGCTACGATGGAGCTTCAAATATGTCTGGCGAGTTTAACAGACTTCAAAGCCGATTGCGTTCTCGTTATCCCTACGCGTACGATGTCCATTGCTTTGCGCACCGACTAAATCTCGTTATAGTGTCAGTGGCTATGAACACCATATCAGTTATAGATTGCTTCGATACGGTGCAAAGCATTCACACAGCGGTAGGGGAATCATGCAAACGCAAGATCAGCTTCTGGACGAAGCATGTGAACTAGAACGAAGCATGTGAACTAGAAAGTTTGCTAGCGCAATCAAACGTAAAACCTGGAAAGGAATTAAACCAACCGATGATGACTGAGGGCCTGAGTCAGACACGATGGAACTGCCGGATTCGTGGCTTACGAAAAGTTAAAAAGCTGTGGACGCCAATCACATCAGTTCTAGATCGCGTTACAGCCTATGCTATGAAGCCTCAAAAATGAGCAGAACGAATCTGGGGTACTCGACAAAATGTGGACATCTGATTTTATTTTCCATATTGAAGTTCTCGTTTCGATCCTTTCGAAAACCAACCTGTGTTCACAGGACTTACAAAGACAATAACGTTGACATTGTATCGGCTGTCAACATGGTTCGTCAAATACTCTGTGAACTGGTTCAAATGCGCGACTCCACCTCTCCCCAGTCTAATCCTGCGAGTTTTGATTCAATATGGGGTGCATCGGTCCAATTTTGTGAGCATATACAAGAGGAAGGAACTCCAGCCATTCCGGGAAAAAAACGGTTTCTTGGGCTAGACAGGATGTTAGCAGTCGCGGTCGTGGAAAGAAAGGTATTCCAGGGGCTGATGCGTTAGAGGTGTTCGTGTTCCGACAAAAGAAGAACACTTCAGAGACAGTGTTTACTTGACCATCGTGAATGATATTATTTCCGAGTAAGAGTCACGCTTTAGTGGAACTGCTCTTAGTCTTTTGCAGCTGAGTGGATCACTAAGCCCAAGATCTAATTTTGAGGTGTGAGATGTTGATGAAATTACTCAACGCGCAGCTAAATTCTATGCGGATGACGTTAGTGATGAGATTGACGAGTCGCGATCTGAATCTACTCGACTTTTTGAGGTAGCGGAGATTGACGTGAGATTCCAAGGATTGGAGAGTACTCATGAACTGTGTACAGTACTCGTTCAGACAGACAACAGCGAAATCTTTCCGACTTTGTACAGATCGATTTACTCAGTCTGCGTGCTTCCTGTGTCGACCGCCGTTACGGGGCGGTCTTTTTCAGCAATGAAGCTAATAAAGACGCGCCTGCGCACTACAATGGGAGACACCTGGATGTCAGACTTGATGCTGCTATTTATTGAGCGTGATCTCACGAACAAAGTCGACAAAGATACAGTGATCGATTTGATTAACGAAATCGCACCTAGACCCACTCCAATTTAATTAACTACTATCCAAATTGGAAATTTGCTCATATTTTAGGGGAAATTCCACGTTACGTCCTTAATTTTGAACTAATCCCAAAAGACCGCAGAGAGCCGTAATCACCATAGTAGAAGGCTGTGTGCACCAAACATACCTTGTGATCAAACTCGTACATATAACAAGCACACAGACCGAACGCACACCACTATATTACTTCTACAAACCCTTCGGTAAAATGGCTCGCAGCCGTCGTGAGATCAAGGAACCGTTCTAAGAACTACACACAACAGGAAGCTAACAAAGTGCTTGCCAACAGTTCATCGGCGCTTTTGACAGCGACAACGGTGAATACGTATTCACGGCAGGAGAGGGAAGTCCGCGGTTCCAGGATGCTCGCTCAGCGCCCTACTACTCCACCTCACAGATGTTATATCTCCTTTAGTGTAGACCTTTTGTAGTATGTATGCAAAATTGCTGCTATATGTACTCGTAGCAATGTGATGAACCAGCACGTCAATACAATCGCTATGGTATACATTCGAATGTACTCTAAGTTTCCCTCTGGTCTAAGCGTTCCGTGGTTGGCTGGCTACGGCGTACAATTTAATTAATTTAGTCATTTAACGCTATTTATTAGTTTGATCTCTCTCGTTACATACACATGTCGTTATCTTCAACCCGTGTGACCTTCCTGTTACACCACAGCGTAGGTAGATAGTTAACACAAGTTGATCACCTCAGCGGTTGGGAGCGCCACGGCTAGCAGGGGAGTCCACCAGTGCGAGGTCGATCAGTGTCGACCAGGCTTTATTGGCCTGCACACATGGCCAGGATAGGGATGGCTGGGAGGAAGCATTATCAGCACTAGTGGTCGGGTGGTCCCACTAGCCGCTTCCTGCTCGTAAACCCGGTTATATGAACCGGACAGCAGAGTCCTTCGCACACTGGCACATCGGAGCCCTGTCGTCCCTCGGCCGAGGAGCTCCAACTACCACAGCCCCCGTGGTCTCTCTCCACGGTCCCACCACCCTATTCGAACACTGCCCTCATCTGTACACGAGCCTGCCTCTGCTCACCTGTCTCGACCGGAACCCTGCGTCGGCGCAACTCGTGTATATTAGTCTTGACCCTCCACTAACCAGTGAAAAGTCGCAACTGAGGATCGAGCCCCGACCGCCGCTCGCTGCCCTCCTACTCCCCGTCGATCTACCTCTACTCCAACTGTACGGGCACCTTCCTAGCCTACTAGTCCTCTCCCTCGCCTGTATTTCAAAGCCTTACAGCCTCACGCTCCTGCTCTTGATCTCGCCTGCATACTCTTCGACCTTGTCCTTCGGCGTGTCACCCCACGTCTGCGATCTTCTGTCGTCGCTGTCGCTACTTCAAACTTCCACTGCTTGCTCAACACCCGTCGGTGGCTGGTGGCACTAGCCCACTGGCTCGCCCTCGTCACCACCCGTATCTTGTTGCACACTACGGCCCGACTTGGCCACTTGACCACCGTACTCGCTTCACGACAAGTCGATCACCGCCACGCGATCGTCTGGTAGTGTTCGTTCGTGGCCTTGCGCTACGCGACGAGCCAACCTACTACAGTACACACAGGACGGACGTACAGTGTTGGCAAAACTATACGAACGGCACCTTTTCCAACGTTTTGACCCATGTAACGCTCTGATCGTGCTGAAAATTGGTCAACCAGCGTATCTCGGCACGCCCTATCGACTGGTGGTCTCCATTTTAAAATTGGAGAGAGCTGTGAAAAATTACGCCATCGAGGCAGCAAAATATAAGAACGAAGGCGTAAAATACAGATATATAATGCTAGCGGGATTGCTTTAATTTTATATTGATACACCCTCGTAACTAGAGCACACGGAGTAGTTAGAGAAAGTTTGGCCGGAATTGCTTCGGAGTGAACACAATGTGCCGTGACATCTTAAACAGTAATTGGCTCAAAAATACGACCCACCTTGTTTCTCTGGGACTCTGTAGCTCAACTACGTTTCTTAATATAAAATAACGTGCTGGGACAGCTTCGGTAGTAGTCTGAGAATACTCTAGACGTCTTGATTACGGAGGGTAGACATTTGCTAATCTTGGGACGAGTGCAGCGTGCACCCTAGTGAAAGCGACTTTCGAGTCATGCTAAAATCAAGATAAACCGACTTGAACATGTTGCTGAGTTGACCTTGGACGACGTTTGGCTCGAAAACGTCACCATGGACTTGATTGCAAGTGTTTATACTGCTGTAGTACATAGATTGAGGTAGCTATGTTAGACTCAATTATCACCTTTAGACCTGAAACAAACACGGCGGTGCTTCTAAGATACCGGTGAAAGGGACGTGTAGCAACATTTTGAGCCTTCCTTATTTGGGCAACACGGGCCCGTACTGCCATTCCTACTAACCGTTAATATCCCTAATTTTCCTATTTTCTCTAACACTCTTCCAAAGTGTCTGATAGCATTTTGATTTCAAAGCAACGCCGCTAGCATTATATATCTGTATTTTACGCCTTCGTTCTTATATTTTGCTGCCTCGATGGCGTAATTTTTCACAGCTCCCTCCAATTTTAAAATGGAGACCACCTGTCGATAGGGCGTGCCGAGATACGCTGGTTGGCCAATTTTCAGCACGATCAGAGCGTTACATGGGTCAAAACGTTAGAAAAGGTGCCGTTCGTATAGTTTTTGCTAGCACTGTATTCTGGAATTAGTTCAAAGTTACGGGCGTACTTTCGAATTTCTCCTTTTTGTTATTGCACTACAATCAAACTCCCCCCCCCCCCAGATTTTTAAGGCTGCGTCCGCCCCTGCTGATGACGCCTGATCACTGCTACACCTATTTGGGCCGCGATAGCAGTACTGACGTTGCTTCCTATCCCAGTATTAAATTGCCGAATGTTGACTATTTTGGTGTGTACTTCTCCAGTATTCCGTATGCTGATTATTTTTACTGGTAAACTGAGTAGCCAATCAAATTCGAGAGTTGAGAAATACAGTGCGCTGACAGTTCAGCCCAACCACAATTTTTTCACTAGCAATTTGGAGCGCACAGCCGACGGCGGCATGAACCAGAATGCAGTCGCATAAGTGGCGCCGGCCAAAAAGATGCTCGGGGCTCCTTCACGCGGAATGCGCAGTGTTACGTTGCTTGATTTCATTTTATCTGTAAGTTCTGGTGCTATGTATTGGGCCTGCAGTTGTGCTAAGGTGCGCTACTTGCGTTTTGTTTTGAAGCGAGGTTTTGGTACATTCTTCGGTCTGAAAAAAAAACTGTGTTGAATCCCAACTCTGACTCCAACCTATCCCAGCCTTCGCGAAGCCGTACTTGTCAGGAAAACGTCGTGTAAAACTTGTGGTTTCTATGCATTTCTTCGTGCACTGTGCACGAAGATTTCACCGAATGCAGTTATTTCAGGCATACAAAAAGCTAGTGGTTTCACGAGAATGCAATCATTCACTAGAATTCATCGTGCAATTTGCACGATGGGACTCGATGCGTGATCAGCTCGAAAAAAGAAAGAAAATATACATTTTTCAGCGTAAGTTTTGGGTGCTCATCTCTCTAGCTAGTGTTTTCCACGACAAGTGATCTAATCTTCGTTCTCTGCCCCTACTAGACACAGACGAAAACGGAAGACGAGATTTGATCTGCTCATACAGAAGGCCAGCAGAGTCGGTAGAGCTTTTAGCTCGGCGCAGCTCGGTGTTTGATAGTGAGCCTTCTATAACATGCATCAGTCGCTGGAGCTCAGCCAGCCGAACCTTTCCAACTCGGGTAGCCATGTCATGCTTTGACAGCATCCGTAGTGCAGGTGATCCAACACACCAATGCTGCCATATTAGCCGGAGGGTCCCGTTAGGAAGTACAAAATCTTCTGCAACTCGGTGAAAGCCACACCCCATTGCTGTAGCTCGAGAGGTGATTCCGTCGTGGAAACGACATCAACAGTCCTTCTATCCGGTTGTTCGCCAGCTAAATGGGTACAACTAAGTTGTGAACGAGCAAGAACCGCAGCAAAAGCTGATTCCAACGCCTCGATCGTCATTATTGAACCATGGACGTGCCGTTTAAGAGTATTCTCGAAGGAATTAGTCAGACCTTGTTTTAACGAATCAATTTCCGCTTTGTACTGTGCCAAGTTGACCATTATTCCCACATGTGGAGGAATTCCACTTGGAGTGATGGGATCATCGACTTGAAAATTACGACAAACAACTCGTTGGCGAAGCCACTCAAAATGCGATCGATTGCATGGTGTAAATAAAGAGGTAGTGAACAGCAGGTGATTATGGGGCAAGTGTTCGCGTAAGAACACAAAGTGATACAGAATTGAAGCAAGACCGAACTGACACACCATTCGCAAGCTTGGTGGTGCTCCAGAATAGACGGTATCCATGGCAAACTTTAAACGCTTTTCTAGCTCCAATCGATCTTCTTCAGAGTTGGTTTTTCTAGCTCCAATCGATCTTCTTCAGAGCTGGTTACTGGGCTAAAAAATGGGGGTAATGTAGCAAAGTTTGGTGAATCAAAGGGCAGACCAGACACATAGCGCCCAACAATCATATCACCAGCAGCCTCAAACCTCACATACTTGTCCTGGACCCCAGGAAGAGTCCAGCCAGCGCGAAGGCATATTGACGCAGCGGACGGACCTGATGTTGAGCAACTGCTAGCGTATGTAGAAGCTCCTTTCCTCGCCGAATGAGTGCCAAAATCCTTCACTGTCATCCCTAACTTTGATAACACATTTTGCAATACGTCTTCACTTAGCACGCGTTTCAGTAACTTGAGAAATCGACTATATTGATTTCCACCCTTGAATAATTTTCCATCGCTGGCGAAGCCCAGAACAGCAAAATAAATCCCCAAGCCCAAAATCGGACAAATCTCTGGCATCGTCGGGTTGGCGTAAATATGGCGAGGATCCCGAGGACGACTACCGTCTTGGTCATTCTTCATGTGTGCAAATTTTATGGTAACGGCATCTTCTTGCCACGAAACATGTGCATGTCGAATGGTTGCTGCATTCTTAGCGCGGCACATTAAATTCCAACAAATAAGTAAAAAAGAGTGACCAAAAACATCTTTCTTCTTGCTTGAGCGCAGCATAGCTTTGGCAATCTCTTTGTACATCGAAAATGAGAACGGCTCCTTACCCTCAGTAAGTCGCTCGTTGTTTCGCTGTGCAGTGCGGGCAACAGTGTGATGAAGTCCCTTGAAAAATCTTTTCATTTGGCGGTCAAAATCATGAGGACGTGAGTGCTCAGTCGTAGCGTACAGATACACTAAAGCCGAACGAACATTGCCAAACGTGGACTTCCCTCCTATACCGCGCTGCTCCATCGAGGTTAAATAGCGCATGCAATCCTTAGTCGTTAGCACCTGCAGGTCCATGGGGCTCTCCAAAGGTTCACGTGTGAACCATTGAGATATGCTGTCATCATTGACGGACTCCAGTGCGAGAAATTGCCTTGTAAACAGGACTTCACGGTGATCACGATCTGTATTGGCATATAACCACCCCACAAGCTGTATCAATGCACGACAATACACGTATTTGGTGGACGCTGCGGTGGTGTTGCCGAGTACTTCATCAACTCGAGCGTCCAGGGCCTCCATGATGCTGTTGTGCGACTGTTCACTAGATTTGAAGTCTCAAAATATTTTCTAAAATAGACTGCGTGCACTTTGCACGACGAAATCCATTTATCTATACATTAATACTCTTACTAAAACGACGAATTCGTGATATCTACGAGGAGACCGTGTCCGCAATAAGTTTGATAGACTTCGGGTCCATCCGTAATATCGGTGCTTCAGTAATTTAAAAAAAAATGGAGTATATTTAACAGAGTGCTGATCTGCCGTGTCGAAGATATTTGTCAGGCACGACGAAAAAGCTCTCCAACGGGTCTTTAACGATTGGTGATGTCTTCAACGTTACTCGAACGCGTAACTGGTCGATTTGACTGCGAGAGTCCTGGGGGCGATGAAAGCGCGACTATTTTCCATGTTGGGCATTTTCTGGTCAAAGATTGGGTCTTTTATTGGAACCGGGTATAAACCCACCGGGATACCCTGTAGATGGTGAAATACCCCTAACCGCGCGAATAATTGGGGGTTCTCTGGTGAGACACATATCGTGATTAAATCGATCTCCCAGCATATACACGTTCTGCCAGGGTTACGGGACACACAATTATGGGACACCAGCAACTATTCATAGTAATCAGGTTATATTTGGCAGAAATTGACTCGATCTTCTAGCAACTCCACAGTTCGCAGTTTAGCTCGTTGTGCACCGCGTCAGAGTTTACTTTCTTGTCGTTATGGTAAAGGTTATCGGGCCTAACGTTCATGTGCCCAACGAATCTCCACTGGACCAAATGGAGAGGGCTATCGCAGCTGTAGAGAGGAAGGAGATGTTAATTCGAGGAGCAGCTAAGGCGTTTGGCGTAACCCGTAGTTCTCTTCATCGCCGTGTTACCAGACAAGTTCCATTGAATGCTAAACGAGTACCGGACCCCATTCTAACAGAAGGTGAGGTCCAAGGAGTTCTGAAGGCCGTCGACGCGCGTACCAAATGAGGACTCTGCTTCACGAGATCCGAGTTGAGCATGTTTATCAGACAAATTGTTGAGGAAAGCCCGTACACACGTGAAATACCCGCAACGTTTCCGTCAGCTAGCTGGACCAATGACTTCATACATTGTAATAAATCACACTTCGGCAGACGTAAAGCTCAAAGTGTAGAGTTCTGTAGAGCACAAGCGTCCACCGTGTTGTGGCAACGCAGACGGTGTTGTTCCGCCCTTCATCATCTTTCCAGGAAAGAGCTATGACAGGAAGTGCACACAGGGCGGGTACCCCGGTTCAAAGTACGCGTCGAGCCCCAGCTCTTTCTTGGTAACATCACTCTTCGAGCAATACTTCGAGTGGTTCGTGAAGCTAATTCCTCCTGAGCGCCCTGTCCTTTTGATCATGGATGGATACAAAGCCCATTTTTCGGTCCGCACGTTGGCGTGTGCAAGGAAGAATGGCGTTATGCTGTATGCGCTTCCGGCACTCACGTCGCACTTCCTACAACCTATGGACGTCAGCGTCTTCAACCACTTTAAGCGCAATCTTGGCGATGAGATTAGAAAATACCAACGGTCAAAGAAGAATATAGTGGACGAAACCAATATCATGGGTGTTGCAGTGAAGGCCTTTCACGAGGCTTTGACCCGTGCTCACTTAGTTGATGGTTTTGAGAAGACTGGTATATATCCGCTAAGTCGCGACAAGATGGTCGCTAGTATTATAGGAGACCAGCCCACACCCACGAAAAAAGCAACGATTATTTTAAAGACGACTATCACGATTTCCGAGAGAACTACTAGAAAAATAGCTCGATCGGGAGATAACGTAGATCAAGTGCGTGTGGAATCGATGAATCACCGGGTTATGGAAGAGCGGGTGCTGTACAAGAAGCCAAAACGTGATATTAACGCTCAGATTGTTAGTGGTGCGTGTCTGATGACTAGCGATGAGAGCTTTGAACACCATGTTGCCAAGGAGAAGGAGAAGGTAGCTAAAGCACGCGAGAAGGAACTGAAAGCACAAGCTAGAGTGGCTAAATCCAAGGAGCGGTAAGAAAAGAAAGTAGCCAAGCTAGTAGCCGGCGTCCTCAAAGAGAGCGAAAAAGCCGTACTCGCTGTCGCCGCAGAAAAGAAACGTGTTGCCACTGCGGAAGCCAAGGAGGCGGAACGGATTGCCAGGGCGGAAGCTAAAGAAGCAAAGCGTATCGCCGACGTCAAAGCAAAAGAAGCGAAACGCATCGCAAAGGCACCAGCTAAAGAAGTCATGCTGGTCGCGATTGCTGAAGCAAAGAAAGCTAAACGCATTGTGCATGCCCAAGCTAAAGCATCCAAAAGGATTGCCACAGAAGTGGAAGCAGTGGCCGCCCCAATCCAAGATCTCTATACAAACTGCGAGTACAATATCACTTTCTGAAAGTGTCCCGCAATCTTGGCAGGCTGTTAGAGCACTTTTCCACTGAACGATTGCTCATTTGGAGCAGACTATTAGGCAGATCAGACTGCACCAACAAACTACATATTCCTTCTTCTTTCAGTCTTAGCTGGTTTTGTTTGTATTGCAAAGCACGAAGTCTACCTTTTCAGGCCATCTCCAAGTGTCCCATAACCCTGGTAGAGCGGATAACGTTTTTTTCAGCGTGTAGCTGTGTGTTATGCCGATTTACGTAGACTCTTCCATGCCCACATACAAGACAAAGTCAAAATACCAATGTAGGCTGTCTACAGACTGACGAACCGCAGTTAATGATCTCGACAGGTATGCTGGTGACAGATGCCGAGACGTGTCCTCGCATGCTAGCAGGTTCATATTCGCATGCTTCGAACCAGTTCGATACCATGTCTGTGCATTACCACACCGAGCATAACAGTAAGCCCCCTCATAATTCGCTCAGAACCCGCGCCTCTACGTGTTGATCTCACTCCCGATCGAACAAGTGCATGCTCGAGTTGATGCACTTGGATAAGATCGAAGGGTAGCGAGCGTAAGCGCGTTATAGTTGTCGTGGGAGTGTACAAGTGCAGGAATTCGTGAAAAGCGTGATATTCAAATAGTTGCATGGCCTCGCTTGAGCGATTGATTTGCACACGAAAAAATATAGGTTATCCCGAATTACCTAGTCTTTCGAAGGTTAATAGGTCCCTCATGCGATTTGGCATAGTCTCGGGAGGATCTATAATTTATCACCAAAGATGCGATATTTGCCGAGGTGCCGACCAACTCCCTAGATGACCTACACGTACTGTATACTCGTTCTGGAGTCCTATCGATCTGCCGCATAGCCAATACAGTGGAGATGAGCAAAATCAACCAAATTGGATCGCATTCACCTGTTGTTGTCGCACAAGAGTGATTGATCCCAAGGTAAATACTGCGTTGAAACGCTGATACGATTGAAATGAAGGTTCCTCTACTTGATATGGGATTATTATAGGAAGAAACACATCGAAAACGTGAAGCTTGAACCTTAAAAGGGCACATTGGTCCTTCAGCAAGAATGCAGCAATAAAGCTATGTCGTAAGGAGATAGGGGGGGGGGGGGGGGGGGGGCATTAGTTGAGTGAACGAACACGCGTGTACTTGGTTTGTTCTATCAAACACGGATTGGTCGTGCTCTGGCGCACTGCATCGGATCGACCGAGGGATCATTTCCGAGCTGACGACTTACACGCAATCGTTCTGGTTGACATGAAATTTGCCCGTTTTCGAGTCTTCGCAGCCACACTCACTCGTGTTGGGGTCCTTGATGCAACCCGTGCCGACACCCAGCGCAGTTCCGTTGATTTTGACACTGTTCACATACACATACATGAGAACTAGCTGGTCTCAGCAACGGGCGGAACATGGCAATGACTTACCCGGCCCAGAAGAACGTCCAGCAGTCCTTGTTGGCGACCATTTGGGGGTTCACCTTGCACGTGTAGGCGTAGCAGTCACCGTACGGGTAGCCGTGATTGCCGTCGTACTGGTGATCCTGCTTGAAGACAGCGTAGGTCTGCTTTTCGTGGGTACGCGTGTTGTACGAGCACTCAGCGGCCTGGATGGCCGTGGACACCTTGGTAACCTTGCAGTTATGCAACTTAGGACACTTGCCCTTTAAGTTGGCGTGGCACGGGTCCAGAGTCGCATTCACAAGAGCGGGGGCAACGAGGAGGACGAGGGCAACAGAGAGGCGCATTTTGGTGAAGGACTTGCGGCGCTGACGGAAAATGGATGAATGAGCTGATGTTGAACACATCACCAACCTCGGATTGATACTGTATCAACCATTACAAAGTTTGTTGGTTTCGAGTGCCATCTGTGCCTGCTTGCTTGTGGTGGCCAAGCACTCAACTCGACGACGGACTGTGCCAGCTTTCCAGCTGTAGATGCATGTACATAATAATATTGTGTATATTACTGGTATGTATCTATCGTATTGGCAACAATTTCTTGCTCGCTTAGGTTGCAACCTTCCTACAGCACGCAAACAATAGTGCTGTGCCTTAGATTGAGATGGTGCGCCACGACCATGCAGCGGTTGTCTCTCGCTCGACGTGGCTACATCAAGTCCTTCACAGACACGGCTCTACCACAAACAGCCAAACGACGCTGTTTCGACTCTAAAACTGTATTTACACAATCTAATCTCGACTGCACGTAGCTCAGCCCAGTTCTATGGTACATGAACCCCTCGATAATAAAACGGTTTCTAATCGAGTATTGCGAACACCGAAGTTGCGAAGCAGCAGACAGGTTTCTGGTGCTTGGTGGCTTTAACGCTTTGCCAGATCCAACAAATACCGATGGATACATGTTGTGCTCCTCGAACGCCGTACAATAAAAGTGTTTGATGTCGTACCTCCATCCTTACAATACATATGGCTGTTTCGTGAGCCGAAACTTTGTCAACTCAACAACAACGCCCGCTGAACGAGCGTAATTTTTGTGTTGGAATAGTGCGTGCGGTGTACTACTCTTAACATGTACTACAACTAATATCTAGTACATGAACGTGCACAACAGCTCTCATGTAAGTGGAGCTTGCTGCATCACCTGTATGTCCATTTGAAGGAGTTTATATTTGCAGAGCGTGGGACATACGAAAATGGTTGTTTTTTTTATTTTCGATTGCTGCCCTATGAATATTTGCTGTAAGCAAAAACACGCACAAGTCAATGTCTCTTGGATTCGTATTCCAATGGGGCAACCAAGTCCAACGTCAGCACCCCGTTGAAGTGTCGTCGAACGTCCCGGTTTACAAGATCGAGGAGGTGGTTAAAGCCACACTTCAACGAATCGGAGAGTTCGGCGGGGCTAACTGCACTGGAGCATTTACGCCGTAGGAAGCGAAGCATCCGCAAGGCCTGATCGAGCGTTCGGTTCTCCACTTCAACTAAAATCCGCGAGTAGATTGCATCAAAAGCGGCTGGTTGTGTCCGAATATTGCAACTAGCAATCAGGTGTTCGTCGTCGCACTCCTCGTCAACAAAGCGAACCTGGAGACTCTCCACGAGATTCGCGTATAAAGCCTCTATAGTCGGTAGTACAACAGGGAATGGCTTCTTTTTCGCAGTTTGGTCGGGACTACTGTCGGCTGGGGCTCGCGGTCTCGGTATGGGGGCAACCGTTGACGTGGGTCTGCGCTTCTTCGCATACCGGTCAATTTCTCTGCGGATAGCAAACGGGAGGGAATGGTAGACCTCGGAGTCCACTTGGGACAATCGAATGTCATTCAGTGCGTCTTCTCTCCCCGAGTCTACTGCAGGACTCTGCGCCGCACGGGCAAGTCTGCTGTTTGACTTGGAATCAAATATGTTCCGTGCTGGATGTTTCCGTCGAAGCGAAGCCTTTCCGTTGGTCTTTCGTGTGGGTTGAGGTAGTCGGGCTTGTTGAGCAGCAGGGGCACCAGCCTTGGAGCCTTGGTCATACGAAGCCAGAATTTCGTGGCGAAGCTTCTCGGGTAGCTCTTCCAGCACGTCCATATTGATCTGAGAGAAGGTTGTACCAGCAAAGTCACGCCTCTCCGTGTTTGGTCTTGGTTCTTCTACACTTTTTGTCTCTTGATCAACTTGGTCATTCACGGATTTTTGTTGAGCTGCTGTATTTCCTGAAGAGTCTTTCAACCAAGCCTTGAAAAGTTGCCCACTTTTATGGTTTCTGCTTGGAGCATCAGAAACGAGCTTCGTAGCCTGGACGCCAACTCCACGTAGCTCTTCACTTGGGAAGTTAAATTGGCGAAGAAGCTCAACGCACGCTGTTCCTATTACATTTTGGTCATCTGTTGCTTCAGACAGCACTTGGCTCTTGGAGAAATTATCACACACACCATGGCCCATAAACTTGGATGGCTCGATCGGAGCACCTTCCCGCCGTTTCTTGATGAGCAACGTTAAACACGTCGTCCGCACCTTGAGATTCCGAAGACGGTGGCTGAGCTCCTCGCCCAGAGCCATCAAGAATATAGCCGCATCTTCCCACTTTTCAAAGCGAATGCCGAAATTCACGACAGCGGAAACACTTTTACGCATCATATTAGACTCCACAGACAAAGGACGCAAATCGATCCCACGAGCGTAGTTGTACAGCATCTCCCCCGATGCTTTTCCGAGAGATCGCACCAGTTCGCCTTTAGTCATCGAGATCACCTGTCCAACCTCTTCGATCCCTAGGTCATCCAACTTCGCTCCTGTCTTGTATCCCACTCCAGGGAGATCGCTAACCTTCAGCGAAAGCATGAATTCTTCTGCTTGACTACGATCACCGATTTGGTACATGCCATCCGGCTTTGCCTTCTTAGAGCACAGTTTGGCCAGCAGTACGTTAAAGGAGATACCAACACTGGCAGGACACCCGGTCTGCTGGAAGATCTGCTGTCGAATCAGCTTCGCCTTTTCCATCCCGTCGGTTCCTTTTCTAAACTCGAGGAACGCTTCATCACAGCTCACCGCCTGCACGTACGGAGTGTGAGCGAAGAAAATGTCGTAAATCTGAAACGACACGCGCTGAATGGCGTCGAATTGGTACGGCAGCACAACTAATTCAGGACACAATTCCTTTGCCGTCTGCATGAACATGCCTGCGCCGACACCTTTCGCTCGAGCCAAGTAGCTACACGACGATATTTCGGAAGACCCAGCGTTCCCAGAGTGCGCGACGGCAACAGGCACCTTCTGTAGCTCCGGCCGTCCTCTCACAGCGACCGCCACGAAGAAGCAGTCCATGTCCACGTGGAGAATCACTCGATCACTAGACGAAGCTGGCGCTCTCGCCACGGGTCCGCCCATGTACTTGGCTTGGAACCCGGCAGCTTTCTGCTGGAACGTGGCTCTCCATGTGCCAATATGATGCAAGCGGGACTTGGCGAAGAAGTGCCGGACGAACTCCGGTCCATCTCTCGTCGAATTGGTCCACAGCTTGGTCGTCGAGCTCGCAGGCGGCAAAGCTGGCGGGTCTTCTTCAGGCACATCCTCTCCGTCCTCGTCCTCCTCGTCCTCCCCACCGGCCAGGACACCCGGTTCACCACTACCAACTTCATTTCCTGTAGTTCCACAAATGGCGTGTTTAGACGCTGGATCGGCAGCACCAGCACCAGCACTGGGCGCTCGCTTGTCCTCAAGTTCAACTGCAACACCGACATGACTCTCCGAGCCCTTGGCCAATGAACTTGACAGCGACGACGCCGACAAGCTCAAGATGCTGCTCTGGGTCGGGTCGGCGAAGCCCGCGTACAGGAATTGCTGCACCGGCAGCAGCTTCCGCTGCTCGATGCTCTGCACGACCCAGTCCGGGTGCACGACCGGCAGCGGCTTCCTGGCGCGCCTGCCAAGGCAAGGCAGGACAGCACAGCACTCACGACCCAGTAAGTCACTCCTTACTCGGGACTAGGGCAACTTCAACTTCAACTTTCACGTGGCACGCACTTAAGTTGCAGCAGCTTGGACGCCGGCAGGTGAGTGGCTAAAATGTGGGTCACGCGGCCCGTCTCGTAGTGCTCGAAGCCGCCGCCGTGCAGCAACATAAGCCGGCGCAGCTCCTCCTTGCCGGGCACCGTGTAGCCATCTACATACACGTGCACGCCGCGGAACAGCGTCGCTGCTGCGCCCTCCGCCTCCGAGGCCGCGCTCTCGTTCTGCCCGCGCAGCTTCTGGATCTTGTGCGACATGTACACGCCGAAGCTGCCGTCATGGTGCTCGCCCAGGCGCTTCCTGCCGGCGTCGGCCTCGCCGCCTCGGCGTCGCATGCCTGCTGGCGGTCTATCATCGGCCCGTTTTCCTCCACCACCGCGTTTTCCACCAATCCCAGCCCCCTCAGCGACACACCCGCCCTCCCATTGGTCCAAATCGCCCGACCCAGTGAAAAGCCGTCCTGCCCTGCCCGCCGGTCATTCCGCAACGTCCGTCTGACCAGCCATGGCGCCCATCACCACGACGCTCGGCGAGCGCGACGCGTTCCTGCAGCCGTCGGCGCCCAAGCCCGTGGCGCACAGCAGCAGCAGCAGCGACGGCGAGGCGAAGGAGCAGACGCTGGCGCGCCTGTCCATGGCGCTGCCCTCGCGCGCGCCCGACGACCACGAGCGCGACGCCGCCAAGCTGCAGCAGATGGCGGCGGCCGTGACGACGCTGCTCGAGTGCATCGGCGAGGACCCGCAGCGCGAGGGGCTGCTGAAGACGCCCATGCGCATGGCCAAGGCGCTGCTGTACAACACCAAGGGCTACGGCCAGAGCCTGGCCGACGTGCTGAACGAGGCCGTGTTCGAGGAGGACCACGACGAGATGGTCATCGTGCGCGACATCGACCTGTACTCCATGTGCGAGCACCACATGGTGCCGTTCACGGGCAAGGTGCACATCGGCTACATCCCCAACGGCAAGGTGCTGGGGCTCAGCAAGCTGGCCAGAGTCAGCGAGGTCTTCTCGCGCCGCCTGCAGGTGCAGGAGCGGCTCACCAAGCAGATCGCCAACGCCATCATGGGCGTCATCGAGCCCAAGGGCGTGGCCGTGGTCATCGAGGCCACGCACATGTGCATGGTCATGCGCGGCGTCGAGAAGAGCGGCGCCAGCACCGTCACCAGCAGCGTGCTGGGCGTGTTCAAGAGCGACCCGCGCACGCGCAGCGAGTTCATGTCGCTCATCCACAGCAGGAGATAAAGGACGACAGCGCTGGCATGTCGCAACGGCGTGTGCTCTGCTCGGCGGAGTGTAACCAGAGGAGGAGGGGGAGGAAGACCCAGTAGACGGACCCACTTTTGCTTATCGCCGCCGAGCCGAGGAGACTTAGAAATACGCCCTTCCGACAGGCGCGCTTGTTAATAGCTAACGCTTTTGCTGTTTTGCTTTGAAGGAGTGGAGGTCGGGCAGATGAGTGTATTCAACCAGGGGGTGCAAGTGATGTTGTCTGATAACTACTGTAGTTGTAAGATGTGTGCCAGGCCTCACGAGTAGTCCGAGTCGACGGCCTGGATGAACGCGATGTAGTTGACGTCGTTGGTCACTTTGCGCCCGTCGCGGTGCGCGAACTGGTGCGTGAGCTGCTGCACCTCGGCGGGCTTCAGCGACAGCTGCATCATATCGAGCACGGCCGCGTACTGGAATTTTGTCACGCGCGTGACGTTGTTATGGTCGTAGTCCTGGAAGTACGGCTTCATGTGCAGGCGGCGGTGGTTCACCTCGTTGCGCAATCGCTCCAGGATGAGCTTCGTGGGCTCGTCCAAGCCGTCTTGCTGTTGCTCGCCAATGATGCCGGCGGTCGGAGCTGGCACGCCGTGAGAGAAGTCAAGAGCCTCCATGAAAGTTCTCCAGTCGATCTTGTCCGGGTTCCTCGCCGAGCGGAAGTGCAGACTCAACGTCTGGATATCCGAGGCGTCCAGCACGCATCCACTGCGATTCAGCGCTGTGTGGAACTTGGCCACCGTGATCTCGCCGGAACGCAGCTTGTCGCCTTCTGCGATGAACTCTTTTAGGCGGATACGCTTGGAGCTCAGCTGCCGCCGAATCTCGGCGAGAAGCTGCGATAGATCCGCTGCACCGGCGAGGTTGTCTCGAGCCCTCCGCCTGTTGGCGTCGTGGTTCATGACACCGCCTTGGTACAGCTCCTGGCGGAACGCGACACTGCCCGGTAGAACGAGGTTCCGGAGGTCTTCACTGCTCGCATTGTTCGTATAGCCCCCGAGGATGTGAAGCGCTTGTAGGAAGGCACGGTAGTTCACATCGCAGATGGAACTTAGCGTTGCACTCGTTCCGGTTGCTGCCTGCTCCCGGAACTTGATCAGCAAAAGCCGCGAGTCCGAAGCTTGAGCAGGCAGCAGAGCAAACATTGACAGCACGCGCTCAAACTTCGTCGCAGAAATGAAGCCTTGTTTTGAGCGGTCGAAGTCCTCAAACGCTGGTTTGATCTCCATGCGCTGGCGGTCGATGGATCGCTTCATGGTGAGTAAGACCCTTTTCACTTCATCTTCCTCCGCTGGAGTAAGGTCTTTATCGACGACAACGCCACCAAACTGCCCTTCACGGGTCTCCAACGTTTTCAAGTCTTGGTGTGGCTTCTGCTCCAGCCCCTTCACCGTGAACACACTCTCCACATCATCGACGAAGGCTTTCCACGCGATCCAGTGCTTCCCCATACTATCGACTTCTTTGCACGCATATTCATCTCCAAGCAACGTCATCTCTTCCCGGGACAGGAGGAAGCCCGCAGCGTTCAACCCTGCACAGAACTGAGCGGCAGTGATCTTGCCATGTCGAAGTTTGTCGAAATCTCGGTAGTACTCTTCCAGGCGAATTCGATCACGCTTGATAGTCTGCTTGATGTACCGGATAAGCATCGGCACCGATCGAACATGCGTCTCGGCCGCAGTCTCCTCGAATGTGTCAGCATGTAGCTTTGACGGTGCAATGATCTCCGATACGACGCCACCTCGCGAGGACGGACGACTACTCGAACGCTGGTTATCATTTCCCCAGTTTTCAAGGTCGTAGCAGAACGTGACGTAGTTTACGAAGCGTTCTCCATGAGAACTCGAGTATCGTTGCAGTAGCGCCCGCCTTTCACTCTCGCCGTTCAGCGTCAGTTTGAACATGGCCATCACGCGGAAGAACTGGTCGACCGTGATGTGTTCACGTCTGCCCTTATCGAAGTCTTGGAAAGTTGGCTTGACCAGAACTCGCCGAGTGGAACAAAACGTGTGAAGCCGCTGCATCATAGCCTGGTGAACCTCTGCGTCCGAGTCTGTCAGCGACCCGCGCATCGCTCGCGAGCATTTATCCGCAGTCGAGTGGTTGGTGGCCTTGGTGATCGTGGCGAGGATGTCGTCAAAGTTGTTGTCCTTGAGCGATTCCAAGTTAGCCTTGCCTTCGATGTAGTTGCAGAACCGAATGTAGTCGACCTTCGTCGTATCCAACGTCTTTACACTCCCGTACTTCTGAACCAGCAAGTTCAAATCGTGGTCGGTCACTACGGGGAAGCACAGCTTCACACAGCGTCTGAACTGAGCCTCAGTGCACTTGCCCGTTCGTAGTTGATCGAAATCCGTGAAAAAGTTTTTCGTGCGAATCCGATCGCGGAGGACCAGCTCCGACAGCTCTGCCTCGAGTTCTTGGAGTGCACTGGAGTGGAAATCACTGTCACTAGCTCCTGGGGCTGATCGATGACGTCTCTCCGGCGAACGGGGCATCGCTACTTTCGTTCCCGCACCAGACGCACCGGGGCAGATATCAAAGTGCAGCGCCCGGTAATGCACGTCCAACTTGTCGCCATACGCCTTGAGCAGCACATCCATTTCGTCGGAAGATAACACCACGATGTCCGAGATATCTCGGACGAACTGCGGTCTGGTCACCTTGCCAGCGTTGCTTCGATCGAAGTCGTGAAACACGTCCTTCAGCACGATTCCCTTGTTCATCACCGCTGCGAAAATCTTCTGCTTCACGACCCCAAGCAAAGTGTCTTCCGAGGGAGTCAATGGTTCAAAGGCGAAAGACTTCACCACCGGCAAGTCGCTGTGAATGTTCGATTGGTGTGCAGGCTTGGCCTCCAGTCCTTTAACCGTGAACACCTTGTCCATCAAGTCGCAGAAACGACGGTAATCCACAAACGACGGATCGTCCGGGAGCCTGTATTTCGCAACGATGAGGTTGACTTCCGCGGTGGACAGGTGGAGACCGCTTACATCTAGCGCGCGCTTGAACTGCTCGGTCTTGATTTTCTTGACTCGGTGGATGTCGAATGTCTTCATGAACTCCTCCAGCCGGATGCGGCGTTGCTTGCATAGCACGCGGATCTTGGCCTTCAACGACCGAAATTCAGGAGAGCTGTGCATCTTGACTGCTGTCACGAGACTTGAAAAAGCCTGAACTGCTCGTGCTCCAGCCTTGGGGTAGATGCCGTACGAAGAACGTCGCGCTTGGCCCCACCATGCGAGTCTACACAACAGCAAAAATAGCGGCAAAACACCCACGCGAAAATAAAACCTGGAAACATATCCGTTCATAGCTCTTACTTAGGGTACGCATCAAAATTGCCTCACTCTCAATTCGCATCCACGGCAGGAATGTGCTCCGAGAAACGAGCGGCCTTGGAGATCTTGATGTCGGAGTACGGTGCGGCTTGCTCGACGTCCACGTAGTCCAGCGTCTTGAGCTGCAGAAGCTCGAAGAACAACGCGGCTGCAGTTCGTCGGTCTTGGGTCTTTTTGGTGAGCTGCTTGTACGTGACTTCCTCTTTGTTCTGAAGCGACTTCCGCAGCACCTTCATCACCTTCACAGTGTGAGGATGCCACTTGTGCTGGGCAGAGGTGGCATCTGCGTGGTCAATCTCGGGGACGCTGTTCGCCTCGGCACGAATGTCGTTCACTGCCCCCAGCTCGATATCCACATTGAGATCCTCCAAGTCTTGCTCCGCGGGCTCGAGTGGCGCTTCGATGCCGTAGTCTGGGAAGCCTTCCTCCTCGCGTTCACTGTGAGATTTCAACATATAACTATTCGTTAGCTCGTCTTATTCAGCATGCGCGCCTGTGTGCGAAAGTAAATAAATACACTTACGTTGTGGTTGGGCCCATATCGGCGAATTCAAAGTGCTGTTCCTCCTCGATGTCGTGCAGCATCGAGGCATCACATGAGCCCATCGTCACGTCCAAACCAGCCTGAACATAGCAGGTTTAACGTTAGATTTTGCTCCAAAAGCACAAATACCACTCGAGTAATAGCTTACAGAGGCCGAGCTGCGGCGCGAGCTTGTGCTCATACGACGAGTCAGTTCGATATCTTCCGTTTGATTCGTCTCCTTCTCCTTCGAACCGAAAGGGAACTTCCGCTTCTTCATGGTCACCTTGAACATACTCAGCAGCTCCTCCGACATGTTGATCATACACGGTCGGAAGAACATGTCCGCTCCAGCCTGCAGGTCAAACTCGCTCTTGCCTCCGGTTTTCGTCTTGTACGTGATTTCTCGCGTGCGGGTGATGTCGGAAGTGTCCTCCATCCCCTTCTTCAAAAATGCCGAGGTCAGCTCCGTGACGGTGTCACGCGCGATCTTCCTCTTCTTCTTGGGCCTGTTCGCCTCCACCTCCACGTTCACCAACGCCGCATCCAGCGACGCGCGCGTCGAGCCGTTGATGCTGACGTTGATGTCCGTGCTAATATCCAGCGTTCCGCCACTAATGTTCATCGGGTCGTCAATGGGGTTCTCCATCTCCAGTCCATTGTCGGCGGGCATCTCGAACGGCGCCTCGTTGAAGCCGAACTCCGGTTGCTCTGCATCCGCCAATAACGAGCTCCTGTCTGTGGATTTGTCTCCAGCGTTCATGATCCCCGAGTCGTCCAGCGGCACCACCGGGGCGTCGGCCTCACGGGCAACTTCAATGTCACTCACGGCGCTGATATCCAGCCCGGAGCTGCCGAAGTTGTCGTCCAGATCGAACGCCTGCCAGTCTCCTCCGAACGAGTCCTCCATATCAATAGCATCTGCAAAACACAAAACAAAGTCAGCACCAGGAAAAAAATATAACAAAAACAACAATAAAAATAAAAATTCTCACCTCTCTCCGCGAACGCATTGCTCTCCCGGATCCTGTCCAGCGGGTCCGCCAGCGTAATATCCTGGCGCCTCGCCACCGTCTGACTGGACGCCGCGACCCACTCGTCCAACGACGGCACTGAGATGGCCCTGCAGCAATAAGAAAAAAAAATACAAAATAATAATTAGTCGACCTATAAAAATTAATACTTGTCACCCCACCCCTATTTTAAATAATTATTTAACGCACTCCACCGAGTACGTGACCTCGACCTCGAACTCGCCGAAGTTGGCCACGTTGATGGCGTGCGGCGCGGCCTGCTGGCTGGCGGCGGGCAGGTCCACGACGCCCGGGCGGAAGGCCAGCTTGATCTTGACCAGCGCCTCGCTGCAGTCCGCGTACAGGTACTTGACCTTGCGCGAGTAGATGCGCACCACGCCCAGCAGCAGGTGGCCCGACACGCGCAGCGCCAGCGGCACCTGCGGGTTCAGGATGCTGTCCACGGAGCTGTGCACGTCTGCCGAGAAGATCTGCGCCTTGTTCAGCTTCTTGTCCCAGTGGGCCGCCAGCCAGATCTTGCCCAGCGGGCCCTTCTTGGCCAGGACGATCTGCGAGTAGAACATCGCGTCAAGACCCGGCAACAATGTCAACAATGGGCACTAACTGCTGTGTGTGGCAGCGTTGGGAATGGCGCCAAAACGTACTTGGTCGGAATCGCGGCTAAGTGCGATATTGGAACCTCTATTAATGAATGTTGACATTTGGGTCCTTAACAACTAGATATGACAGGGTTGTTGAGAGAGAGATTAGTATTGGTAAACATGTTTACAATTGTTATTGTGACGGAATCTGAAAGTGATTAACTATTATTGAGATGAAATTGAAATTGATATTATTGAGATGGAGAGGTGCAACTTGCACGGCAAAGGCAACTTGCAAAATGAAATGCACAGGGTGGCGAGTCAAACGGACAGGTTTCTCGGGGGAAGTAGGTCGAAGGGTGATGGCAGTAGTAAACTCGAGTCTTTCCACAACTTGACGTGGAATTTTCCGATTGCCCTCATTTGAAGAATCGATGGCACGATATTTACCGACTAGCAACGAAAAATACAGACTACGAAAGAATTCCGCGCCCAAGTCGAAAGCCCTACTTGGCAGTCGTGGCGCCGAGCTGCAGCCAGCACGAACGTGGAGCCTCGAGTCGTCCTCCCAGTGAGCCCAGACATGGAGGCCCAGTGGCGCAACCAACTGGCCACGACAAAAGACATCGTGGCAGACTTTGGACGGATGCTCGAGGAGGTGAAAGCTATCATCGCGGCCCAACAACGCAAACTCGAGCATCTGGAAGTGCAAATTGGCATGCTTCACAGGGTGAACGGGACGCTTCGAGGTAGGGTCACAGTTCTGGAAAAGAACAATCGTGCTTTTCACAGGGAGAACGGGACGCTTCAAACCAAAATCTCAGTTCTGCAAGAGGCGTTTCATGCCAAGACCAGATACTACGACAAGAAGTTGGCGGCCCAGTTCGCGACGACCACGAATCACGCCAAGTCGATTGCGTCGCTGATGAAACACCATGGGCGGGCTCAAGATGTCAGCCTACGCGGTACGCTGGATAAGTACCGGGAGAAGCTCCTGCAAAAACTACCCAAGCGCAGGAAGAAAGAGAGCAAGGCTTCTTGGATCAAGCGCATGAAAGCGGCTACACAGAATTCGCTGGACCGGTTTGTGCTCGACGAGTACCACGCGGTCTCTGGCCGCATCCACGAATTACCCTCTCAGGATGAAGCTGAGGAGGCCATGACGCGTATTCACCCATCAGACAAGCACCGGGTTGACATGTATGCCGCGTTGTTCGCCGGCTTGTATCCGGGACGTGCCAACTGACGCAGCCTTCTTACAACATGTCCCCGCAGATTCCGTTGCCGCAGGCAGTTCCTAGTTTTTAATTTGATGCGTGTTTGAAGCGTAGCGGTATTCATCTTTCTTGGTGACGAATTGGCATTAGACCTCGAGATCGTTGGTCTTATTCTAGTATTTCAGAAGAAGATAGAGTAATCGCAGTCCCGGTTCCTGCGCACTCGATGGAAGAGATCGAAGCCAAGAAACGCGCACAAGCGCCCGCAGCTACAAAATTCAACTCGCAACATTCCACGAATGCTGCACACGTGGTGGACTTCCTCTGTCTGGCTGGCCTCCCGCACCGCAGGCTGTAGAACTCGTGCCGCAATGTTGAATGCATCGTTGACGCACTCGTGGGGTTCTCGTCCCGCTTGGTATCGCAGTACACGACGAAATTTTGTGGCAACTTGGCCGACGTATCGGTGCCAAGTTTTCTGTATGTACCCGACTCGGTGTGACGCGCAACGCGATGGGGAAACATGGTTCGCAAATAAAGCCTGACGGCCGGGTACAGTGCCTCTGACAAGCGGGCATGGCGGTTAAATACCGACGGGACTACGTTAGGGCACAGGAGTTTTCCCTAGTTGTTCTCGTGGCCAAGAATTGGAGCTGCTATAGATTGTGAGGGTGCCCCGAGCCCGCAGCCCGGAGTGGCCGTGCAGCACCGGGAACTCTCATGTCATCGTCATCTTGACAAATGCCAGACCGAGATTTCCTTCATGTATCTCTTTGCACGGTGGGGGGCTGCTTCGATTGCTCTTCTTGCTTGATATCGGATCCAAGAATCGGATAGCTGCATTGTAAATCACAACTTGCGTCAAACGTTGTGAAAGTCGTCCCGAGGACGTGAGAATTCATCCAGACAACGAAATCCTTTTCCTTCATTGATGGACGTTATTCACCGCGCGTGGGCGAGCAGTAGCTCGTAGGCCTGTAGGATCTGCTTGAAGACGGCTTCGGCCTCCGGGTCCTGGTTGCAGTCCGGGTGCCACTCGAGCGCCTTGGCTCGGAACGCGTCCTTGACCTGCTGCTGCGAGAGCGAGACCTTGTCAACCGGCGCTGCATCGATGCCCAGAATCCCCAGCGCCTGGCGGACGTCCGCCTCGCTGGCCGCCAAGTGGCGTGGGTCGTCGTCGCCCGGCCGCCGCCGCTGCCTGGCGCGGAACTTGCGCGGGTCGAAGTTGAACCAGTTGAAGGGGCAGGTGCTGCACGCCACGTCCCAGCCGCACAGCAGGCAGCAGAACTCGAGCTGCTGGCGCTGCAGCGCCGAGTGCGTCGACACGCCCGAGCGGTCGCCGCTCTCCTCGCCCCGCTTGGCGTCGCTGTGCACGACGCTGTAGTTGCGCACCCGTGGGGGGCCTATGGGGGTCAAAGCGGCGCGACGCAGAGCGCGGCGGGGCAGCATGAAGCTACAGAGAACGATCTCTCTAGGCAGTGAAGACGACGGCGAAGATGCAGATCTGACGGGCGCGTGGCCGTGACCCAATGAGCGCCGACTATATGCGCATGGTGCAGTGCTCGGAGACCCCTTCGTCGTTACAAGAGCTCTCCCCCGCGATTCCCGTGGCCGCGGGCAGGGGATGAATGAAGGAATGAGAACATTGCTCTCAACCGTTGCAGTTGGTTCACCACAAGAACCTTTCGGGGCTTGAAGTCGTCGACACCACAAGTGACTGGAGCACCTGGTTGTGCTCCTTCTCGACCAGGTGCATCAGAGAGAGAGAGAGAGAGAATGGAGAGGAGATGCGGCCGGGCGACATAACCAGCCGCCGTCCCACCGACAGCCCCGAGTCTCTGCCAGCGCCGTGACTGGTTCGCCCGGCTGCATCACCCGCTGCTGCTTCCTGCTCTTGGAACGAGCGTGGCATTCCTGCAACGTCTAAATCCGTCGCCAAGGTCTCTGCTCCGCTCCTGCTTGAAGACAGATAGAGCGACCGACCGACAGCCATGGCTCCGTCCGTCGTGGGATCGCCCGTGGCGCCGTTCCTGGACCTGTCGATGCAGTCGCAGTCCCCCACGGTCTCGGGGGTGCGGCGCGGCCTGGACCTGCTGGGCGACGGCAAGACGCCCGTGACGCTGGACCCGCCCACGGAGCAGCAGCTGCTGCCGTTCGAGAGCATGTTCCAGTTCGAGCGCATCAAGTGGCCGCTGGGCTTTGGCCACCTGCTGCTGCTGCTCTACACGCCGTTCGGGCTGCTCCTGCTGCTGCTGCGCGGCTTGAGCTGCTTCTTGGTGGCTCTCGCGCTGCCGCGCGTGTGCTCCGAGGACCAGATCGACCGGTGGCGACTCGCCCGAGTCTTCGTCTGGCTCACGGGCACCCGCGTGCGGCGCGTGGACGAGCACCTGTTCGAGAGGGGCGAGGACCGGGCCGACATCATCGTGTCCAACCACATCAGCGAGTTCGACGCCATCGCCATGCTCGACATCACTCCGGCCTACATCTTGGGCTACGACTTCTACAAGAAGATGCTGTTCTTCAAGCTGCTGGGCGACAAGGCCGGGCTCGTGTACGTGCCCTACGTGTCGAGGCAGCAGGGCAACGGAGCCGGACGCGATGCCGTGCGGCAGATTATCGTTGAACGACTAGCGAGAGGCAACAAACCGCTGGCTGCGTTTCCGGAGGTAAGAGGGGTGTTTTTGGGGTAGATGTCGGTACTGATGTCTATGTGCTGGTTTTTGGATTCCATTTAGGGCGGACTCACGAACGGGAGGAAGGGTCTGCTGCAGTACCACAAGTTCCTCTTCTCGCTGGAGAAGACAGTGCAGCCGCTTGCTATCCGGGCGTCGGATGGGCCTTTTGTGAGTAGTTCTGGGTTTCAGCGCTACCTTGCTACTATTTTACTGATTTGTGTTTGGCTTCTTGGCAGCCGGTGAACATCAACGACGAGACCAGCACGTTCCTGGCCAACGTATTGTGGTACCTGTTTGTGCCGTGGCATACCTACACGGTGCAGTTTCTGCCTTGTACCAAGGCAGCTCCGGGGGAAGACCCCCTCGTTGTAGCACAACGAGTGATGAAGGCGACGGCTGACGCTCTGGAGCAGCAGGCGTCTCCGTTCATGTATCGTGACAAGATTGCATACACCAGGTATAAGACGCATCAACGCAAGAAAAGCAGGAGGTGAAAGGTAAATCCACAGCCTAGAAAAAATCCTACTGTACACAAACATCTCTGATATTACGAATCATGTTAAATGGAATGTTACCACGGATCGGGTCATGTATATAGCGTAAGCTGTCAATCAGAACACTTTTTTACGCTGACAGTTGAAAGAAAATTTGTCGATTGGTGTACTCGAGTCACATTTCAATACGATTATCCCATGCACTTAATTCTTCCGTATCGTTCCAAGCCGTTGCAAGCCTTCAGCTTCCAATTGCGCACATTCTGGGGGTATCACGATGAGTCCTCGTGACAGACGAGTGAGGGCCAAAGTAAACGCTGCCGCAGTTGAAAAGTTTGCAGGCCGTGAGCCGTAATACAGCACTGAACGATAAATCCCACAAACCACCGATAGCTGTATCTACGGCGTCTGCGATCGAGAAGCAGTGTAGTACACGACTGTCGGTCCGTTAATCCTAAACTTACAGAGTAAAATCGAGTTCTACCACCAACTCTACTGAGCTGGCGAGGAGTTCACAAGCTTTTCGTTAAGAAGCAGCCTTCCTAGCGCGTTTGTGGCCTCGACAACGTCTTCGGTCCCTGCCTCCAGCGTGAACCGAGTAAATTGCTTGGAACAGTCGTCCTGTGTTGGACCCGAACTGAAGTGCATCGGCACGTGATAAATAACCAGTCTAAGCAATGTCTCTGGTAGTGAGGAACTCGTCAAGGGGGTCGCGACACACCACCCCGTCCAGTCAGCGTGCATGCCAGTGAACAGGCCTTCACCTTCAGTAAACGACCGCCACACAACCACCGTTTTGCCATCTTCATCGTAGCGTCGACTCACAACGCGCTGCAGAACCGACACAACTCGACCAGATTTCAGTTGAGTGGTGTTGCGAAACTTGAATGCCAGTGTGTTGGGAGGGCCGAGGTAAGCTTGTCGGCCTTCTTGGCGATGTTGCAAACTCCCGACCGTCCAAAGTGTATCGCTCGTTTCCTTAAAGCCGAATGGCATGGTCTGTTTGTCCACAAACGTGTAGAAACCATTCTTGTCCTTCTCGTTCCACTGCTGCTTCGGATCATCCGAGCCTGCAGTCGTCGTGCATAATCCACATGAGCGCAGCACCATGTCGGTCTGTTCGTACAGCACATCGAGTTTGTTCCAATAAGTCTCGTAGAATTTTGCATCGGACGGCTCAATGCGTAGTCTCTTGTGTTGGTGGTCACCGCTTAATAGCAAGTCTTGGCTATTATCCGTAATACCTTCATTAACGTAGCGTTGCAACTCGTGAAGCAACACAGTTCGGGATTCGATCGCAGCGCACAAACGGCGCTGGTGCGCCTCGGCGTTCAATCGAGCTTGCTGCTGCCACTTTGCCACCATTTCCCAAGGTGCTGAGATCACCAGTTTGCTGTGTTCTTTTGTCTTCTGCAGATGCTCCAACTCCTCGGTGAGTTCCCCAATCTCCTGTCTGAGATGCTCCTTTTCCTGCCGTTCCCGCTCTCGACATGCACTGCGTCGCTTTCGGTCTTTTGCTCTCACTCGTTCGAGCTTTGCAGCAGCATCGACGGTACTCGGTGGTTTTATTCCTTTTGACGTTCTTGAGTCACCGCCGGAGACATTAATATCGACTCGCTCGTGTGCGCCTGGGCTTGAAGTTGCGGGTTCACCGACATCGAGAGCTTGAAGCAAAGGGAACGTGGGCAAGTCGAATTCGAGCAGAAATTCGTCCATTTCTGCCAGAAATTTAGCGTCGGGGGTGGATGGTGCTGACATCGTCGAAGCAAAGAAATGAAGGGGGGGGGGGCATTACTACGAGCAATAATTCCCGACACACAGCTATTTTTAATATTTTCAAGCTGGCTAGCAGTATAAAAATTAACAAGAAAAAATAGCCGCGTTTCCGCTCTTTAGCGAATACTATGCATATGAGAAGAGGCCTTGACAACGGATCCACTAAGGTTTCACCACGGAAGGATTTTGCACTTCATCTCAGATTAAATTTTATAAGGTACTGGTAAATCATCGTGACGAATCTAAAAAGCACTGCAAAAAGACTTGACAGACGACTGTATTACATTTGGACCGAGTTACAGCTACTGCGGAGCATTAGATGCGACGAGAAGTGTCGTCTTGAACGCGGCACTTTTTAGATACACCCCAAGCTTGCTCTTGGCGATCTCACTGGGGTCATCGAAGAGCTGCTGCAAGATCTGTCGTCGCTGTCGCGCATCTGCGAAGGCCAGATATTCCAGAACGGTATTCACAGCCGATTCCTTTAAGCCAGGACGTACGACACGCAGACACTGCTCATACTGGCGCATGACATCGTCTACGCAGACTGAGTCATTCTTCATAAGGTTGAGCAGTGTTTGGCATAGCGTAGCCATGACTGCCTTTGTCACCGTCTCCGAGACCAGCAACGAGGCCACTGGTGCTGCACAGCGCCGTAGCAATGCCACAATTGCTGCTCCTTGGTCTGTCTTGGCGCACAAGAAGTCGATTGCCTGCAACCCTTGAGTGATGACAGCCATGTCAGTGCGCTCGGTCAACGCTTTGCCGTTTGCTGTGGAAGCAAGATCTTGGTTCTCGATGCGGGTCAACAACTGCTCGATTTGCTGCTGCTGGCTTGCTGTTGAGTGGTTCTTGTTCCGCCCAGCTCGAATTGATTCTAGGGTTACATGTAGACTCCACTCACTGTGTCGTTGGGCCATCACTTCTCCGAAGGCCACCGTCTCAGGTTGCGATTCATACATGCCGACAATGCTTTCCAGCAACAAAACGCGAGGTGCTGCGAAAATCAATTCACTGGCGAGGTCGAAGTCGGCCTCTAAGGCGTCGTAGAAGAACTCCCATGTGTGTGAAACGAGCTGATGGAACTCAACTGCGTGGTGATCGGCGATCACGCGCAAGATCTCAAAGAGGAACTGGCAGAACGGATCCAGCACGCTCCGATGGTGCCGCATGTGGGGTCGCATGATCTGCATCGCGCTCAGGATCTGATACAAGAGTGATAGCGAGTTAGCCACAATAAGAATCTAGGTATCCAGCGAGTTACTTAACTTACATTTTGGAAGAATGTTGTGTTGAGATAGAGCTGAGACAACGAGACAGCACCGAAGTGCTGCATTAGTTGTCGAGGAAAGCGCGAAAGCACCAGCATTGGGTGGCATCGGGTGAGCTCTCGGAATCGCTCCATTACTTCGCTTCCTTCGCGCGTCAGATCACGCAGAATGTCGTCCACCTGCGATAGCAAACGGCGATCGCGAATAACCAACTCTGGCTGCGGCTCCCCGCTGACATCAAAGTTTACAAGTGACTCCCAGTCGGGGTTCAACACATCAAGCAGTCCAGCCACGAGTTTGGGGTTCTGGAAGTACATAGCCTGTAACGTGAGCAGCAACGAGGCGGTTAGTTGCAAACCACACGAAAAGCATCTACAAGCAATCCCCTATACATACCCCAATGAGATCTCGCTTGACATCTCCATGAATCGCGACAACATCACCAAGGTTTCCGAGATGGGGATCCGCAGTCATGATCGGTTCTAGCAGGTTCAGCATCGTGCTGTCATCTGTCTGGTCATACGCGATATCAGCCAAGACGTTCGCAGCGAAGGAGTTGGAGACGTTGTTTAGTAGGCGTTGAAGAACGTCTACTTCCTTGACAAGCACCACTAGGTTATGCAAGGCCATAGCATCCAAGCGAAGTGGCGCACCCTTTGATTTCCACCCCGCAACAGCCCGGTTGATGAATTGGACCACCAAATGCAGAACTGTGTAAATATCTGAAGCCACTGTCAGATCTGCAAGCATGTAAAGACCCTCAACAGTGGACACTTGAGCAAGATGTCGGACGAAACTGACCGACGCTGAGTATGAACCAGCGAATCCTTCACTAAGGTTATCCAGCGCACGCTTCGCAAAGCCAAGGCATGTTTTCCGGTGGACATCGCTTGGGCAAGTCGGCAAGTGGCCCACAACCTGAAGTAATGCCTTAGCAAGTTGGGCAGCGGCAGCTTCGGAGCTGCAGGAAGAGCGTGCGAAATGCAGCAACGATACTTGCAGTTCCCATAACTCAGCGGGGGAATGCGCCGTTGATTCACCGGCCTTTGGACACGAACGACTCACGGCTTGACTCGCAGCAAGAACGAAGTCCTCTGGGGCAATTACTTCTGGCAAAGAGCCCGTGCTGGAGCTTCGCTTGAGCTCGTTCACCACGCCATCAAACAATGGCACACTATCCTGAGAGACGCCAAAGTATGTATCCTTGAAAACGCTAACGTCAGTGTTCGGGCTTGCCGTAGTTTTCGACGGCACAGACTTCTTGGGTGCCTCAACCATCGGTTCTGTGTAGAACGACGAGGTGCTAGGTGCTTCAGAAAGCTGCGTTGCTTGAATTTTGAAGGTGGTAAATCCTTCCGACAGCAGAAGTGCTTCATCATCATCTTCATCGGTAACCATGCTACCGTTCGATCCGCTCCGCTGTTGAAGCCAATCGCGCAATACCTTCAGCTGTTCAGTCGCCACTGACGACAGTGAGACCTCAGGACTGTACGCGCTCAGCTGCATCAGCACCATATCTGCTGCCATCGAGGCATCCGATGCCTTCGTCACAGCAATCAAACTAGCAACAGCCTTGCTTTCATTTTTCTGAATAGTCTCGAGGAGTGTACGCAACGCGATCTCCAGGCACTGCTCGCTTAAAGCAGATTGGTCGAGAAGATTCCACAGCGAATCGGTTGACATAGCGCGAATAGCAGTCGCGCAAAGATGAGAGGTTACAGGGGTAGCTGCAGCTGCAAGCTTGGTCAGCAAGTGGTCTGGATACAAACGCGCATCCTTTGTAGCGACAAGGCCTGTGCTAGACAGGATCGCAGCGTTTGGTGCTGCTTTGGGGAACAAGCTCTGCGTTAGTTTCGCTGTGCAGGTGGCGGTTCGTTTGCTTTCCGCTGGCAGTGGTTCCTTGTGCGCATGAGGTGAACAAAGCACCTGAATGGCGCCATGGATAATTGCGAGTGGCAGTTTAATCTCACGAATAGTGTTTGCCCCGTCTGTCACGTAAAACACCTTGCAGTCTGAAAAGCTGATCCCAGTAGTTGCCTTGAGCTGCGGGGCCATTTCCAGCTGCGATTCGATCGATCGCCAAACCACCTCCACTGTGGTTGCATAAATATCATGGTCCTTCAGCAACAGTGTCGCCACCAAGTCACGCCCTGCAAGTAGTCTCCCGTACGCCCCTGCCAGCATAAGCGATTGTTCAACGGCGGACTTTTTCGGGTGACTGCCATCCTCCTCCTTTTTAACACCTTCAGTCTCGTTAATGCTGTCATCGCCATCCTTCAAGAAGTCGTGGAGGGCCATCACACACATTCGAAGAGATGGAATCGATGCTTCGAGCTCGAGCAGATTTTCCAGAGAGCGGAAGATCTTGCTGCGGATGCTACTGTAACACGGCAGCTTCGCTAGCTCGCGAAGCCATGAGAAGCTAAGAGTGCTCTCGGTACCAGATGTAGCGATAACTTGGTGGATCTCATCCGATAACTCGTCCACGCTGCGAGGCGCAGTCAGCAAGTATAGAATATGAGCAGCAACTCGTCGCGTCGACAGCACGGGGGAGTTTAAGCTCTCCAAATAATACAACACGACATTCGACGCCACCCCAGAGCTATCACTTCCATCAGCAAGGTACTCACGCAATTTGCTGAGCAAGCGCGGGATGATTTGAGTCAGAGCTGGCTGATTTAGCGGTACTTGAGTATCAGAATTGTTCTTGGTGTTGTTCGGTCTGAGTGCGAGAAGGAGCAGCTGGCACAAGCACCCGTAGGGAAGATACTGCACAGTATCGAAGTCCTCGCAAACGATGTCAGCGATCCACCATGCGCTGTTTGCCGCAGCGCCTGCAGGATTGGCGTTTTGCGCTGCATTTTTGTCGTCGTTTCTTGATACCATTTCCATGAGGAAGTCCTTCTTCCGGCTCTGCCGAAGACGCATGCCAAGCTTGAATTTGCGATCCAAGGTACGAAGGTGCTCCAAAATTGCTGGTGGCGGTTGGCGTGCCAGTCCGTTTGCATCGAACAACATCAGCGGATCCCCCGTGACCGATGGATCTGCTTGGTTGAGCTGTAGCAGTTGCTGCTCGTAGTCCCGCAGCTGCAAATTACCCTGGATCAGGTCTGGGAACGCCGATCTGTGCTTGCCAAGTAGCAATGGGTCAGGAGCGCCAATAGCTGGGAACGTGTACCGGCCAGTGATTACCATCTGCATCAGTCCCCGCAGCGTCGGGAACTCCTCCCACAAAAAGGTGCCAACGGTGTTGGGGTTAAAGCAGCCGACAATCTATGGGCCAACAAGACCGATTATTTAGCAATTACGACGCGCGCAAGATTAAAAGAGAATGCACTTACCAGCAAAATGGAGCAGCAAATCCAGAAGCGACTAGAGTGACAGAATTCTTGCTCCTGCTTGTCGTCGCCGCCTTGCCACTATTCCAGTAAAAGCAGTAGAAGTTAGCATTTTCAGACGTCGAGATTGAGAGCAAACAATGTACGTACCATTGCAAGCTTGAGCAGGTACTGGACGAACTGGGTATTCTTCACTTCAATTCCAAGCACACCACCATTCTGAGCGTATGAAGCAAGATCATCTTCGTGGTGCTGCCACAAAGTCTCTCGGTGCATGTGAGCCTCAGCACCACGAAAGACGATCGTTTCCAGGGTCCGCAGAGCCTCCACACGGTCAATAGCTCTACATGAATTGTACAAGCTCGTAAGCAACTCTAATGAATCTTCGTGAACAGGGATGTCTTCCTTGGTGGACTGGAAGCAGGTTCGATCGTGCTCTGTAGGCTGCACGTCCGATGGAATATCAAGAAAGAGTAGTTTTTTCACGATGTTTTCATACAACATTTTCTCGAATGGCGAATCACCATTGAGACCAAAGTGCTTCAGTACATCGCGGCAACAGATAATCGCCTCGCGCTGCACAAAAGCAAGCGCCTGTTGCAATTCCTCCTTGGCCCATACCGAGATTTTCACCGTTTTCGATCCTTCCGCTGGTGCACTGCCGCCATTTCCACCGGTACTTCCACTTGGACCGTGGCCACTTGGAGTGTTGCTGCCGCTACCTGGGGTGTGGCTTGACGGTTTGCCAATTGATGGTTTTCCTTTCTGAGGACCGAGTCTATTAGCTCTGGAAACTGGAAGAGGAGGGTTCGATCCTCGCCGGGCGATCGGCTGTGTCGCACCGTGTTTGAGTCCTGTCGATCCCAGGGCGGTTGAGTTTGTGCCCTGGCGATTCGATGCATTTGACTGCTGGATTTGAAGGCTCTTCACTGCCGCACCTCGCATCAGCAAAATCAACCACACTACACCAGTGACGAGTCCCATGTAGTCCAGAACACGTGCGTCACCGGCCAGTGCATCCCAGTGACCATCATTATCGAGAATTCCAACGCACAATGCCTTGATGTCCACCTGTTCAAACGTTAATTGCTTCAAAATTTTGCGTACAATAGTCTTCAGCACCGGAGCAACATCTGATACGCTAGCCATTTCACGGAAAACTCGAGCCAGCTCCCGACTAGCGAGAGTTCCCTGGTGTTCAATCGGCTGTCGGTAAAATAAATCATCAGAGCTACCTAGGATAGAAGAAGCAGACAATGATCGCGACGCCCGGAAGATGTGCTGAAGCATCTTGATATTGTCCACGTCTCGAGACATGTTGTTGGGTCGCTCCCGAGCAATAAACATCGACAACGCACGGTTCAGATACAGCGGGTGGTTGCATACGAGATGCGTGATTGCTTCAACCTTGAGCTGGAACATCGTCGACTTCAGCTTCAACTTCAGTATCAGATCCACGGTGGTTATATCGTGAGAACTCGTTGATTTGCATAGCGTGACAATTTTGTTTAGCAACTCCTTTGCAGGGCCCTTGACAGATGGGTTTTGTAGCCATGATTCCAAGTTCTCCGCACCAAATACGCGCACCTGAGGAATGCTAGCAAAATCGGCGAGAGTCATGATCATGTTCCTGACTGCGTGGTTACCGCCAACACCTGAAGACCCTCCCATACTGCCAGGTCGCTCCTTTTCCAATTCCACAAGACGAGAGCGGATGTGGTTGGTAATGAGATCTCTCATCTCCTGCACAACGTTAGCACCCTGAAAGCGTTTGCGAATGAGAGGTTGTGTGGGCTGCTGGTCGCTAGCATCTGTCTCCAGCACCGTCTTCACGTTCTGAACAAAAACCTGGCTCAGCTCGTGGTCGACCCACACTCGAGAATAAAGAGAATCATCCAAGAACACTTTCACACTGTCCACTGGCCACTCATCGCTACCCTAGATACAAATCAAAGCCACGCGTTGAGAAATCACAACTGGTGCACAGCAGTTAAAAGAGCGAATTTACCTTCATGATCTGCACCAACACATTCGTCACCAGAACAGGAAGTGAAAGTTGGAAATATTCTGTCGTTCCAGCCAAATGCCCCGATCCCAGTGCAGTGGACGTGCTTGGCTTTTTGCCGTGGTCTGACGGGTCCTTCAATCCGGTGTAATGCTTTGATCGTAGCAACCGGAGCAAATATTTTAACACCACTGGTTGGCCGAAGCGCTGATATTCAGTCAGAAACGTGAGCACACATTAAATAAACTGTCACAATAAATGCGTCATAGATCTTGCGGCGCGTACCTTGGGGGCTTCCTTGACGGCACCAAGTAAACCCACACAAAACAGTCGGCTCGGAGATTTGCCTTCTCGGATAAGCCGACCGCACGCTTCCGTCAACACCTAAAGTCACGATACGTAAGTCAGCATGCGGCAGCAAGACACCACCAAGCTTTTGCTAGTTCAACGCACCTCCATCAGCTTCGCATCAGTGTTGGCTGCGCTGAGTGCCTCACGCAAGTGCTGGTCGGGCACTTCGTCCGCATCTGTACCAGCGTCCGACGCTGAGGCCGATGCCGGGGTCATCTCCACATCCGCTTGCTCCTCATGCTCCTCCTCGTCGTCGTTAGCGTCATTCATCAGCGTGTCAATCGACAAGCCCTTGCGCTTTGCAGGCGACGAGGCCGGGGTGGGCGCAGCGGATGGCGGCTCGCTCGCCGACTTCTGCTCCTCCTCCGCTTCCTCCTCTTTAGTCTCGCTCTTGCCGCTCTCGTCCTTTTCCTCCTTGTCTTCTTCCTCTTCGGACTCGCTCTCGGCGCTCTCTTCGATCTTCTTCGGCGGCTGGCGCCTCTTGGCGGTTTTCTTCTCCGGAGGCGGCGTCTTCTTCTCGGCCGCCGCCGTCTTGGCCCTCGTCTTGCCCCTCGGAGTCGGAGTCTTGCTCTCGTCCTTGCGGGTCTGCATCTTCCTGGTCCTGGGCTTCACAACCTCCTCCTCCTCCTCCTCTTCTTCGTCATCTTCTTCGTCGTCTTCATCGCCCTCTTCTTCCTCCTCCTCTTCTTCTTCTTCTTCTTCCTCCTCCTCCTCTTCTTCTTCTTCATCTTCGTCCTCCGTGTCGATGATCTTCCGCCGCTGCTTCTTCCTGGGCGGCGGCTTGGCGCCTCTCAGCTGCGGCTTGCGGCCTCCGCGCGTCCTGGCGCCTCTGCGTCTCTCGCCGACGTCTGCCTCTTCTTCTTCCTCCTCCTCCTCCTCCTCCTCTTCTTCTTCTTCTTCTTCCTCGTTCTCCTCGTCTTCGTCTTCATCTTCCTCCTCCTCCTGTTCTTCTTCTTCTTCTTTTGCAGCCTTCTTGTTTTTCCGCTTGTTGGTCACGGTCTTCTTCTTGTTGTTGCTGCTGTTGTTCTTCTTGTTCTTCTTGGCCTCCTCCTCCTGCTTCTTGGCCTGCGCGCGCGTCAGCTTGGGCGGCGGCGTCTTCTCCTTTTCTTCCTCTTCTTCTTCTTCTTCTTCTTCTTCTTCTTCTGCCTCCTCCGCCTCCTGCTCTTCCTCCTCCTGGCTCACGTCCTCCGCCTCGTCCTCGTCTTCCTCGTCCACCACCACATTCTTGCGGCGCAGCACGCGGCGCGTCGAGCCGCGAGTCGCCACTCGCCCGCGCTTCATCCCGCTGCAGCGTCGGAGTGCGCACGGATTACAATCGGTGGCGAAAAGAGGGCAATCGGTGGTCTGGCTGCTTTGCTACTGCCACTGATCAACGCATTTTGTCGACTTGTGATTGGATACCGTTTTAGACCAATCCGATATTGCTAATGATCGACATGGATACATGGACATGGCTACACACATGTTGAAGTGAAGAAGCTGCGCCAAGTAGGTCGCTGTAGCCACTTGCACGAAGCGAACGAGTCCGTTCTCCCTATCGGTATTTAAAAAATGGCAATACCACTTCAACCTCCGTGGCGGTCGTACGTGCCAGGGCCGGGGCCAGGCCCCTTTGCGTGGTGAAGCCGGCGAGAGATGACGAGCGAGAAATGGTCGGCGTTGCCCATTGTAAATTGCGGCGCTCGTCGGTCACGGAGTGAGCACTTTTCCGGGTAAATCGGAGTGCTTGTCGACGAACTGGTTGATGAAGACGGCCTAAAGCGAGATTCCACAGATGAGCCGAACGGAACGATGACGATAGGGCTCTTACTAGGTTGACTCTGCTTCGGTGATGCCTCCTGGTTGCTTAACGGATTGGCGGGACTGCTGTTGCTTGAAACGAGAAGAGCAATTTTACTTGAAGGTCCACGGACGAACGATGTGGGTCTTCGAATGGATACTGACCGACCAAACCCGCTCTTCGGTTTCTGGGGCTTCACTGGGAAACTGGCCTGTGACCTGGTCCAAGATGTCCCATTATCGTGGGTAGCGCTGCTAAACGTAGCGCTTCTCATTTCTTCGTCCTTAGATGGGGTCGAAAACCGCGGGGTATTGGTAAAAGAATGTCCCGCCATGCCCGTCTTTGAAGGTGAGTTCAAACGCTTGTCCAGCCACGAGTCAAAGCCCTGTACGTGTGCTGGTGAGTTGCTTACGCTGTCATCGTCCAGTTGGACGTCACTATTTGCCCTGCAGTCGCGATTTTCGGGGGGTGCAGTGCTTCCACTCAATATCAGACTCCCTCTTTTAGAGGTGGAACGCCGGCATTCTCTTCGACGAGGGGACCGCCGCAGCAGTTCTCGATCTGCTTCACTCTCTTCATCATCATCGCTAGCTTTGACGATAGTAGGGCGAATGTAGACTTTGTAATTAAGCATGAACTGGTAGTAGGCTGGCTCTCGCGATGGAATAGCAGAAGGTGGAAGCTCGTCCATTAACGAAAAGTTCCACGTGCTTACAGAAGCGCCGGTCGCATTTGCTTCTGGAGATACTTCAGGTGACGTCCGAGAAGTGGTTTCTCTAGTTTCGCACCCACCAGAGTTGCTAGAACTGCTGATACCAGGTTTAGTCGTGAATACAAGCATGGTGAACCGATCACCAGCGTCAATGTGGGCCAGTCCGAGACGGATAGGGTCGGGCTTTGCAGCAGCAACAAGCTCACGCAAACTGGAAACTCTGGATAAGGAAGAAGGTGAACCGCACGTGGCAGACTTAGGCGCGCGTAGGTCCATATACGCAAGCAGCCTTGGTTTCGGGAGAAAGGATTTCGTGCCATGCTGAGTATTGGCCGACAACGGCAGTCCGAGTTGCTCAAGTGAGTTGTCGCCCCAAACAAACATTCGGTCACGGTCATCGAGCGCCAGCGTCATATTTTGCTTTGCTACCATTGTGCGAACGCTGACGCGATGAGCTGAGCCTTTCAGGATTCCTACAGGATGCGGTACCCACACACTTTTGTCAACGACATCGACCGTGGAATCGCCCTCCAAGTCGAGTCCTAATTGTCCCTCAGCTCCTCGACCCCACGTGTAAACGACTCCAGTCCGAGATGTAGCAGCTGAATGCGCCGTACCGCAACCTATTGCAATCGCAGCTAGATCCTTGAAAAACGCGATTTGTCGAGGAACCCACTCACTAACAGCATCACCGTGTCCTAGCTGCCCGTCAACGCCATTTCCCCACGAGAACACGTCTCCTGTGGCTGATAATGCGAGGTTGTGTGTACTACCAGCACATATTGCGGTGATGGTGGGCGGAGTCATACACCCGTTGTTACCAGCAATCCCGACTCCAGGGACGTTAGAAGCTGCCAGCCACGTCGTGAGCAGCGCTCCTTCAAATCGATCTTTCTCATCTCCAAGCCCAAGTCGCCCGTTCATTCCATCGCCAAAGGAAATAATACCCGTCTTGGATTTCGCAGTAGTTCGTCTGCTGTCCGAGTTTCCTCTCTGAGTTCGAATGGCAAGAGCCAATGTGTGACGATCGCCACAGCTAACATCCGTGAATCGCACATCGCCACCATCTTCGACAGACACTGCGGCGCTCAGCGTCTTTCGATGGTTCGCCAGACCGGGAGCAGCAGCAAGTAGCGTTGACCATTTCAATGTTACCATGGTCGGGACGGTGACGTTGTCTTCGTCACCTGTACCAAGACGTCCATACGACCCGCTCCCAAACATATACAGATCACCAACGTCCAAAACAAACCCACCATGAGCACTTCCACATGATAGACGTAAAATACGTCGTCGCGGTTGCAGGCAGAATGGTGAGGACATCAGCATGGGTATCATCGCGTGTGGTCTGTCATGACCTTGCCCGAGCTGTCCGTAGGTATTGTCCCCAAAAGAATACGCTCGGCCATCATCACAGAGCAGACAACCCCAGCCAGAACCACAACTCACTTGCACAATTGGAGAGTCAAAATTAGCCGCGATTTCGTGTACAGCGGACGGATGAGCGCTATTGTCTGCGACTGGGGGCTTTGATTTCGACGTCTTCGCGTGAGTCCAGTCCCCCAGTAAACATATTGTGTACTCGTGAGAGTCGGGCGAAAGAGATTCGCCATTGCCAGTGTGTTTGGCTGTCGATGCGGTGACGCTAGAAGCGACCTCTGAAGTGGATTGAGTTGGCATTGCAAGAGAATAAATTATCTTCACAATTTCGGTGATGGAGCGTGTGAGGCTTTATTCGTGGTCTAGAAACTGGGACGTGCCAACATGTATTTTTAATTTTTTGGCGCTCACTAAAGCCTTCTGAAATCAATTTGCGCCGTGATCAAACAACCAAGGCATTGTGAGCCGCTTTAGATCGTTGAACGAGCGTCAGAAAATCTTAATGTGAACCGAGTTCATGCTTGATTTCGCAGCTAGCAGGAGCTAAAGGTATTTAATATCAGGTGCTAGTTAGAACACTTGATCCCTTATGAACGAAGAAGATGAATGAATAAGGTGTCGCGAGCAACGACGCATATTGAAGAAGAGGTTACGTGTTTACGGTGGGGCCCAAAAGAGATTCATGTTAAGAGAGAAGTTCAAGAGCTGCAACACCAAGCGGGAGTGAATAACACCGATTCTGTCGACTTCGAAGGTAGACGTATTTGATGACGAACAAGCCGAGGCTTTTTGTGCACGAAAATCCAAACTAATCAGCTGAGTTTGACAACTCGTCCTCACTACATGTACATGGCAACGTACTGCTGTCATAATGATCAAATATCAACTGTACAGTATGGTATCTACGAGCACATCCATCCGGCTGTTGAAGCGTCCGTAAACTTCAAATCTCGATTAAGTATCTTCGACATGAATGTTCTCGCATCGTCCACAAATTTGTTCATTTCTGTTTTGACCATGTCAGCACCACTCAAACCTGACGCAGCATTTCTCGCCGAGGTGGAAGAATTCTTGCTCTCGTGCGACTTACCGACGTTGCCTTCGCTTCAAGCTCTCGATGCCGACGAATTCGAGAGGGCATCTATAATGCCAATTCAGGGGGCGGGGGAACGAAATAATACTAACGTCTTCCGCAGTGACCCAAGAACGCCAAGAGGGAGGAAACCACTGAGCGCCGCTGATGCTGCTGCAAAGCTTGACCTGGAGAGAGCAAAGGATCGGAAGCGGCGCAACGCATATCGAGCGCGGCAACGGCAGGAAAAGGAGCATCTCAGACGGGAAATTGGAAAGCTCACCGAGGAGTTGGAGCACCTGCAGCAGACAAAAGAGCGCAATACGTTGGCGATGTCAGCGTCATGGGAAATGATGGCAAAACGGCAGCTGCAAGCTCGATTGAACGCCGAGGCGGACCAGCGCCGACTGTGCATGGCGATTGATTCCCAAGCTGCGTTGATTCACGAATTCCGAAGCTACGTGAATGAACATACCATGGACGACAGCAAAGAGGTGCTGGACAGTGATACGTACCGTTCGCACAAGACACTATGCATCGAGCCTTCCGACGCAGAATTCTACAAGACTTATGTGCTGGAGCTCGATGCGCTGTATGCAAAGACTAACACGGTACTGAGTTCCTGTGCCTTGGACGAGGCGACCGCGGGCTGGGATGTCCCGAAACAGCAGTGGAGAGAGGAAGGCAAGAGTGGTTTCTACACGTTTGTGGACGTGCAGACCGTACCATTCGGCTTCAAGGAAACCAGTGAAACACTTTGGACGGTTGGGCGTTTGCTCCATCGCCAAGAGGACCGCCAGGCTTACCATGGCCTCCCGAACACACTGGCATTCAAGTTTCGCAACACCACTCAACTCAAATCTGGTCGAGTTGTGTCGGTCCTACATCGCGTCGTTAGCCGTCGCTACGATGAAAATGGCAAGATGGTGATCGTATGGCGGTCATTCACTGAAGGCGAAGGCATGTTCACTGGCATGCATGCTGACGAGACGGGGTGGTGTGTGACGACCCCCTTGACGAGTTCCTCACGTCCAGGAACTTTGGTCAGAGTGGTCATGCGTCATGTGCCAATGCACTTCAGTTCGGTTTCAACGCACGAAGATTCTTCAAAACAATTTACTGGGCTCATGCTGGAGACAGGGACCGAGGATGCTGTTCAGGTCACAAAAGCGCTTGAAAAGCTGCTTCTAAACGAGCAGCTTGCGAGCTCTTCGTTGTTACTTTAGCGAAGTTGTGGCGGCACCTGAACTTGAGACTTAACCATTTCCTGCAGTTCATCACCAAATTCAGAGACCCAACTTGTACTTACGCTTACAATGTAAATTCTATGATTTAAAAATGCCAACTGCGAAGTACGAACTGCGGAGAAGAGATGCATCGTTTTCGTTTTAAGGCGAGGTATAGTTTCAGTCTTTTAGGCTAGAAGAGATGCAGTAAGCACTGAATTTTAACCACCGTGACTTAATATGCAGTACAAAATAGTTACGTACGTGTTTGCATTTAGTTCGCTTTGTTTTTTTTTTCTTTCAACGCTACAGTCGATTGTAGTTTTCGATAACCGGTTACAATAAACTCTAACCGCGGCGTACAATGTATTACGTGGGTGAATTCATCGGTTTGAAACCGCGCAGTGTCGGCGGCTCTAATCTTCGACAGAATCAACTACAGAGTTCACCCTTGAAGGGTGTCCCAAGCGATGGCCGAATGAATGGAGCATCTATTGACGGCTTAGGTAGGACGGTAAATCGACTGGTGGACATGGGCTCTGATGACCTTTCCCCTACCGGAGAAAGCTATATTTTAGCTGCCTACAGTGCATGTGTGTCGCCTGCGGGATGGAAGGGAAAATTGGCGCATCCCAATGTGGCAACGATTCTTCCGTTCAGCGCTTCATTTTTCATTTCCGTGGAGGACCGGCCGCCATTTACCATAATATATCTACGTGAGCAAGCGGGCAACGGTAGATACCTATCCAAAACCATAATGAGACCGTTAGGGCGTCTTTGCAGTGGTATCGAGGTTCGAGTAGACATATCCTGAGTAGACAGAAGCGTCCGACACCACCGCATCCGACACCACCGTAGACAGCAGCATACTCCCCACCGCAGTCCAGCCGAAACCATTATTCTTCTTCCTGGGAGACTCGATCACGGAGGAGGGTATCAACACAGCAAAGGGCGGCTTCATTCCACTGCTTCACAACAAGGTTTCGCGCTCGGCCGACGTCGTCGCTCACGGGTTTTCGAGCCACAACACAATGTACACCCACACACTTGTTTTTATCATTTCGCTGATTTTTAATACGCGTTTCATTTTATTGTTAGCTTTGCTTATTGTCTACTACACTATAGCTAAAATATGCAACGCGAGTCGTTGAGGATGAAATCAGCAACCACACGTTCACCCCGAGTTTGATCACAATGGTTCGGGACAAATGACGCCGTCCTGATGAACGGTAGCAGAGCTGAGAAGCACGTCCCGGTTGGTTCGTACTGTACAAGAAAATCAGGTGTCAACATAGCACAATTTCCAAGCGTTGGTACCTGCCGCCGATATACTTAGTCACACCACCGCACGTCGATGACAACGCCAGACACAAGCATACAGAGGAAGATATATGGAAATGGAAAGGCATAGTGGATCGATCGGATGCAAGGTCAGGGATTTATGTTCACGCATGCGTCGAAACGGGCAAGGAAATCGGCATTCCTGTGCTTAACCTTTACACGTACTTCCACGCCATGGACGCATCGGCGCGAAACGCACTGCTATGGGACGGTCTCCACTTTGCGCCGGAAGGCCACCAAATCGTTTGCTAGAAGGTTCTCAACATAAGGCAAAGGGAATTCCCTGATGTAGCTACAGGTCGGATCCTGGAAGATCATAGGTTCCAGCGTCTTGTCCGATACCGATCCATGGATATTAGACAGTACGGACGAGACGGCGAGTTGATGTTACCCACTTCGCGTAATTGCCTGAAAGTCGAAATACAATACTCACGCTGGAGCAACAGTGCATGAGCACGGTCCAAAGGAACCACGGCAATTAAAAGATAGTGTAAAAAGCCGTTCATTCCTTGATTGGTGTGCACTAAAATCTCATCCGTTTTTGTATAATACACCGTCGTCACCCCTCCCAATGATCAGGTATTAGATGGAAGCCAATTAGAAAGGGAAGCCGGTCTACTTGTCGCTCGATAACTCGTGGTACTTCGGGAACAGCGCCACATCGTGAATTTCAAATGGTCGGGGCTCGTACACGCCTCGCGAGAAGTTCTACAGCATGTGCTTCTTGTTGCGCTCTTTGATCTTGTCCATAGTGTCGTATTATAATCCTCCATGGCGACTTCGATAATGTAGCCTTGGAACGCCTTCAGACGTGAACGGCCTTCGATGTCGGTGGTGGTGGTAGGAGGAAGTAAATCCTCTCAATTGTCGACGACGGTAGGGTCAAAGCTCTCTCGAACAGGTTTGTATATCGTGGTTGATCTTCTCTGTCAAATCGCCTCGTCAACATGTATTTCACGTAAAGCAGCCTTTCCAGGTTGGCGCTCTCCCCTGCCCCCCTCCGCTACGGTTTTGCGTTGTGTTCCATAGTTTGAACGCCGATCGACTGACACCTGAAGGCATACTTAGTTCTCCACGATTTGCCCACCGTCGTCAGAGCTGGCCTCGTAGATGCAGGTGCTGTAGCATGGCCTATTATAATACTGCCGTTCACCATGCGTGGTCGACTTATCGTGCAGCTCCACCGCGGCCACTTCAACCTTCAACATCGACGCCAGCATGACATTGTTTAAAACACTGCTCGACTGAGCCACAAGCTGACGACAGCATGCAAGTTGCGCAATGATTGCAGCAATCAGGTCCACCCAGCAGAAAATCGGCCCAGCTTTCCGCTGCTCAAACAGCCATGTTGGTTGCAATCGCGTGGCGGAGGCGGGGGTGCGCTCGGCCACGCAAATGCTGTCCGCTCGTCGTGGGCAGAGCCGCTGGCAACAACACCTTGGCGCGGGCACCGCCAGGGATGTTGTGCCCGTCGACGCCAGTGTCGGACCGTGACCTCACTCTCAACCTGTGGGACCACGCTTTTCTTCCCTATGAGCATTTTACTCACGTTAAACGATGGCGCGGGGGCAACGGCGATGAATTTTGGTGAAGAGGCTGAGGTTGCTTTCCTTCTCATGCGCGATGCTGTCGTTGCCGTTGTCGTCGCTGCGTCGGCGACTTCGGCGAGCACCGTCGATCCTTTGAGCCGTCTCGGTGGCGTCGCTGACAGCTCGCCTATCCAGGAGGAGACGGCGTGGTGCCACCACCACTGGTGGTGGTGGTAAAGCTCTTCCACGCCTTCAATGTTTCCCCAATGGGATAGTCCCAACTAGCGGCACTTTACCTCGCGGCAGCTTCGGAGCACTGAGGTGCTCAAGAGCATCGTAGTGGTCGGAAGGGCGCCAGGATCACGCCGACCACTCTCGTGGTGTACATGTACTGAACGATTCCACCTTCACGAGCTCGTCGTCGCTGTTGTTCTAGTCGTTTGGTCGTAAGTCCACAAGTTGCATACCGACGACCTGCGTCGAAGCGCAATATTTGCAATACGCAGCCAATCAGGGGGCTCTGCTACAATAACGCTCGCCGCCCATTGGCCGACCGGCTTGGAGCCAGCATTTTGACGTGCGTGGCCATCTGGTTCGGTGCAGCGCTTGCAGCAGTATAAGACGAACGAGGCCGCAAGAGGCAGAGAGCGAGAGCGCGACGCCAGCGCCAGGCCGATCCTCCCCGCCAGCAGTCCGCGCGCAGTCGTCTAGATCGACACTTTCACGGCGCCACACACGTGGACGTTTCCGTCTCTGTTTCCGCCGAAGACGCAGCGCAGGTACGGTACAGCCAGCAACTAACTCCAGGTGCAAAGGCAACTTAACTTGCCTTCCTGTTGCAAATTGCAACACCGCTCGGTTAGGCTAGTGCTAACCGTCTTCTTTCTTTCCCTTCCCTTAAACTTCCAACCTACAAAACGCAAACGCAGGACAAGAAAATCTCCTGCCTCCACTTGCGCATTTGCTGGGGATCGGACGACCATCACTCCTCCGCAGCCATGGGCCGAGCGCGCACGCTGAGCCGCAGGCGCGCGCAGAGCGGCGCGTCCAGCGAGGAGTCGTGGCAGGGCGCGTCGCTCACGGCCAGCGAGCGCGCCTACATGATCCGCAAGGCCAAGGAGGCGTCCGTGGCGCTCGTGGACCACGCGCACACGCTGGACGGGCCCGTGCAGTGGCACTACACGGGCAAGTTCCGCGGCATCCAGATGTACCGCGGCGAGGGCAGCTACGACCGCGTGGGCACGGCCGGCACCGAGTTCCTGTGCGGCGTGACCACCATGATGGGCTCCATCGAGGAGGTGGCGCACTACTTCGACCAGCAGAACACGGAGCGCATGCTCGCGCGCAAGGCCGAGGACGTGCTGGACTGCGGCGTGCTCTACTCGCTCGTGCAGGGCGGCCCGGACAACCCGTTCTACCGCGTCTCGGCCAAGTACCAGCTCTACGAGGGGCCCTCGGCCTTCTCGCGCGAGCGCGACTACTGCTACCTCGAGTGCCAGAACACGTTCCGCCACGCCTCGGGAAGGCGCGGCTGGGTGCTGAGCATGCACTCCATCAAGCTGCCCAGCTGCCCCGAGCTGGACGGCGTCGTGCGCGGCAGCATGTACCAGTCCGGCTACGTGTTCGTGGAGGCCGAGCGGGACGGCTACATGGACGTCATGCACAGCCTGCAGATCAACTTCAAGAGCACCAACCGCCTGCCGCACTTCCTGCTCAACTCGGCGCTCAAGCGGCGCATCCTGTCGGTCGTGACCATCAGCAGGGAGATCCAGACGTCGAGAATGGGGAGGCAGACGCTGCTCAAGAAGAAGGACCTCATGCCCAAGCGAGCCAGAGCCCTGTGCGTCAACTGCTCGCGCAAGTTCTCGCTCTTCGTGCGCAAGACGAGGTGCCGCGTGTGCGGCGAGGTGGTGTGCCAGCCTTGCGCCCCGCAGGTCATGATCTCCACCAAGCGCGGGCCCGTCAAGACGCGCGTGTGCACCAAGTGCTACCATTTGTCGGCGAGTGATGAGTATGAACCTGTCGGAGCGATGCCCAACCCCAACTACGCAGGAGACCCGAGGCGCGGGCAGAACGACACCCGGTACTCGGACATCTTGCAGGACCAAGATCACCCGGACATGTATCACGAGGAAGACGAGGACAGCATGGAGGAGGACGGGGACGAGGATGGCCTTGAAGAGCAGTCGGATTACAGTGTGTTTGCCGCGTCCCGGTTCACGGATGCGAGTCGCGATTCCGTTGCGACGAGTCAGTTTGGCGCCTCTCGCAGCAATTTTGAAAGCCATTTCGAGAGCCATTTCGAAGGATCGAGCCAATTCGGCGGCAGCAGTGAACTTGATGACAGTCAGTATTACGATGGTGGTGTTAGCGAGGACAGTTTCGTGAGCGGCGTGAGCGGAACCAGCTCCTCGTACTGGCACGGAGGAAACAGTGCTGCGAGCAGCGCGATGGGGTGGAACCAGGCTAGTAGTGTCAAGCCCACGGCCGGATACATTTACGACCCTCAAGCCTCCATGATGAGCAGTAACTACGGAAGCGACTTTGGATCAAGTAAATACTCTGCCAACGAGGAGGAGCCTGCTAAGCGAGCAGGTAGATACAACGCAGCAGCGCCTATTCCCGAAGACGAGCCCACCAGCCATCGTGGGTACACCATCAGCCCCAACACAAGCTACAATTCGAGCACAGACTATAACTCGACCCAGGGCACTAACTACAACTCGACTCAGGCCTCGAACTACAATTCGACCCAGGGCTCGAACTTCAACTCGACCCAGGGCACCGATTACATCTCGACCCAGGTCTCGGACTTCAAGGCAACACAAGCCACAAACTACGATGCCAGTTACGCCAGTCATGACTCGAACACAAGCCATGCTAACAAAACGGTGTCGATCCAGAATCTTGCTAAGGCTCGCTCGGCGCGCTACGGGATCAAGAGTCAGTTTCCTCCTTCGCCCCCGCCGCCGCCACCGCTATCTCCTCCGCCAGAAGAAGCTGACGAGGATGAAGAGGGTGACAGCCCCTTACATCTCGGTGCGCTGAAAACAGACAACACCAGGAACAGAGACCGAAAACCCAAGGGGATTGCTGCTCGTAAAATGTTTACACCTCCACCTCCGAAGGAAGGACGTCGCGAAAATGATGCAAGGGCATCGTCTAACCGCGTCCCTAGGGTTCCCCGGAGCAAGGAGTTTGCCGCTGCGGCAATTAGTAGTAACAAGGACTCGCGGATTTCCCAGGCTAGCTCGAGAGACTCGCGTGGGTTCGGAAGTACACGGTCGTCGGCGATTCTACAGCAAATGCGCCGGAATCGCCAGCGAACAGCTCAGCCTGCTCCTGATAGCGAGCGATCTTCAGCGCAGCTGAAGAATTTGGAGGAAGAACATTTGAACAGGATGCGCGAGATTGAGCGGATGCAGGAAATGGCCAAGGAGAAGGCGGCGCGACGATCAATGGCATCCAGTGCAAGTCGCTCTTCCATGCAGAGCTCTCAGCGTTCGCATAGTGGTGTTCGTTCCCAGAGTAGCCGCGGTAGTGCCGCTGGCGCTGCCAAAAGGCAACAGGACAAATTCCGCCGCAGTGCTCGCAATTCACCACTTAACTCTCCGATGGCTAGAAGGCAAGATAAATTCCGTGGCAGTGCTCGCAATTCACCACCGCACTCTCCGATTACTAAAAGACTGGATAAATCCCGGCGCAGTGCTCGCAACTCGCCACCCCACTCCCCAACTGGACCGCCACCCAGTTCGCCCATCGGACCGCCGCCTGGATCTCCGCCTGGGCCTCCGCCTCGATCTCCACCGGGTACACCGCCCAGCATGCGAGGTCAGCGACTGCCCCTCAACGCATCGTTTAACCAGCGCGCGAATCGCTCGTTTGGTGGTCGGACGGATGCTAGCAGTGACTTTGGCAACAGCCAGCAGCTTTTGTCAAACAGATCAAACGGTGCTTTCGCCAATTCGGCTGTTCGAAGCGAAGATCTCATGTTTAATTCCCAGCGGTCTGGGTTCCAAAGCAGCAAGGGAAGCAATTCCTCCTTCCGTGGCCGACGGCTAGATGCATCTCAAGCCTCGAGCAAGGGAAGCAGCTCTTCGTTTGGAGGTAGCCGGCGGTTGGACGCGTCTCAGATCTCCAATACTCCGATGTCTACGCACCCCGACGACCTCGCTTTCGATGCCTCTCAACTTTCGGTTGACAAGTCCAAGTTTTCCAGCAGCTTTGCCATCCTGGAGACTCCTGCCGAATCAGCAGATCACGTTAGTATAATGGAAAGGCCGAGTGCTGAGCGTGGGTCCAATTCGTCTTCGTCATTCGACGAGGACCTGCTCGATCAATCGTCAGTAGGCATGGCTCGTCACATTAGCTCAATGAGAGCTCGTGCACCGTACCAGCTTCCGGATGAGGAACCCCGCCCTTCAGACGAGCTCCGGAAGAGGCAAGAGGAGCACCGTAAGCGAATGGAAGAGCTCACCCGAATGGCTGCGAATCATGTTGGCGAGGACAATATTCGCGACAGCACATCAACGCTTGGTGGTCTCCACGATAGTTCCATCAGCCTTTCGTCTGGAAACCACTTCGGCGATAGCACCATCAGCTCCATCAGCTCTGCCAGCTCTGTTGACATTGATGATGTCGACTTCGACTTCGAAACTCGCCCTCTTGGACGCACAAAGCGTAGTGGAACGATCCCCTTTGCTTTGGAGAACCTGGACCAAGTACCGGATGTAGAAGACGAGGAGCAAAGCGAGGGGCCGGATGATTCTGAGACTTCGTTCTGCATGAGCGAAGGTGCTATGGAGAATGAGGACGACAATGAGCTGGGAGATGACAAGCAAGCGTATCACGAGGGCAAGGAGTCTGTGGACCAGATACGCCCTAGTGAGCCTAAACGCTCATACAGCCCGCGTGAAAAGTCGATGAAACAGGAGCGCACAGATGCACAAGGCGTTACCGACTCGTCTTACCGATTCAGCGACGAATCCGCTGAACATGATCGCTCTAGTGTGTCGGACGGTGTGGACTCATCATACCGCATGAGTGAGGAGTCTGTGGAGCAGGGACATGAGCAGGAGGATGTGAAGTCTGCAAGTCGCGTGAGCGAGCCGTCTTTTGACCGTGAGAGTGACCAAGTCCGTGCTGCTTCTCCCTTCAACAACAATTCGAGGGAGCGCAAGAGTGAACAGGAGAAGGCCGAGTCAGCTTACCAGTCGAGCGTTGAATCTGAGTCTGAACCAGAAGACGCGGATGCAGCTTACCGCATGAGTGGTGAACCGGTGACGCCTGCAAAGAGTCCCAAGTCTCAGACTATTGCCGAATTCACTGATGATAGGTCAAGGGTTGGTTCCAGCGGCGCGTACAAACCAACAGATTCAAGCGATGGCACTCGTTCACCACGCGACACTGAAGAACGTCACCAGCAAAGCATGACGGTTGTTCCAAGCGTCGACAGCGAAGACACTCCACACGAATACGAGTACAAATCGCCCAAGGCAGAATTCTCCAACACGATGTCGCTTAATGACCTTGCCTCACCTCGCAAGTCGGCTGTGTCGGACATTGACGAAGACCTGATGAATCGTCCGACGAACGAGCTGTTCGAGATGGTCCGCGCAAACCGGGCCATGCACAGTGCTGATACATTTTCCTCTTCGTACACGTACACGCCTGTAGCGAGTCACGTGCGTCGTTTGGAAGCTAGCCATGTGCGTCGTATGGACGAGCTGAACCGGATTGCGGTGGACCATCTTGGTGACCGCATTTCCAACCTGGATGAAGATATGTTCGGCAGTTCGTACCAGCCTGCGATGAAGGCTCCCAAGTTTGATCCACAAAGCTCTCAGTTGGTTCTAGGCGAGAGTGGTCAGGATGTGGACGAATTCCATGCTTCGCAGTTGGCGTCAAGAAATAAGCTTCCTCAGGTGGAGGAGCAGGATTCGGATGATGACGACGAGAAACGCTCATCGCGGGACAGTGATGAAATTCTCAAGGAACAGCTGAAAACCAGCATCGATGATGAAGACGCGGCAAAAGCGCCACTCTCAAACAGTGCGGCCAGCAGTGTGGTGTCGGAGCAGCTTGACTCTCCTCGCGAGTCAGCTGAGTCAGATATTGACGAAAACTTGATGAATCGTCCGACGAACGAGCTGTTCGAGATGGTCCGCGCAAACCGGGCCATGCACAATGCTGATGCTTCTTCCTCTTCGGACACCTACAATCCTGAAGCGAGTCACGTGCGTCGTTTGGAAGCTAGCCACGTGCGTCGTATGGACGAGCTGAACCGGATTGCGGTGGACCATCTTGGTGACCGCATTTCCAACCTGGATGAAGATATGTTCGGCAGTTCGTACCAGCCTGCGATGAAGGCTCCCAAGTTTGATCCACAAAGCTCTCAGCTGGTTCTAGGCGAGGGAGGCCGGGCTGTGGACGAATTCCATGCTTCGCAGTTGGCGTCAAGAAACAAGCTTCCTCAGGTGGAGGAGCAGGATTCGGATGATGACGACGAGAAACGCTCACTGCGCGACAGTGATGAAATTCTCAAGGAACAGCTGAAAACCAGCATCGATGATGAAGACGCGGCAAAAGCGCCACTCTCAAACAGTGCGGCCAGCAGTGTGGTGTCGGAGCAGCTTGACTCTCCTCGCGAGTCAGCTGAGTCAGATATTGACGAAAACTTGATGAATCGTCCGACGAACGAGCTGTTCGAGATGGTCCGCGCAAACCGGGCCATGCACAATGCTGATGCTTCTTCCTCTTCGGACACCTACAATCCTGAAGCGAGTCACGTGCGTCGTTTGGAAGCTAGCCACGTGCGTCGTATGGACGAGCTGAACCGGATTGCGGTGGACCATCTTGGTGACCGCATTTCCAACCTGGATGAAGATATGTTCGGCAGTTCGTACCAGCCTGCGATGAAGGCTCCCAAGTTTGATCCACAAAGCTCTCAGCTGGTTCCAGGCGAGGGAGGCCGGGCTGTGGACGAATTCCATGCTTCGCAGTTGGCATCAGGAAACAAGCTTCCTCAGGTGGAGGAGCAGGATTCGGATGATGACGACGACACTGTATCGCCTCGTAACACGGTCCTGTCCAAACACGAAAGCGTGAAGACTGCTCTTGACGCTGACGAAGAACATACGACACAGGAATACGAGTACAACTCACCCAAGGCAGAATTCTCCAACACGATGTCGCTTAATGACCTTGCCTCACCTCGCGAGTCAGCTGGGTCAGATATTGACGAAAACTTGATGAATCGTCCGACGAACGAGCTGTTCGAGATGGTCCGCGCAAACCGGGCCATGCACAATGCTGATGCTTCTTCCTCTTCGGACACCTACAATCCTGAAGCGAGTCACGTGCGTCGTTTGGAAGCTAGCCACGTGCGTCGTATGGACGAGCTGAACCGGATTGCGGTGGACCATCTTGGTGACCGCATTTCCAACCTGGATGAAGATATGTTCGGCAGTTCGTACCAGCCTGCGATGAAGGCTCCCAAGTTTGATCCACAAAGCTCTCAGCTGGTTCTAGGCGAGGGAGGCCGGGCTGTGGACGAATTCCATGCTTCGCAGTTGGCGTCAGGAAACAAGCTTCCTCAGGTGGAGGAGCAGGATTCGGATGATGACGACGACACTGTATCGCCTCGTAACACGGTCCTGTCCAAACACGAAAGCGTGAAGACTGCTCTTGACGCTGACGAAGAACATACGACACAGGAATACGAGTACAACTCACCCAAGGCAGAATTCTCCAACACGATGTCGCTTAATGACCTTGCCTCACCTCGCGAGTCAGCTGGGTCAGATATTGACGAAAACTTGATGAATCGTCCGACGAACGAGCTGTTCGAGATGGTCCGCGCAAACCGGGCCATGCACAATGCTGATGCTTCTTCCTCTTCGGACACCTACAATCCTGAAGCGAGTCACGTGCGTCGTTTGGAAGCTAGCCACGTGCGTCGTATGGACGAGCTGAACCGGATTGCGGTGGACCATCTTGGTGACCGCATTTCCAACCTGGATGAAGATATGTTCGGCAGTTCGTACCAGCCTGCGATGAAGGCTCCCAAGTTTGATCCACAAAGCTCTCAGCTGGTTCTAGGCGAGGGAGGCCGGGCTGTGGACGAATTCCATGCTTCGCAGTTGGCGTCAAGAAATAAGCTTCCTCAGGTGGAGGAGCAGGATTCGGATGATGACGACGACACTGTATCGCCTCGTAACACGGTCATGTCTCAAACACGAAAGCGTGAAGACTGCTCTTGATGATGAAGACGCGGCAAAAGCGCCACTCTCACCCAAGGCAGTGCTCAACACGATGTCGCTTAATGACCTTGCCTCACCTCGCGAGTCAGCTGAGTCAGATATTGACGAAAACTTGATGAATCGTCCGACGAACGAGCTGTTCGAGATGGTCCGCGCAAACCGGGCCATGCACAATGCTGATGCTTCTTCCTCTTCGGACACCTACAATCCTGAAGCGAGTCACGTGCGTCGTTTGGAAGCTAGCCACGTGCGTCGTATGGACGAGCTGAACCGGATTGCGGTGGACCATCTTGGTGACCGCATTTCCAACCTGGATGAAGATATGTTCGGCAGTTCGTACCAGCCTGCGATGAAGGCTCCCAAGTTTGATCCACAAAGCTCTCAGCTGGTTCCAGGCGAGGGAGGCCGGGCTGTGGACGAATTCCATGCTTCGCAGTTGGCATCAGGAAACAAGCTTCCTCAGGTGGAGGAGCAGGATTCGGATGATGACGACGACACTGTATCGCCTCGTAACACGGTCCTGTCCAAACACGAAAGCGTGAAGACTGCTCTTGACGCTGACGAAGAACATACGACACAGGAATACGAGTACAACTCACCCAAGGCAGAATTCTCCAACACGATGTCGCTTAATGACCTTGCCTCACCTCGCGAGTCAGCTGGGTCAGATATTGACGAAAACTTGATGAATCGTCCGACGAACGAGCTGTTCGAGATGGTCCGCGCAAACCGGGCCATGCACAATGCTGATGCTTCTTCCTCTTCGGACACCTACAATCCTGAAGCGAGTCACGTGCGTCGTTTGGAAGCTAGCCACGTGCGTCGTATGGACGAGCTGAACCGGATTGCGGTGGACCATCTTGGTGACCGCATTTCCAACCTGGATGAAGATATGTTCGGCAGTTCGTACCAGCCTGCGATGAAGGCTCCCAAGTTTGATCCACAAAGCTCTCAGCTGGTTCTAGGCGAGGGAGGCCGGGCTGTGGACGAATTTTTTGCCTCAAGGGTGGCTACCAGTGGAAACCTTCCTCAGGTGGACGAGCGGAGTTCTGATGATGACGACGGTACGCAATCACCTCGCGACAGTGGTAAGTTTCATCAGGGAGATCTGATGAAAGTTCCTAGCACCAACGAAGATGATACTGCTCAGGAGTACAACGCACCAAAGGCGTACTTCTCGCACAGTGCAGCCAGCAGTGTGATGTCGGAGCAGCTTGCCACTCCCCGTGAGTCATCCGTGTCCGATATTGACGAAGATCTGATGAACCGTCCAACGAACGAGTTGTTTGAGATGGTCCGCGCGAATCGAGCTATGCACTCCGCTGGTGCATCCAGCTCGTCGGAAATGTACAACCTGGAAGCGAGCCACATGCGTCGCATGGATGAGCTGAACCGGATTGCGGTGGATCACCTAGGCGACCGCATCTCCAACCTTGACGAGGATATGCTTGGCAGTGCGTATCAGCCTGGGCGGTCACTGCATCCCAACTTCGGAGATGAAGACGAACAAATGCAGTGGCGCTCATCAGACGTGATGGGGGAGGTTGAGAGCAAGCACACGGCCGACATGGAGAGACTTCGCCGCAGGATTCGCCAACTCGAGGAAGAGTGCCGCGAATCGATTGCGTCCGTGCTGACGCCGGATGAAATGGACCTATCCGAGCTAGATCACGAGGAGGATTTCAATGGACACCAGAGCTACCATGGCGGCAGGAACTTCAACCCGCAATCCTCCTTTATGTCCGCGAGCGACCTGAGCGCGTCGATTATCTCGGAGCAGGCAGAAGAAGAAGAACCTATGCCTGCTCGTATCCTGCTCGAGCAGATCGCCAAGCTGACGCAGTTGCAACAAGACATGGCCGAGGTCGACGACGACGACGATGATGAAGAAGAGTACCGCGAGCGCATCAAGGACCAGTACCGAGCATTGCGCTCGATCCAGTCGGAAACACAACGAGAGCGACGCTCGTCTTCGCTGAGTCAGCGGTCGTCGGTGAGCGAAGAGAACTGGATTTAAGTCGCGCTGCTCATTAGTTTATGCCGAGTAGAATGGCATTGCAAAATGCATAGATGTCTGTTTCTGTGTACATGTATAAGTGCAACGACCGATGTCCTGCGTAAGAAGTTCTAACATGCTGTACTTGTGTAGTGATGGTTTGCTTGTAGGCATCTTCTCTCAGGCGCTACTGCTGCGGAACGGGATCAGCCAAATTGCGTCGCCATTGAACAGCTGCGTTGAACTCCTCACTCACCCTCGCACTCAACAAGATGCGCACGTGCATGCAGGTTCGCGGCAGTGTCCAGCGCCTGCAACTCGGAAGCAGCGCAGCACAACTTGGCGGCGGCAAAGATATCGGGCGATCTGCGATTCCATCTGGCCCACGTAGCACGCGCACAGTTCTCCAGAGTCGCCCCTCGCGGTTCGCCAGCCTGGTTACAGGAAGACTCGCGCAGCTTGAGTTCCGCTCTCTGGTCTCTGCTCGATCACAACTCCGACGCCAGTCGCCTCGAGGCGTCGAAGGCGCTGTCATTTGCGCATCGAAGCCACCTCGTTCACGAAGCCTCAACCCTCATTTTTTGGGGCCCGGGGAAGGAAGGTCCAGGCGCTTGTGTGTGTATCACGCGTGCGCACCACCTGTGCGATTGGGGCTCAGTGTGTGACAACCTCGGCACGCCGCGCTTGGTTCCCTGTCATTTCCGCAGTTCGTGTCCGCTCGAGATATCGTTCATCGATCCAGCTCAAGCTTTCGGCATTTCTGGACGCAACCCTGCGCACTATCGTGTTCGCCTCCTTTTCCACCTCCTGGGATTTGCCAGCACTCTTCGACTGACGCAGCGCCACTTCGGGAATACTAGGCGCCATGGTGGGCATCACCGTCTCGGAGAGAGAGCGGCTGGACCTCGTCCGCCAGGCCGACAACGTCTTCCTGGAAGTGCAGGAGCGGCTGTACAACGCCAAGGCCCAAGGGCACCCAGTCGAGTCCAAGGACAAATGCGTGTCGACGCTGGACACCTTCACCGTCTACGGGTCGCTGGACGACGTGACGGAGCTGTACCTGAACGATGGCAAGAAGATGGTGCTGGATTTCTCGGAGTCGCGGGAGCTCGTGCTGCTGAAGCCCTCGACGAAGAAGCGCCCGCTAGACCGCACGAGCCTGCGGTGGTCGCTGTTCCACTCGCCCAGCCGCATCCTGGCCAAGGACCAGGACTTCTGCTATCTGGAGGTCATGAAACCGTACGGTACGGCCGACGGACGGCGCGGTTGGGCCAGGTGCTCGCATTCGATCAAGCACGACGCGTGTCCGCCGTTCTCACCCTCACAAGGCATCGACTTCAACCGAGCCGAGCTGGTCTTCTGCGGGCTGTTCTTTGAGGAGACGGATGCGCGAGGAGTGCTGAACGCCACCATCTACTACAATGTTAAGGGCGACACCATCCCGCCTGTGCTGATGCCGATGGTGCTCAAGGCTCGCGGCAAGAGGACTATCGAGCTCATAAACCATTACCTCAACATGTCGGACACGATTTTGAAGTCGAGAAAGGTATCCCTCACAACTGCACTTCGGCTGCAAGGCGAGAAGCGCTGTGGTGCTTGTGAAACTCAGCTCTCCTTGTGGAAGCCCAAGGAGAAGTGTCATATGTGTGGATCGGTACGTTTAAACTGCACCAAAAGACTGGTGGGATGGAGACGAGCTCTGATGTGTGCTTCTGTGCTCTGTTGTGTTGCTGCAGTTCATGTGCGATAAGTGCGATGACATCGTCTCGAAAAATTACCGAGTGGACGGCGTTGCCAGAGGACAGGTTGTGTGCTTCTCGTGCGCCCACAGGCGTGGCACGAAACTTGCGTCAGAGTCGGAGAATGACGAGTTGGCGTCTAGCGGCAACAGTGGATCTGCTGTCAAGACACACACCTTTGCGGAAGAAGAACAGAACGGCGGTTTGCGTGATGGAAGCATTTCGTCGCTAAAGGATGCTAACGAGGATCATCCAAAATGGTTTCACGACGAAGGAAAGCCGTCCGTTCCGCTTGAGCAACGGAAAACTTCCAAGCAGAAACCTCCCCAACCTCGGCCGCAGAGGTTGGCTCCGAGTCGCAGCTCCGAGTGTACGTATTTCGTGGATCTGGACATGCCATTCGTTGCCTCTGATGTCTTCTCACATGCATCACTTTTATTTACTTTTTATTGCAGTTCTTCCACACGAGACCGTCTTCCTTCCGGGTGATCATACGGCTGAGCAGCGACGACGTTGCCAATCGCGCGCATCAACCCGCCAGCCAAGAAATGTAGCGATGGATGATTTCTTGGAGCGTCGTCAAAGTCGAACGACTGGGAACTCGAGGCTGTCAAGCAGAGCAAAACCAACCGGTTGCGCGCCCACAAGACGGAAGAAGTCTCCGCGCGACATAGCAGAAGGAGATCCGACGGGTTTCGCTCCGGTGGGTAACCAAGTCGGCCTCAATCTCGAGGAATTGAACTGGCGGATGCGGCGCTATACGACTAACTCTGTTCCGGTTGAACCGATAGAGTGGCCAGATCAAGGACGTCGAGCTTCCGCCCGCTATCACACCATAGATGGAACACGCCCGCAAGAACGTTATCGCAAGGCAAGCAAAGCGCCTTCACGACCGGCCTCGGTATCATTCACCCCATCGACGACAGACATCCCGAAGCCGGCTTCAACCCGGTACTCCAAGGCAAACCCGTGCGACTTGTCCTATCTGGCCAGCTTCAAGTAGACTACGTAAATGGACGCAATCCAATGCAGAGGATCTCCAAGAGCGATGAAGGATCTCCAAGAGCGATGAAGGATCTCCAAGAGCGATGAAGGATATGCTCAACGCAGTTTACGTCCCAGGATACGCGGCTCAGACACAGCGAACGCAGCTGTGAAAAGAAAAAAAAAAGAGTAAACATAAAGTAGAATGAGACGCTTGCAGCGTCATGCGAGTACAGTACGTGTAATACATGTAGCAGGTATCCGGGGTCTGGACCAGAACACTGGCTGCATTAAGGCTGAGGAGGAACTTTGATCGCGGCGGGATCTGATCGTCGGGACTGCGGATTGCAGCCTGAAGATGTACTGTGCATGCACTTCAATATCGTGAGACACCAGGAACAGCTCCGGCAATTTTCGGTTCGTGCAGCAAGATTCTCTGATCAGGAAAGGATTCAAGAGCGACGAACATGTACACCGGTACAGTACATGTAGCAAACAGTGGTGTCTGAATCACTACGCCGCGTTCTAAAAGATACGCAGTGCTATTACATGTCTACATGTACAATTGCTGTACTGTGGAATTCAATGTCGGTGGAGCATTACTTGCGAAAGGAGGAAATTTTGGCGTTATGGTATAAATGGCCATGTGCAAAATGGTGGCGAGTCCGTCGTGTTTCGTTGCTGGCGATGTGGAGGTCGGAAGTCATCAGCCGTCGTCCTGCACCACCAACTTGCACCGTCAACAGCGCTTCGTCCGGTCGGAGAGACTCTTTCAGGCCCAGTGCCAACAGTCCACCGCAGTGTAGGGGCACAACAGCGCACAGTGCAAGCCGGAGAGCAAGGTCTGCATGGATTTGCAGTCTTTCGTGCACATCTGAGGTACAATCCCGCAACCACACCGAAGCGACTTGATGAGCCCCTCGAACTTTGAGTCCAAGGCCACTTTTCGCCGATTCCAAGGCCGCTGTGGCCGTACGTTCCACACCCCATGCTCCATGCTTGAGCATTGCTCACACTCGCCTCGCACCTCTGCGCGCAAGCCGGACGTTCGCGTTGCTCTGCGGGGAAGGCCCCAGTTGCGAAATTGCCGAACAGCACTGCTTCTGAATTCCAGAGCTGGTCTGTGGCCACCGGCGCACTCAACCATCAACCAGTCTGTCCTCAGTCCCGAATTCAGACTTCTTGAAACGCGACCGCCGCGAGGAAGAGCACACACTCGATATACTCTTTTTTGATTGCGGTCAAAAGACAACATGTCCAGCGGAACCGGCAGCTGTAGCTCCCAGTTAGGAAGGTGTGCGTTCTGTGGAGAGGTATGTCGTCAAGCATCCGTGTGTGCCTTGTGAGTATCGCTGAGTACGTGTACTAACTTACCCGAAAAAAAAACTCTTGATCCGCGTTTGAGTAGCACCTAAGCAACACGTCCTCGGCGATCCCTATTGCTTATGGTACGCCATCATATGAAGGTCGAGGGACGTTCTCGAAGCTCAAGCCGCTGCGATGGCGGTTCCTGACCAACAAGGCCCCTCGCACCAAGTTCATGTGCGGGAACTGCGCCGAGAAGCGTCAGAAGCCGCAGGTGATCGACCAGCAACCGCTGGGCCTCGACTCGTCTTGGTCCGGCGCAACACAAAGCTCGAACACCAGCTATAAAGCGCCCCAACAGAGGGAGGAGAGGAACAGCAAGCATCGGACCGTGTCGAATAGATTCGAGCATCTGCACGAACCACATGACAGCCCAGCGCAGCAACACAAGCGAGAGAAGCTTCAAGCTGAACAGCGCAGACAACACGAAACTCCGAGAAGAACGCATGACCAGCCTAGGGCTGAAGGCAGGAGGCGAGGGTCGTCACAGGGCATGCTGCAGCCCATTGGAAATCATCGCATGTCCAGGGATTCCATGACGAGACACCGTCCAGCTAGCTCAGCGGACGGCAAGACGTGGACCTCCGTACCACAGCAGCGTGACTCGGTCGAGAGCACCACCCGTCCGAGAAAGTCGAGTAGCGGACGCTCCGAGCCTCGCGGATCCGAAAAGAAGGGTCAGCGGTTGAGCTCGACAGCCGACATCCTCGGCTTGTCCCGGTCTCTCGAGCTGCCGCCCAATTACTTCGAGATGAGCTCAATGTCGCCGAAGTTCACCGCGGCGAGTGCACCGGAGGGTAATTGCCCTCTGGACTGGAAGCAGCTGGAGATGCAACTGCCCCAAGTGCAGCCCCGGAAACAGGACGAGACCGAAGAAGAGCGCCAGAGGCGGCGAAGCGCTTCATACGCCCACATGCTGCTAAGGATGCGGCGTCACTACGACGCCGTCCAGGTGAACGGAACCAGTGGACATCCTGCTACAGCACCGCCACGCCGGATTCGAGCGGAGCGACGAGCTAAGTCCGTCGCCGTGCGGAACGTCAAGGATGACCTGGTCATGGCCGACTTAGTCAAGGAGGACCCCGTGGACTCCCTCGCCATCGACCTGAACTACCTGCGCGCGTACAAGGACGCTCGGTGAGTCGAGCACATAGGCACCGGCATGTATATATTCAAGGCGTTGTCAACGCGCCTTCAACGCTATGAAGACGACGACGGTCTCTCTTATCAGGTCGACAGGGCTGATCACTAGATTTTGACTCAACACCATTCAATAATGCAAAGTCGTCCAATATGTATCAAGGCCCATCCGTCTTTTGCCTCGACACAAGTTGCTGCGTCGCGTTGCAGTTGCAGCCGTCGATCCGTCGCCATGGAGCCGAGGCGACTGCGAACTGCAGGTGCTCGTCACAATAGGGTCTTCTGCAGGAGCAGGTGGCGCTATGCAGAGACTAGTCAGACCATTTCCTGAAGTTCTGACATGCTCAACCTGATACTGTCGCGTTGTATGAAATATACTGTGTACATACAATCTGTGCTAAACACACCTCTTTAACCTGATGATCGACAGAGCGCAAAAGATACTTTTGTGACTGACTCGCCAAATTGAAGTGCTCACACGGCGGCAATATATTTTGGCTGGTCTGCACAGATCCCACCCTGATCTGACTACTAGCAGCGCTGTACAAGTATTAGAAGTCTCGGTTTGCCAAGGTTAATCCTCCTCCAGCGGCGACCAACTTGCATGAATTAGGTATCATATCACGGATCCTGTTGGGCCTGCAGCCTGCATTGTTCAGGTGAAAAATTGGTCGGTGCATACGACATCTTGGTGCTCTCGTTGCAACGCGTTGCAACGCGTTGGACTTGTGCGTGCGCCGGGTCAAGATGTTGACCATCCGCAGAGCTCCCAGGAGGATCTTTCGGCCACCGCAGCAGCTTCACCTGTCGAATGTCGCGGCGGTGTCCTCGCCCAGCTGCTTTGACGGCGGGCGGCCGTTTTCCGCTACAGCACGGGCTGCTCTCAAGCCCTTGGTGACCGTCTGTCAAAGCAGCCTGGTCCTTATGCGCAGACCAGTCCTCCCACTCCTCTGCATTCCTGTGGCAGAGCGACGCACTCGGCTATCCATCCCTCACTTCGCCATCAGACGGGTAGCGGATACTGTAGACTGTAATCACTGTGAAATGGTCAACTGCAAAGGAGTCGTGAGCTCGCCGCGAAGCCCCATGACGCAGGAGATCTGTCGCTACTGCAGAACGGTAGGATGTCACCGAATTGGTGCTGGTACCTCTCTCCACGCACCACTAATAACGTTGCAATGTTTTGTTATCTTCCAGCAAGTCTGCGAGGACTGTTTCGTCGCAGCCACGAGTAGGGACTCCGCACCGCAGTCGGAAGCTGTCCACCAGCAGCACGCGTGTCTTTCGTGCAGTCGGTTGCACCCGGCGGCGAAGAAGTCGCGGTCACCTCCGCGTGACCGTCGTCTGGCTCGCTTTGGTCGGATGCATTCGGCGCCGATTTCAGGCGCTCCTCTCATCGATTCACTGTCTAAGGGGATGCGAGATGTCACTGGATGGACACGCCACTCGAAGTCGAGCACAGGATTCTTGTCGGCGGAGGACAAACCGGAGCAGCAGACGACAGAGAGAGTGTCGAGACGCGGGTCAACCAGGACGAGTCAGCAGCCGGAGGACTTGGAGTTCCCATCTGTCGATCTGCGCCGCCGTCGACACACGTCGGCCATTGCCCCGACAGCGCGGTCGTGCGATGTCACGCGTCCTGGCAGGGGTCTGAGCGCTCGGCAGCTCATGAGAGCCCATTCCACGGACTTTAACATGATTTCAAGGCGACAGGCTAACGCGACGGAACTGCACACCTCGCAAAGAGTTGGGACGTCGTATTTGTGCGATTTCACACGAACGAACCCGCGGATGGCCATCCGTGACGCTGCATCGACTGGGCCCAAAGAGCGTTCAATGATGCGAAACGCTGCGAGGTCGCAGCCGCTTGACCTCACAGGCGCGAAACCCAGCTTGGACTTGTCGGACGGGACCAACGAGCTCGAACTATCAACGGTGGATCTGCGTCTGCCCAAGTACAAGGTGGATCTACCCGCGCCAGTAAAGCACGGGCGACGCGCCTCAGCAGCTGACCCGGTCAACAGCGCTCTCACCCCGATCTCGTATGATAATCTTGCTGCGTTGGACTCGAAACTCGAATTGATGCACCTCGATACCCCTGACAAGGAAAGCAAGGAGAATCAGCCGGAGCAGTCGAGTGCGCCGAGAAGTTCCTCGTTTGGAGGCAGCAGAAAGCTTTCTAAGCACAGTCACCACCGCGGCGAGCCCATTGATTTCCACTTGTCGACCGTGGATCTTCGACCGCGACCTCGACGACACACCACACCGGAAACGTGTCAGAAAGTAAGAGGCTCTCGGCAAGGGAACCAAGAGCCTGTGGCAACGGAGGGGAGCGTGCAGGAGCGACGCGGTGGGTTTACACACTTCCATCGGCAGAAGAAGAGTGAGCCCATCGACTTTCATTTATCGAAGTTCGGGCTGATGCCGCGCAGACACACGACGGATTCCAACCCCGAGACGAACCGGACTGAGGTCGAGCACCGCAAATCTCGCACCATTAGCGTCAAGAAGGCGGAGACCGTTGCTCCGACACCGGAAGCAACGACTCCGACCAACTCCAAGAACAAACTGTGCGACTTGGCGTACTTGGAGAATTTCCGGTCGTACACAGTGTAAATGCTGTGGGCGGTGCATAGCTATGCAGCTACTGTCGACCGTCGGAACCTTTGTCGGAAACTCACTTGTACGTTAGTACTGTAGATGTGTAGTTTTACGTGAGTTCTTGTTTAAGCAAATAGAGTACATTATGACGAGAAAGCGCATACCAGTAATCGTTTGAAGAAGACGTCTTGAGGTCTAAGGAACTGCATACATCCTCCATTCTGCAAGCTCATGACGGTCTGACTCGACATCATTTTGCTCTTAGAGCAACGGTCCCACTTCTGGATCAACGTTGCGATCCTCCCTCGCAGTGCTCAGATCACGAGAAACTAAAATCACCGGTCTATTCTCCCTAGACATATCTACGTGCAGTGGATTGGAAGCGCCTAAGAGTATGCGCCTTTTGTGGCCTCAGTTCTAAGATGCTCCGTTAGAAACTATTGAATGATAGCCACTTTGGACGGATTCAGCAGATACAGTGCTGTTTCTTCTTTGGAGGATGCAGAACTCACATGCTGACGCCACGGATCTCTCAAAATCAAAGCGTAAGCAGGCCAACCTCAAATCCAGCGCCACGCGAGCTTTGGACATCACGCAGCCGCTTCTTGTATTCTCCACTGTCATGCTTCGCTCGCGTGCTCCATCCTCTAAATGCTGGCAATTGCCTACCTTGAAGTCTAGAAAACGCATTCGTCGACGAACTTGACCCTCGAGATTGCAGCCTCGCCGAGGTCCGCCGCGACGACATGTATACACGCACAACCCGCGCGACCGATTCTCCCGATTGCGGTACCGTCGAGGTGATCTGAGATTGCAGGTAAAACGCGCTCAAAGTAATCTCGCCCTGCCCGAGAGTGCTCATAATCGGTTGTCCGCCTATCAGCGGCCTCCGTTCCCGATTGTGCCAAAACCTAAGTGCTGCTGCCAGGGTAATCACTGTACCACTTCCGCGACTGCACAACAAACGACCTTCACGCTGGACTCGCTAGTCTGCATGGAGCCCAACCATTCCTGAATTTGCCTCCTAGTGCTCACGAGCAATGGGAGTCTCTACACCGGTGGGTCGCGATGCAGCCATCACCTTCGACTCGGGCAAAGGTTTGATGGCCAAGGGCCCCGAGGCGCTGCACGACCTCATGCTCGTCAACATGGAGGCCACCACGGGGCGTTCAATGCCCCGCATGGACGTGCGTTTCAACAACCTGTCGGTGACGGCCGACGTAGTCGTCGTAGAGGAGGACGGCTCCAAGCAGGAGCTGCCGACGCTGCCTAACACCGTCAAGAAGGCCTTCGCCGGTCCCAAGAAGCGCTCCGTGCGCAAGGAGATCCTCAAAAACGTGAGCGGCGTCTTCAAGCCCGGCACCATCACGCTGCTGCTCGGCCAGCCGGGGTCCGGCAAGTCGGCGCTCATGAAGATGCTCAGCGCCCGCTTCCCCGACGGCAAAAACATCAAAGTGGAGGGCGACATCTCGTTCAACAACGTGCCCCGAAAGCAGATCCTCGACCGCCTACCGCAGTTCGTGTCGTACGTGGACCAGCGCGACAAGCACTTCGCCCCGCTCACGGTCAAGGAGACGCTCGAGTTCGCCTACCAGGTGTGCGGAGGTGACATCACGAAGCGAAAGGAGTTTAACGCATCGCTGCCTTCGGAGAAGGAGAACGTGGAGGCGCTGCAGGCCACGAAGGCCATCTTCCAGAACTACCCGGACGTGATTATCCAGCAGCTCGGGCTGCAGAACTGCCAGGATACGATCGTCGGTGATGCCATGATCCGCGGTGTTTCCGGTGGTGAACGCAAGCGCGTGACGACTGGCGAAATGGAGTTCGGCATGAAGTTCGTGTCGCTCATGGACGAGATCAGCACGGGTCTCGACAGCGCGGCGACGTACGATATCATCAACACGCAGCGCAGCATCGCCCACAAGCTCAACAAGACGGTGGTCATTGCTCTACTGCAGCCGTCCCCGGAGATATTTGCTCTGTTTGACAACGTCATGATCCTGAACGAGGGAGAGCTGATGTACCATGGTCCGTGCAGCAAGGTCGAGGGCTACTTCGAGTCGCTGGGCTTCAAATGCCCCCCCGAGCGCGATATCGCCGACTACCTCCTGGACCTGGGCACGAAGCAGCAGTACCGATATGAAGTCGAACAGGCATCCAAGGCTCCGCGTTTCCCTCAAGAATTCGGCGACAGCTTCCGCCAGTCCGAGCTGTATCGGGACACGCTCACCGCACTTGAGGCGCCTCACGATCCGGAGATGCTGAAGACGGTGAAGGAGAACATGGATCCGATGCCCCAATTTCAGCAGTCGTTCCTGGACAGTACGGCCACGCTCTTCAAGCGCGAGATCATGATCACGTACCGCAACAAGGCCTTCGTCTTCGGTCGCGTGCTGATGATCACGGTCATGGGACTGCTTTTCAGCACTATTTACTACAACTTCGACCCCACGCAGGTGTCTGTTGTGGCTGGCGTCATTTTCTCCACCGTCATGTTCCTGTCGATGGGCCAGTCGTCCCAGCTGCCAGTTTTCATGGTGAACCGCGACATCTTCTACAAGCAGCGTGGCGCAAACTTCTACCGGACATCGTCGTACGTGCTGGCAAACTCGATCGGTGGCATCCCGCTGTCGCTGGCTGAGACCATCATCTTCGGCTCGCTCGTGTACTGGATGTGTGGGTTCGCTGCGGAAGCGGGGCTGTTCATTATCTTCGAGCTCATTCTGCTGCTGTCAAACCTGGCCATGGGCATGTGGTTCTTCTTCTTGTCGTCGGTGTGCTCTCACGAAAACATCGCCACCCCGCTGTGCATGATGTCCATTCTGATCTTCATCATCTTCGCGGGCTTCATCGTCACGACGGATGAAATCCCAGACTATTTGATCTGGGCGCACTGGATCAGCCCTATGAGCTGGAGTCTCAAGGCACTGACCATTAACCAGTACCGATCGAGTGCCTTCGACGTGTGCGTCTACGGTGCGATCGACTACTGCGCGGACTACGGCCTCACGATGGGCGAGTACTACCTGAAGCTGTTCGGCTTGGACACGGGCAAAGAGTGGGTGGCCTATGGCATCATTTTCTTGGCGACCATCTACGTGGTGTTCATGTACTTGTCGTACCTGGCACTGGAGCACCTTCGGTACGAAGCTCCTGTGAATGTGGACGTGTCGGAGAAGACTGCTGATGACGGATCGTACGCGCTTGTCGAGACGCCAAAGTCCGTTGCCAAGAAGAGCGACGTCGTGGAGGTGGAGGTGAACACGCACGAGAAGAACTTTGTTCCGGTGACGGTGGCGTTCCAGGACTTGCACTACTGGGTTCCGGATCCGCACAACCCCAAGGAGGAGCTTCAGCTTCTCAAGGGCATCAACGGCTTCGCTGTTCCTGGTTCCATCACGGCTCTAATGGGCTCGACTGGCGCCGGTAAGACGACGCTTATGGATGTGATCGCTGGCCGCAAGACTGGCGGCAAGATCACCGGCAAAATTATGCTGAACGGCTACGAGGCCAGCGATTTGGCTATCCGCCGTTGCACGGGCTACTGCGAGCAGATGGACGTGCACTCGGAGGCGGCCACCATTCGCGAGGCTTTGACTTTCAGCTCGTTCTTGCGTCAAGACGCCTCGATCCCGGACGAGAAGAAGTACGACTCCGTCAACGAGTGCATTGAAATGCTCGGACTCGAGGACATCGCTGACCAAATCATTCGCGGTAGCTCGGTGGAGCAGATGAAGCGCCTGACCATCGGTGTGGAGCTCGCTGCTCAGCCGAGTGTCATTTTCCTCGATGAACCGACGAGTGGTTTGGACGCTCGTTCTGCTAAACTGATCATGGACGGCGTTCGTAAGGTGGCCGACTCTGGTCGTACGATTATCTGCACGATCCACCAGCCCTCGGCTGAGGTGTTCTACTTGTTCGACAGCCTGCTCTTGCTGAAGCGTGGTGGTCAGACCGTGTTTTACGGAGACTTGGGCAAGAACTGCCGCAACCTGATCGACTACTTTGAGGGAATCCCCGGTGTGGCCCCGCTGCCGAAGAATTACAACCCGGCTACGTGGATGCTGGAGTGCATCGGTGCCGGTGTGAACAACTCGGCCGGCGACAACTTGGACTTCGTTGATCACTTCAACAAGAGCTCGTACAACCAGCAGTTGGAGGCGAACATGGCTAAGGAAGGCATCACCGTTCCGTCGCCCGACCTCCCCGAGATTGTGTTTGGCAAGAAGCGTGCTGCCAGCTCGCTGACCCAGATGAACTTCGTAGTGATCCGCTTCTTCCAGATGTACTGGCGCACCCCAAGCTACACGCTGACCCGCTTGGTGATGTCCGTGTTCCTGGCTCTGATCTTCGGCATCGTCTTCATCAACCCGCAGTACGCGTCGTACGCCGGATTGAGCTCGGGTGTGGGTATGGTGTTCATGGCCGCACTCTTCCTGTCGATGATGGCGTTTAACAGCGTCGTCCCGCTTACGAGTGCCGAGCGTCCTTCGTTCTACCGTGAACGCGCGGCGCAGACGTACAATGCGTTCTGGTACTGGTTGGGAGCGACGCTGGTGGAGATCCCGTGGTGCTTCTTGAGCGGCTTCCTGTTCACAATTGTGCTGTACCCTCTCGCGGGCTTCACGGACTTTATGACCGGCGTGCTCTTCTGGGTGGCGATCTCGCTGACGGTGTTCATGCAAGTCTCCTTGGGCCAGTTCTTCACTTACGCCATGCCGACGGAGGAAGTTGCGGCCATCATCGGCATGCTGTTTAACTCGGTGCTCATGATGTTCATGGGCTACAACCCTCCGGCCTCGTCCATTCCTCAAGGCTACCAGTGGCTGTACACGATTTCGCCCCAGAAGTTTCCCATGTGCATCCTCGTGGCGCTGTGCTTCACCAAGTGCGATACCCTGCCGACCTGGGACGAAGCTTCGCAGTCGTACACCAATGTCGGCTCGGACCTCGGTTGCCAGCCGATGGCAAATGCGCCCGCAACGATCGGCCATACGACGCTCAAGGAGTACACGGAGTCGTACTTTGGCTTCAAGTACGACGAGATCGGCCAAAACTTCGCCATCGTGATCGGGTGCATCGCGCTGTTCCGCATCTGGGGGCTGCTGGCTCTGCGTTTCGTGAATCATCAGAAGAGATAGAGAGCTACACTCTACGCAGTAGCTCTTCCTAGCAGGAGTGTTTTGCTCAGAAAATGTACTTCATAAGAAAAACATTTCATTTTAATGAAATCACAACTCATCTTAAAAGATGAATTGATAGTGTACGTCGTTCTCAAACACTGTAACTCTGATGAAAGTCTCAAAATTTAAAAGGGTAGGTAGTTTGGGTGTTTTTAACTACTGTGTATACTACGCCAGCAAGTCGAACCTGATGCCAAACAACAAGCATCGCTCACGCTTTACGGTATGATAGCAGTGAAGTTTCATGAAGTTCATAGACCATCTCTGCGTGGCTCGTGTATTTGTTTCATCTGTTACTACGCCCTTGGCGTTTGGGTGGAGGTCACTTGCTCCTTCTTTCGGAGTCTACGGGTGTGTGTGGCTTTGTATCCAGGATACATGACTTTTCATTTCGTTTCTGCGCTTCTCCTCGCTCGGTACTTGTGTCGACGACTTGACTCGTGGTTGATACGTTGGGTTCTTGGTACTTTGGCTCATGGCTTAAATATCGACGCGGCGGGTGGCTCCAGCGCGGGGCGTGACCAGCTCGGACAGATACGACAGATCGATGGGCTCGGCTCGGCGCGGCTCGAAGTCCAAGTCCAGCGTGAGAGCGCGCGAGACTCGCGCAGTACGTGGTCGCTGCTGCTGCTGGTTCCGCTCCCTTCCGTTCGACTGGGTGCTGCTGTCCGAGCTGCTGTTGACGCTGCTACTGGTGGGGCTGTAGAGATGCAGGTTCTCAAACCGCTCCCGGACTGTCGCCGGGTCATCACGAGAGCCGCTACCGACGGAATCCGTCAGCGAGATGGACGGACGCTGCTCTTCCGAGCACTCGCTCGTGTGCAACGCGTAGGCCGGGAGGCTGTTCTGCTTTGTGAAGGCTGCAAATGTACGCAGAGAGAGATTGATCCAGGAATTAGTTAAGAGCGACAAGTAGAGCGAGATGCACTTGGATGTGACGTGACGCACCATTGAGTTTCGTGTCCGAAAGTGGCCGCGTCCGCTCTCCCGACACCGTCGCATTGCGCACGCGCGTTCTCGGTCGTCCGTAGTCGAGCCCGCTCAAGCTGCGGCTCGTGGGGTTGACGGAGCCCGTGTAGATGGCGCAGGCCAGGCACATGCGGTGGTTCTTGCCGCTGACGTCAGCGCGGTGGTAGCAGATCTCGACGCACCGCTTGCACAGAATGGCGTCGCAGAAGCGGCAGCGCTTGGCGATCGTCCACTTGGAGACACGGTCTCCGCAGGCCTTGCAGTCTCGGTCGCTGTCGCCGTCGATCGACGAGGAGGTTCCGGGTGCCTGCTGCGGTCGCAGTTGGCACATGATCTTGAGCACTTGGTTGAGGTTGTCGGCCGCCTTCTTGTTGGCGGCGATGGCCTGCTGCACGACCCAGTTGGGCAGGCCCCGGCCGTCGATGTGCACGAACGTCACGTGCTCCAGCACGTTGGGGCGGTCGGTCTCCCGGAAGATCATGCCGGACACGCGCATGTAGGTGCGCACGGGCCCGTCGGGGTGCTGCGAGGCCGGGCAGCACAGGTGGTTGATCGACCGCATGCCGCGCGCCCACACGCGGCGGCCCGTGTCGCGGTCCACGAACGAGTCCATGTACTCGAGGAAGCACACGTCGCGGCCGTCCGACAGCTTGGTCGGCGGCTTCCACAGCGACCAGCGCATGGCCGCTCCGTGCAGGGGCTTCTCTTCGGTCGGGCTTGCCAGTTGATACAGCCGTCGGGAGCGCGCGGCGTCCAGCACCATCGGCACGCGGCCGTCCTGATCCAGGAACAGGTTGGCCACCTCCTCCAGCGTGCCGAAGAGCACCGACGTCGTCCACATGGCCATGGACTTGTAGTCCACCGAGCGGTGCGCCACGTTGAACACCTCGCCGTCGCTGCCGAAGCGCACAGCGGTCTGCACCGCTGGGAACAGTTGGTCGTACGCGGCCTTGGCGTCCATGAGGAGTCCGTCCAGCTCTGGCTGGGGCAGCGGCAGCATCTCGAGCGCGTACGGGTGGTCGGGCGACCGCGAGTACGCGTACTGCTGCGTCATTCTGATTGACTTATCAACCGCGAAAGGTTGATTGAGGACGCCACGCCACGCGCGACTAGCAGAGCTCCGGGATCGAAATCGATCGATCTCTCTGCAGTCGCCGAAGCAAGAATGGCAGCTTCGATGCTTGAGGAGGAGAGGCCCGAGCAGATGGGAGCCGCCGTCCTAGACAGGGCCGAGCCGCGCCGACTTGACGGGGATGCGCCATGTGCACGGCGTCGAGTTGTTCACAACAGTTGGTCCGCCGGCACTGACAGAAGCGAGACGAGAGTGGCTCAAGCACTGCGAGCCAAGAGTTGGGTGCCTTCGTCCGTCGTGGTGATCCCTTTGCCGACCTCGGTGGCTGCGTTTCTGCCGGAGATCGACAGGGTTCGACCGGGGACGCTGGCGCCGCTGTTGACGGCAGTCGATGGAGAGGCCACGAGGTCGAGATGACCAAGGTCTCCGCTACGTATTGCCTGCTTTCGGTGTTTTCGCTCGCGCGGACCGACAGATGGGTCGAACGGTGGCGCTGCTTTGCGTGCGTAGACTCGCTGCGAGGGAACGCGAAATCGTACGCGGGCGCCACGAATCTGTATTGCTGGAGGCGCGATTTGCATCGCCGATTGTTGCAAACCAGCGCTGGCTGGAGCCGTCTCTTGAGGGCGTTTGACTCAGCCTGCTTGAAGAAGTCGACGTCGCAGCTTCCGGCTCGCTAAAGCGGTCGGCTGAAAGAAACCGCGGCTTGTTTTCAAAGCACTCGAGCGCTGGCGGCCGAGCCTTTTCCAGCACAGCGGAGGGCTACTCTCTGTCCTACACTTTGCGTCATTACACACCGGCACTAACGCCACGGAGCGCAGAGCCCCGGCCATCGGATACATGAAGGGGTTTCGGCGCGAAATGCGGGTCAGTTGGCCATGAAAGGAGACCACACAGGTGTCGATGAGGACTCGCTTCTGCAGCGAAGGCCAATGTGATACTGTCGCATGCAATTCGCTGCCACTATAATAATACAAGCGCATCGAGATTTCAAGCGAATTCAACCAGCTCTCGCTTTGGTGTATGTGCGTCGTCAGCATGGCCTCAGCTTCCGCGACTGGCGTCAACTAACGCGATGACTGAACGCGGTCTAACTGTAGTACAGCCGATTGTGCGAGCTGCGCCCTCCGTCTTATCGCGGGAGCTCGAACCGAAGCGACTGCATCGTAGAAGTCCGACAGATGCCGCATCCAGCTCTCTCGCTTCATTCCGTGTCAGAACCAACTTATCTGCCGAGGTCGAAGCATGGCGTAAGTGAGTTAAGGTGGTCACGCGATCGCGCACGGCTCGTTCCTCAAGTCGGAGGACCTTGAGTCAGGAGGATGTCGTGCAGCAACTCGCCTCCAGCGAAGCTCTCGGAAGATACTTTACACAACCAGCGCTTGCTCAAGCTCATCTTGCTGCAGTCACTTCAACAAGGCAGCCATCCTGTTCGTGCCCTACTTCTACTAGCAGCATCGCCTCGGGGTCTCACAAGATTCATTGTCAATGACGGCACTACACCTGCACAGGCTGCCCGACTGCGCCCGGTGCAGTCGACAGCGAAACCCGTCAGGCTGACGGTCAGCCACCGCTGCAGAGAGCGAGCTGCATCAGCATGCTCGTCAGCAACAAGACGCTGGATCAAAGCGGCGTCATGTCACGACAGAATACATTAGCGTCGGCCTCACTCTCGACCATTTACTCCACGACACTCATGCTAAACATCGTTCAAATACGACAAGTCCACCGTGGCGGTTGAGGCCCCCTCCGACTTGGCGTGGCAACTTCTGGTCTTCCGTCGGCAGTGGTTTGGCACCACGCGCTCCTCGATCACCTGAGGCAGCGGGCTGTCGGAGCCCGCCGTGCTCGAGTTGCTACTCGTTAGGCTTCTATCTCCCCTGTTCGAACCTGAACGACAAGTCAGCAGCTGTAAGCATCATGAGCACCCAGCGCGCCACCATCTCTCTATAGCTAAACGCCAGATAAGTCACCAACTTACGCGTTGTAGTACCTCCGGTCGTGCTTGCCTCCGCGCTATCGACAGACATGAATCTGCCGTTGATGCTGTCCGGTGTACTCACGTTGTCCGAGTGCAACGACCCACTGGAGGGTAGCGTGAGCTCCAGCTGGCGGTTGGTCCGAGCCAGGAAGTCGTCCACGCAGTGTACGCAGATGCGGTCGAGCTTCTTTCGCCCCTGAATCGCGCAGTACACTACGTCGCTGCAGCTTTTGCAGATGAGCTGCACAACAGCACGCGACCAATAGTATCAGCTAAACTACCGTCGAATGACACGCCTCGATGCATCACCACCTCACTTACCTCACCGCAGTCTCTGCACTTGCGATGTCGCCCCCACTTCGGCAATACAGCATTGCAGCCTGCGCACAGCTTAGCATTGAGGTGATTCTCCTGGAAACTCGATCCCGGGTCCACTCCTTCCTTCATCACATGCTCCAACCGGATGAGGTGCTCGAGGTTGTGCGAGTTCTTGGCTTTCCTGCTGGCTACGATCTTCGTCATCCACGGCGGCACGCCTTGCGTGTCAGCATCGTAGTATGTAACAGCTTCGAGGATGTTGGGCTTGTCTGTCTCGGTATACACTGTGCCGCAACAGTGCAGGAACGCTCGAACCACATTGTGCGACCCCATCAGAGGCGGGCAACTCCGGTGCTCTAGCGACTGAGTCATCCGCGCCCAACCGCGACGTCCACGCTCATCGACGAAAGTGTCCATGTATTCCAAGTAGACAATGTCTCGCTGGCGAATGAGCTTCGACGGCGAGTGCCACAACGACCACCGCATGCCACAACATCGGTACGGGTGCTCCCTCGTAGGCGCCAAGAAGCGGTATATCTGTTGCGACTGAGCAAACCCGATCGCGGCATTGGTGCGGTCGCCAAGAAACACATCGACCAGCTCCGGGATGGTGGCGTGGATTTTCGTTTCAGCACACACCGTGGCGCGTGTCGTGCGAGCGAAAGCGCGGACGTTGGTGGCAAACCCGTTGGCCTGAGCAAACCGAACGTTCTTGAACAGCTCCTTGTACTGCTGGTGCGCGAGCATGATGAGGTCCTCGCGTTCGTTTTCGTAGAGCTGCACAGGGGCGAAGCGGATGGGCTCCACTGTACTCCCACGTCGGGGGGTCGACTGCATCGTTGAAGAGATTTCGGCACAGGAGTCGACTCTCCTTCCGCGAGTCGAGCTCGAAAGTGATGGAGCCGACCTTCAGGCTCAGACTGCTCCCAATCCAATTCCAAAGTGACAGCGTCTGCGCGGAAAGTCGATTGAAACGTAGCGCCGACGAGTGCACCGCCACGAAATACCTGCAAGGCTATGTACTGTGCGACGGCATGCGCGCTTCTGCAGGAGTGGTTCGCGGTGGATGTTTCTGCATCGAGTCCTCTACACGCAAGGTTAGAACTGCGCGAAGTATCACCACCGACCTCGTTGCGGGTTGTGTCAGGCACTAGGAAGGCACACATGTCATTGGGTCGTCGAACCAAGTGAGCTCGTGGCGAACTCGGATCGGACTTCAACGGTGGAAGCGGATACGCACTAACTTTACGGGTTACAATTTAGACCAGACTATAATTGATCACTTGGATACATTTTCCGAATCGTTCGCAAAAATGGAGGACGTTGAAAGTGAGCTGCAGCGACTCGAGTCCAACCACTCGGAGCTGCTGCTGCACCAGGAGACGCTCAAGAAGCAGTTGGCGTTCAAGAATGACCAGCTGAAGCAGTTCCAGGCGGCGGTGGAGGAATGCAACAAGTTGCTGGCTCAGCCGCCTCCAGCCCAGTCGGACGTGACGATGGCAGAATGAGGTGGAGGACAGGCACATCCGACCAAGAAAAGCACAGTCAGTACGCATAGCGAGCGACTTCGAGCGAATGCAATTCAATGTTCTGGCGACTATGAACGAACGCGACGTCGATCACAACTCAAATGTGCCATTTTACAACAAAACAAAAAACAAAAAAGAAAAAGCAAGAAAACGAAAACAGAAACTCTTCATCAGCATTTCACGCTCGCCCCACCGTGCCAATAAATGTCGTTTGCTCGCTCGCTCGCTTGCTGCTTCTTCCACCCTTCCCGCACGCCGACCAGCCTCCTCCACGCGTCTTGTCGCCACTTGCGCTGTCCTCATTTTATCTGGCAATGCCCTTGTCACCTCTTGTCTCGTTCGCGCGTGGAAAACCCACTCCCCGCTCTCGGCTGCTCTCATTCCTCTTCCGGCTACCTTTATTCTCGACTATTTCCCGCTTGAATCCATTAGCTCCTCGGCTTACATCGAGCCAGCCATCGCGGTTCCGTTCGCGACGTCAGCTCCCATCGGAGTGTACGACGCATTAGAAGCCGGAGGAATATTCTGCGCAGTCATCAGCAAGAAATAGTACCATTAGACAAATGCACAGGATGGCAATTCGTATGCAACGGCCAACAGCCACAACACTGTATGTACCTGGTACGCACGTTGGGAGGCGTAGCGGCGGTTCATAGCTTCAATATCGTCCGGCCGCGTAAAATCGCGCGGCTGGTCCTGTTGCTGACGCTGCTGGTGGCCGTAGTTGCCGTGGTGTGCCTGCTGACCTCCAATAGGCTGCTGCTGCGACTGCTGCTGGTACCCGCCCTGAGCCTGGTTGCCCTGCTGGGCGTACTGTCCGTAGGCGGTGTAGCCGTAGGCAGCTCCTTGCTGATACTGCGGGTAACCGTAGGCGGCGTTGTAGCCGTAGTAGTTCTGCAACAAAACAGCCATAAAACACCATCACATCAGAAACTTAATCTGCACCTCCGCTCTCCACAAGGACTACTGCAACGAACCTGGTATCCGGCCTGGTACTGCCCATACTGCTGCTGGTTGTAATAGTTGTTGTGGTTGGCCGCACGCGCCGCAGCCGATCGGCCCCACGCACACCGCACCTTCACGCCGCTAATCACCGTGCCGTTCATCTGAGTGATGGCAACCTCCGCCGCCTCCTTCGTCGTGTACTGCACAAAGCCGCATCCGCGTCCAGGGGGCACCTTCACGGACACGATTTCTCCCAGCGCGCCGAACCGGGCGCGCAGCTCGTCCTCCGTCGTGGAAGGGTCCAGTCCTCCGACAAACACAGTCGTGTTGGTTCCCTCCTCCTCGGGGGCGCCAAAGGCGCCCTGCTGCCGGGACTTGCTCCTCTCCGTGGCCACGCTCACGCGCATGGGGCGCGACGAGCAGTACACGCCGTTCATGGTCTGCAGCGCCTGGTCGGCCTCCTCCTTGCTGCCGAAGCGGACGAAGCCGAAGCCCTTGGACATGCGCGTGACGGGGTCCATGACCACCTTGGCGCCCCTCACGCTCGTGAAGCGCGCGCTGAAGGTGCTGAGCAGCAGCTCGTCGGCCACGTCGGGCGCCAGGTCCCCCACGAAGATCGAGTGGTCGTCCGACGTCTCAATGCGGCGGCCGCCGGCGCCCCAGTTCATCCGGAAGCGGTGCATCGTGTTCGCTAGTCGAGCGCAAGTCCCCCAAACATTATCAGATTGTCGCACCATACATTAAAAAAATAATAATAAAAAGATGTAGCCATGAACAGGGCGAGCAACTTACGGATCACCTGGCCGTTGAACGTGTCCAGCACCTGCTGCGCCCCCCTCTGCGTCGGGAACTCGAGGAAGCCGTAGCCTGCCGGGTACCCCGTCACCTTGTCCCGGATCAACTTGACCACCGGCTGCTCCCCTGATAAATAATAATAATAATCGCCAGCGAATAAGAAAATAAGAAGAAAAAAAAAACAATAAAAGGCGGTTAGGCAAGTGAAGTGGAGAGAGCTTGAAGAGGTTTTATACAGGGGCGAGGGGAGGGGGGAGGGGAGACGCACCGGCCGAGGCGAAGAGGGACGAGATGAAGGCTTCGTCCCAGTGCATCTGGATGTCGCCCATCCACAGCGTCTTGCATTCCGTCTCCATGGTGCTCGCGTCCTCCGGCAGCTCCGGCAGCTCCAGGGGAGAGCGAGTTCCTTTTTCGGCCGTGGGGCGGTTTGGCTTGTGTTTTTATTCCCGGCCCCCTTTTCTGGGCTTTTCTCCCTCGAACGTGGCGACAATGCTACGGGCCCCGACCGGTCACGGACCGCACGCTTGCCGCCACCGAATGTGTAGGTACCGCCGCAAGGTGTAGCCATGTCGCGAAACGACGCGAAGCCTAAAATTGACATGGCCGGGTCTGTTACAGGTTGCAGTGAAGTGCACTGCACTGCTGATCCCGAGCCGCTTGGCCATTTCGGTCGCTGCTGCGTAGAAGACTCGGCGGTTGGCCGGTATGATCGCCCCCACGCCGCTGGGCAACACCGGCGACTCCATGATGATGACGCTGCGCTCGTCCATGGCGCGTCGCAGCTCGCTGGGCGTGCCCGTGTCGACGCTCATCTTCCCGCGCTCCGCCGCCGACCGCAGCGAGGCCAACAAGCTCACCAAGGCCATGGAAGACAAGTTCGGCTTCCACTACGTCACCAACTCGTTCACGCAGGACCCGCTCGTGGAGCTCGACTTCCAGGCCTACTACACGGAGACCAACCTGGCCCCGGCGCTCTACGCGAGTTTGGTCTGCTGGGTCATCTGGTCGATGCTCACCACGCCCGACTGGGTCGGCTTCTACGACGACGACCCGGACGTCCGAGCCGCGTCCGCACTGCGGCTCTGGGTCTCCATTTTCATCTACATCCCCGTGCCCACGCTGGTCGCGTGCTGTCGCTCCCGGTACTTCATCGGCCACGAGCAGACGCTGCTCTGCCTCATCGCACACTGCTTCGCTGCTGGAATTCTTGGTCAGGGTCTTATCAAAGCAGACGACTACACGCGCTACTTCTTGAAGGACTTGAATTCGCTCTTCTCGCTTGCGTTCCATGACGAGCCATTTGGCACGTCCGGTTGGACTGATGCATCCATGTCGGCGGACAGCTCTGATGCGGCCATGGACCCCACTATCAACGCCACTATTGTGAGTCTGGACGGCTCCACAGACTGGTGGATCTACCGCAACCTCCAGTCTTCGGGTCGCGACCTTGTCCTCACCTACATCAACCGCGGTACGTTTCCTTGAATTCGCTGTAGCTTGGCAATGTGACCTGCAAACTCATGTCTACGCTGCGTTTTGTTGTAGTGGCGATACCGATGGTGCACCTGAACATGAACCTGTTGCGCCCGCTGGTGGTGTTGCTCGTGGCTCCTCTATTCAAGCTGGATGCGTTCCATTACTTGCTGTTGGCATTCTCGATCAACCTGGAGTTTTGCATTCTCGTATCAGTGCAGTATCCAGACTCGCGCTCGACCATCTTCGTCGTCAATAAGTTTCTGCTCGTCTTCACGCTAGTTTGTGTTTCGGCCGTTCTGGTGATTCGTGTTCGCCAGACGGATCGATTTCTCCGACTCAACTTCCTTCACGCCAAGATCGTCGAGGAGCGTGCCCGGGCCTCGCATCTCCAGAAAGAGATCATTCTCAATGAGAACAAGAGCCTGAAAAAGATGCTGGAAGAGCGTGTAGGCGGACACGGTGACGGTAGTCCCCCGCTAGACTTCGACTCCCCGATGGCCAAGGTGTTGCTGGATCTAAAGGCTTTGCAGCGTGCTACGGAATTATCGCCCGAACTTCGCGAAAATCTAGACGGGATCGTCACGCTGTTAATGCGCAAAGGCCAAAACCTTTTCGCACCAGATATTCATGAGCAGCTCAAGATGAAACGTGATGGAGATTTGGACGGTGACATCAAGTCTTGGGCCACCACAGTGCTTGCCAACAAGTCGTACACGCGCAACCGGCGAGCGTCAGCAGTCTTTCAAAACAGCGCTGAAAACTCTGCTAGCGGCAACAGCGCAAGCGGCACTAGTAGCGCGGCTAAGGACTCCGAAAGGAGTTTGACAGCGGGTTCCGGTAATTCGAGCGTGTCCATGGGCTCCGTAGGATGCACCAACGCTGCTCGTTCCGTCGAGATGCGACTGCATCCAGAGGTTACTGCACCAACTGACGAAGTGTTGAATGCAGTTGGAGAATTGATGGAGCGCGATGGCTGGAGTGTCGACACATTCGAGTACGTTTCTTGCTTTGGTCGCGGGTGTGATCGGTGTCTGGCTCACTTGCGCTCTTGTGCTCTAACAGGGTGGCGCAGATGACGAATAACAAGCCCATTACGTTCATCACGTATATCGCCTTCGAACAGCACAATCTCTTTGAACTTTGCTCCGTCAACAAGAGCACACTGGCCAACTTCCTCCATTTCCTGGACATTGGTTACCACCGAAATCCTTACGTAAGTTTCTGGAGACTCAATCGTGTTGCTTATCTCCGGCTTCTTTCTCGTAACTTGACTGACTATTGCTATGTTCTTGCTTGGTGGGCTTCAGCACAACAACTGCCACGCAGCGGACGTTGTCAGCTCGGTCGAGTATCTCATTTCAGTCATGGATAACGGGTACTTACAGGACTTGCTCACATACCAAGAGGTGTTTGCAGCGATCGTCGCTGCAGCCATTCACGATTTCCGCCACCCCGGCAAGAATAACAACTTTATGATCAAGAGCGGCAGCGACCTGGCCATCGAATTCAGCGACTCGTCTGTACTGGAGCGAATGCACCTCGCCGAAGCGTTCTTCTTGACAAAAGACCCCATCTTCAACATATTCGTGGGACTATCACCGGGGCAATACAGCGAAGTGCGCAAGGCCATCGTGGAAATGGTGCTCTCCACCGACCTCACTGTCCACCTCCAGCTCGTCGGTAGCCTGAAGACAGCACTCATCTCACAGGAAGATTCGGAAGTGGAGCACTCACCCATGCTGCTCATGAAGATCGTCATTAAGTGCGCCGACCTGGGCCACTCGTCCAAGGCGCTTAAGCTGCACGCCCGGTGGTCGGACCTGATCATCGAAGAGTTCTTCTTGCAGGGCGACGACGAGCACACGCTCGGGATGGACATCTCCCCCTTCATGAACCGCAACAGCGAGAACAGCGCGCGTAACCAGGTGGGGTTCTTCGAGTTCATCGTGCTGCCTTTCTTCGAGGTGGTCGCCGAAGCGGTGTTCCGTCCCGAGTTCAAGACCATCCTGGACCAAGCTCACCAGAACTACAAGCTCTGGAAGAAGGCCGACAACATGCAGATCAACTCCATCAAGGACATCCTGGACCAGGTGCTGGACCCGGAGGCGGCCAAGATCGCGGCGGCGGCCGGCAAAGCCCCCACTGGCCACTAGACCCGTCCGTAGAGCGCCGTTTTGGCGCCAGGACGCTTGCGCCCGAGCCAGAACTTGGCGCGGTCTCCGTTGCTCTCCAGCAGGGCGAAGAGCAGGTAGAGGCACGACACTGCGTGGCCCAGACACAGCAGCGCCCCCACCGTCCAGAGCCCGTAGCGAGTGCCGCGCTCCGCAGGCGCCAGACTCTTCTCTCTTGTGTAGATCCACGCGCCGACGAGCGCAAAGCCCACGAGCTGGTTGAGCAGCGAGGCCGTGGGGGGAAGAATGATGGTCTCCCGGTACAGCAGCGTCGTGAGCAGCACCGGCAGCAACGCGAACGAGTCCACCGACGGGTTGGAAGAGCCCAGCACGGCCGCCAAGTCCACGAGCAGCAGCGCGACCAGCGCCCCGCACGCGGCGAACCAGGCGGTGCGAGCGGCGCTGCTTCTGCCAGCGGGGGAGCTGCCGACGTCTGGAGGGTCGAATACGGAGCGGCGTGGCGCCGAGGAGGCCGCCGCCTGCAGCTCGTCGTCGCTCTCGCTGTCGCTCACCGCGCGGATGATCATTGCGCACGTCCAGCAGATCTTGCTGAAGTGACGGGTCGTATACGAACTGTATACTGGTTTTGGAGAAAGTGTATAGGTGGCGTATACCGGTGTTTGGGGCTGCGAGCACTCGGCTGAAGATAAGGCTAGGATAAATAGGAGGAGAACCAAGAGAGGAAGACACGTTGGGTATCTCTTTCCTTAGTGACGACGAGAATGATGCCTGCCTCCCTCCAAGTTGAAGTTGCATTTAACATGGACCTCGAGTCGTGAATCCCATCCAGCGTCCGCAGTCGCAGCCTGCGAGATGTGTTGCACCAAGCACGGGGGCATTGTGCCGGTCATGTCGGTGCCCCCGTTGTTCTACATGTCTGCTCGACAAGTATGGCGACTAGCAGCGCAAGAGCTCTCTGGCTCGGCGAGCCCCTGCACAGCTCTGCAGTCGCAATGCACTCACGCTCTTCAGTCCCGAGGGCCTGCATACCTGCAACGGAGGTTCACGCAGGACGGACATCGGTATTTGACGCATGAGAGCCTCCTGCGGTCCAATTGCGGCGGTGCTGGTCCACGTGTTTGACAGACCAACTTCAAGTTCCACGGCCGAGTCCAGCCCAACGGCAAGTCTTGTCGACAGCACGAGTCATTGCATACATGTAGCACCAGACACTAGACGCAGGGCATCCCAAGGCGACCTATCTATCCTACCGTAGATATATTTCTCGCTGCACCGGGCGTCCTGAAACGCAACGTTCGTACGCACTTGCCGTCCCGAACGCACGTACATTTGGTGGTGCGTAGCGTACCTGTATCTCCGGTGGCAGCAGCCTGTCGCCACCTCACCTTGAAGTTGCACCCACTCACCTGGTCATTCCGCATTCTGCGCCGTGGGGCTCAAGCGTCTCGCCGACCATCACTCCTGCTCTCGCCATGCTGCGCTCCAGCCAGCGCCTAGCGGCGACTCGCTCGCTGCGCCTGCCCGCGCGCCGCGCGATCGCCAGCTACGCGGAGCAGTACCGCCGCAGCCTGGACAGGCCCGAGGAGTTCTGGGCCGACGCCGCGCGCGACATCGAGTGGTTCAAGCCCTGGACCAAAGCGCTCGACACGTACGTGCCTCATGCGTAAGCTACAGGGAGGAGCTGGACAGTAGCTGAAGCCCGATGCTTGTTGCCTGCAGGACGCGAGGCCCGTCGTCGCGCTGGTTCACGGGCGGCGAGATGAACACGAGCTACAACGCGCTGGACGTGCACGTGAACAGCGGGAGGGGCGACGTCGTGGCCTTCCACTACGACAGCCCGCTCACGAGCACCAAGACCACAGTCACGTACAGCCAGCTGCTGGAGCAAGGTCGGCGCTGCGCTGCTGATTGCAAAGGCTACAGAGATTGTGTCTTCTTACCGTTGTTGTGCTTGCTTTCTCGCTCGCTGCAGTGTCGACGTTCGCCGGGGGCCTACAGAAGCTGGGCGTGAAGAAGGGCGACCGCGTGGTGATCTACATGCCAGCGGTGCTGGAGACGACGGTGGCGATGCTCGCGTGCGCGCGCCTGGGCGCGGTGCACTCGGTGGTGTTCGGCGGCTTCGCGACGCTGGAGCTGGCGGCGAGGATCGAGGACGCCACTCCCAAGGTCATCATCTCGGCGAGTTGCGGTGTGGAGCCCAAGGGCATCATCGACTACGGCCCGCTGCTCAACGGCGCCATCGAGCGCTCGGCCTGGAAGCCCAGCAAGGTCGTCATGATGCAGCGCGATCTCTGCCCGTTCCCCATGACCAAGGGGCGTGACGTCGACTGGAGAGATGTGATGGCCATGGGCAGCCCCATTGACGCGGTGCCTGTGCTTGCGACGGATCCGCTCTACATCCTGTACACGTCGGGCACGACGGGGCGGCCGAAGGGCGTGGTGCGGGACAACGGCGGCCACGCCGTCGCGCTCAAGTGGGCGATGCGCAACGTGTTTGACATCACCCCAGACGACACGTTCTTTGCTGCGTCGGATATGGGTTGGACGGTTGGCCACTCACTGGTTGTGTATGGCCCGCTGGTGCACGGATGCACGGTACGCTGCAAGAGTCCTTTGCGATGAAGTTTCTTCAGCTAGCTAACGTCTTTATCTCCGTTTGCAGTCGGTTCTGTATGCAGGCAAGCCGGTAGGAACGCCTGATGCTGGAGCATACTGGCGTTTGATCACAGAGTACGGCATCAAGTCCATGTTTACCGCGCCTACAGCATTGCGAGCGATCCGTAAGGAAGACCCGCACGCTTTGCTGCTGAAGGACAAGAAGGAAGAGATCCGGAAGACGTTCAAGTATGTGTATCATGATTTTTTTGGCACAGTTGCCCGCATTTGCGCGCCATTAATTTGTACCCGTATCGTTGTACAGGACGATGTTCGTGGCCGGCGAGCGTGGAGATCCGAAGACATTCAACTTCTTTTCAGAAGAGCTTGGCGTACCCCTAATTGATCATTGGTAAGTTGGTTCATGGTTCAACCTTCACGCAGCGCTTCTGATGCTTCATTACGTATGATGCATAGGTGGCAAACGGAGACTGGATGGCCGATCACAGCACCGTGCATTGGAATGCAAAATGATGATATCACGGAGGACGGCTATCCACGGATCAAGGTAGGCTCCGTAGCTCGCCCAGTACCCGGATGGGACGTTCAACTGCTGACGGCCGACAGAGCGGACCACGACGAGCACCATGGACACAATCATGAAAATGAAGAGCAAGATGCAGAGCTGGTAGTGAAGCTGCCGCTTCCTCCAGGTCCGCGATTGATTCAAGCTCTAAACGTTCAAATCGTGCGACTAGCTAACGCGTGTGATTTTACTGCTAACCAGGTGCTTTAACTACTTTGCACAACAACCCGGACGACTTCTATGCCAAGTATTTCAAGCGGTTCCCGGGCTACTACCACACGGGAGATACCGGACATATCGACGAAGAAGGATTCGTCTACGTGAGTTCATTGCCTCCATCACCTTTGTCCACGTGATTACCAGCTTACAGATGCGCTGTGCCAATGCTCACTCATAGGTGATGTCTCGAACGGATGACGTTATCAACGTCGCGGGACACCGCATCACGACGGGATCGATCGAGGAAGTCATCATTGAGATTCCGGAAGTCGTAGAGTGCGCGGTGGTGCGTGCTGTATTTGGCTTCGGGGTGTCATGATCGTTGTGTCTGACAAAATGTCCTGTGCCAAATAGTTTGGCGTCGTCGACGCCCTCAAGGGACATGTTCCGGTCGCGCTGTTGGTGATTGACAAGAAGATCGATCGATCGAAGAAAGAGGTACGGCAACTCGGTGTTTTACACGTTGCGAGTTCGTTCAGTCTAACCGTCTTGCTTGCTGGCACGCACGTTAGATCATTGAGCAAGTGGTGCGCGACGTGCGCGAGCAGATGGGTAGCTTTGTGTGCCTGAAGGATGTCGGCCTCGTGGACGCTCTCCCCAAGACACGCTCGGGCAAGGTCATGCGCGCCACAATCCAGGCTGTCGCCAACTCGGCGCCGTTCCGTGTGCCGGCCACCATCGATAATGTTGCGGTGCTGGACGACATCCGCGGAGTGCTGCAGAAGTTGGGCTACGCCAAGAAGAAGTCTCTCGTCGCGGGCAAGTAAGGTTCAGCGTGGCATGTGAATGTAGTGTACAGCGGGGGTAACAGTGAACGTGGGTGAAGTTCACCGTGAACAGCACCGACAGCTTACCATGAAACAAAGCATGGTAGTTGCTCACAAACATTCTTGCTGTTCAGTGCACACCTTACTAATCCGATACTTACCTATCATAGAGATGGTAAGATTAGACCACATTTCAGCATTGGCCATGACGACGACAGACGCTGCGTTCCTCGCCGAGGTGGACGACTTCCTGGTGTCGTTCGACCTGCCCACGTTCCCAACGCTCCGTACGCTGACCAGCGATGAAGACAGTGACGAAGCTTCGTCCACTGACGCAGTGCCGACAGTCCAAAACGCCCCCAAGTCGCAGGCCAGCTCAGTCGGCTCGAGGGGGACGAAGAAGCAACCTCTTTGCAACGCGGAAGCCGCTGCAAAGCTGGAGATGGACAGGGCAAAAGACCGCAAAAGACGCAGCGCGTATCGAGAACGCCGGAGGGTCGAGAAGGAGACTTTGCAGCAGCAAGTCGGAGACCTCTCGACGGAGTTATTGAACCTGCAGAAGGCTAGGCAAGCCGAGAGGTCCCTCGCGTCGTCGGCGTGGGAGATGGTTTCCAAGCGCCAACTGCAGGCGCGACTGAATGCGGAGGAGAAGCAGCGTCGACTGATTCAGGCGGTCGAATCCCACGCAAGCGCGATTGAAGATTTAAAAGGCTTGCACGATCGCCTCTGTATTGCGGACGACGTGGGCGAGACCGTTTACAAACCGAAGCGGATCCGCCTGGAGCCTTCGGACGCGGAGTTCTACAAGGCTTTTGTAGAAGAGCTAGATGGTATCTACTCTCAAACAGACGAGATGTTGAGTGTCTACGGGTTGGACTCGACGGATGCCAGTTGGGAGAGACCCAGGCGACAGTGGAAAGAAGAAGGTGAGAACGGGTACTACGTGTATACAGATATGCACGTGATGCCGTTCGATTTTGAGCAAATTTGCAAGTATACGTGGCAAGTGGCGCAAATGGCCCATCGACAGAAGGATCGTGAGCATTATGACGGCGTCCAAAATCCCGAGAACACATCGGCGTTCAAGTTCCGAATTACTACTCGCCTCAATTCGGGTAGAGATGTGTCAGTACTTGAGCATGCAGTTGTCCGTCGCTATTTGAAAGACGATCGTTCCGTAGTAGTGTGGCGCTCGCTTACCGAAGGCGAAGGGATATTTGCAGGTATGCATGCTGCTGAATGTGGTTGGTGCGTCTGCACACCCCTGCCGAGTTCATCGACACCGAGGGCCTTAACGAGGACAGTAATGCGCCACGTCCCGATGCATTTCAGCTCGAAGACTCTGCAAGAGCCTGACGCGAAACAGTTCACCGGGTTTGTTCTTGACACGGGGACCGAGGATTCAACTGAGATCATCACCAGGCTAGAAAATTTGCTTCTTCAGGACAAGTAGGAGAGAACCGTTGAACGATCACAGGTATTTCGCCGACCATGCCGCCTTGCTAGTGTCTCGACGATGGTCACTACGTGTAGTTTGTATCAAGGTTCTGGGCACATGCTAGCACTAGATGCATCAACCAGTGTCAACAGTATTAGCTGATGCTACGGACCAGGAGTTGTGTTGTTTTTGAAGTGCTCAACTCTCTCCCAGGTAGAGGCAGAAGGGAGCCCAGACAGCTCCAAACGTATTCGTTTGCTGCCTGATTTCTGGAAATTAGTGCTCCAACAGCGATCAGATAAGATGCTAGTTAGAGGGGAAGTACACAAAGCCTGCAAACGATACACCTTTTGACAGCTCGCGATACTTCCTGAGTATCGCGAGAACTTTAATCTTAAAGTCCCAGAGATCCCTCACGCCTCGGAACTCGAACTCTTCTTCTCAAATCATCACCGGTGGGTCCATCTCATTTTCATTCGTCGTGCAGAACTTCCCACACTTCGTCTGGGATGCCACCAGGGTGGATAAGTTGATAGTCGCCGTCAGGAGTCTTCAGCCACTCGCGGTTTTTCAACTTCGCCCGGAAGATCGTCACTTCTTAAGCAGGAATACCGATCTGCATGATGTCTACGATGCGTTACTTGAGGTCGTGGATGGTCTGGTGCTCCTCGATGTTGCTTGTGGTGACGTAGCCCTTGAGGTTTACCGGGACGCGGATGGCCTTTGACAACGCTGGCGAGATGGGGACATCAAAGATGATCTCGCGTAGCACTGGCCCTAGCTCTTGTAGAGCGAATTCGACTTCGTGAATGTCAGCGACGATAAAAAGACCTTGCAAAAATGTGTGAAAGGTACGATAAAGCAGAAGTGTATTTGTGCTAGATGCTGTATTTGATTTTTAAATCTAATTTGAAAATCATATACCAAATTAGGACAATGCATAACGATGCTGGCTTGTCTTGCTTGGAGTAGATAATTTCAGCATCTAACGTATATGCAGCGATTTAGCCCACAGAATGGCTATCAAACGATTGATAGTAGAAAAATCCCAAACTCTTAAGCCTTGTTGACTCGAAATCAATCTTTATCGTTACGATATCAGGTTGTCAAAGTGGCTGCACTTTTTTCAGAAACAACTTCAAGTTCACTTCTCCGCACATTCAAAGTGCCCTGCATTTGCAAACAGGGGGCACTTTGTTGGATTTGGCGCTTGCTCGACTTGATGGCACACGCGAATGAAGATCATACCCAGGATAAGAAAAAAAAAAACCGCGATTCGAGCACCACGAAACCCAGAGCACCGAGCCACGACACTCCTACCTGGTCAGCGATTTGCATTACTTGGCGGTAGCTCGGTCGTGACGCGCCCGCGCCGTGCTGTTTCGTCGACGTTTGACAAACTTCAATGGTTCTGAACGCGGATTCTGTCGCTCTGTATGAGCTGCATAGAAGCCCGCTGTGATGGCGCGCGCTGCTGGCGCCGAATTCGTCAGTTATGGGCTATCGCGCAGCACGCAAGGTCTGAGGTCACTCACAACGGCAACGGAGACCAAACCCACACGCGAACCTGCCCTTAACCATGCAGACCATCGCGCACTCCATCCCGAGCAAGGCCGCCACCGCGCTGGTGTCTTCAGCGCGCGCCACCTCGTCGCACGACCTGCAGACCGTCTCGACCAAGACACTGGCCCGCAGCGACCACCCGGGTATGCTGCGGCTCGAGTACCTGCGCAAGATGCTGCTGTACGCGTTGCTGTGCCTGCTAGCCAAGGCGCTGGCAGCGAATCCGTGCTTCGGCTTCGCCATGCAGTACTGCCAGCTGCGCATGCCGAACGCACTCGTCGTATTCGCCAAGGCCTTCCGCTGGAGCAAGCAGTCAGAGGCGCTCTTCTTCTCGTTCATCTAGTCGGAGGACCGTTGACGACTGCAGCCCGGACCCAAAGCATTCAAGACCCAGGCGATCGAAGACACGCCGCACATTTATTTATGCCTATTTGCACCTTTGCCACAATAACAATGAAACCACATCTTCGCTTGGGACTTCCTTCTCTCTACCACTGCATTTGCAGCGACTCGAGATGAGACTACATGCACATGCACAGTATAATACTGCAGCGACCACAGCGCGCCACCACGTACGCAGCGAGGTGGACGGGATTTGACTGGCGTTGCACGCACCGCGGCACCGCGTTCCTGCTGGCAAGCGTCTGCAACTTCAGCCCGTGTGAGTCACCGCTACACGCGACGGCCAGCACGACATGGCTTCGGTCCGGGCTCGACCGTGATCACCCGTTGCTTTGCTTGTCAAGCGGCCACAATACCCGCCACAGAATGCGATTACTTCACTGCGGACTACACCGCCGACACGACGACTCGGCGTCAACGACCTCGGCGCCGCCGCAGCAACTGCCGCGATCCTCCGAGGCATGTGCGCGCCGTGCTGTTCGCATGTGACCATCCCAGCAGGGAGCAGCTGTCCGACAGCTCCCGGAGCTGTCCCATTGCCCGTCAACTGCGTTAAATCGTCCATGTTTCCCTCCATACATTAATATATTCAGCGATAGTATCCAGAAACGGTCAACCACTCCTCTTTTCACATACAAAACCTCCTTCCACACTCTATCGCCCCTTCAGAAACGTTATCGGAGCTCCCCAGCTGGCCAAGCCCCACGATTAAGCGACGCCACGGCTGCCAATCTGTCCTCGCTCTCCCGCCGTCGGCGCGTCCGGGAGCTCCATTCCCACTTCCTCCAGGGCTGCACGCGTGGCAAGCTACGCCGACTCGAGCTCCCTCTCCTGCGCGTCATGGGTCCAGCAGCGCAGCCGTCGGAGCCCGGCGCGAAGCCGCAGCGCACGCCGCTGCCCAAGCTCAGCATCACGGTGGACGCGTCCGCGGACGTGGAGGAGCTGCAGGGCCCCGCCACGCACGACCACGTGGTGGCGCTGGACCAGCTCGAGGACAAGCACGAGCACGAGCACGAGCACGAGGAGGACGGCGCCCACACCGCCACGAGGAAGCTGCAGCTGGCCTGCCTCTGCTCCTTCGTCTTCATGTGCGTGCAGTTCGCGGGCGGCTACTACGCCGACAGCCTGGCCATCATGACGGACGCGGCGCACCTGCTCTCGGACGTGGCGGGCTTCCTCGTGTCGCTCTTCGCCATGTACCTGGGGCAGCTGCCAGCGTCGGCCTCCATGCCCTTCGGCTACCATCGCGCGGAAGTGATCGGCGCGCTGCTGAGCCTGATGCTCATTTGGGTGCTGGCTATTGGCCTCATGTTCACGGCGGTGAGGAGGATCATCGACCAGGGACGCCCTGACGCGAAGGAGACGGTGGACGGGAAGGCCATGTTCCTGGTGGCGGTGTTCGGCCTGGGGATCAACTTGGTGCTGATGCGGATTCTGGGTCATGGTCATGGACACAGTCACGGCCATGGACACAGCCATGGACACGGCCACAGCCACGGACATGGACACAGCCACGGACACTGCCACGACGAGAAGACCGGCGTGGAGCAGAGCCCCAGCATGCAGGATTTGGTGCGGACGCCCATGTCCGCCATGGCGCTGATTGACGAGGTGGAGGAGCCGGATAATTGCGCGTCCGAGGGACTGGCGCCGAAGTCGTCGGTGTTTGAGAACATCAACGTCCGCGCGGCGTATATCCATGCGTTGGGAGATTTCGTACAGAGTCTTGGAGTGTGCATTGCTGGAGGACTCATCTGGTACAACCCGTCGTGGCAGATGGCGGACCCGATCACCACGATCCTGTTCTCGTTCTTAGTGCTCGGAACGACGGTCGGCGTGCTCACGCGCAGTGTGCACATTCTGATGGAGGGAGCTCCGCCTGCGTTGGACCTGCGTGTTGTGGAGAAGCGGATTCGTGCACTGCCGTGTGTCTACGACGTGCACGACTTGCACATTTGGATGCTCACCGAGGGCAACTTCGCTGCCAGCGTGCACATTCTGCCGAACGGTGAACCTCGTGCTGCTCTTCGAGCTACGCAGCGCGTGCTGGGAACGCTAGGCGTGCGCCGTCAAACGGTGCAAGTGGAGGACCCGACGGACCGTGACTGGAACGAGGACCTCTACTGCAACTGGACCACGTACTCTGGTGGCGCGTCCGAGGCAGAAAGCAAGATGTCCGTGCCCCGAGCAGGAACGAGGAAGGCCGCGTTGGACCGTCTTCCAGGCACATTCGACTAGATGATTAGTTAGCAGCAATGTTATTTAATTGCAAGATTCTGTACCTTGTCGTGCTGCTAGCAGTTCGTTTTCTAGGAGCTAGATGTCTACCGGAGCTACATACCTGCGTCTGCGTGTCTAAAGCTTCACAGGTGTGGCAGTCTGAGGTTCCTCCACAGACTTTGCAGGCTCAGCGTCCGTACTAGCAGCCTTCACGGGAGTCTCGGACTTCTTCGCCTCTTTGACTGGGGCTGCGGTGGCATCTGCAGGCGCAGCAACCTTCGCGTCCTTGGCATCCGTCGCCAGGGCGGAAGCTGCCTCCGGCTTCGATTCTGCCGCAGCTTCCACCTTAGCCTCAGGTGCCGGCTCAACCTTCGTCTCGGGCTTCATCTTAGACTTCAGAAATTCCATCAGGCGGAAACCAGGCGTGGCGTGGTGGTCCTTCGAGATCTCGCGCACGATATCCTTGATGGACAGGATGCCGGCAAGCTCCTTCTCGCGGTCCTGGCGCATGACACCGATCACGGGGAAGTGGCGGCAGTTGGACGTGGCTGCCAAGTCCCAGCACTTCTCCAGCGGGTCCTCAATCTGAAGCACCGAGCCCACAGGCGACATCACGTCCGTCACGAGCAGCTTCGTCGGGTCCTTCAGCTCGAACAGCACCTTGCGGATGTAGTCACGCTCCGTGAAAATACCCAGCACACGCTGCTCCTTGTCCACCACCAGAACGGCGCCGAAGTCACGCTTGGCCATCTCCTCCACAGCTTCGGCCACGGTGACATTGTCTTCCGGGCGCGTGTTCAGGATCAGCTTGATGTTCTTGTGCTTCTTCTTCAGCAGCGTCGCCGCAGTGACAACCGGAGTCGCGGGGGTCGCAGCTGCGGCCGCATCAGGAGCTGCCTCTGTCGTCTCTGTCTTGGCGGTTTCAGTCGCCGTCTCCGTCGGCGCAGCTGCAGCCTCAGCAGGCTTGGTCTCCTGAACCTTGTCATTGCCCCCCTTCGCCGTCTCCGTCGCGTCCACAGCAGTAACTTCCTGCGGCACCGCCGGGTTCTTCGAGGCCTCAAACTCCGCGTAGGCACGGACGATATCCGTGATCGACAGCACGCAGCGCATGTCCTCCTCCTGCACGGATCCTCTCTTGACGGCGCTGGTCATGTCGCCGTTCACCACCGCCAAGTGCCGGATGTTCTCCTTCGTCATGGTCGCCAGCGCACTACAGGCACCAAAACAAGCCACCTCATCAGCTCCAATTACACCCCCCTCCCTCCCACCACCACTACACTACCACAGCACCACCCCCAACTGCCAGAATTCCACCTACTCGATGACCGTGGTGGTGGGGTGGATGCACATGATGTGCGAGGACATGACGTCGTGCACGAACTTCTCCTCGCCCAGCACCGTGCGGGGCGAGGTCTTCTTCAGGATGTCCCTCTCCGTGACGATGCCCACGATCCCCTCCTGGGCCTCCGTCACGATGAGCGAGCCGATGTTGCGCTCCACCATGGTCAGCACGGCGTCGTGCACCGTCTCCTGCAGCCCACAACATCAGTCCACAGCCCCCTCCCTCCCCAGCTCCAGAGCATGAGCCTGAGCCTCACCGTGCCGGCGATGCTCTCCCACTCCTCGAAGTCGAACAGCGCCTTGTCGGTGGCCAGCTCCTGCTCGCGCGCGTTCAGCACGTCGGCGATCGTCAGCACCTTGGCGTCCTCCGCGCCGACGGTGCCCAGGTCGATCTTCACGCTGTCCGCCGGGTCTGATACTGCCGCGTCTGATTCTGATACCGACGCAGCGGCGGCGTCTGATTCCTTGGCGGCGGCAGCAACGACCGAAGACGTGGACGCCGACGAGTTCCAGCGCGCGCAGGAGGCCGCCAGCAGCTGGCGACGCACGGCCGAGACGCGCGCGGGGGCGGAGGACACGGCCAGAGCGCTGGAGGACGCGCGCACGAAGGCGCCGCGAGCGCGGAGCACGCGCGTGAGCATCTTGACCTGGGTCTGGTCTCGCTTGGGTCTGGTCTGGCTTGGGTCTGGAATTCGATAGTGAGTGAGGATCGGCGACGGGCAGTTGATGGGTAATGGGGTACAGTGTACCATTCGTTTACTTGTTAAACAACGACAACGACGTTATGTACCGGTTATGAGTCGAGGCTATTTAACTTCAACATCGAGTTGAAGCGGATGCCCGCGGGGCGTTGGCTCCAGTGGGCGTCGCCGGCGAGGAAGTCGCTGCGCACGACCTTACCGCGCTCCTTCACGCGGCCGTGGCGCTCCCACTTCACGTAGATGCCCTCTATTGGGCCGTCGTAAAACTGCGAGGGGAAGTGCTGAGCCATCGCGACCAGGTCGCCTCGAGGAGGCGGCACGCGGCCTTCCCACAGCTTGGGCACGAGTTGGATGGCGTTGCTGTCGTTGCAGGAGGCAGAGGCTATTGCCAGCAGCTCGGCGAGAGACGACCGGTCCCAGAACGTGCCGGTCTCGCGGTCGAACAGGTCGAAGGCGTAGAACAGACTCCCCAGTCGCGAGTAAGCGATGGAGTGCGTCGCCGCCAACCACTCGCCGTACAGGATGAACCGACCGGGGAACAGCGGATCCCGGTGCAAGATGTCGTACAGCACAGCACGGTGCGCGCTCAAGAACTCGTCGAGCGCTCGGAACTGCCGGTGCGTCTCGGAGTTGACGACGTGCGAGCGGTTCTGCACGACGAGAGCTCCGTCCGCGGACAGGGAGATGCCCATGTTAGCGCCGTCCACCTTCTCCGTGATGGCGATGGTAGTCTCTTCATCTGCTGGGAGGGATATGCAGTTGATGTCCGTGACCAAGTCGTCGCTTGTTGCAGCGCCCAGGTCGAGGAGGTGAGCCGTTCGCGGGAACTTGAGCAGCGGCAACGGAGGTGACAGCAGATCCGCCAACTCGAGTGCGGCCTCCACAGATGTGATGCGAACTATCGTCTGGAAACCTTCAGCCAAGTTGGGGTACTCGAATGTACTGGAGTGCTGCCGCACTGCGAATTCTACACGACGGCCAGGTGGCAACGTGGGGTGGTCGGCGCGCTGCATCGCTCGAGCTTCGCACAGCTTCGTCGGGATGTCGAAGACTACGGCAGTCGCATGGTGACTCCATGTAGTAGCAAGACTCAAGAATGTTTTACGGTCTGCGGCGATACCATTGCATCGGTCAAGAATGGCCCGACGGAGACTTCCCTGGCCGATACTCCTCTCGCAGCCCTTGCGACCAACTTCGTCGCTGTGAATTTCTGTCCAAGGCTGGTAAAGAGCGTTGTTCGCCCGAACTGTGCTGGGTGCTACACGTGAGGCGATGTTGCGCTTAGCCAACGCTCTGCGGAAAGAGCTTTTGCCTGACCCGGGAATTCCACAAAGCACAAGCAGGTCCGTTGTCTCAACTGGTTTGCCGGTGATCTCGGGACGACTCGGTAGTGGCTGAGCAGTCTCTGGCGGGAATACACCTCGTCGTTTCCAAAGAAGCGAACAGTATGTACTCACGGCCTCTTCCTGCTCTTTTGTCTCAACGCTTCCCGGACGCATTGCTCGCAGAGCTTGAATTGCCTCCGTCGCTGTCATCGCAGGCTGAAACCACCCGTCGTTTGAACCAGTTTTGCTGTGTACGAGTTCTGGTGGTGGTGGAGCAAAGCCGAAAGCCACGAGGTAGCATGCAATCATCGTACCTGCACGCCCCTTTCCTCCACCACAATGAACGAGCACCGGGGTTTCTGCTGGTGACGAAGTACAACAGAGCCGCATGAACATGTCGATCTGTGGGGTGCTCGGCGCGTGGTAATTTGCCACAGGGAGGAATGTGTTTTTGATATTGGGCAGCCCCTCAAACCACGCTGCTGGCAGCGGCTCCTCTTCTGTCAGAGTGACAATGTGTCGGACGTGCAGCGAGCCGCAGAGGCAACGAATGTCGTCTCGATTCCGAGGCGTGGACATCGCTGCCAGTTGGAAAGGTACGATCCACCGGAAGAACCGGGGAAGCGTGTACTGCGTCGGTGACCCAGCGAGACAGTCTCCCACTGCAGCGTAAGGCGTGGTGAATCGTTCGCGCGAAGGATACGAAAGCGAGGAGGTGCTACGAGCGCTATCGCGTATTACCATCCACGTCGCGATACCCCATGGCGCACACAGAACTCTACGCAAGCCTGGAGGCACTTGATCAATCTCTCCGTCGACAAACACTGGACCCCACTCCGTCGTATCCGCACATTTTGAAATCTGTTTGCAGCAATGTTTCCACAGTGGTGATCCCCGGCCGATACCCTCGCCTTCAAGCAAACCGCTGATCATCCGCTTTATCAAGTGGCCATACCCGAGCATTGCGAGCTTCGGGCGGCCTGCAAGTAATGCTGCATCAGCAAGTCGCACCCAACCAAGCGTCGTCCCGTCACCAAACCGAGTGCACAGTAGTGTGCCGATCTCCACTGCGCGTTCGAGTTTCTGCTCCAGCATAACTTGGCGGCTCAGTGCTTCCAGATAATACTTGTCCAGCAATTTCACGCATGCCTCGTCGAGTAATGCATCACTTGTCTTGTCGATATCATGACGGTTGGTAGTCGACACAGACACATGGAAATCCTTCGGCGGTAGGCCGTACTTGGCTCGAAAAGCCTGTGCTTTTGGCCACACGCAGACGATGAAGTACACTCCGCTTGGATCCAGGTTTGCCGTCGCCCCTCCTCCTCCGCCCAATCCGATCGCGAAGCAGCGAGTGGATAACACGTTAACCGCTTCTTGTACGGCGTCAGCACTCAATCCTCGTAGCTCTTCCTTGGTTACCAGCGTCATATGCCACTCGTCCTCGGGAAGCATGGCAAAGCGACGCTGCTGGTTGTTGGGGAGACCCAAAATTCTTCTGATCTCCCGTTTCACTGTAGAGTTGGCCCCAAATCGCAGCGCCAAACACCCACGATACCGCTGAACTCGGTCCAGGTCACCCATACCTGTCGTGGGCTCTAGTGCTTGGTAGCGAATTGTGTTGTGCTCGCGGTATACCATGCGCAAAGAGACCATCACTCACAAAACGCACCAGCACATGACATAAGAAACAGACACATGAGTCTTGGCAAAGTAAGTTCGTTCGAGTAATTATTGTCCATTATGCTAGTAATTATTAATTCAACGTGCCAAGTGGGACTACGTATCAGAGGTGAGGTCATTCACGGTTCCATATCGTCATTGGAATGCTATCCGAAAATTGCTAGATGTCACCCGGAACTGGGACCACTTGCGGCATGACCCCTGGCACCATGCCAATGGGTCCAAGGTCAATGCCAGCTTCTTGGGCCTCCATTCGAAGGAGTTGCAGACGCTTGGCCAGTTCAGCAGTCTTGGCTTCTTGCTTTGCGACAGCAATCTCTTCCAGTACACGAAAAAACCCACGCTTTTTCATCTCGACGAACACTGCGCCGAAATTCAGGGTCGCTGCCTTACCCTCCTGACGCGTCAACGCGATTTGCACGAGGACTGCCCCGAAATTCTTCCTTGTAATCTCGTCCAGAACTTGTGCAAAGCGTGCCCGCGTGTTGGATACAGTGGCTCCTACCTCGACGGCAGTAAGCTTCCTGGCTTGATCGCTGACTACTTGTTTAAGGTGCGCGATTTCAGAGACGTTTCCCTTGAGCTGTGCTTTAAAAATCTGCTGCACTTGGTTCGCCTTTGAAACCTCTGCCTTGAGCACTTTAATTTTGTTTTCTTGCTCTGAAAGTGCTAAAAGTGCTTGCTGCAGCCGATCATTAGTCGTCGAAACTTCCGCGGCAAGTGCCTTCACTTTCCTTTCTTGCCCCCGAAGTTCTTGCTGGTAAAAAGGTACTTCAGCGTGCCCTTCCAGTATATTTTGAATTCGTTGCCGCATTCCACTAACCTTTTCTTGAGCTAGCTGATTTTGAACATGCGCCATCACAGTCTGTATGTGGAGGGCATATTTCACAGATTCTTCGACAGCTGGGATAGATGCACTCACAGACTCGGTTTTAAATTCCAGGGCAGTTTTCGTTTTCGTCGTAAGAATGTACTGGCGTTGGCTGAGAATATCGACGATGAGTCTCCCTTCAAACTCTGGATCGAGCTCACTTGGCACCGAAAATCTCTCCATCTTGTCAGTCAGCTCAACGCAGTACTTGGAAGCGGGATCGAGAGCTCGGATATTCCAAAAGTGTTGGCGACACCTTGCTCTTGACTGCAGCTCTACGAGCCGGCAAATAAACGCGATTTCATCGTCAGTCCAATTGTAATCGCGTGCCAGAATATGCGTCTGAACATGAGTAGCGAAGTCACGTGACCAGCCGAGGTCGCATATCCACCTAAAGAGCTGCCGACCATAGCACCCGGAGTTCAAACTTGGCGCAGAAAGCAGGTTTCCAAGTGAGCGAACGATCCAGCAGCAACCCCAACCACACACCGAAGACATCGACGTCGTAGTCGTCCCGACTTATCCCAGTCAACTGCACCACCAAAACGCTGACCACGCCCTAACTTTCCCACTAACCGTCCTTACCACCCTCCACCATTCCCATTCGACAATCAACATGACGGGTGCACAGCTGCTGCGCTCGGTGGCGTCGGCGCTGCGTCGTCCCGCCGCCTCCACGCGCGGCCTCTCGCTGCGCTGCCCTCCCGCTCGCCAACTGTCATCCGCCGCCGTGGCCGCCGCCCCCAAGAGCAGCGCCGCCGCCCAAGCCGCCCAAGCCGCCCAAGACGCCCAAGACGCCGACGCGCTGGCGCTGCTGGAGCGCTCCATCGCGCAGCGCCGCCCCGCGCAGGCGCTGGACCTGCTGGCGCAGCTGCAGGCGCCCGCGCAGCCGCAGCTGCTGCAGAGGCTGGCGCTGCTGCTGGCCAGGCAGCGCAAGAGCCGCGGCCACGCGCTGCGCGCCTTCGAGATCCTGCGCGGCGTGTACCGCGCGCCGGGGCTGCAGCCCGACGACTACACGCAGCTGGCGTCCATCTACGTGCTGGACGCGTGCCTGCGCTTCCGCCTGCTGGACCAGGCAGTGGAGGTGACGATCCATTGATTTTCACGCTGTTGTCAGCCTTCCACGAGCTCTGGAAGTGACGATATGCTGTTTTTTTTTTGTTTTTTGTTTTTATTTTACTATTATTTCTTATAGTTGTACGACGAGGCAGTGAACCAGGCCGTGGTGCTGGACTTGCCGGCCTATGACGGGCTACTGACGGCGCTGCTGGACGCCAAGAGGGTGGAGGAGGCCACCGAGATCCTGAGAGAAGTGCTGGCGGGCGACGACGTGTGCCCCGTGGAGCGCACCTTCCTGCCGGTGCTGCTGGAGCTGGTCACGGCCAGGGAGTACGATGTGGCCACGGACATGATGAGACAGGGGCAGACGCGCGGCGTCGAGTTCACTAGTGAGACGTTCCACCCACTGCTGGTGCTCGCAGAGAAGGACACGGCGTCCACCGACTCGCTGATCACGTTCCTGCAGTTCGTCGAGGACTCGTGGGAGGAGTACAAGGCTATCGACGACTTCGACCCCGAGGAGGACGACGTGGACGACCCCGAAAACCCTTTCCGTAGGATGTAGGGCTTTTTTGGAGCGGAGCGAGACCAAGCGCTGGTCGCATCGACGAGGTGTTGCTATTCGTTGCAGCGTCCGACTCCTGCTACGCAATATATGGCTCAACGAGCGACATCGTACGAAAACTGGCACTTATCACTATGGGGGTTTATTGCAGAATCCGTGAAGAAACGCTGGGACCTGAGCCGAGTCGCGAGGCGGAGCCCGTTTTGGATCCTGGTATAAGGCGGCCAACCTTGGGCACAGCGCGGTTGTTTACCATTCCTGGTTTCCTGACATCGGGTAGCGAGCGCTGTGGCTGTCCTGGGGCTGTGTTATTGTTGCTGTTGTTGCTGGGTGTTTTAGGTCTCCTATTCTGCGACTTGCTCTCCAGACAGCCGACTCGTGCCTGCAGCTTCGATATTGCTCCTTCGTACAACGCCTCCATCTGCTGGATCTGTGCGCGGTGAGAGACGTCCAAGGTAAGCTATTTACTGGATCATTTGACCTCTGCAGAGTTCTGCGTACCGCTTCTTTGGGCACAAACTCGGTGTCGATTTGATCTTGAAGCTTTTCTCGTTGGGATTCGCCCTCCGCCATCTACTCAGATCAAGATACACTATACTCAGAGCACTGTCGGGCATACAAGCAACCAGGATTCGAAGTACCTTCGCGTGTATCGCTTTCAGCTCCTTCTCCAAGACAGCGATTTTGGACATTGCCGCATCGCGTTCCCGCTCACGATCCCGCTCCTCCTGGACAAGTTCGGCGATGCGTTCCGTGGTGTCCTCCTCCAGCTGAAAGTAGCGGAGCTTGAACTCCTTGAGCTCCTGCAACGTGTGGAGCACTTGGGTTTTCTCGCCCGCCAGTTCTCCTTCGACTTCGTGCCACTCCTGTGAGGCCTCCTGCGCAAGTCGCTTGTACGTTTCGATTTGCCGGTCGCATGCAGACTTCACCTGTGCTACATCCTGAGCGTGACGTGCTACCAGTTGCTGAAGTTCCAACTTCATACGCTCCACGTCGTCACCTTCGCCAGCAGTCGAACCTATTGAGTGCCTGGTTGCTGTTTGTGCTGCTTCAAGCTCGAATTCCAAGTGCTGCACCCGCAGAAGCGCCTTCGTGATCTTGTCTTCTGCGATAGCAGCTCGCGCTTTTTCGTCACTAGCTGCTGCCTCGGCTTGCTGTGAGCGTTGCTGCTCCTCGTCAAGTGCCTGGCGCATCTCTTCGTACAGAGTGCGATAGTCGAGAACCGACAAGGCCGAACGGTGAGCACGAACCGCGACCTGCATGGCGCGTTGACCAAACTGCAGAGTCTGGAGAGTCTCCGGTGCTTCCGAGATAGCGGGCGTGACTGTCACTACCAGAGCGGTCTTGGCATTGCCACCTAGACTAGACTGCAGCAATCGCGTGAGTTTGCTGTCCCGGTACGGCACGTGATAACTCGCTTGGTTCTGCTGAGACTGCTTGCTGAGCGCGGAGATGCAGTTGCCGAGTGCAGAAAGGCTGAGGTTGATAGCTTTGAGCTCGCTGATGTGACGACCGTGCACACGAGCCTTCTTCACGCGCTCTGAGCCTGCAAGATCCACCAGGTAGAGGTTGCTTAGTCGGATGACGGGCTGCATTGTGCCGCTCGGTGCACCGGTTGAAGACGGTGGCGGTGCAAACTCCTTGCGTTCAACTCGAAGAATGAGGATGGCGTGGCTACGACTGGAGTGAGCGTTCATTTCGGTACTGGAGACGGCCCGGTTCGTGTTACCTTTCTCCATGAGGCTCAAGCAGTCCTCAACATTGGCGACATGAACCGCAGCAGCTCCGTCGATATACACGCCGCGGTCTGCGTCTTCACGCACCAAGATGTTGCTGGGCAAGGTGTCAGGCTCCAGCAAGTCGAAGATGCGCTCGCAGTATATCTGTACGTAACTCATCGCGACGGTCGTCTTTGCCTGCGACCGCGTTTTCTCTGCTCGGTTGAAGATGTCTTCCAGTGCGCGTGGGATGAGTCCTCGTTGGTCTCCGTGCACCAAGTCTCCCGGCCCAACCATCGTGTGGGTTTTGCCTGTCGCCGTCTGGCCGTATGCCAAGATGGTGCCATTGTATCCTGCCATCACGTCCTCCACGATAGGAGCAGCTACACGTTCGTAGACACTTAGCTGGTCGCAAGCCTCGTTCAAGTTGCCGTCGAACTGGAACAGCCGAGCCTCGCCGTGCGCTGCTGTGGGTGCCTGGAAGGTGACGCTGCGGCCATCCCGCTGCATCGTCAGTGATGGCGTCAAAGACCCAGCGATTCTGCGACCCTTTTCCGTGATGAACGTGGCTGGATCATCGTCAGAACTCTCTGGCGTTGCATCGGTGGCGGGTTGTTGCGTATCGCTGGCATCCAAGCGCTGACCGTCTTCGCTGAAGTGCTGGCAGTACTCTTCGTAGCTCCACCCGTCCCGTTCACGCTGCAGCAGAGGCCTCACGCGACAGAAAACTTTTACTCGCTCCACAGCTCGAGCACCAGCTTTGTTGTTGCCAGGACCAGCATCCATTGTTTCGACAGTGTCCAAACTGGCAGAAATGGAGGCTTTGGGCGGACACCTACACATGTGAGTGAGACTTGGGGAATCGACGAAACGACTCGACTATTTCAAACACAGCTCCAGAAAAACGACCCCATAATTGAGTGGCACTTGGGATACTGTGTTACCTCATGGCCAGGGGACATTAGTGGGCATCATCAGCTTCAGCGTACGAGAAATGTGCCGTCAGGTTTGGGAACAGCACTCGTGGAAAAAGCAAGAAGTTTGAACTTGAACTCAGCTTCTCATTTATTTATCTTATCCTTCAGCAAAAATGTGATCACAGAGCACGATCTCCGTTTTGATCAGTTCATTCAACTTTACAGTACTATGCTCCCATTAGCGCCGACATTCAAATATTTTTTCGATAAGTAAACACCAAAATCATCCTCGCGATGGCCTTGGGAGGTCTGGAAAATAGAACATACATCCGAATGCAGGCATGGGCAAGGAGCATCACATTATGCTGGCCATACAAGTCAGCCAACCACCGGGTGCCAACGAACTGGTTCCAGTCACCGAAATGTGATAAACGCCGGCTGGGCAACAGAGCGGAGTTGGTCATGGAGCTAACCCAATCACCCCAGATTGCGCAAGCAATAACAGTTAAAAAGAGGGGGGGGGAAACTACGAACGACGGAGGTAACAACGTTCCCCGCCGCATGTTGCAGGTGGTAGTTTTCGAACGGTACACCACCAAACAAACTGTACACTGTTTTACCGCCGCTTATTCACTTTTCATTTCGCTGCGTAACACACAAGAAGTCCCAATCTCCACCGAGTCATGGTAAATTTTCTGTTTATGACAACGGTTTGCCTACTGTGGAGCACCGCCATGGGCATGGAAGTGTGGCTGTACAGTCTCGGGAGCAATGGGAAGTTCACCATCGACACCATCCAGCGGTGCTACACGCTCAAAAAATTGTGGAACGACCGAGCGGTTCGGGCGACGTGGAAGAAGTTGCCAAAGCAAAGCGCGATTGTCTTCTACGAGGACGCCCGCTGCACAGGTGACAAAATCACGAACTGGAACACCCCGTCCGGAAGTTACTCGTTTGAAGACCGAGGCAAACTCAACCAGGCAGTGTCGTCGTTCATGGTTTTCACGAACAGTGAGGACCCGTTCATGGGCAAGGTGGAGATCACGGCCGACGATCCTGGCTCGATCTTCGACAAGGCGAAACTCACAACCGCTGGCCGTTAATGGTGGCTTGTGTCGAACTACAATCGGATGAAGTGAAGTTGTTTCCACAACTCCACCTTTCATATAGTATACGACAATAAACTTGCTTGATGCAGATAGCATACTTATCATTTCTAACAACATCAAAGCTTACCCAAATCATCCCCAAGGTGGAAGCGCCTACGGGAATAAACTAGTTTAAAACCTCTTCAGCGTCTTGGTTAAATCGTTGGCGTACATGGTGCGAGAAATTACTATTAATGACAGCCAGGGACTTGGGGAGGATGGCTACGGCGGATCGTCAATACCGGTAAAACCAACATCACCGCATACTTTAAATCCTACTGATGGAGTCGGCAACCTATAAGTTATGGTTGTTTTGCGAACAGATTGCTGTTACTGGATATAGCCTATAACCAGCAACAACAATCTGTCGGCAAAACAACCATCTATAGGGGGGAGAAGTGGAGGTCTACCACTACGCGCCTTTAGGAGAGAATGTGTGGGTAATCTCTTCTAAACATGGTGGCAACGTGGATTGGACTCCACTCAGCCTCTTGCCACCGCTGGATCCTCGCTTCGGCACCACTGATTCCTTATGATGTCGTCGTCGAACTTGTTCAGAGTAGCCTGCATGTTTGCATCGGCCACTCCCAATCTTCGTCAACCTTTCGAATGTCAGGCCGCGTTCTTCTACGTCTTTATACGTTTTGATCTGTCGCAGGCAGGGATAACTTTGGACCGGCCCATTGACGAGAGTTGGTTCAGCACCGACGCCGGTACATCGTCGGAGGTAGTGATGAGTGTGGTCACGCCCGCGATGAGGATGAAGCTCAGACGCATGCCGAATGCAGTGGCCGGATGGCTTGGGCTTGGAGCTTGAATTACGAAGTCAGGGTTGTTTGATGCCGCACCGTTGGCTGTCGATAAATCTACACCACCTCCTTCCATCGGAGGCGATCGAGTCACATCATGTGATAGACCTTACCAAGTATGCATTTATTCATGAAGTGGTGGCACCGATATGTAGTTTCATATCGTGGAAAAAAACTACTACAGAAAACAAGTGTGATGTAGTTGTCCCCAAGTAGTAACAGACTCAGGGATGCGAAATGCTAAGCTTTGGTGTATTGTCGACGATCATGCCTGAGGCGTATACTATATAGACTTTGGGTCTAGGCTCTGGTTGTTGCAAACCCACCCAACATTAACATACTGAAGGAGGAAGAAGAGGAAATCTACTTGAGCAAGTTCGGAGTCGCGCCATCGCCTTCTGCATATCTGCACGCAGAGATAACGCGACTACGCTGTGACGAGCATCCACATGGTCCAAGTTGAAACATACATGTATAAAACGTGAGTTGGATTCCATCTGCGACCAGATATCAATGCAGACATGCTTATGCCACGACACCACACGAAGTCATCAAATTAGGCAAGAAACCCCAGATTACATGTTATAATTGCTTGCTTTATTAAAGCCTTTTCTTACAGCATTCACTATAGTGTCACTGCTTTTAGTGTTGCTTTCGGGCCTTACCTCCACTAGCGAAGGTATCACAACATATTGATGTCCCCATTTCCATGGATATAGCTTATAGGGATAAAAGCAGCTCTTTGCGCATACCTGTGTTTGTGTTCGACTTTCATGTTTACGGTTAAATTGCTATTTTGCAACTGAAGCAGCCGGTTATACCCCAAGCCTGTTATTATCTGCCCAAGTGAACACGCCTTAATATCCTGTTTCACAAACTTGCGTTCTACAGTTTCTTAGGCGTAAAACACAATTATAACCAAATGTCACCAATGATTTTGCTTGATGCTTCCGTTAGCAGACTTCAGTGTCGTAGATTCTAATAAAACCATTGATGGGGTCTGTTACCGAAGAGAACGGCGGTGGATGGCGTTTGTAGAAGCTCTGGAGTAGCATGGTCCGTGAACAAGGAGGAAGTACGGGACAGCTCAACTCGCTACCTTCGATTCGACATACCCACCATCGACCAATCTAATAACACCTATTAAATAAGGTACCACCGAGCAGTTCGGCATCCCGAGTGTATTATGTACACTCGACACTACCATATAATCGGTCCAAAGGCGGGATAATCAATGCACTTCAATTGAGTACTGTATGTACGGATTCCGCCAAACCATTTCGTAGGATCGGGATGTGCCGGAACAGAAGTTAATACGTGACCCTTCATTAAAAGGGTTAACGAACGTGACTTTTAAGTCAATTTAATGAAATTCGTGGTGCTCGTTCGTTCCAAAGTGCAGGACTACACTATTTTAATAATGTAGTCCTGCACTTTGAAACGAACGAGCACCACGAATTTCATTCTGCTATTTGCTCGGCAAACCCCACAGCAGCACAAGTCGTCAGTCAATCGGAATGCGCCTCACCTACTTCGTCGCGGTTGTCATTGGCGCCACCCTTCACGCCAACGATAGTGCGTTCGCCTCCACGAAGGACCGCAACCAGGCCGCGACCGACAATGTGGTGTTACTGGACATCGCGCACTCCCTCGAAGAGAACGGCGACCGAATGCTGCGCAAAGTGGAGAAAAACGCAGCGGAAGACGACATCGAGGAAGAAGCGGGAACCTCCTCGGTGCCATTCAAAAATGGCTTAAACACAAAGGGGAGTACCTGAAGCTCACTTCGAAGAAATATAATAGCGGGACGTTCGAGAACATGCTTCACCGGGAGTACAAGGCCAGAATGCGCGACGTCGAGTTGGAAAAGAAGCTGGCTGACAGTCTCCGCGCTGAAGCCATCTTGAACTAGAAATCTGTGGTTTAAAAAGGCTGAAGGATTGGTACTGGTGCTTGGCACGAATGTACGTATGCGCGAGATAGTGTATATTCAAGATCAAATCTCAAACCTGCAGTTTGGCGACGGTCAGGTGTTGTTCCATCCACCACGCGTGTGCGGAAAGCGCCCGCATCTATCTGAGCGAGCTTCAGCAAATATACACAATCCATTTCGCTTTCAGGTATTGCTCCCTTGGTTTCAAGAAGCCGACTTCTATCAATGTGGAGATCAAGAAAACATGTAACATATCCTCAGTGCCAGGAAAAAGAACGAAACTGGCCTACGCAGGTCATCGAGGTCGAGTATTTCTTACAATACAGTAGATGCCCGTTGTAGTCAGGTGAGCTTACTCGGTTGTTGAACGGGGACGTCAGCACTGGAGGGTGCCGACACCCTAAGCAACCCATCGGAACAACGTGACTAAGTACTCCACTACTCGTAAATTATACTTCGTTGACGTAAGATTCGTCTAGATACACATCAGGCTTGATAGGATGGTGAAGTAGTAAAATACGTTGGCCGTTCCTGGCTGCAAACCACAAACCACATTTGTTCTGGAGCCCAATGGGTCTCTGAAATTCAGCGACGGATAGCGTTGGTCTACAGCGACTACGCCGAGTTCATGACAATTTACAGCTACGTGCGCGAGGCGCTGGCATTGCTGGCGGCTTTGATGCACGTCGACCTGTTGGCGTGGAAATATCAAGTAGCATTTTTATCATCAAATACTTCTAATAAGTACCTGTTAGCGGTCATCAAAAATCAACTATGATGCAGCATGTAGGAAGTTCAAGCACCCGGCACATACGAACGTAGCAATTCAACAGAACGCATTTCGGCAAAACGTCCTTTGTATTGTCAAAGCAAAGGAGAAGGGAGGAGTGGTCTACGCAGCCCTACCTTGACGGAGCCTCTCACACCGTCGGGTTGAGCGAGTGGTACTGCCTCAGGTACTGCGCAGCGTACAGCTTCCAGGTCTTCCACTCTGGGCCATTAGGAGAGAGCGTGGGGTAATCCCTTCTCAACATGGTGGCAACGTAGGTTGGATTCCACTCAGCCTCTTTCCACCGCTGGATCCTCGCTTCGGCACCATTGATGTTGTTAATTTTCCTCAAGATCTCGTCGTCGAACTTGTTCAGAGTAGCCAGCATGTTGGCTTCGGTCACTCCTAATCTTGCCAATATGTCGTCGATCTTTTCCAGGGTGAGGCGCTCTTCGCCTTCTTCCTGCACCTTGACTTTTCTCAGGAACCTGGAGGTCTTCACAGGGGTAATGTCGACCGCGTCCATTCTCGAGAGTGGGCTCGGCTCCGACGCCGATACACCGGAGCAGGTAGCGACGAGAGTGGCCACGACCGCGATGAGGATGAGGCTCGGACGCATGGCGAGATCGGGCAGTGAAGTGGTTGGTAGCTTGAGGCTTGAGGCTCGAATTGCGAAGTGAGAGCTGAAATGCTGGAGCGGTTGGAGCAACACCACCTCGTTCGTTCGAGTGGATACCATAGTCACAGGTGTCGCACTGTCGACTCACATCCTGTGATAGCTCTTATCCGGATAGATGCAGGTATTACGGATTAAGTACAATTGGTGGCGCCGGCTTTGGGAGTTCAACTCACCAACACGGTTATGTTTGCTGTAGCGTCTATGGGACGCAAGACGCCGAGTGAACGTAAACAATTATACCGTAAACCACGGTTCACCGCAACGTCACGGCCTCAATGCAACACGTAAACACTGTCAGGTTTTCGGTAACCCAAACTAACGTTGGATACTTATAATTAAATAGTATTTGCTTGAAAACTTGATAGACCTGTTATATAAGAACATACTGAGCACCCCCATATAGCACAGCAAAATTGATTTACAAACATGCAAGCAGGCGGTAGATGTAGGACGGCTGGTGGGCGCCCGTATTGGTGATGAAAATCCTCACGCACCACCCCAACATTGACGTTTCTTCTTCCACCAACATGTCCATATCCTCTCTATCCTTAGGATAAATCCACCTAGTTCCACCAATATGCTAGTGTTTTTTTGCTAAACAATATGGTACAATTTGCAAACAGCCTATATTTGTGCAATCACTAACAGGTCCTACTAACCGGTCGGTGGCCCGACCAAGTAACGTTTTTATCATCAGATACTTCTATTGTGAAAACCGGTGTTTTGTCACTCCGTATAGCTCTGTAAATCAGGGCTGTGAACAAAAACGATACGTAGTAATTTGTACTACTCCGTCTCAAAATTGATGTCCTATCCCACTCTTTTTTTTGTCTCAAAAATGATGTCCTCAAACTGTATTTGATTTAACTATGGTGAGTAGTCTGCTCCCTGTAATTCTGCGACACAATTACGGCTGTTTTGGGGGAGCACTGAAGGCTCAGAGGCAGTCTTCCCTCCCGCTGAAGCTTCAGTGAGGCTTGAACATGTTGCCTCCTGTATCCTGAATGCACAAGTCCATCGACCCCTGCAGGCTTAACTCTTTCAGTACCGCCCACTTGCTACAAGTCCCAACGAACCTGTACCATAGCCAATAATAATTAAGTAGCAGACGATATTAACCAATACAATGTACGTAACCCGATGACGTGGCTTCTAAACCGTATATGATCAGGTAAAGATTACAGCTAAAACATAGTTTAAAAAGTAGCTTCAATCGCCAATCTACAGAAGTCCCATCTTTTAGACTACAAACGGTAGTAACTCTGTGTCTTGCGCAGCAGCCGTCAATACCAACCGGAACGGCTGGAGGGCTCTCTACTATTGGCTAATATTGAATCAAGGTGCTCTGTCGTGCACATATTATAATAGCACGCGGTAATAGTACAGCAAATTTATAGCGTCGCCGCTACCTTGCCGTGCGCTCGAGTGTGTCTGTTGTGCTACCACCCGGTGTCTGTTGGGCTACCACCCGGTGTCTGTTGTGCTACCACACGCATGGCGTCCACTCCTGTGAATACTTATTAGCGCCAGCATGCATACATTCTCGCTAAATATGATCGTCGGTCAGGCAATAACGACTTCCCTACATTCTAGATGTAAAATGAGCACTCTGTTCAGATTTCGAGCTGGTAACTGCGCTCAATTAGTCCACGCGCGATGCTGTTACAGAAGTATGGCATTTACGGATGCACAACAGCGTTCCAGGCTTCCTCAACGTTAGTTGCGCAACAAACCGCGCCATCGCTTGGTAAAAATGCGAATTTGCCATAGCCGTCGGGTACATGATAAACTCGGGCAGCGGGGTTTGATGTCCGAGTACAAGCGTCGTTGGCCGCAACATATAAAATCTAGGAAGCGAACAGGCAGCGCGAAACTTGGCGAGTTCTGCTTGGACGCTGTCGTGCAGTGGTCCTCGGTGCGGATTGGCGCCTGAACCCTGCGAGTTGTTCGCCTATGCCGATCTGCCGTAGGTGTTATATAAGTTGCACGTCGAGTTGCACGTCTCATAGTTGCCGCTGCACATATCCACTGAGTAGTGATAATTTCTGCCCTATTATTTCGTATGAGAGTAGAACATCATAGATTTTATTTTGTTGTTGTTGTGAAGCGAGCATCGTTGCTAGAACACTCAGGTGTCCTCCTTGAATCCATCCCCGAGAAACAGTGCGATATTATCACCATATTTCAAACATCGTTGCTGTCTGCGTCTATTATTATCGTAGTGCACTATCGGGCTCTATCCACCGTGAATTTCCGCTTGCAAGAGCGTTCACATCCCGTACAGTGAATTTGTGCTCTCAAGGGCGCTCGCATCTCGTACGTGTTTTAACGGAATACATTTAATTGAGACTGGCGCGAGCATAATTTGGCAGGCGAACCCAATCGTAGTATAGCATCGCATGTCACTATCTATTCGCATAACGCGCCTCCAGCATGACGATAGCACTTGCTAGCATAATGCTAGTAGCACAACTTCTCCTGCCATGTAATGTTTTTACCAATATGAGTGGCGGTTACTCGTAGGCTCCTGCCCCCTACGATTTTCCGGAGGGACGCGATCATAGTAAGCTTCAGTCAAATCAGGTGGTGAATACCACCAATTCCGGAAATCATAACCTGATCAACCTACGTTTTGACTAGCAGCTCCACTTAGAACCTACGTGAGTTGGCGAATGTGCTGGTCCAAGGCCAAGGTGCAGTGGTTCCACGGCGCTACTCGCTAAGCGCAAGGTGACAGACGTCTAAATTCTCGTGACATTTGTCCTACTTAACTTATAGCGTCACCGCTACTTGCCGTGCGCTCGAGTGTGTCTGTTGTGCTACCACCCGGTGTCTGTTGGGCTACCACACGCATGGCGTCCACTCCTGTGAATACTTTTTAGCGCCAGCATGCATACATTCTCGCTAAATGTGGTCGTCAGTCAGGCAATAACGACTTCCCTACATTGTAGATGTAGAATGAGAACTCTGTTTAGATATCGAGCTGGTCACTGCGCTCAGTTAGCCCACGTAAAATTGGCGTTTTTACTTTTTATGCGTTGGCGTCGCCTATCCTCTATGTCAATACAAAACACAAACATAAGATATTGAGCTCAGCTCCCCTCCCTTGACGCGAAACCCCACTGGTACGCCTCTTCCCATTTCTAGATTCTCCCCCCACCCCCGAGCGTGATGGCGGCACGTCGCCGTTCGCCACCACCGAGCGAAGGCGAACAAGAAACCGAGGTTGAACTCGGGGCAATTCTGTGCACCCACACGCAGCAACCCAGGGATGCGGTCACCCAGTCGGGATTCGGCGCCAGCGAGGGCATGCCGACAGACGACCCCGACCTAACCCAGCTCAAGGCAGACGGCGAGACGCGGCAACACAATGGCGATCCGCGGTCAGGCGATCCCTCCCCCCTAACTGCGGAGGACAGGCGCTGCCGAACCCCACTGTGGTAAAACACCATTTCGACGACGAAGGTAAGGCTACGGCACTCGAGCGGACCCAGCTCAACGATGAAGACAGAGCACAACAGGCCTGCACACCAAGTCAGTTTCGGGCGTCGGAGCCCACTCACCGAGACGACGACGCGCCGTGGAACAAATCTGCTCAGAACCACCACCACCAAAAAAGCATCCCGCAGCAGGATGGCAGTGCAGAAGCTTCTGAGGCATCTGAAGCGCCCAACGCAAGATCTCGCATCAACGCACAGGCACCTTGTTCGTCTGCTGTCAGCTCCTCGAGCGAGGGTAGCGAGCCGGAGAGTGATGGCGTGTGCGCTGCCGATATAATTGTTGGCGGACGCTTCGGCCGGGATCCGAGTTGCTATGTTGTGGGCTGCCGACAAAACTGTTGGCGGCGCTGACATCTACAAGAATCGCCTGGCCCACACGCGACTCCCCTGGCTTGTGGACTACCAGACCTTTTCCCACGTCTTCAGCAAAGACAGCCGAGACGGTTTTAGTTTGTATTACTGAAACAAATTGAAAAGGTGCTTGTGCCTGAAATGTTCGAGGACGTGCGACACCGTTTCTTCATTGATCTATTTTTCAAAAACAGTCGTTTTGTGTCTAGACATCAAGGTGACAATGCCAGCTAAAGCCCCAGTCCGAGCGCTTTGCAAAGTCAGTCTACGTGTTCTTGTAGCTTGGCGACAATGGTTTCAGCACCTCACGTCGCGGAACGAGCGGCAGGCGCTTGTCAACAGCGCGCAGCAGACGCATTTCTGGATCACGTCGGTCGACGTATGAGTCGGCAGGTAGGCAACCGAGACGTCCGTAGGCCGAAAGTCAGTCGACGTGTTCTTGTAGCTTGGCGACAATGGTTTCAGCACCTCACGTCGCGGAACGAGCGGCAGGCGCTTGTCAACAGCGCGCAGCAGACGCATTTCTGGATCACGTCGGTCGACGTATGAGTCGGCAGGTAGGCAACCGAGACGTCCGTAGGCCGAAAGTCAGTCGACGTGTTCTTGTAGCTTGGCGACAATGGTTTCAGCACCTCACGTCGCGGAACGAGCGGCAGGCGCTTGTCAACAGCGCGCAGCAGACGCATTTCTGGATCACGTCGGTCGACGTATGAGTCGGCAGGTAGGCAACCGAGACGTCCGTAGGCCGAAAGTCAGTCGACGTGTTCTTGTAGCTTGGCGACAATGGTTTCAGCACCTCACGTCGCGGAACGAGCGGCAGGCGCTTGTCAACAGCGCGCAGCAGACGCATTTCTGGATCACGTCGGTCGACGTATGAGTCGGCAGGTAGGCAACCGAGACGTCCGTAGGCCGAAAGTCAGTCGACGTGTTCTTGTAGCTTGGCGACAATGGTTTCAGCACCTCACGTCGCGGAACGAGTGGCAGGCGCTTGTCAACAGCGCGCAGCAGACGCATTTCTGGATCACGTCGGTCGACGTATGAGTCGGCAGGTAGGCAACCGAGACGTCCGTAGGCCGAAAGTCAGTCGACGTGTTCTTGTAGCTTGGCGACAATGGTTTCAGCACCTCACGTCGCGGAACGAGCGGCAGGCGCTTGTCAACAGCGCGCAGCAGACGCATTTCTGGATCACGTCGGTCGACGTATGAGTCGGCAGGTAGGCAACCGAGACGTCCGTAGGCCGAAAGTCAGTCGACGTGTTCTTGTAGCTTGGCGACAATGGTTTCAGCACCTCACGTCGCGGAACGAGCGGCAGGCGCTTGTCAACAGCGCGCAGCAGACGCATTTCTGGATCACGTCGGTCGACGTATGAGTCGGCAGGTAGGCAACCGAGACGTCCGTAGGCCGAAAGTCAGTCGACGTGTTCTTGTAGCTTGGCGACAATGGTTTCAGCACCTCACGTCGCGGAACGAGCGGCAGGCGCTTGTCAACAGCGCGCAGCAGACGCATTTCTGGATCACGTCGGTCGACGTATGAGTCGGCAGGTAGGCAACCGAGACGTCCGTAGGCCGAAAGTCAGTCGACGTGTTCTTGTAGCTTGGCGACAATGGTTTCAGCACCTCACGTCGCGGAACGAGCGGCAGGCGCTTGTCAACAGCGCGCAGCAGACGCATTTCTGGATCACGTCGGTCGACGTATGAGTCGGCAGGTAGGCAACCGAGACGTCCGTAGGCCGAAAGTCAGTCGACGTGTTCTTGTAGCTTGGCGACAATGGTTTCAGCACCTCACGTCGCGGAACGAGTGGCAGGCGCTTGTCAACAGCGCGCAGCAGACGCATTTCTGGATCACGTCGGTCGACGTATGAGTCGGCAGGTAGGCAACCGAGACGTCCGTAGGCCGAAAGTCAGTCGACGTGTTCTTGTAGCTTGGCGACAATGGTTTCAGCACCTCACGTCGCGGAACGAGCGGCAGGCGCTTGTCAACAGCGCGCAGCAGACGCATTTCTGGATCACGTCGGTCGACGTATGAGTCGGCAGGTAGGCAACCGAGACGTCCGTAGGCCGAAAGTCAGTCGACGTGTTCTTGTAGCTTGGCGACAATGGTTTCAGCACCTCACGTCGCGGAACGAGCGGCAGGCGCTTGTCAACAGCGCGCAGCAGACGCATTTCTGGATCACGTCGGTCGACGTATGAGTCGGCAGGTAGGCAACCGAGACGTCCGTAGGCCGAAAGTCAGTCGACGTGTTCTTGTAGCTTGGCGACAATGGTTTCAGCACCTCACGTCGCGGAACGAGCGGCAGGCGCTTGTCAACAGCGCGCAGCAGACGCATTTCTGGATCACGTCGGTCGACGTATGAGTCGGCAGGTAGGCAACCGAGACGTCCGTAGGCCGAAAGTCAGTCGACGTGTTCTTGTAGCTTGGCGACAATGGTTTCAGCACCTCACGTCGCGGAACGAGCGGCAGGCGCTTGTCAACAGCGCGCAGCAGACGCATTTCTGGATCACGTCGGTCGACGTATGAGTCGGCAGGTAGGCAACCGAGACGTCCGTAGGCCGAAAGTCAGTCGACGTGTTCTTGTAGCTTGGCGACAATGGTTTCAGCACCTCACGTCGCGGAACGAGCGGCAGGCGCTTGTCAACAGCGCGCAGCAGACGCATTTCTGGATCACGTCGGTCGACGTATGAGTCGGCAGGTAGGCAACCGAGACGTCCGTAGGCCGAAAGTCAGTCGACGTGTTCTTGTAGCTTGGCGACAATGGTTTCAGCACCTCACGTCGCGGAACGAGCGGCAGGCGCTTGTCAACAGCGCGCAGCAGACGCATTTCTGGATCACGTCGGTCGACGTATGAGTCGGCAGGTAGGCGAACCGAGAAAGTCGTCCGTGTTCTTGTAGGCCAATGGTTTCAACCTCACGTCGCGGAGAGCGGCAGGCGCTTGTCAACAGCGCGCACGGCATTTCTGTCACGAAAGTCAGTCGACGTGTTCTTGTAGCTTGGCGACAATGGTTTCAGCACCTCACGTCGCGGAACGAGCGGCAGGCGCTTGTCAACAGCGCGCAGCAGACGCATTTCTGGATCACGTCGGTCGACGTATGAGTCGGCAGGTAGGCAACCGAGACGTCCGTAGGCCGAAAGTCAGTCGACGTGTTCTTGTAGCTTGGCGACAATGGTTTCAGCACCTCACGTCGCGGAACGAGCGGCAGGCGCTTGTCAACAGCGCGCAGCAGACGCATTTCTGGATCACGTCGGTCGACGTATGAGTCGGCAGGTAGGCAACCGAGACGTCCGTAGGCCGAAAGTCAGTCGACGTGTTCTTGTAGCTTGGCGACAATGGTTTCAGCACCTCAGTCGCGGAACGAGCGGCAGGCGCTTGTCAACAGCGCGCAGCAGACGCATTTCTGGATCACGTCGGTCGACGTATGAGTCGGCAGGTAGGCAACCGAGACGTCCGTAGGCCGAAAGTCAGTCGACGTGTTCTTGTAGCTTGGCGACAATGGTTTCAGCACCTCACGTCGCGGAACGAGTGGCAGGCGCTTGTCAACAGCGCGCAGCAGACGCATTTCTGGATCACGTCGGTCGACGTATGAGTCGGCAGGTAGGCAACCGAGACGTCCGTAGGCCGAAAGTCAGTCGACGTGTTCTTGTAGCTTGGCGACAATGGTTTCAGCACCTCACGTCGCGGAACGAGCGGCAGGCGCTTGTCAACAGCGCGCAGCAGACGCATTTCTGGATCACGTCGGTCGACGTATGAGTCGGCAGGTAGGCAACCGAGACGTCCGTAGGCCGAAAGTCAGTCGACGTGTTCTTGTAGCTTGGCGACAATGGTTTCAGCACCTCACGTCGCGGAACGAGTGGCAGGCGCTTGTCAACAGCGCGCAGCAGACGCATTTCTGGATCACGTCGGTCGACGTATGAGTCGGCAGGTAGGCAACCGAGACGTCCGTAGGCCGAAAGTCAGTCGACGTGTTCTTGTAGCTTGGCGACAATGGTTTCAGCACCTCACGTCGCGGAACGAGCGGCAGGCGCTTGTCAACAGCGCGCAGCAGACGCATTTCTGGATCACGTCGGTCGACGTATGAGTCGGCAGGTAGGCAACCGAGACGTCCGTAGGCCGAAAGTCAGTCGACGTGTTCTTGTAGCTTGGCGACAATGGTTTCAGCACCTCACGTCGCGGAACGAGCGGCAGGCGCTTGTCAACAGCGCGCAGCAGACGCATTTCTGGATCACGTCGGTCGACGTATGAGTCGGCAGGTAGGCAACCGAGACGTCCGTAGGCCGAAAGTCAGTCGACGTGTTCTTGTAGCTTGGCGACAATGGTTTCAGCACCTCACGTCGCGGAACGAGTGGCAGGCGCTTGTCAACAGCGCGCAGCAGACGCATTTCTGGATCACGTCGGTCGACGTATGAGTCGGCAGGTAGGCAACCGAGACGTCCGTAGGCCGAAAGTCAGTCGACGTGTTCTTGTAGCTTGGCGACAATGGTTTCAGCACCTCACGTCGCGGAACGAGCGGCAGGCGCTTGTCAACAGCGCGCAGCAGACGCATTTCTGGATCACGTCGGTCGACGTATGAGTCGGCAGGTAGGCAACCGAGACGTCCGTAGGCCGAAAGTCAGTCGACGTGTTCTTGTAGCTTGGCGACAATGGTTTCAGCACCTCACGTCGCGGAACGAGCGGCAGGCGCTTGTCAACAGCGCGCAGCAGACGCATTTCTGGATCACGTCGGTCGACGTATGAGTCGGCAGGTAGGCAACCGAGACCAGAGACGTCCGTAGCACCTCACGTCGCCGAGTGGCAAAGTCAGTCGACGTGTTAGGCAACTCCGGGTGTAGCGGCGACAATGGTTTCAGCACCTCACGTCGCGGAACGAGCGGCAGGCGCTTGTCAACAGCGCGCAGCAGACGCATTTCTGGATCACGTCGGTCGACGTATGAGTCGGCAGGTAGGCAACCGAGACGTCCGTAGGCCGAAAGTCAGTCGACGTGTTCTTGTAGCTTGGCGACAATGGTTTCAGCACCTCACGTCGCGGAACGAGTGGCAGGCGCTTGTCAACAGCGCGCAGCAGACGCATTTCTGGATCACGTCGGTCGACGTATGAGTCGGCAGGTAGGCAACCGAGACGTCCGTAGGCCGAAAGTCAGTCGACGTGTTCTTGTAGCTTGGCGACAATGGTTTCAGCACCTCACGTCGCGGAACGAGCGGCAGGCGCTTGTCAACAGCGCGCAGCAGACGCATTTCTGGATCACGTCGGTCGACGTATGAGTCGGCAGGTAGGCAACCGAGACGTCCGTAGGCCGAAAGTCAGTCGACGTGTTCTTGTAGCTTGGCGACAATGGTTTCAGCACCTCACGTCGCGGAACGAGCGGCAGGCGCTTGTCAACAGCGCGCAGCAGACGCATTTCTGGATCACGTCGGTCGACGTATGAGTCGGCAGGTAGGCAACCGAGACGTCCGTAGGCCGAAAGTCAGTCGACGTGTTCTTGTAGCTTGGCGACAATGGTTTCAGCACCTCACGTCGCGGAACGAGTGGCAGGCGCTTGTCAACAGCGCGCAGCAGACGCATTTCTGGATCACGTCGGTCGACGTATGAGTCGGCAGGTAGGCAACCGAGACGTCCGTAGGCCGAAAGTCAGTCGACGTGTTCTTGTAGCTTGGCGACAATGGTTTCAGCACCTCACGTCGCGGAACGAGCGGCAGGCGCTTGTCAACAGCGCGCAGCAGACGCATTTCTGGATCACGTCGGTCGACGTGAGTCGGCAGGTAGGCAACCGAGACGTCCGTAGGCCGAAAGTCAGTCGACGTGTTCTTGTAGCTTGGCGACAATGGTTTCAGCACCTCACGTCGCGGAACGAGCGGCAGGCGCTTGTCAACAGCGCGCAGCAGACGCATTTCTGGATCACGTCGGTCGACGTATGAGTCGGCAGGTAGGCAACCGAGACGTCCGTAGGCCGAAAGTCAGTCGACGTGTTCTTGTAGCTTGGCGACAATGGTTTCAGCACCTCACGTCGCGGAACGAGCGGCAGGCGCTTGTCAACAGCGCGCAGCAGACGCATTTCTGGATCACGTCGGTCGACGTATGAGTCGGCAGGTAGGCAACCGAGACGTCCGTAGGCCGAAAGTCAGTCGACGTGTTCTTGTAGCTTGGCGACAATGGTTTCAGCACCTCACGTCGCGGAACGAGTGGCAGGCGCTTGTCAACAGCGCGCAGCAGACGCATTTCTGGATCACGTCGGTCGACGTATGAGTCGGCAGGTAGGCAGACGTCCGTAGGCCGAAAGTCAGTCGACGTGTTCTTGTAGCTTGGCGACAATGGTTTCAGCACCTCACTTCGCGGAACGAGCGGCAGGCGCTTGTCAACAGCGCGCAGCAGACGCATTTCTGGATCACGTCGGTCGAATGAGTCGGCAGGTAGGCAACCGAGACGTCCGTAGGCCGAAAGTCAGTCGACGTGTTCTTGTACTGGCGACAATGGTTTCAGCACCTCACGTCGCGGAACGAGGGCAGGCGCTTGTCAACAGCGCGCAGCAGACGCATTTCTGGATCACGTCGGTCGACGTATGAGTCGGCAGGTAGGCAACCGAGAGCGTCAGACCGAAAGTCAGTCGACGTGTTCTTGTAGCTTGGCGACAATGGTTTCAGCACCTCACTTCGCGGAACGAGGGCAGGCGCTTGTCGCAGCGCGCAGCAGACGCATTTCTGGATCACTCGGTCGACGTATGAGTCGGCAGGTAGAGCAACCGGAGACGTCCGTAGGCCGAAAGTCAGTCGACGTGTTCTTGTAGCTTGGCGACAATGGTTTCAGCACCTCACGTCGCGGAACGAGGGCAGGCGCTTGTCAACAGCGCGCAGCAGACGCATTTCTGGATCACGTCGGTCGACGTATGAGTCGGCAGGTAGGCAACCGAGACGTCCGTAGGCCGAAAGTCAGTCGACGTGTTCTTGTACGCGACAATGGTTTCAGCACCTCACTTCGCGGAACGAGGGCGAGGCGCTTGTCAACAGCGCGCAGCAGACGCATTTCTGGATCACGTCGGTCGACGTATGAGTCGGCAGGTAGGCAACCAGCGGACGTCCGTAGGCCGAAAGTCGTCGACGCGTGTTCTTAGCTGGCGACAATGGTTTCAGCACCTCACTTCGCGGAACGAGCGGCGACAGCGCGCAGCAGACGCATTTCTGGATCACGTCGGTCGACGTATGAGTCGGCAGGTAAAACCGCGAGACGTCCGTAGGCCGAAAGTCAGTCGACGTGTTCTTGTAGCGAACAATGGTTTCAGCACCTCGTCTGGAACGAGGGCAGGCGCTTGTCAACAGCGCGCAGCAGACGCATTTCTGGATCACGTCGGTCGACGTATGAGTCGGCAGGTAGGCAACGAGACGTCCGTAGGCCGAAAGTCAGTCGACGTGTTCTTGTAGCTTGGCGACAATGGTTTCAGCACCTCACGTCGCGGAACGAGCGGCAGGCGCTTGTCAACAGCGCGCAGCAGACGCATTTCTGGATCCGTCGGTCGACGTGGAGTCGGCAGGTAGGCAACCGAGACGTCCGTAGGCCGAAAGTCAGTCGACGTGTTCTTGAACTTGGCGGACAATGGTTTCAGCACCTCACGTTCGCGGAACGAGGGCAGGCGCTTGTCAACAGCGCGCGCAGCAACGCATTTCTGGATCACGTCGGTCGACGTATGAGTCGGCGGAGTAGGCAACCAGACGTCCGTAGGCCGAAGATCAGTCGACTGTTCTGGTGGCGGCGACAATGGTTTCAGCACGTCGCGGAACGAGCGGCAGGCGCTCAACACGCGCACAGGCGCATTTCGGATCACGTCGGTCGACGTATGAGTCGGCATTACCAACCAGACTCCGTAGGCCAAAGTCAGTCGACGTGTTCTGTGCGGCGACAATGGTTTCAGCCCTCATGCGGAACGAGGGCAGGCGCTTTCAACAGCGCGCAGAACGCATTCTCGATCACGTCGGTCGACTATGAGTCCAGGTAGGCACCAGCACGTCCGTAGGCCGAAAGTCATCGCGTGTTCTTGTAGCGCGACAATGGTTTCAGCACCTCACGTCTGCGGAACGAGGGCAGGCGCTTGTCAACAGCGCCAGCAGAGCATTTCTGGATCGATCGGTCGACGTATGAGTCGGCGTGGAGTACAAAGACGTCCGTAGGCCGAAAGTCAGTCGTGTGCTCGCGACAATGGTTTCAGCACCTCACGTCGCGGAACGAGTGGCAGGCGCTTGTCAACAGCGCAGCAGACGCATTTCTGGATCATCGGTCGACTATGAGTCGGCGGAGTAGCAACCAGGACGTCCGTAGGCCGAAAGTCAGTCGACTGTTCTTTAGCTTGCGCGACAATGGTTTCAGCACCTCATTCGCGGAACGAGTGGCGGCGCTTGTCAGCACGCGCACAGACGCATTTCTGGATCACGTCGGTCGACAGTGATCGCTGGAGTAAACCGAGACGTCCGTAGGCCGAAAGTCAGTCGATGTTCTTAGGCGAGCGACAATGGTTTCAGCACCTCACGTCGCGGAACGAGCGCGAGCGCTTGTCACAGCGCAACGAACTTTCTGGTCCGTCAGTCGGCATATAGTCGAGAGTAGCAACAAGACGTCCGTAGGCCGAAAGTCAGTCGACGTTCTTGTACCGACAATGGTTTCAGCACCCTTCGGAACGAGTGGCAGGCGCTTGTCAACAGCGCGCACAGACGCATTTCTGGATCACGTCGGTCGATATGGAGTCGGCAGGTAGCCAACCAAGACGTCCGTAGGCCAAAGAAGTCGAGCGTTGTTCTTAGCTGGCGACAATGGTTTCAGCACCTCACGTCGCGGAACGAGTGGCGAGGCGCTTGTCAACAGCGCGCAGCAGACGCATTTCTGGATCCACGTCGTCGGCAATATGAGTCGGCAGGTAAACCAAGACGTCCTAGGCCAAAGATCAGTCGATGTTCTGCTTAACGGCACAATGGTTTCAAGCACCTTCGCGGAACAGTGGCAGGCGCTTGTCAACAGCGCAGCAGACGCATTTCTGGATCGTCGGTCGGATTCGGCAGGGAACACGCGGGGACGTCCGTGACCGAGATCAAGTCGGCTGTTCTTAGTGGCGACAATGGTTTCTCCGATCGCGGAACAGGCGCGGCGCTTGTCAACAGCGCGCAGACGCATTTCTGGATCATCGGTCGATATGAGTCGGCAGCAGGCCCAAAGGACGTCCGTAGAAAGTCAGTCGACATGTTCTTGTGGCAACGACAATGGTTTCGCATCCCGCCTGAACAAAACTTAACCAGGCCGCTTATCAACGGCAACTGCGACATTCACAGGTCCGTGGTCGCGACGCATGGAGTCAAGAGCGCGAGCAGCCGGGACGTCCAGCAGGCCAAAGAAGTCGGTCGACGTGTTCTTGTACAGCGACAATGGTTTCAGCACTCCGTCGCGGAACGGGCGCAGGCGCTCAACACGCGCAGAACGCATTCTGGATCACGTCGGTCGGCATATGGGTCGCAGGTAGGCAACCAGGGACGTCCGTAGGCCGAAAGTCAGTCGACGTGTTCTTAAGCGGCGACAATGGTTTCAGCTACGTCGCCGGAACGAGCGGCAGGCGCTTGTCAACAGCGAGCAGACGCATTTCTGGATCACGTCGGTCGACGTGTGAGTCGGCAGAGCGGCAAGACGTCCGTGACCGAAAGAGTCGATCGTTTCGCTTACCGGCGACAATGGTTTCAGCACCTTCACGGGCCGAGCGCGAGGCGCTTCGCAACAGCGCCAGCAGACGCATTCCTGGATCATCGGTCGCACGTATGGAGTCGCGGAGTGCAACCAGGACGTCCGTAGGCCGAAATCGATCGGATTTTGGCTTTACGCGACAATGGTTTCACACCACTTCTGCGGAACAAGGGCAGGCGCTTACGGCAGCGCGCGCAGACGCATTTCTGGATCGTCGGTCGACGTTGAGGTCGACGGTACGAACCAGGACGTCCGTAGGCCGAAAGTCAGTCGCACGTGTTCTTACAGCTTGGCGACAATGGTTTCAGCACCGCCATGGAACGAGGCGAGGCGCTTGTCAACAGCGCGCAGCAGACGCATTTCTGGATCACGTCGGTCGCGTAGATCGATCGGACCAACGGACGTCCGTGAGCCGAAAGTCAGTCGACGTGTTCTTGGCGCTTGGCGACAATGGTTTCAGCACCTCCGTCGCGGAACGGAGGCAGGCGCTTGTCAACAGCGCGCAACCGCATTTCTGGATCCACATCGTCGGCGACGTATGCAGCGGAAGCGTTTGGCAAACCAGGACGTCCGTAGCCAAATTACAGTCGACGCGTGTTCTTGTAACCCGGCAATGGTTTCCAGCACCTCTATGCCGGGCGGCCAAGGTCTATAACAGCGGACACAGACCGAATTTTCTGGATCCTTCGGCGGT